>NW_028277652.1:0-1200000 GCF_059751315.1 Micrasema longulum | reverse complement strand
CTCTCATACAAATATACATAAACACACCATTTTGTTGAAACACAATTGAATAATATGTTTGATTCTTATTATGAAACTTTGCTGGTCTGTCTTAAAACTGTATTTTTTTTTATGTTACTATATCATTGTCGACTGTTTGTTTCTTTAAAATAAAAAATTTAAAAAAACAAAACATATAAAACTCCGTTTTCGTGGAGTTATGCGAAATTTGCCTATTTAAATTATATAATTAAAAGCCCAGTGGTAAAACTTGAGACTCTTGTTTATTTTCATGTGAATTCATTTTTATTTATTTTAAATACTTAAGTAAATAAATTTTCTAAAATTATTAAAATATCATCAATATTAATACATGTTTTTAACACATACCTACATCACAGAAAAATCAAATAACGATGAAAGGATTATACCATATAAATATAATATATACTAATTAGTCGGCCTCATGGTGTAAATGGTCAGCGCATTTGCCCACCATGCAAGAGGTCTCGAGTTCGATTCCCGACATGGTTGGTATGAAATATTATTTAAAAAACTGTTTTTACGCTAGAATATTTCGTAGTTCCTAGACTGGTAACTGAAGCGTAAAACTTATTGCATTACCTTAACGTAACAAAAAATATCAAGATACGCTGCGATTGGTGTACCGATGCAGTGGTCTATTCACTATTAGGTGTGGAAAAGGAATCATGATGATGATGATAAATATGCATTTTTGTATATGATGATATATATTTAATTATGTGCGTGTGTATATGTAAATGTATGTTTATTGTATACGTATTGTAATGAATGCATTTTAAGTGCCTCGACTTTCTAGGGAGTCGAGGCAAGTAAACAGACACGGTTTGTTCCTGGTAGTGTCAATAAAAATTGTGTTTCCGTGCATAATAAATGTTAAAATGTTATTGTAATTACAAACTCGTATTTTGCATTAGCAATGCGCGATGGTACAATGAAATATAATAATACCTACATATGTAATTCGATATAACGAAAAATCTCGATGTTTACCTTAATGAGTTATGTTAGCTAGTTAAGGGAGGGTATTTAAAAAAAAACCATTTATTTACAAACTTTGTAAAACAAATGAGTATGTACAATGACTGGGAATATGTAATATCACATAGCTGACCAAAAACAGTATAAGTAAGTCAAGACTTGTACTATATACTTTTTTACGCTTATTTTAGTGCAAAGTTGTACTTAAAAGACTTGTATAAAATAGTTTCTGGACCATTTTCCATATTATGGAGTGAAGAACAAAGTTTGCAAGGTGATATAGGAAAATCAAGAAAGGTAAAAACTGTTAGAAAATTAGGGTTCAAGGGATTGATATTATTCATGTTTTATGCGTTTTTTTTTTGTGTGAATGTACATTTTTTGGATGAAAAAAATAATTGTAAGTATTTTTAAGTTATCAAATATGAGATTTTATTTTTGGTAGCTCCCCACAAGCACCAATTAGATAATAATTAATACATAATAAAGTTGACTCACACAACACATCAATAAATGAGTGTCAACATAAAATTCGCCAAAACACGATATAACAAAAAGCGAGCTTTATCAAAATAACATAAGTATGCCACGAGTCTCTCATTTTTTATATTCTTAATCAAAACACTCCCCATGAAGAAATAAATATTTATAAATCGGGCGTCAACACAGATTCCTAACAAACAAGTTGCCAACGCAGAATATGGCGCTTATGAATACAAATCGTGGGAAGCGAAGTACTTAATTTTGTGAATCATTTATCTTCTAGACGTTTGATTATTTTTTGCCGTCTAATTAAGATTGAATAAAGGTTTTCATTTCTGTCATTCAATTTTCCAAAAAAATCTATTTTCTCAAAATAAGGTTAAGCATGAAGACTTTTACATCCTTTGTAGTTTGAATTATATTAACAAAACAAAAGTTAAACTTTTGAATATGTAGGATCCATAGTCCATAGTCGATGACACACACGCATTAAATTAATTCACACAAAGTAGACTAATGACCGACGATATAATGTCATCATTTTCCATCGAATCCAATACATTCGTAAAATGCAACTCTTATGAAATTGCACGTTAAACCGGAAGCATTGTTCTGCAGTATATTCACATCTTCCCTACCATAAAGAAATGAATTACAAAGAAACGTCGTCTATAAAGAGACCACAGGACGCAGCCAACATCAGTCAGCTCGTTCAGTTAGTCAGCCCAACAAGTTCAGTTCATGTCAGACCAGCTCGACGACGTCGCTCAACTCCAGCATATAGTTCAAGTGCAGTTACTTCAACTCCTTATTGCCGTAACACTTGTGTGACATTATTCATTATTTACTCGCCATGTAATAAATAAACATTAAACAGCAATCTCGTGTTTTCTCTGTCAATCTCTAACTGGGGTAGAAGCTCCAACCAACCCTAAACAACTTTTCTTATGAATATATTATTTCGTTCAATACTGTTTCTCTTATTTATCATAATAATTTTCTTTAAAATAATATTAAAAATAATTTTTTTCATGGGCTAAATGACATTCATACATTTCATGAAATATATTACTGACTATAAATAGCCAGTCAAAATATTTTGAAATAAACAAAATTAAACAAAAACGAATACGTTACCCTTTTTTTTGTCTAAATAATCTCAAAATATGTTGTCAAAGGTATGAAAGTGGAGTTTTGATATTAAAATTTTATTTTGAAATTAATAAATCATCGTAAAAATAAATCGAGAACAATTATGGAATCATAGCTCTACTCCGCTACAAAATGTTTCCTGTTTTTAATCACCAGACGTTGTCTTGCTGAAAACAATTTAATTAAAATTGTGTTTATTAGGTGAAGCTCTGTTGACTCAGTTTCTAGGGGCTAATTCTAGGATATGGCCCCTGACACGAAAGTCAAATCCTCAAAACAAAGTATAAAAAGTTTTTTTGAATATTTGTTTCAACTGCTGTATTTTTTTTGTAATTTTAAAAGATCCATCTGTAACACTTAATTACTAATGTACTATATTAAATTATATTTATTAGATTATGAGCCTTACTTATAAATGTGGTATAATGTTACGCCTAAGCAAAGTGGGAACATAATGACAAAAATACTATTTTTATTCTAACCAATGAAATGAGGATGGTATTTCTATCCGTATTCTACCACTATGACTAGGTGTAACTTTATGCCAAGTTAATAAGTAGGGCTTATATGTAGTGCTCTAACAATTTTTTTCTTAAAAAATATTTTAACCGTCAATTGAAGTATATCAAATAATATTCTTAAAATTAAAAATTTTTTAGTCAAATAAATAAAAAAATGGTTGATAATTTTACTTTGACAATTAAAACGAGACGGCTTACACGTTTGTTTTCATCATTAACTACAATACTGTGACATAATTAATTATAATTTCTTATTATTAGGAATATTAGCTAACCCGTTTTCTATTAAGTGATGCTTTTACGATTTTTAAATAAACTAATTTATGTTTTTACTTTGTTCAAAACAAGTATGAAAAGAACCTTATCTTTTACGTCAGTTATGTGAAGAGTTGAGTCGCAACCAGTAACGGACTGGAACAGGGCCATGTCACACGTCAAAATACTTCAAATTGTTTATCTGCTAAATAAATGATTAAATATTTGTCCTTTAATATTTTTAAAATGTCCTTATTGTTTTCGGCAAACATTTTTTGCAATATAAAATATATGGCATTTTGAAATTAAACTTTTATGTATAATTTATCTCAATTAGAATGAATTCACTTTTAGTAATTATTTTTGTACAACGGTTTTAAAATAATAATAAAAAATCATTTTGTAATCGTATTCGCAAATAAAAAGCGACGTAACTTAAATAACCAAGTATAATTTTGTTAAACCTGAGGATGTCCAATTAACAAAATATAATATTGTTAAAAATATCGTCCTTTACCTTATAGCTCGCTACTTTAAGGATCTGGACTTGAAGGGGGAGATTTAGCAAAATATAAACTCTCTCTTTCAACACAGTAGCCAGGTTCTTAATAGATCTAACCTGGGTCCATTGTTGTTCTCAATTCTCATTAATAATATTAAAAATGTAAGTTTGAACTCGCGTTTTCTGTTGTTTGCGGATGACTTAAAACTGTTCTTAAAGGTGACAACTTCTGACGATTTTCGTCTTCTCCAAGCGGATATATCTAATATATCTGAACGAGGAAGGCGAAACCAACTTGGGTTCAATGTTTCCAAGTGTTCGGTAACGTCCTTCACTAGGGCCCAAAAAACTCTTTTTTTTTCGCTACAAAATGAATGAGCAGAATCTGATACGAACATCGAATGTTAAGGATTTGGGCGTTAGATTTGTGAGCACTATGACATTTCATGAACACATAGAGACAATCAGTGGTTATGCATTAAAGATGTTAGGATTTGTTCTGCGTACTGCCAGAGTTTTCGAAAATACTCGCGTACTGAGAACTCTTTTCAACTCCTTGGTGCGAAGTAGACTCGAGGGTGGCTCGATGATTTGGGGGCCACATGAACTGAAGTACTCTCTTATGATAGAGAAAATCCAAAAGAAGTTTCTGAGTTATCTCTACATGGGAGAGTGCGGGTATTATCCTTGGCTCTACCCGACCGAGTTTCTCCAGGGTATGCTTGGCTACAACAGCTCAGAGACTAGAAGGAATGTGTATTTGACTACACATTTTTATCGATTGTTGCGCGGTATGATCGATAATTCTGAAATTATGATGAGCATTGGTTTGTATGTTCCTGATTATTATCTAAGACAGCGTCAACATAGATTGTTTCACATTCCGATATTGAGGACCAATCTGCCTATGGTTATGCCGGTTGGAAGGGCTACCGCTATGCTGAACCAAATCGCTCTGGATATTGATCTGTTCCATGTATCCGAAGGGGTTTTCCGGAGCAGGATTCTTCTACTACTTTGACATGAGTCTCTTTCGTGTATTTTTTTCTTCTTTTTTTATAATATGAACGTATTGAATATATTTTTGTAATGTATATGTTATATCTAAAATAAATAAATTGAATTGAATTGAAATTGAAAATAGACCTGGGCTTGGAGGCCAAGAACTGTTCACGGGGACCCGTCACAATAGATCTTCATGGGTCGCAGTGACGTTAGGAGCTTGCATAGCACTGAATCCTACCGCCAAGAATAATATTTTACGAAAATGAATGTTTTAGGTTTCCGAATTATATAACAATGATTTTTAAAAAAATATTTGCCTTTTCAGTCGGCGAATATTTTTTTTCTGTAGAGATTTTTGAAAATTGAAATTAACTCAGAAAGGCTTTGGTACCGCAAAAATAAGAACCCGACAAACACGACTTTCAAAAGCTAGTTGGCAAGGTAGGGGTGCTATTCTGAACCACTCTCGTGGCACAAGAAAATAGTTTTTCTCGTGTTTTTGGTACGTAAATACACGAGATAATACGGCCATTAGAGCGTTTAGAATACCAGCCCTGGAGCAGGAAAGAGGAAGAATAACACGAGAGAGAAATTATTTTACGACGATTTATAGCCTTTATGGATGACTTCATGTATATAATCATCGAATGCATTGAAATCTACAGAGGAGCACCAAATCTAAACGATCAAATAACAAAATAATGCAAATATATATTATTGTAATAAAATTTGTTTACAGTTGAATACGCGGATACGTCGAATACGTCAGCTTCGTGGTGTGGTGGTCAGCGCGTTTTCCTACCATGCAAGAGGTCTCGGGTTCGATTCCTGACATGGTCGCGATGAAATATTTATTTAAAAGAGTGTTTTTGTTCGAATATTTCATAGTCCCTGAAGCCTAAGACTGATCATTTTACCTTCACGTAACAAAAATAATCAAGATACACTGCGATTGTTTTACCAAAGCAGTGTCCCGTGCACTATTTGGCGCAGAAAGAGAATGATGATGATAAAAATTTAATACTCAAAATTATCGACTTCTTCAAAGAAAAAAAACCCTTTCAAAAGTAAAACTTTATCGGAAAAAAAATTAAGAGTTATTGTACTGTTCTTTTCAGTGAGCAATACACAACCGATGAATTATTTTATGTATAATTAACAATTTGTAACACAAATGCCCGGGGATATTTTCTAAAATAACATAAACCATACGTTATTTTAACGTTATTAAAAACAAACATTCGTTTTGTAACAAAATAATTCGCGTTTTTGCGACTGGGTCGTGTTTGTACGGAGGCTTGTTTGGCATTAAGGCTGTGTGACCTCCGTTATCTCACAACAGACCTGCGTGCGTATTACGTGCGCGGGCTACACGGGGGAGGAAAGATTATCTTTAGGCGGACCATTCGTACTACACACATATTTTAAACGGGACAACACAGTTTTGCAGCTAGGATTTTTTGACACGTGTTACTTTGCCTACGTAATATTAACATTTGTTTCGGTTTTCAGTAAAAAAAAATTCGCCATAAATCTTTAAATGCCATAATTATTTTCATTCTGTGTTTGACTTTTCTCGCTTTATTTTGCATTTTTTTAAGCAGCTATTCTATATGCCAAGTAGAAATATATTTTTTATATCATAAAACGGTTTTATTAGCAATTTTCAAATAACAAACCATTGATTAATTGAACGTAGTTATGCAGAAAGCAGCCAGCCATAGAAAAGTAAAACTGAGATAATAGCACCTTTATGAAGGCGTAAATAATTAAATCTACAGATCAGTTAGAATGTTTTTGACTTTAACAAATGATAAACAATGCATACATCAGTTTTTTTTACATCACCAAAAAAATACCATTATGGGTTTGACCAGTTTAAATAATTTTTAAAGTACCGTTAGATTTTTCTAGTGCTGTGGGTGTTTTAAGCAAATTGAGAAATGCCGTTTTTGTAATCGACACTATTTTCAGAAGGTGATTATTACAGTTTTTTTTTTTTAAAGTGGTCTAACTGTTTTTAGCGAAACATAGAATTGACCCTATTGTACCCGAAAACACGAATATCTCTTTTTTTTAATTGTGGACTGGCTGCTTTCTGCATAACTTTGTTCAATTTAAACTTTAACTAATTCATTTTTATTCGCGTTACCTTAGCATTTTCTTAGTTCACTATTTCTTTTTGTAATATTGTATCTCCCACTTTTTATCAGAGTTTATATATTTTGAATATATATAAACATATGTTTTTGTATAAATATATATGTGTGAGGGTTTGTCTGTATATGTGTAAGAATTTTGGTAGGAAAAAAAATTTCCACGAGGGTGCGGGCGAAAAATAGCGGAGACGAAGCCCTAGGGCTTCTACGATATTATTAAGTGAAATGGACTGTATTTTAAATTGAATGAAATAAATGAATATCCTCAAAATGCGGTATGCAAACCATTTGCCCTGTACATGCCTAGATTTTCATATTCCCTTCTCAGAAATATAAAGCTTCTCTGTTGCAAAAAAAAAATAGACAGTAATATTTGTTTTAATTTTATAAACCATTATTTATGTCTAAATTATTATAAACATACTCGTATAATATCAAAATTATGAATTCAATTAAAAAATGAATGAAATATTTTTCTACAATATCCTTATTGATTTACAAAATGCAATTATTTATTCTCAATCCATTTTACATGCTTTATCAGTACTCGTCATATGTGATATTTCCAATTTTTGACGTTCTTACGAGTAGGTATAATGTGTAAGCGTATTTTCGAATTCGGTTTTAAAAAAAACATTTTTGGAACTTCAACAATAATACATAAAATACATTCAGTTTGTAAGTAAGCGTTGGTATCATTCTACATAAATATCCTCAACTATAGAACTCCGCCATTTTTCAAGTTATACATTTCGGGCCTTACTTATTATTCGGGTATAAATTTAAACTTGAGGATAGTGGTAGAATAATGACGGTATCTTCTTCTTTCTGTGCCATATCAGGTCTCCCCGACGTTGGCGATCACTCTAGAGTAGGCATTCCGGTCCTGCGCCAACTGGAACAGCGCCTCAACCCCACGCACTCCCGTCCAGTCGCGGATGTTTCTCAGCCAGGACATCTGTCGCCTTCCAACCCCACGCTGTCCCTCGATCTTTCCCATCATAATAAGCTGTAGAAGCGTACATTTGCTTCCGCGCATGATATGGCCCAGATATGCGAATTCTGACGGTAATACCAAAAAGTATTCATTGTAAACCTCGCATAGAGTTTAACTCGGTTTAGATCTGGGATAGCGACCATAGAAACTTATACCTGCACTTTATGTGGTATAACGCTGGAATAAGCACGCGACCTGTCAAAAGTCATATTTCGCGGTAATTAAAATGGATAGTTTGTAAGATTTTTTTAAATTTGAAACATTTTCGAAGTCCTGCGACCTTCTCAATGCGATTTTTAATTATTTGTTTCCATAATATCTAAAATGTTTGTAAATGTTTTAATTAATTGTGATAAAAAAGAAACACAAATAAACTACATAATTCATATATGGCTCCAAGAGTGTTCAACGTCTTAGATGAACAAATTAAGTTCTCCAAAACAACGTCTATATTTAATATGAAGATCCATAATTGGATTGTATCGAGGGGTAGAGACCACTGTATGAGATTGCTTCGGGAATAAATGCATAACATTGCTGCTGTTTTCATTATTATCCATATACGTATATCGTATATGTGTATGTCATCACAGTCATACGTATTAATATATAACTTTTGATTCCATTTTCGACATGTATTATAAATTTTTATTATTTTTATTTTTCTATTATTATTTTGTATATTGTTTTGATTATTTTGCATATTGTTTTAATTACCTGTATATTGTTTTAATATGTAAATAAATAAAGAGTCCCGACTTAACAAGGAATTTTCTAACAAGTCGGGACATAAAAAACATATAATTGTGTCTATGTAAAATTGTGTATTTTGTGCATTAAATAAATTAATAAATAAATAATTCGTTTTTAACTTCTCCTCTTCTTCCTAATTTTGATATCTTTTTCTAACGGTTTTCTCCATTTTCTCAATTACACTGGCAGTAGTTTCGATTTGATATTGACGTTTGTTTGTGTTGTTACTGCGCATGCGCACATATCAGTAGTGACTGTTTTAAAAAATGAAGCACGAAATAACCTGTGAATCGTTATTCTATGTTATACATATTTTTATAAGTAAGATTTTTTATATCAGTTATAAATAGTTAAACTGGTTATAGATATTCCTTATATAAACCTGGTTTACGGAAATCTAATAAGTAAGGCCCAATAAATATGAAGCTTAATCAAACAAAATAAAATCGTAATAAGTATTTCTTCAAAGATAAGATTAATATATATATTTTTTTAAATTAGAGAAAATAAAAAGATAGAAGTCATAAAATAATCTAAAAGAACATGATTTACATACACAAAAATAAAGATTGTCTCTCTTTAGTCGAATTTGGTTACTTTACCATACACTAATATTTAAAAATCTTAAATTTTTTTAACATGATTTTTACTAGGTGACTTTAATAAAACTATATATTAAAAAGCACTGAAATATCGTCCCTTTTGTTTCAGTGAGTATTTGCGTTTTTATGATTTACCAGGATATTTCAATTTTTGGGACAATTTTCAGCAAGCTGTAAATATTTCACTATCAGAACAAAGGAATAAAGTTGTGATAGAGCGGAATAAAAGCCTAAGTCCCTCTGATCCATGAGTCAACAATATTAGATCACAACCACGAGACCACAATCCCCTTTTTACTAAAGGTACGGTAAAAAAATAGCGGAAAAACGACTTTTCTTTTGATATTTAAATTCTGTATTTTTAAATCCAACTACATGCGAGTAAAAATATTGCTATCTAATATCAAAACAGCAATAAACGGTGGCTTGTTATTCTTAAATGTATTTTCTTGTACATTATTCGGAATTCAAAGTTGATTTCATCCCAGAGTAAAAACACACCCGTACGGTAAAATGTACTAAAGCAAACATACTACTTGGACAACACTGTTGTGGTAGCTTACGCAAGGTTAATAAAACATAAGATAATATTCATAAAACCTCCCCTATTCCGCTTCTTGCCTCATGGTATAATGGTTAGCCTACTTATCTTAGACTGCCATTCATAATACGAGAAGCCACCCGCCTTCTTCCCCCTGACACGCGCCACCTTCCCCTGGAGATAAAAACTTAGGAAGGGTAATCTTTAAAATAATCGCCTTCAGCTCCTCGGGTACTCCTGTTCAACCCCCAATTTTCCAAGGAAAATTCGTGACAAAACTGGTAATTATTTTTTACTCAGGGATGTTTTGGTGTTTTTAAATTAAAAAAGGGATGGATTTAAATAATTACATATCAAGAACTTTAAAATAACTTAAAATAATTTATTTTTTAAATCATTGTCATTTTATAAGCCTTTTCAAAGTGCAGGGGACACTGCACGGCCACCTATTTCATTCATGTCGCATTGTCAAATACATTTTTTCAATAGGTCAACATGAAAAGTTGCAGGTCTTAGGCGTAATCCAAGGACAATAAAACATTTTAGCTCGCCCACCACTTAAAATAATTTATTTTTTAAATCATTGTTATTTTATAAGCCTTTTCAAAGTGCAGGGGACACTCCACGGCCACCTGTTTCATTCATGTCGCATTGTCAAATACATTTTTTCAATAGGTCAACATAAAAAGTTGCAGGTCTTAGGCGTAATCCAAGGACAATAAAACATTTTAGCTCGCCCACCACATACCGCACAATGTATCTGAAGACCTTAATCTCCTTGGCAGTGTTCACATACAAGAAAACTGCCGTAAGAAGCTCTCTATAATCTGATAGCCTTGGTATTCTCGTGCCAAAAGAAGGTTTTCCAAAAGTACGTAACATGTTCTTTAAAGACTTGAGAAAAAGAGGGAGGTGAATTTCTCCCTGACTGGGATTAAATAATTTGGATATGTTTAATTCCCTGAAATGATTACTAGATCTGTAGATCTGACAAGACCTATAAAAAGGCCACGGATAGTAGAGAGAGACTTAATCCGTTTTTCATTGAGAGAGAAAAAGGGACGAATTTATCTACTGCAGCACGAAGATGAATCAGAAATATTAAAAACAAATCGTTTTTAAAATAAAGTATTGCAGTAAAATATATTTGCTAAAAATTTCACGTTGACCTTAGGAAATAAATCCGAATAACATAGTAGGCAAACTTCCATTTAATAAACCACAAGGCACCAAACTTGTTTTTAAAATTTTTTTTAGATGATAGTAGTTTTTGAATCAAAAACATTTGACCAGGATTTTAGAAAAGTTGTATCAGTACAGTTACGGGAAAATTGTTCAACTCTGAATCCAGTTTTTTTTCAACTTTTATTCGTAATAATCGTTTGTTAAAATTAGTTACTTATTCATGTCAGTCGACACATTTATTTAGAAGCCACAGAACAAGTTTTAGTCACAAGAAAATTTATATTGTCTTCTTAATTTCAAAAAGGCCAGAATGATGAAAAATGAAGTAAAAAAAGAACAAAAGTCTTGACAAAGATCTGTTATCCAACAGAAATTTCCATAAAAAAAGTTTTCCGTCCACATATACGTGGCTTGTCTCATGAAATATTCCAATTTTTAAGGAAAATATTTTGTTTTCATGTTTTTATACGCATGATGTTAAAATAATTATGTATTTTTGAAGGCCCCCGTAGTGTAATGACTAAGGCGTTTCTGGGTTCAATTTCTGGTGTTTTATTTTGCTAAAAAAAAATAATTTCATATTAGAATAACAACAAGATCTTAAATAAACAAGCGATTTTTTCACATTTGTAACTTGTGTTTTTTATCCTTTTAAAATTTAATAAAGACTAGTATTTATTTAAGAATGCAGTATGATTTTGAAATAAATGAGCGTTGGAAAAATCACAAGAGCTTTCTTGTCGAGCTAGTGAGATGACATTCTGAATAAACACGCCGAGAAAAAAAGTAAAAGCTCTTTGTTGACGATTGCGGAGATGAAAGAACCAACAGAAATAAGCTCATCTCTTGAATAAGGCCATTCTACATTCAAAATTGTTGTTCTTGTTATGAAAAACGGTCAAATTAAGGTATTTCAATGTGTGCTTTCATTTATAAAATACCAGGCTTTCTGAATGAATCGAACAATAAATTGTTTTTTTAAAAGTACAGTTTTTGTTTTATTTTAAATTATTTATAAACGCCCGCAAAACTTTATCTTTGTCCCTATTTGTGAAAAATACAGCTTTGTGTGTGAACTAGAACCAAATTATTTATTATTCAAAGGCTCATTCGGACAATAGTAAAAATCAATACTGCGCGGCAGGACAAAATTTAATAAAATGAATCGGGTTGTAGTCCTTAACAGCCTGCAGTACCTACTGCAACGTAGTAGTTTAAAAAATTCCTTATTCAAAAATAATACTGACTTGAGCTTTTTTATTTTACTAAAAAATGTAAAATAATATGCTGACTGCTGTTTTCATACACTGCCGTCATGAAAAAGAAGGACGCATCTAACATTTTTTTGAAAATTAGTTAAATACATATTCGGAATCAGGAAAAAAATACGCATCCACTAAAAATACATCTCTCTTCCTAAAATAACTACAACCCTATTATGTTCACTAATAAATGACACTAAACTGCATAAAAATTTGAAGATAACTAAATATAAAAGGCTCTTCTGACTTATATAATTATAAAAGACTGATTAAAATACTTATTTTTTCTTCCATTCCGTTTTTGAAAACAACTAAAATGAATGTACATACTCGTTTTTAATTAAATTTAAGATCTGCTAGTAATTTCAAAGCAAATTAATTATAAGGTGGCGTTACTATTTTGAAAAGCAGTAAATGGCCAGTAACGGCTATTTTATTTAGTTGAGTTGAATCAATTGGCATATTAACACTAAAAAATAAAAATATTTACTTAATTACTAAATAAAAAGGGCATTTCTAGCAAAAAACGTCTTTTCATTGCAATATAACATATATATTTATTTTTTTTCTAAAAAAAAGACAAAAATGTATATTTTTAAATATATAACGTACATTGTTTTAAAATTATATATGCATTCCGTTAGGGCAAATCATATTATATACTGTCGCATAATAATATACTTAATTTTAAGTGTTTTTCACAGGGCGAATTTTCCAATCTTCGAGTTACAAAATATTTATTTTCTATTTTTTTTGTTTTATGTAGAAACGTCCATCTTTCTCATGACGGCAGTATAGTCATCGCTTAATAAGCGTCAATGGCATTTTTATCACTACATCCAATATCCAATCCTGATACACAAAGCCGAATTAAGAATGAAGTAAACAACCGCATCATTTTCCGCAATTATTATTTGGTGGAGCAAGGGGAATACTTCAAACAGGTGAGTCGATTTCCATTGTATATTAAGTGGCAGTAATCGTCTTTAGTAACGTTTGTGTCGGCTGACTTTGTTGGACCATCTTGGATTAGTTCATGCGCTCTCTAGCTATCGAGGAAACAACCGCCTCTCTCTTGCGTTACCAACTGTATGAACTTATACTTGAAGGTATCACAATAATTTGTGTCCATTGCAGTAATTTCAAAAATTTAACAACGTCAGATTAATTTAACAATGTTTGTGCCTGTTCAAATGCTTGCAGACTGGCTGGATTTCCTCCCTAGAGAGTTATTCATATTTAAATTTATTTCAACAGAGAGGAAAAATATTTTTGAGAAGGAAATATGGAAGTCTAGGCATTTACAGGGCTTATGACATGTCGTTGGCTGGTTTAAGTGGCCACTTTACACACTGTGTAACATTCACTATTCTGTCCATGTTTGAACATCCACATTTCTTCAACTCTTCCATCTGTTGACTTTTGTGGAGCAAAAGAGCTGAAACCTTTATTACGTGGGTGAGATTCACCCGGCTGAACCGAATCACCTACTAGGCAGCGCATGAAAACAATTCTCCAATTTTTATACTTTTTCTTTGGGTCAGTAAAATAACATAAAATATTTTTTCCAATTTGATTTTATAAAGCACTAAATATTTTACTGTTCCTGGACTTGGATATGCATCTTAAGCTCAAGACTACTTCCTTAAATTTCATGTAGTGAATGTCAATTTTTAATTAAATGAAACAAATTTCCTTATTTTCATCAGTTTCTGCTCATTTTATTGATTTTTTTCGACACAAGAAGTTGTACAATGTTAAAAACATGTTTTTTTTATGTACGTGCTTGTTTTTTAACCCTACAAAAGTATTTTGATCACGCTAAGTTACATAATACAATGTTAATTAAAATTCATGAACCGTTAGCCGTGATCCATCATCCCTATTTTAAATATGCGACCATTTACTAACTGCTTGTATTAGCTTAAAACTTTTGAAACGAATCTTTTTCAAACAACTGTAATGAAAAAGCTTACACTAAACAGCTTCAAAATGCTCAAAAGTATATTTGATTAATAAAATAGGTAACATTCTTATTTTTAACTTATTAAACACGACTAAAATAGTAACATTTTTTCATAAACATTTATTACCGTACTTTTTCCCTGGATTCTGGCACAATAAAATGATTTATTTTACACACTATAGATATTTATTGATGTGTCCCTATTTTATTTTTTTTGATGAATTGTTTAGTCTGGGAACTAGAACCATCTAAAAGCGCCTAGTTTTATCTGATGTTTTCGAGCGCACGTATAAAAATATGACACCTTTTTGTTAATAAAGCAAAAAAGAATTAAAAAAAAAAACAAAATCGGTTCAGTTTTGCGGTGCGTGAAACGGGACAGCGAAACGTCAAATTTGTGTATTTTCGTTAGGAACCTTGTAAGGTATGAGATGCAGTCTCTCTTTTTCGCACAGTATCGGGGAAGCACATGCAAGACAGTGACAGAAAAACATACCTGTATATAAAAATTCACTGTCACCGCATATCATCATAATTTTTGCCATCCAAAACATATAAATAATAATATACGAGTATATGCGAATTTCTAATTTTAACTAAATACAAAAATTAGTATCAAACTTTGCGTTTTGTTAATTTAATATATAAACGAGCATATATTCTAAAATCTAGCAATAGAAAAGAATTGCTGGGTTAAGCTGGTTATTAATAAAATAAACAAACTATTTCCAAAAGGTTTAATATTTTTTTTTGCATTTACAGGGTTTGAAACCTATTATTGGTTGGTTTAAATGAAAATGTAATTTTATGCTGTATAAAATTTTCATTCTGGTTCAACCAAGCACTAAATGTAGACATTTGATAAAAATTAAAATATTAATTTAATTTTAAATCAAGTTTTATAAAAAATCAGAGCTTAGACTTTGAAATTTTTATTCTTAAAAAAAAATTAAAAAATATAGGTACTTTATAACATCCATAA
The DNA here is from genome assembly GCF_059751315.1 of Micrasema longulum. Classification (NCBI taxonomy): domain Eukaryota; kingdom Metazoa; phylum Arthropoda; class Insecta; order Trichoptera; family Brachycentridae; genus Micrasema; species Micrasema longulum. The sequence continues at coordinate 1,184,633 of NW_028277652.1, read as the reverse complement.
GAAAACAAATTGATAGTAATCACAGCGAAAATATTGAAAATAATGGAAAAAATCTAATTAACGAATACCTAAATAAATAACATTTCATAATATATAATTTGGATGTATCCGTTTTGAATAACCCTTCCGGGCCTAAAGGGTGTATTAAAGATCCCCCATTTTTTAATAACATTTTTAAAAATCATGATATAATTTATTTTTTTGTGGAATCCTACTCCACAATCCTATGAATATTTCAAAATTATTAAAGTATTTTCTGTCCAACATATCAATAATTTTGTAAGTCAGTTTGCAAGTTTGCTTTTTGCTATTTAGACGGTTTTTTCTAGCTCATACCTATAAAAACCCGGATTTTTTTTATTTTTGTTTAAAAATATAACACAAAGTATTTTACAAGTAAAATACATATGAATCATATTCTTAAGAGTAACAACAACTTTATTCGGGACATAAATAATAATAACATTAAAAAAACACATATTGAGAACAACAAAGAAACAAAGCAAGTTTAGCACCTTTATAACTAAATATGACAAAACAATATATTCGCCAAAAACCTTTTCTTACACAAGCAGAATAAATGTATATTATATATGTGAATTGTGATACTCAGGACATTGTAAATAGATTATGGATAGATCAAGTCAATAATTCTATTAATTGGACAGGTCCAAAATCTTCTATATCATGGCCCACAAAATCCCAGCCGTTTGCCGTCTGCCCGGAAGACCACCAAGGAGAAGGAAGAACCGATAGAACTCAAAGTTTCAGGATTTAGCTTCTAGCTGATATCAGAATCATCACTCTTAACCGAGAAAAAGAAGAAGAAGAAGCTTTCAGAAATAATTTTCAATCAGATCTTCCAAGAAAAGGTTTAGGTAGAAGGCCTTGAAAGCCACGCTTTGCAATTTATTGTATTCTTTTTTGCATATTTTATTTGACCTAATTAAATAGAATATATAATTTCATATTTATTTTAATGTAAAAAATAGAAAGATCCTAACTACTGTTTTTCTATAAAGTAAAATGAAATAGTTTTGTCAGCAAACATATGCTGAATTTATTTATTTTAATTTTAATTCTTCGTAAAGGCGCGAAATACGCTAGCATTTAAGTTTGTTACAGCTGTAGACGGAGGATACAAAAGCTTCTTTACTTCAAAGTCGACCTAAACCGGCCATTCGACACAAAAGAAACGCACAAAAATGAACTTATCTTTGGTTTCGTTTAGGAAATAGGCCAAAGGACTGAGAATACTTCTAGCCATTCAGTAATCCACAAACATTACATGAGCCTACCTTATATTCAAAATTGTGCTTTAACGAGACAGATTCCTAAATCTTAAAGAGTTACCCGTACACAAAAATACAATTACGCAAACTTTGGCTAGGGAAAGAAGAAAACTTGTTTCATTTTGCCAGGAAGTATCTTTCTGGGGCTTAAGTACCGTTTTGATGGGATAATCCATCCATTCAGACATACAAGGAAAGCTCTATTGATAGAATACTCTGATCCGGAGAAATACTTTTAGGCAAAAAGTTCCTAATTGCTTGTGAGCTTTTCAGGAACTTGTGTAACCACTAATAATATTTTGACGTTTTGTGCCATTCATAAAAATGCTGCGGAGAAAACGAATGAAATTATATTTAGAACCAAAGACTTGCTTAAATATTCTCTTAATATTTAAAGAAAATGAAATAATTTGAAATATTATTTATCAACCGGCCTTTTCTGTATACAATATTATGAATGAATGAATTTATGAAAATATAAATTAGATTCAAATATCTACATCTTTTTTAATAATTTTTTATGTAAAATTCATTCGTCGCTATTTTATAAACCTGATTGACTGAGTCCTCAGTTCGAATCGAAGTATAAAAACATGTACTTGTACATATATCAAAAATATTTTGAGCATTTCAAAATGTTTGTTAACAAAGCTCGATTCTGCCGTTATGAATTCAAATTATCTCTAATCAAAAATACTAACAATTTTAAAAAGGCTTTTTTCCGTATTGTATACTAATATCTTGTTTATTATTATTCAAAAAATGATTGATTGTGTCTGTCATGTATGGGCCCGTTTCACACGTATCGCGCCAATCCACTTTGTCCGGTAAAATAAGGGTGGATGGACACATTTTTTTATTTTTTTTTACTTGTCGGTAAATATTTTGCAAAAAGAAATCGCGTGGAGATTAGTCAGCTGCATGGTGTACTATTCAGTATGTTTGCCTGCTCATTGATAAATAAAATAAAACAATTTAATAAATAATTATTCATAAATTCACTGTATGTTTTTTTATGGTTTCGTTCTATGTTGACCTCAATCTCTAAGTAAATTGGACTCATATGTTACAATTCGTCATTTAAAGATTGGGTTTAAATGATCCAAAACTATAGAAATACGCATGCGTCTTCAATCATTATGTAAAACGCTGTCTCTCTCAGTGTTACCTAAATGATTATAATCGGACTGGTGCGGCAGAGACAACGTTCTACAAAATTGGCAGTCTCCTTCGTTACTTATGTAATTAAATTACTGTCAACGCGTATATAAAAAAAAAACGCCTTGTCAAATATTTTTAGGTGATATTTTTAAGGACGAAAATAACGGAGATTTTTTTTTTGTACGTTGGTTTTTTAATGTTATGAAATCAAAAGATCCGCAAACACGCTATTAATTATTATATTGTTCAATTTGTAAAAGTTTGTTTATAACTTTTGTTTTCTGTGGAATATAGTGTACTGTGGTCATATTTAAACATAAATAGCCTTCGAGTTTTTTAAGTGCTGAAATCAAAGAAATAAATTTTACAAGCCATGTTTGTTACATAGGTACTCGTAGTCTATATTTTCATTATTTGTTCCATAAACGGTTGAATTCTGCTCCAAAATCTTAAATTTTTCTCTTTATTTTTCATACTTAACTTTAATGACAACACGAAAATTTTTAGATTCGATTTCCAGTAAGATCAGAATAATATTTAAGTATTTTTTTTACGTTTATCGTAGTTTAAGCTTGATGATAAAATAATAATTACTAACGGTCGAAATAAGATACTAAATTTAAGCAGAAAATACTTACGTAAAAAGAGTTTTCTTTATAAATAGGTGATCTGCTGACATTGAAATGAAACGACATAATTTAAATTCATCAACTTCAAAAATAACCGGTAATCACTATTTACCAATACTAATTGATTAACGTATGTACGAGTATAATTTACGACCAAGGGATAAGTAGTATTCATAATTATATATCTAGGGCCTTACTAAATAGATTTATTTTTACCAGGTTTACATTAAAAAATAAATATACCCTATTTAACAATAATAATAATAATTCACAGGTTATTTCATGCTTCATTTTTTTTTAACAGCCAACACTGATGTGTGCGCGTGCGCAGTAACTTTTATAACAACTACAGAAAAACGTCAAAGTCAAATCGAGACTAATGTCAGCGTAATGGAGGACATGGAGAAAACCGTTAGAAAAAGATATCGATCTTACTAAAGAAATAACATGCCTCATATTTTCTTTAGAAAAACGATATTTTATTTTAAATTCTCTCTCCGAATAATCCTTAAAAGGGTCGGCTATTTTTAAAAATACTTTTTGTGCACGAGAAGGTCGCAGGACTTTGAAATTGTTTAAAATTGAAAAAAAAAGCTGATAAACTATCCTTTTTGATTACTGAAAAATATGACTTTTGACACATTGCGTGTTTATTTCAGCGTTATACCACATATGTAAGTAGGTTATAAGTTTCTATGGTCGCTATTCCAAATTTAAACCAAGTTTAACTCTATGTGAGGTTTATAGGTAATAGTTTTTGCTATGCCATCGTTATTCTACCACTATTCTTAAGTTTAACTTTTTACCCGATTTTTAAGAAAGGCCCATAGGCTTTACAGTTTGTCGTATTGGGGAAATAAGGTTCGATGTAGACTCATATTTTGTATGATACATTAAAATTTGAAAATTTTAAAAACAATTAAATTTTAATTTCCAATTTTTATACTACTTCATTTACCAGTTAGTTTATTCAAAAATGTTTAGAGAATGTCCAAATGTTTGCAGACAGGCTAGATTAAATCCCAAAGGAGTTATTTAGATATAAAATAGTTGCAACAGTGAGAGAAATACTTTTGTGATGAAAATATGGAAGTCTAGGCATTTACAGAGCTGATGTCCTGTCATTGGTTTATTTAAGTGGTCACTTTATACACTTAGCCAATGACAGGTCATAAGTCCAGTAGATGTCTAGACTTCTATATTCCCTTTTCTAAAATGTTTTTCATCTCTGTTGTTTATGTTAATTTTAACAGCTCCCTAGGGGGTTAATCCCTAAGGGGTTGTTCACAAAAATTTGGACAAACTCAAAACATTGTTGATATATATATATATATATATTGAGGGTTATTAAAAATAACATAAAAGGCGGCCTGGGGGTGTTGTGGTTAAAACGCTTGACTCACGCAAGGAAGGTTCCGGGTTCGATTCCCAGTGAAAATTGAAAAATTCAAAATGTGATTTTTCTTAAGCCTGGGTATTCTGTGCTGCAATTCACTAATGTTATTGGGTCTTCTGGTCTGTGTTGTTATAATAAAAATAAAATTAAAAGTTTAATAACAAAAAAATGGCAGAAAAAGTAGCTTTATGAGCAAACAGAAAAAAGTGAGTATTTGGTTTATTAATTTTGCTTTATTAGAATTAATTTTGGTTTATTAGAATTGCCTATTTTGGGGACGAAAAAATAGAAATGTTTTTAAATTGGTAGAATTTCGATCAAATTCTGTAGATCGGTAGATTTCGTCTAAAATCGGTAGATCTACCAAACAATTGATAGTGTTGTAAGTGGATATTTTTGTGTTTTCACCAGAAATCGAACCTGGAACCTTCCGTTCGTGAGTCAAGCGTCCAAAACACTACACCACAAAAGCTGCTGGAATGTTAAACATACTATAATATCGGTATTTTTTTTGGTTTTGGTGGCATTATTCTGAGTGACAAATTATTATTTATTTTAAAAAAAAAGGAATGCTTGTGTTTTAATGATTAATCCGAAATTTACCCGGGTCTATATATCGATTCCCAACATGGTTGACATGGAGTATTTATTTTGAAATGTATTTTCATACAAGAATATTTCAAAGCCCCTGTACTAGTATCTGAAGCGTAATAATGATTATATTACCTTCATGTAAACAAATGATCTAGATTCACTACGATTCGTATAAATTGGAGTGTCATATGCACCATTAGATGCGGAAATGAAATAATGATGATGATTTACCCAAATATTTAAATTTTAGGGGGGCATTTTTCAACGAGTTGTAAATAACTCACTATTAGAAAATTGGAACCAAGTTGTGGTAAAGCGGGGTGTGAACCTCGAACCTCTGATCCGTTAGTCCACGACACTAGACACGGGACCATAATCCAGTTTAAATTACATTTTTATTGCATCGAACTGCAAAAAAAAAAATGTGTTTTAAAGGGGTGAAATTTCACCGTCCCCGATATCATAATTAATCAACTGAGGCCCGAAGGGTCGATCAACTGAGGCCCATAAGGCCGATGAAGCGAGGCCCGAGGGGCCAAATTTCCTAGCGTGTAACAGTCGACAAAGGCCAATAGCCGACTATTGCCTGCTAGTTTTATATTTGACCTTGACACATTTTTTATTTTTTGTAAAATATTTTTGTTTTTAAATTTATTGTATGATCCAACCCTTAACTATTTGTTATGACTTAATATTATGTTTGTATCATAAGTTTATTTCCCCTCTTTTTCTCTGTTTTAAAATATTTACGTACTGTTTTTAATAGGCAAACATCACGTACTACGAATACCAATAAAAATATATGAAATGGATTTATAATAATTAATTGTATTTTAAATATCAATTTAGACATTGTGGAGAGGTGAAGATAAAAAAAATGTGCCAGTAGAAAAAAAATGGGCCAGTAGAAAATTGCGACATGTTTGGTATTGATAGCTGTGACGTCAAAATTTGTGACGGATGTTCCATAAAAATTTGAATGGTTCGGAACAAAGCTAAAAATGAACATGAATCGTAACGTATTAGGGGCGTGGCCAATGCAATGACCGTTTTTGCGGGATTTTAAAATTACAAATTTAAAAAAAATATTTTTTATGCCACTAATAAGTAGAATTTTTCGTGTGAACTGTATTTTATAGACACTTATTATTTTATTTTCTTTTTAAAAAGTGATATTTGCCTATTTTATTTATTTTTATTTTATTTTTTTGTTGTAAAGCGCACTTGTGCTTTATTTAAATAAATTTGTAGTAAAATAATTCATAATAAAAAGAAAAACGGGTTTTTCTTATTTATTTATTTGGCATTTATAAAATTATATTTCTATAGTACATTAAATAAAACACGATGTATTCATAAAGAAAAAGAATTATCTTTTTAAAAAATTTAAGTACAATGCATATTTTTCACTATTTATTTTTATTGCATCTATCTATATTGGTTTCCCCATTCTACGATAATGGAAAAAAGAGTAAAAATATGTTGTAATTATTGATAAACAAACAAAATTTTTTTAGAAAACTTAAAATGCTGGATATTTAGAAAAATGATAAAAACAAATATTATCTTGCTAATACTAACCTATATTGTAAAATTGAGCTTGTAAAGTAATGCACAGCTCAGAAGAGAAAACCTGTGTAAAGGAGCGGACTGAAGTAGATTTAGGAAAAACATTTCGGAGGGGTTGTATAATGGCCAAAGGTAGAGAAAAAATCTACAACCGTGTAGGGGTAGCGCGAGATGATGACAAAAACTCATATGCGCGATGGAAAAGAGACGGCTTGCGATATATTTCTACATTATGGTAATCACCCGAGCTTTATCTGTAGAAGGAATGTTATTTCTCTGTTGGCAAAAATGGCACCAACTCCTTTACCATGTACTCCTGGTAAATTGAATTTATGAAGGACACATTATAGGTTTCTTTTATCACACTAAACTATATTTAAAATGATTTCTTGTCATAAACTAAATTGACACTGGCAGAATAGTCATATCAAAAACGAAAAAAGGAGCTCTGCGCTCGTTTGGACATGAAGAACGAATGGACAGCAAAAGAACGGCTAAGAATATTAACAATGCGAATGTTGATGGATGCAGAAACAGAGGAAGACCGAGAAAGATATGGCATGACCAAATCCAACAAATACTTAAATATGGACATGTAAAAAGTCGGAGAAATCGGAGCGCGTTCATGAGCAGATGTATGAATGTAGAGGAAGCGAGATCTGTATGCAAAGATAGAATGTTGTGGTCTATTGATTTTCCCGGCACAGTATTTGGGACTGATTGATATTTTATTCCGTGTCCGAAAAAGGACCAGAACGTAGACAAGCGTTTTTGACGAAATGGCTAGCTCAGGTAAAAATAGAGAAAACGTACGCCCACCTCGTGTAGTGGTAAGCACGTTTACCCACCATTATTGAGTTCTATAGTTCTATTTCCGACAAAATGGACGTGATATATTGGTTTTAAGAGTGGTTTTACTCTTCAGTATATCGATGTTTTTCGAGTGGCTCGTGAAGCTTAAGAATAATAACCTTACTTTCAATAGAATTAAAATGATCTAGATATGCTGCAATTAGAGTGCAAATAGAGTGTCTTATGCACCACTAGGTGTTAACAGTTAAATTATAACGATGAGTTAAAAATAATCCTTCTTAAAATAAGAAATATAATCATTTAAATGTTCAAATAAAATATACAAAAATATATTTTTTTAAATACTTACGGGTACGATTTTTTTTTACCAGTAACTTCAATTTTACTTCCACAAAACGTTAAAAATACGTTTTAAAATAAAAAAATAAAGGTAATACAAACGTAAGATTGGGGTTGAATTTTTTCGATAACTCTTGTAAATTTCAAGGAAAAAACAAAATGTATCAGGGCTCTCTTCGTAAACACGATGGTATTTGAAAAATTGATTGAAATATGTCATCATGTTTTATTTATGACTAAGTTTATTTTCCAGACATAATGACAATGTATTTTCCATCACGTGTGTATTTATTTTGTTACTTCTGAGAATTCTCAAAAGAACATGTATAAAACGAGAAAATTGAAAAAAAAGGTTTAAGAGCTTCTGAGACGATTTTTTCCTGTCAAAAACATGCAATGGTACCGCCCAGCCCCTAATAATGACAATAAATATTTTCATCCACCCTTACGTTCGTTTTTCTGCTTCTGGCATTTTATGAGCAGTTCAAAGAATTTATTTTTGAAAAATAATATTTATCTTCTGCTTGCCGCAGGTAAATAAATAAAATAAATAAACTTCAAATTACATAGATTTTTAGATTTAAAAAATAGATGTTCATACATTTTTTGTTTATTGATTAACATATCTCAATCACTTTTTTAAAAAGCAATATATAATTATTTTCATTATTATCATCATCTCCTCCATCCAAACTCGATGACGCATAATAATTAAATTAATAACAAAAACCACGGTTTACTAACACAAATTACAATTTCTCTATCTACTACATGTTTTGGGTGCCTAATAGATACAAGCATCTCTGGATTATGTCTAGTCTGCCTAACTAGGTACAACCTGTTTAAAGGCAGACGTTTTTATGCAAAATAAAAAATAACAATACCACCTACTAGTTAATTTATTCAACAATTATACATTATTAATATGAACCATTTATTATTTAAGAATGTTTTAAAATATATTTTCAAATTTTTATTCTACCTTACCCAGTAACTAATTTTTTACTTATTTATTTAATTGAATCCGGCTCATGGTTTTGCAATAAACGGGTAGCAAATATAATATTTTGGGGCCCAGAAACCTGAAATTTCTTTAACCGAATTCTGAGTTTGTGGTAGGTAGGATAGGACAGTACATTGGAACACCAAACGAAGCGTATTCGTTCCTTGACCATATGTTACATGACTGGAAGGTGATAAGTCTTACACTTCAGTTACCATTTTAGCGACGGTAAAATATCGTAATTGTTGGCCTCGTGGTGAAATGGTCAGCGCGTTTACTTACCATTCTCGGTCTCTAGGTCTCGGGTTCGATTCCCGACATGGTTGACATGAAATATTTATTTAAAAGGATGTTTTCAAATGGTTTTTTTTTTTAAAGGAATAACTCGGTAAACCTATATTGTAATGGCTTGTCAGCAGGTAGGAAAGAGAGGATATAGAAGAAAGCAAATAAAAATACACCACAACACCCAGACTAATGGAGAAAAAAACTGGTCTAACCAACTGCGTTACGGCGCCTATCTATAGCAATCTAAAATAATATTTCATAGTCTCTGGACTGGTCCCTGATGCGTTAGACTGATCTTCTTACATTCATGTAAAAAAATATATTAAGATACTCTGCGATTGGTGTACCAATGCAGTGCCTTATGTACCATTAGGTGTGGAATGGTAAAGGTGATGACGATATATTATGATGTTTAAACTACCCGAAAAAAAAACATTTTACTTTGACTCTCCCAGGAATAGAACCTAGGACTTCAAGTATGATAGGTGAACCTCCCAACTACTGAACTACAAGGCGAACTTATCTCACCTTTATTACCTTTTTCAGGATTTTTACCCGAGACTAGTAACTGAGTCAATAACACTCGTCCAGGGTTCTGGTTCTATTTCACAATCAGAACTTTACTTTTCATCCGCGTGGACACAGACGTAATGTGTCAAATTTATAAAAATTGTAACAAGAAAGAAAACATTTATTTTGTATCGTAAAAGTAAGTAATAAAAATGGTGTTGGAGTCAATGTTTCGGTGTAAATCAAAGTTTTTTTGTAAGTTGTATGACAAGAAAAACATCCCTCTACTAAGGATTAATCCTGGCTATCTCAACGCTGATCACGTACCATTCCTTTATTTTTTGGAATTCTTACACAATGAAATACTTAGCGTCGTGTGAAAACTTTGAAATTTTATGCCCTCTTCTTGTTGAAGCAAGAAATTAGCTGGAAATCTCCACGTCTCGTACCTTGGTGGGTTATATTTCTTTCGTTGAAACCGCGCATTTCTGAACAATAAAAAATTCTTAAAACTTAGCGAATATAACGGTAACCCAACAAGGTTAAACTTTTAATTTTAATGACGTTTAAACCGAGAAAAATTTCAACGTTGTTCATATAAATATATTTTGTTTTAACATGTAACGTTTAAATCAAATTGCATTTATATCATATATATTGGCGTCCTTCGTGGTGTAGTGGTCAAGACGCTCGACTCACTCACGAAAGGTTCCGGGTTCGATTCCCGGTGAGAACACAAAAATTAAATGTGATTTTTCTCAAGCCTGAGTGTTTTGTGATGTAATTCACCACTAAAATTGGGCCTCCTGGTCTTTTGTGGTTAAAAAAAAGAAAAATATGTTAACACTTGTTACAAATACTGACAAGCGACAAATTCAAACGAAAAAACATCTTTGTTCGCACATGGCATTTTTAGTTCTAGTTGTAGAATTTAGAAAAATTGGTGGTAAGTTAAGGTTATGAAATAACTGCCACAATATTATTTCATAGATGATATCATTATTACTGATTTATTTTCGTGACTATTTTACATGAAAAATATTACTACAAATTCATTTTTAAAAACAATTATTTTAATTAAATTTCTGTCGATAGTAATAACGCCAGTTTCAAAAATGATGTACTTAACCGTTCAAGTGCTCGATTTACAAATTGATGTAATGGGGAAATATTACATTCAACTAATACTGATTAAAATATGTAAAATAGATTTATTAAAATTAATAGTATTTTCAGAATCAATATGGATATTATAGAAAAATGTTTTAATTTATAATTAAAAAAACAATAATTAAACAATACGCCTCCACAAAAACGTAACATGGTTGGTGTAACAGATGTGGCGGGTCACTTTCTCTCTCTTAGCGATGGCGCCCGTCACAAGAAACTGTAATTTATAGATACAGGTGTCACCGCAAAATGACTGGGCGTTAGGCAGCCGCGGCCGGCATACGGTAAGCTCCAAGGGAGATTACCAATGCCTAGATACCCCTTGCATGTTCACTAGTAGGTATTACTGGCGGCTGCAACCTGGAGCAGGCTACTGGGTTTTGAGGCCGGTATCGGTTGTGTCGCGTCGGCGGAAACAGCGTGTGTTTTGGGGGAGTAGCCAAGGTATATTTATCCGGGGTCCAAGATCCATTTAAATAAAAATGCGTATTTCCAGTCCAAGAGGGTAGAGGCGGTCAAATGTTCCAAGTGGCGGAGAGGTCCAGGTTGAAGCAACGTTGGGAAGCAGAAAGACAAAACGTAGAGTAGTGAGGCTGAAAAATGACTAATTTATTATTTGGCTATCGGTCCTATATAAACAAGATATTTTGCCGCGCAGTGGCTCTGATTGACCAATAGCGAGCGGGACTAGACCGGCCAACCACGCCGCAAGAGGGAGAGTGAGCGCATTTGCCCATTCTATCTGCCCCTCTCGTGCCACGTATAAGGACACCCCCCTCGCTACTCAGTCACATTTTGGCGCCAACCTCGCGACAGTTGCAGATAGAAACGACATGGTATTTTAGGCAACAATATTATTTAATTTGATATTTTTAATAATTCCCTATTCTATATGCTTCAATATGGCAATGACCACCCCCGAAAGTGACAAATGCTTGTCTTTATTGTGGGGTAGTACCTCGAATACACATGCCGAAGTCCATATTCTGTGCACATATAAAGAGATTCTAGTAAGGACCGCTAAGTTATCATACGCGGCGTTGCGTCGGCAACAATTGGCTTGAAAAAGACGGTCTATTTAAAATATCATAAACCATAGTAAAATTAAGAAATCGTGCCGTATTAAAGGCGCAGAAATGCATTGAAGCGTTTTCGTGGGAAATTAAAATCATAATTTTAAAAGGTATTTTTATGCTTCTAACTATAAAAAATATATTTTTTTTTATCAGCTGTTATCAATTGATAATTGTAAAAATAGGTATTTTCGTATTTAAAACAATATTTAATTTATAAAAGGATAAACTTTCTATTAAATAAAACAAACAGCGTTGTCCTACTATAGCATCACCGTGAATAAAGCTTAAAGGTAGTATTCAACGTTTTACAGTTTTTTTAAGGGTCGTGATGGTTTAGAGAGGGGAGTAAGTAGGAATCCTACGTCTTACTCCGACAATGATAAGGGATTCCAATCTCAGAGTGGAATCTTGCCAGTTTTGTGGGATAAATGGTTTTTTCTTACAGAAAAATTATGAATCGACTTGTTTTCACCTCCCTAATTTAGGGGTGACAGCCAATGTTACCGAAGTTTTATGGTAGGATATTAAAAAGAGAGCTTTTGAAGCTTTAGAAAATGATTTTTTCGAATTTTCATTTCCTTTCAATATGCAGCATTATTCAATGTCAAACTAGGCACGTTTTAAATGCCCAATGAATGTTTTATTAGACAAAAAGCCAACATAAATTATAATTATAATATAACATTGAAATATGAGGAATCAGTTTTAAATGGTTTAAAAACTATTTTGAAAATCGATGGCATTAAAATTAAATAATCAATCAAGGCAGCGAATAGAATTTTTTGTCTTTAGAGGACGCTGCAGTGGTAAACGGTAATTTTATTTACAGGTAAGCTATTAAAAATATAATTTATTTGTACCTACATAATAGGTGCATAATATAATGTTTGTTATATATGCCATAAATTGCTATTTTTTCTGTATTTCTGTGTGATACAAGAACTATAATCTATGAAATCAAATCAAACGACGTAATTTTGTGATATATTATATTGTTTGGCTATATTATTAATCAATTTAACACATAACTTATTTAAAAGTTTATTAAAAATAAGCAAAATAAATTCAGCAGTTTGAGTATGTCCAAATGCTTGCAGACTGGCTGGATTCTCTCCCTAGGGAGTTGTTTATATTTTAATTTATTTCAACAGAGAGTCATATAGCAAAAGCATCATCTCAAAAAAATAGTCCTCAAGAAATAAAATTCAAAATATTGCACACTTATTTGTATGGAGGAATAAACTGGAGTAATCGGCTAGTTTCTTGGCTCATTGCTGGCGATGGGCGCAATTTATTTATTATTTTATTTGTATTAATAGAAAATTACAAATGGTGGCAATGATTTATAAGAAATAGTAATAATTTGTTTGTTTCTGTAAATAAAGTAACTGTAAAGCATTTTCATGGATTGTCGAATATAATGGTAAGCTGCGCATAATTGCTTCTATACACGGTTCCCCTTGGTACACTGTGTCCCATTATATAATGATCAATTAATTATACACAAATTTTGTTTTGCCTATAAGATCTGTCACTTAATTTTCAAGTGAATAAAACAACAAGTGCTGGTCTTTCCATCTCCGACAAATCAAATTCGTACGGAAAGATATAATAATAGCCGCCACCAACGCTCTTGGGAATATTCGTGTCGTTTTGCGTTTAGACTACTGAAATGGAATATACCCAAATTCCTCAAAATACCAAACTGAACTTCAATCTGTACTCAATGCAACAGTAAGGCTTTTTACAGGAGCAAAAAAATATTCTTAAATCTTACAACTTCATATGCACTTGATTGTATTTAAAATATTAATTTTACGATTACGTAGCAAAGTAAACTTTTCTGCATACGCATCATATTTGTGATATTATGATTTTTTTTTTTTAATTTTCACCGCGATATTAACGTGTAGTTCGTTTTGTAGAAGAGGGTGTGTTCTACTAGTTATTACGCTGCAACATGCTACGTAAATAAAAAAGGCTTATGTTAACCGATTACTTCATTTGAACATAGTGTTTTTATGATAAAGTATTTTTGCAAAAAAAATGAATTTCGCTTAAATTCGTAAATACATGTATGAAATAATGCAACTTTTTTATGCACTTGAAATTTAAAGTTAACTAAAAGCTTATATTGTTGTAATTTCAACATTGGACTCATTTAGAATCGTCCTTCAATCTGTAACGACAACATTATATTTACGAAAAAGGGTTCTGCGTCTACACTGTTAGGTGGACGTTAGGTGTTAGGAGGTAAAAGTTGGAAAGCAGCATGGAGCCCACAATACGTAGGTATGTGTGATATGCCATAACCAGTTTCATTGCTTTTACGACGAAATTTAAGAAAACATTAAAATAAATTTAATAAAAAAGTTATAGTAATACAATAGACAATCGCCCCCCCCCCCCCCCCCCTTACACATGCTTTTATTTTACATTTGTGTATATGTGTATCTGTCAGGGGCGAATCGTGTAAAGAAGCGATTATGCGCAGTTTACCATTACATTTAACTGTCCATAATAATGATTTACGTTTACTTTATTTACATAAAAACAAACAAATTATTACTATTTCCCATAAAATATTTCCACGATTTGCATGTTTCTCCAAATATAAATAAAAATATTAATAAAACGCGCCTAGCGCCAGCAGTGAGCCCAAGAACTAGCCGATTACTCTAGTTTATTTCTTCATACAAATAAGTGTATTATATTTTGAACATATTAAATTCAGTAGCGGGATTTTTTTCCTAGAGTTAACTTGCAGATTAGACAATTTTTTTAAAAGTTTCTTGATTTGAAAAACAGTATTTCAAACATTATATCTCAAGGACTATTTTTCTTTGAGATGATACTTTTGACATATGACTCTCAACACATGTGGCGTTTGGCGCAGTCGTTTTTGGCGTTATTAATTTCTAGAACAAATCGGCCAGTTGATATTCCAATCATAATAAGAATACCTAGTACTGACTGAATTACAAACTTTTTTTAATATATTATCTCACAAAATTACGTCGTTTGATTTGATTTCATATTTGATAGTTGTTGTATCTCACACAACCACAGAAAAAATAGCAATTTATGTTATGTATACATTTTATTATGTACCTACTATTAAGGTTCAAATAAATGATATTTTTATAGCTTACCTGTAAATAGAATCACCGTTTGCTACTGGTATCTATAGTTCAAACTTCTTGAAAACCATATGTACCATTCTGACGATGTCGCAAGAGTGATGCAACTAGTTGTAAAAGAAATAGGGTTGTGGTTCCGTGGCTAGTGTTGCGGACTCACGGATCAGAGGTCTGAGGTTCGAACCCCACTCTAGCCCAACTTGATTTCCATTTTACTATATTGAGTTATTTACAACTCGTTGAAAATGGCCTCAAAATCGAAATATTAAGATAAATAATCAAAACGTTCATATTTCCTTTTTTAAATAAAAAAGTTATTTCTCTATAAAAATAACTAAATTTAAGTGTCAACTAATCTTGTAAATTTTTAAACAAAAAAGTTAAATAACGCAATTTCACTAATTTATGGGAATAAAACATGGTTTTTAAGATATCAATGAGATTGATTTTGAGGAAAGAATATTTCCATTTTCGGCATAAAAATAAAAAAACCGTAATTCAAGCACCGTAACTGTAGATTCTGTTTATTAATATTTCACTGTTTTACAAAATTACTGTTATGCCAAGAGTAAAGAATTAAAAATCTTACAATATAGTGCAAAATATTAAATATCTCATAATGTGAAGGAAAATCAATTGATTTATTTTATTGAGATTTAAAAAAAAAGGAGATTGAATTACGAAAGATTAAGCTGGCGTGATTGGTCGATTGATTCAAAAGTAGAATGGAGAAGGGTGGTATTGCGAGTCCTAGTTTCCACGAGTAAAGCGAACATGCCAAGAAATTTAAGTGTCCGTGTAAAAAGAATTAAGATGTTTTTTTTACAGGTGAACAAATTTCATAAAGACCATATGGCTTTTTTGCACGCGGAAGTCTGATGAATCTGGCTAAGTTCCGTTTGGATCCCTTAAGTCTTAAGACAAGGGTGGCCTTCATCCAAAGCCTTCCCGCGGGGTGAGTTATGTGGCTGCCGAGTTAACAGACAGTGAAATATGCGGCGGCCAGTTCCGCAAACTAAACACGATGTGCGACCAGGTAAAATAATTTTGCAAACTTGACCTTCTCAGATTAATCCAATAGATTTATTTAATATTAAAGCTTTAATGCCTGACATACAGCTACATTTTATTACACACACACAATAGTTTTTTCTTTTAAATAGCTACTTTAACATGTGCAATATGCTAAATGTTTCGATAATTTTGGAATTATTACTATATGAGGTAGATCAGTGCGTATATTTATTAATTAATAATGGTGCATTATTATTTTTAATTATTTTGCTTGTCTACCGGATCTACTAATGAGTAAAATAAATTTAATTGAAACTGAGTTTGGAAAATGGTATTAAGATTTTACAATTTATTATATTTTAACAATAATGCAATTAAAAAATATCACATACTATGAATACCGATAAAAATATATAAAGTGGGTTTATATTAATTTATTTTATTTTCAAAATCAATATGGATAAAGTAAAGAATTGTTTTCATATGTATGTACCTATATATTCACAAATGTCGGCCTTGTGGCGTAATGGTCAGCGCGTTTGCCCACCAAGCAAAAGGTCTCGGGTTCGATTCCCGACATGGTTGACGAGAAATATTTATTTAAAAGAGTGTTTTTACACCAAAACGTTTCATAGATCTTGGACTGGTACCTGAACCGTAAGACTGATCATCTTATCTTCATATAACAAAAAAAAAAATCAAGATATGCTGCGATTGGTGTACCAAAGCAGTGCCATTGGGTGCAGAAAGGGAATGGTGATGATGATAAATGTTTTCATATATAAATTTACAAAATATATTTATTTAATACGTCAATAGAAAGACGCGACATGTTTGGCCTTGATAGTTGTGACGTCAAAATTTTTGACTATGTTTTTGACAAATTTGAATGGTCGGGAACAAATAAACATGAATCGTGCGTAACGTATTATTGGCGTGGCCAATGGAATGACTTGAATGTTTTTTGGTGGAATTCAAAATTACAAATAAAATATAATTTGTTTACTACTAATAAGTAACAAAAAATACTTTTTTTACTGGACAGTATTTCGTAGGCCTTTATTATTTTTTAAATGTTTGAAAAATGTGATATTTCCCTATTGTAGTGCAATATAAATTATTTGGTTTAAATGTCAAAAAATTAGCAAAATGTCCGTACGAAGTTTTCCCAGAGCACAAATTATGTCATACCCAAAACCCGTACGACTTTTGCTCAGAGACATCTTCTTTTTGTCGCATCAAGAGTGTCCAACATTTCGGAAGAGCGTATTAAGCTCTCAAGGATAAAAACTTTTTTTCAGATAGGAGTTAAGGACTGGATTTTTCTTAGTAGGAGGGATTTGAGTGGGAAATTCCCTGATGCTTTTCCGAATATTTGAGTTTACTGTTTACTATATTGATGTGTCATAAATATGTTTTTTGAAGTTTTTTTTATGTTTTTGATTCTATATTTGTGGTGATATACTTACGAGTATGTGTCTGTGTCAACTAATTGCTCGTCCCATCTCAATACAGGACTTTTAGTCCCACGGGGTTAGGACTTATGTCTTAAATAATTTGCAATAAACTGATGTATGTAAATAGATAAATAATGTATTTTGCGCTGGAAAATCCCGTGCCAAGGAATATATTTTATAAGTTGTTTTTGACAATGAACAGTTTTTTTTTAGTTGTATGTATAGTTGTATGTAGTTGTATGTACGCCTCTCAGATATGGAATCCCCAGTATGCCATATATATAAGTAGAATAGAAAATATTCAAAACAAATTTATAAAATACCTTAAATACAAAACCGGTATTTCTTATGTATCTACTCTCACTGCCTCCACCTTCCATGGAATCATTTCTCAACAATACCGCAGAGTGTGTACGGACCAACTACTGCTTTACAAAATTGTGACAGGAATGGTTGACTGTACAGAGCTGCTTGGTTTAATAACAATACATGTGCCAGCCAGGATTTGTAGACGGTACCACTAGTTTCATGTACCAATAAGTAAAACATCGTATGTTAAAAATGCTTTTTTTCGTATGCCTTTTTTAATGTACAATACAAAATTTAAAAATATAGAATATACAAACATCACTCTGTCAGATTTAAAATTTACACTAAAAATGTATAATGTAACTTAGTGGACATTATAATAATAAATATGTACATCTTCCCCCCCTCCTTATCCTCTCTTCAAGCATTTTTGTCCTTATCCCGCCCAATTTACAGTAATTTAATGTTCTTAAAATTAATATTTAAAAAATCTTTGATTATTGAGTACATGAAAATAACATTTTTATATGCATAAATTGTATGTATTTTTTAGATATGTAATATATTTTCTTTACTAACTTTGTATACTATGTGGAAATCTGTTATTAGTTCTGAGTTTATACGCTATATCTGTTTGTTTACTAAAAATATGTAAGTAGAACTGTTGATTTCCCTAATAAAATAAAAATAAAAATAAAGTATGCCTTAAATGAATAAGTTATATTTGGGACAGTACGTTGCGCTGTTGCCAAAAGACAAATCATTATTGTTACAGCTTATACTAACCGGGTGACCATAATTCCTTGTATGTTAAATATCGTTTTATTTCCTAACCGTTTTACCTTATTGCAGCCTGGAATACCATTGTAACCATACAAATATACAAAAAAAGTTAAGGTTCTAGCAGTCAGCGAACACCGTATACAAATAAATTGCAGTGAAAAAAAAACTGTGCATTTTCAAACCGAGACCGAAATCGCGGCGGTCAAAAATGCTCGGGTTTAAGGGCTTTTATATATAGCTGTATCTTGTTACTATTATTATATTACAATAGATATGAAGAAGATTTAATATAAGGTAAAATATAAGTCTAGGCATCTACAGGGCTTGCGACCTGTCATTGGCTGGTTTAAGTGGCCATTTTACACACTGTGTAACATTCACCATTCTGCCCATTTTTGAACATCTATATTCCTTCAATTCTTTTTGACATGTTATAAGCCCCGTAGATACCTAGACTTCTATATTACCTTCTCTAAAATCTTCTATATCTTTGTTGTAATATGTTGAGAATAACGGCTCCTCGGGGAGTTGAATCCAGTTCTTGTGTACAAAAATTTGAACAAACTCAAAATATTGTCGTTACTATTAATTATGATATGGTATACGAATATGTTGATGACAACAATAAAAGATAATTAAGCAAGAATAATTTTCGTAAAAAATAGCCCTAAGCTCGCTGATAATATTATTTATCTAGGCCAGGCATGGGCAACCTTTTTCTAGTCTACAACGTTTTATTTAATAAATTAAAAAACTTTATCAATCACACAAATGTCGATGTTTTGAGTTTGTAAACAAATTTTGAAATTAACAATGTTTTGAGGATGACCAAATGTTCATAGATGTGCTGGATTTCACACCCTATATCGGTTAAAGTGTATAATCTACTTCCATTGTCCATATGGACAATTAGTAAGTACTCACAATATAAATTTGCTCTTAAGAAATGGATAGTGGAGGTGGGTTGCGCACGGATCGATGAGTGGATCAAGCCAAATAGCTATAAATTTGTGTCTTGTTTATGAAATTTCGTCTACCAGCCTATATAAATTTGTGACGTTTTTTTATGATTATTTTAGTTTATGTTGCTTATTATGTTCAAAATGATAAAAATGTTAGTTAGATAAATAACGTTTTTATTTTATTTTTATGTTAACTATGTTTAATAACTAATTAAAAGCATTTTTCACTTATTGTAAAATGTTTCCCTCGAACATTATTCTGGATAAAAAAAATAATACAAACATTGTAAAAGTATAAATAAATAAATAAAATTAATTAGGATGTATAATATTTATGTGACATGGATCTATAAGGGAAAATGTCATTCAAATCGGGTTGTAATTCCGTGGCTAGTGTTGCTAACTCGAGGAGCAGAGGCCAGAGGTTGAACTTGATTTCAATTTTCTAAGGGTGAGTTATTTATAACTCGTTGAAACTGGCCACCAAAATTTAAATATTTTTATTGTAAATTATGAAAATGCTAATTTGCATTGAAAAAAAATATGCTAATATTACAGGAGGAGTAATTATTTCTATAATTAGTTATAATGCTTTGCTTGACGTCTTTGACAACCAATATTAAAAAAAAAAATTCCAACACGTTTGTGTCAATAAAAAAGTTTTTTTAACAGACTCAAGAAAAAATAAATAAATCTTACATTGGCCCTTTTAGATCTAAGCCAAATGATTATTGAAAGGGAAAACATTTTTAAGATACGAATATGAAAATTTGAAACGAATATGAAACGGGACTTATGACCTCTTATTGGCTGGTTTAAGTGGCCACTTTACATATCATGACATGACATATCATAAGCCCTATAAATGCCAAGACTTCCATATTCTCACAATGAAAACATTTTCCGTCTCTGATGCGATAGATTTAGAATTTTGGTATGATCAAAACTCCATGTTACCGGGCTGGATTGAAACGTCCCGCTGCCGCTTGTCGGATCCGGTTGCTCGCATGCGGTGATTATAGAAAGGCTGTCAAATAACTTCTTACGGTAACGAAACATTAGCCGTTAGTTCAAATTTGAAACCAGGTTACTTTCTACTTAAATCGATGAGTTTTTGAACCAAGTTGGAGTTTGCCAGAATTATTTTCCCCCCGTAAATACTATTTGTTGTGTGACAATATTGTTCTTTACAAAAGTTTTTTCGCAGACGCTAAAAGTGACAACTTCATACTTTTGTTGGAAAACTTTGCTTTTCAGATCTTGGTATCGTACCGCGTTACTTTGTGAATACATCTTGAAACGTTAGAATGCCATCAAAATATTCATAATGGAGGCAGATAACAACTTTGTACTCAGAGAAATTGGTAATTATTATTTTTTATGCATTTAAAATTGTATTTAGAATATAAACGTTCCAAGCCATTTACAATTTAATGAAGAAAAATAAATATAAACAGAAACTGTAAAAATAAGACATAAATACTATGAGCAACAAATCAAGAATAAAAAAAATGAATGTGGTCAATATTCAAATGCTCACGTTTTACAGCGTATAAATTACAGAGAGGTCTACAAAAATCAAATCATTCTCAAAGAGCTCTGAGTTGTATAAAGAATTAACTAATCTACACACTGTGGCAAAAACTCTTATTTTATGAGATTTGATAAAAAAACTTACAATATCTGTATAAGACCTTCTAGGCAGTTACAGTATTCATTTTTTCATTTCAAGCCAGGTACAATATATAATATTGACTTTTTTTTATTTTAAAAATATTTTTATTTAGTCTTCAAATAGTACAAACATAATATTTGAATGTCCTAATATTAACTAAAATATAATTATTATTAAAACATATACTAATTATTAACATTTCTAAACAATATACTTACTGCACAATCAGTTTTTCTGGGTTATTATGCCGTGTGTCGTTCGTACTCTTTACCAACGTTTCGGATCGCGTTACAGCGTCCATGATTGATGTTATCATGTATAAATATGTGTTATGTTAGGTACTTAGAATTTGTACAGAGAAAGTAGATTCTTTAGGCTTTTTTTGAACATTTGAAGTTAGGATTTGCATCCGTCTGCCTCTGAGGTACAAATATACTCGCACATATTATTATCAAAAATAAATAAGGCGGAAGTTGTAATTCATGGAAATTACAAAAATATTTGCCTAACCTTCTTATGTAAAATTAAATAATCTATTTAACCTATGTAGAATAAAGTGTTTAAGCACCCTGAGATCATATTTTATGTTTAAAGACTATTTTGTTAGTGAGTTATGAAATACACAAATTAACGCATGTATAAAAAATTAATCAAAGAAGTAAATTTTAGCTTTTATGTGATTTACCCAAATATTTTAATGGGGTCTATTTTCTTTATATCGTATTAGAAAACGGAAAGAAGTTAAGTAAAATTCTTACCTTGAACCTCCTGATCTGGAGTCCGTCATACTACGGAACCACAACCCGTTCGATAATTATATTAAATTTTTGGATATAATAAAAATTTGGTTAAGGCTGAAACGAGCATTGTCAACGAAGTTTGAAAAAGGATGCTGCGATGGTTTGGACATAAACAGAACGAATGGACAGCTAAAAAGATTTACGATGTAAATATAAATGAATGCAAAAACAAGGGATATTGATAAAGACGCGGTACCAACAAAATCCATAAGTGGAAGAAAATGGACTGGAAAGTCAAAATCGACAGTATTTTAAGTATATCTACATTAGAGTGGGCCGATGATGTATAAAGATTTTTATGTTTTTAGACATCAAAGTAAAAAGGGGCCTAAAAAGTTGCATTTCGGATCATATTATTTGATATGTAATATTTGATACAAAACATTTTGCAATAGAATTTGCAAGAAACACAAATTAATCTATAATGATCATTTACAATATACTTCTCAATGATTCTCTAAATTCCTCAAAGATATCCAATCTCTCGTTCACTTTATATAAATGACTGAACGTTCGTTGGATTCCTGGAAGAAGAGAGTGGTTATCAATATTTAATTTGAAGATTGGCAGAAAAAACGGTTGGTGATGTTGTGTTGCTTTACTCGTAGCTGAAAATTTTATTTGAATTGTTACGTTTGGTGCGTCTACGGATAAATGTATTATTTTATGCAGCTAGATGATGTCAGACGATTTTAGCTGGTTGCATGAAGTCAATAATGAAAATGTTTTAACCTTTATTTATATGTTTGAAAAACAGTAAACGAATTGAGGACCGTTGTTCGAAACTCGACATAGGCTTGAAACGTAATTTTTTCAGTGAAGAGTTTTTTGTTATTCGCGTCAAATCGCGTACACAATCTTTGTTTTTAAAATTACACCTTGTTAACTAAATAAACTAAAATTGAAATTTTCTTTTGTATTTCATCAGGATCCAATATAAATAACTGAAATTAGGCATCAATATACATTATGAAATATTCTGTTTCGAAAAAACGATCAGACTTGATATTTTTTGAATTCGGTTTTTAGCGTATTTTGTATTTTTTGAGTTATTTTCAGGTAATCGGTGCGTCTCGATACTGACTTTTTATTTTTCAAAAGCCAATATTTGGGGTTTCAAACAAATGATCATCAATAAAGGAAACGTTGATGTTAAAATAAATGGAGAGTACGGAATATTATAAAGTGTGAAAGTAATTACTTAAACTAGTCATCTTGTGAATGATATTTCAATACTTTTTTGGATGCTTTATTTTCTTGTATGAACACATTACATCATGTGTAAGATTTTGCTTGTTGCTGAGTGTGGTGATCCTCTCCCACAATTGAAGATGGACGGAAGAAACGATGTGGATATTTTATGCGTTTATTTATTGCATGGCTATAAAGACACATCACTTGGTTGTGAAGCGCGAGCATAGCGGCGATGATGGGCTGAAGAGACTACACTTAAACTACATGCTGAAGCTGAGTGACTGCGGGGATCAGAGTCTTCGAATTGGTTGGACTGTCTGACGTTGATTGGTCGACTGAACTGAACTCCACTAGGCGTTAGCTGCGTCCTGTGGACTCCTTATAGACCGCGTACCTTTGTTGCTGGTATCTCGATGGAAGAGACGGTGTTAACTTTTTCCTCACTAAGCATCCAAAAATTACCCATGATCCAAAAATGGGGAACAAACGACCCCAGCGCCTACTTTGATATGGCGCCAGGAGAATAAAACGTTGGAAATGTTTATGATCGTGCAAATATTTATTCATGTTTTTGCGTCCACATATTTAACTCATTCGCGTATTTTATTCATTTTTGTTAGTTTGCCGAATGCTTATGTACATAAAATGAAATTGACCCTTGTGATATGTAGGTCTTTTTTTGTTATAAAATTTAAAAAAATAAACAAATCATCTTTTTGAAAATTTAAATACAAAAAACAGGAAAATGCAAAAAATTAAGGGCAAAAAGCTTTAATAATACTTGAGATATCGAATTAAAATCAGTATATGAAGGATTCGAATCTCCCCTTTGGTCCAGCTATTTTAATGTACTGCAGAACAATGCTCTCGACTTTCTGTGCAATAGTGTTAGATTTGCATAATTTGTTGTATTGGATTCTATAGAAAACGATAACATTGCTTCATTGGCCATCGCACTATTTCAGGTGTAATGTTTTGACACATGTGTGTCATCGATTATGGGCTTTAAACCCCCCACATTATGTAAAATGTCGAAATAATCAATCTGCATGCATGAAAAAATGCGTGATATAAAAAATGAAAATGTCATTTTCTGCATGTAAAAATGTAACGATGTGGCATTTATTTATTTACCTATCATTACTAAATTGCGTGAAGGTTTGTTTTTCTTTGAAAAATCATATATTATTGATGACCACGAAATACGATGAGTTTATTTTATTATTCCGAGGTAATGCGAAGCCATTACAACGTTAATCTTGTGCACATCTTTATTGGATTGTAGTTGTGGGGTAATGACTTGCTGCGTGAGATTAAATAAATAACTATATCATTCTTTTTCCACACCTTAATGGTGCATGAGGCTTTTTAAAAAATTTTATGAAGGTAAGATGATCAGTCTTACGATTTAGGTGCCAGTCCAGGGACTATGAAATACTATAGTGTAAAAACACCTTTTAAAATAATTATTTTATATCAACCATGTCAGAAATCGAATCCGAAACCTCTTGCATGGTAGGCAAACGCGTTGACCATAACACCACGAGACCGACATGAAACGCGACTGTACACAAACGTGTAACAAATGACACTGATGCGTCGATCCAAGTGCAAAAATTAAAATTGAAATTTGATGCAACATTTTTGGGAGGAGAATGTGGTTGTCTGGGTTTTTATTTCTTTATTTATCATTTGCCATTCTGCCAATGTTTAAACATCCACATTTCCTCAATTTTTCCATTTGCAAATTTTTGTCAAGTCAAAGAGCTGAAATTTGTATTGATGGGGTGAGTTCACCTCCTGGGCAAAGCCTAAAAATACTTTTTAATTTTTACTTTTTTTTATACCGGTTGGTTTAATCAATAATATTTTTAAAATGTTCAAATGTTCGTAGATAAGGCAGAATTTAATTGAAATGACATTAACCTTTGTTTTTAAGGCTGCATGTAAAATTAATAAAAATATCGCGGTTATTTTAATACGAATATTAAAAAAAAAAAAAATATTTATAGAAATAACTTATTGGAAGATAACATAGAAATAATTCATACTTAAAATTTACCCTGTTAGAAGTTAAGAAAAACATTTAATAGAAGATTTAAAAAAAGTCTAGGCCTTTACATGGCTTACGACCTGTCACTGGCTGATTTTAGAGGCCAATTCACACACTGTAATATTCACAATTCTTTTCATTTTTGTTACAAAAAGGTAAGATTATGTTTTAGGTGCCAGGCCTAGAACTATGAAAGTGTAGAAATACCTTTTGAAATAAATATTTCATGTCAACCGTGTTAGGAATTGAACCCGAGACCTTTTGCATGGAAGGCAAACCCACTGGCTATTTGACTAAAAGTGGACAGTGCCGTGCAAAAACACCTAAAAATATATTTCATTTTGATAGGTGAGGAAATTAACCTGGAACGTGATGTACGGTAGGCAAACGTGGGTGTTTTTTATTCGGGATTTTTATTTGAGAGTAGCCATCGAGTCGAAAACACTCGTTCGGAATTCTAGTTCTATTTTTTACACAGAGCTTTATTCTTCATCATATATACCCTTTTTATAAAACTTTTACATATTAAAATTTTAATTATTATTAAGAAAAATGTTTTGATTGTAAATTTTTAATTGATACGTTAAGTTTTTAGCAACACATTTATATTTTTATGTGCTATTGATTGGCGTTAAAATTTCGCTAAAAATTAACTTTATAAATGAAATATTTACTTCAAAAATATGCATCTTAAATAATAAAATGTAATTCTTTAAAAACATATATATATATATATATTTAAAGAATTACATATATGAACTAAAACATTTTGACTGTTTATTTTTTTTCAAACATTAGGAAAATATTACATACTACAAATACCGATAAAAATATATGAAATGTACATAAAATAATTAATTGTATTTTCAAAATCTATATGGTATTGTGAAGAAAAGTTTTCATAAATAAATATAAAAAAATACAATAAACATACGTTCGTAAAAAAACGCGACGTGTTTAGCTTTAGTTGTTGTGACGTCAAGATTTGTGAATTTGTTTTACATAAATTTCAAAAGCAGGAACAAAAAAATATCGATCGTGACGTATTATTGGCGTGGCCAATGGAATGACCGTTTTTGCGGGAATTCAAAATTACAAATCAAAAAATAATTTGTATGCTTACCAATATGTAATTTGTAAATACTATTTTTTTAACGGGACAGTACTTATTTTATATATCTTTATTTCTTAAAAAATGTAATTTTTTAAAAAAAACCCCCATTTTTAAAGGCATATTTTGACAAAGTATTAAAGAAAAAAAACACATGATTTGTGTAAATTAAAATTGTATTTCTTTTCAAAAACCAAAAATTAAGATTGTACTTCCATTGTTTTGATGTATAATTAATTACCTTGAAATAATTGAAAGATATTTAATGTTGATACAAAGTCTTTATGTGAGAATCAACGCACTCAACTATGGTGGTAATTTTAAAAGGCGTTATCTGTCGATCGAAAAATAATTATATTTTAGTTTTATAAAACTTTCTTAGGACAGAAATACCTTAGAATAATTATTAATTTTTATTTCAATCGTAGCCTTAGGCTTGTTAATCAAAAGCTGAAATTGCGGATTCAAAATGAGTACTTTGATTAAAAATATTATATACCAACGAAGAACATTTTGGAAAGAAAAATTTTTGTGAAATTTTTTAAACTACCATAATATCAGAGCTCTGTGATGGGAATTTTAATGTACGCAAGGCTAGCTCAGTTCAACAAACTATGCCCAAGTCACATTAACTTAAATGTTAATGTGTCGCAGGGCCCCGGGGTGGGGTGAATGGGGGGAGGGGTAGACGGTGCACAGGGGGCGAGGCCCCACGGGGGCTGTAAGTCTTCTCGGGGGCACCGAACCGTGAAAAGATTCTCGACCCAACCGCGTGACGGCGGAATATCGGTTGAGAGGTGGATTAAAAACCAGGTAATTGCCAAATACCTAATAAAACAAAGGTGAACAATATTTTAATCAGAAAATAAAACAATAAACGAGTGAAAGTTAAGGAACTATCAAATTTTATTCCGACTCACGGCTGTAAGACTCACTGTTATCATCATCATGATTGACTCAGTGGTACTTAAAGCATGTCATTGGCTTATGTTGGAAGGGCGACCTCTATGTTAAACAATATTACTTTAACATATTACAACAGAGATGAAGAACATTTTAGAGAAGGTAATATAGAAGTTAAGGCATCTACAAGGCTTATGACCTGTCATTGGCTGGTTTAAGTGACCATTTTACACACTGTGTAACATTCATCGTTCTGCCCCTATTTAAACCCAAATATGAGGGTTCTACTTGCAAACCCAGCAAAATCCAAAATCTAAAAAATGTGAGATATTAATTGAAACTTATACAGAATACAATTTATTGATTGATTCGGTGTTTATTTTGTAGAACTCCATATTTAAACTTATAATTAGAAATCAAACACTGATTTGAGTCTACTGAACACTTTATTTTATTTTTACAAATATAAACATATAAAAATAAAAACTTCGTGACAATTGTTTCGCCTTATTAGGGCATATGTTTATATTTGTAAAAATACAATTAAGTGTTCACTAGACTCAAATCAGTGTTTGATTTCTAATTATAAGTTTTCAGAATACAATTTTTAAAAATAATTATAATATTGTCATTTAAAAATACGGCTTTCTTGGTAAGAACTGGACTTTTAAATTATCGGGTTTGTGGCAAACATGGCAACATCTACTTAAGTATTGTAAAGTTGGAATGCATAAAATTAAATTTATTATTTCACTACTCTTTCTTGACATAAACATGCTTATGTCGT
This sequence comes from Micrasema longulum, assembly GCF_059751315.1. NCBI lineage: Eukaryota > Metazoa > Arthropoda > Insecta > Trichoptera > Brachycentridae > Micrasema > Micrasema longulum. Next base: position 1,156,605 of record NW_028277652.1, on the reverse strand, counting down.
CATTGCTTACATATAAAATATTTACTGATCATAATAAAAAAATGAAGTTTAAAAATAAAGTTGAAGATAAGTATTGTATGACTTTTTTGTGATTTGCACAGAATAAAGAAAGATGGATTTTGCCGGGTTCGCAAATCTCTTCTCTAGTCTCAATCCTGGGATTGGCTGGCAGCAATTACTTTCATTCTTCTCCTCCATTCCTCCCTGTCTTGTGCGGCTCTTTTAAAGTCAGCATATGATGAGCAGCGCACGTCCTCTAATAGGTCCTCCAGGTACTTTCGGCGTGGGCGTCCCCTAGAATTTGTCCCCTCGGTCATCCCCTCCATTATGACATGCAGGAGGCCTTCTTGACGTATTACATAGCCAATCCATCTCGCTCGCCTTTTAGACAAGGTCCTGAGCAGGTGGCTTCCACCTTCGATTCTTTGGAGAACCTCCTCATTTGTAATGTGGTCTCTCCAGGAAATTCCTAGTAGTCTTCTATAGAACCACATCTCAAAAGTCTCGAGTCTCCGTTTATCTCTTTCGGATAGGTACCATGTCTCGCAGCCATACATCAAGATACTCCATACAAAGGTCTTGATTAGGAGTATTCTTAGTTTTAGGTCTATATTATTTGATTCTATTATTTTTGACCTTTTATTAAATGCAAGTCTAGCTTGATGTATACGGCTGTCGACCTCGCTCTTAGACCGACCGTCTCACGTTATTTTGCTCCTGAGGTAAACAAACTCCTTGGTGTTTTTTAGTGGTATACCTGACATCACTATTCTCATCTGGTGTTGCATTCGGCCTACAGTCAGTAGCTTTGTTTTGTCTTTGTTTATTTTCATACTGTTGTTATTTTGAAGAATGCTTTCCATAGTTGTTAAGGCCTCTTGCTGTTCTTCTTCACTTTCAGCAACCAAAGCAATATCGTCAGGAAACCTTATCATATCCACCTTTTGCCCATGTATCTTTACACCTTCTCTGTGACTCATCGCCTCTCTCAAGTCGTCAATCGCACCCTGTATATAAGCGTTAAAAAAACAGGTTATAGTGAGCATTCCTGTCTTATCCCTTGTCTTATACTGGTTTCTTTTGTATCATCGTCACATTTGATTATAGCGGCCTCATTCTTGTATAACGCCTGGATTATTCGTCTATCTCTATATTTGATATCAATTTTCTTTAAAACCTCGAAGAGTCTTTTCCATCCTACTTTGTCAAAGGCTTTCTCTAGGTCTATGAATGCAATGTATGTGTTTTGGTTTTTTTTTATTCTTTTTTCTAGTAGTATTCGTAAAGACAATATTGCTTCTCTGGTTCTTACACCTCTTCTGAAGCCAAACTGGTCTTTGGAAAGGATTTTCTCTACTTTTGGTTCGATTCTCTTTAGGATGATATAAGTCAATATTTTTGAAGCATGGGATAAGAATATGTTGCTTACATTTTGTCGTATCTGCCTTCTTTGCAAATAGTATCCTCATATTTCTTCTTTTCTTTCAAATGTTGCTGTTTGTGAAGTTGAAGAGCTGAAACTTTTATTTATGCGGGTGAGATTCATCTAATTTAATTATTTCAACTACATACTATGCAACGCCTGATTTATATATATTTTTTCCAATTTCTATACTTCTCCTTGGACCAGGTGTATGTTTCAACAATATTTTGAGTTTGTCCAAGTTTTCGTAGACAAGGACTGAATTTAACTCCCCGGGGAGCTGTTAATAATAACATATTACAACAGAGATGTAGATCATTTTAGAGAAAGTAATATAGAAGTCAGGGCTTATGATCTGTCATACATACATATAAATATCACACGTAAATATTGTAATGAAAAAGCGATATTTAATATTATTTTGTAATATTTTATTTTAATAAAAAATATATTGTTTATAAAATTAATGCGCGAAAGTAGAAGGTATTGCTTTTATTTGTCAATTTTTTTGACGTAAAAATGCATTATTAAAACCTAGAATATAAAACTAAAGATATTCAATTTTTGTTTGTTCAAGTCTACGTCATTTAAAAGTAACATAAGATTTAATGACGCGTAAGCTTTAACGCCACTGAATCCGATTTACTTATATTATTTTTTAAGTTCTAAAGTAAAGTTCAAGAAAGCGGAATGCTTTTGGTTACTTAATTTTTCCAGAATAATTATTCCAAACTTGGGGTGCGCTGCCATTTAAACATTATTGACGGATTTTTAAAATTGTTGATTTTGTGAGTTGACTATATTTATTTAATGTGATATATGTTCGCTAAGTGTAATCACTTTTTCAAAATATTTTTCGGTTTTGAGACATATCCGTCTCTTCATCAGGACACTAATTACACTAACATGAAATCCCACTGTAAACCTTTACTGTTGAAGTAGCACACAAATATAAAACCAACGTGCTAATAGGACAAGTGTTATTAGAAGCTAACATCAATGCGAAACGACAACTTTTTTTTATCTTGGGGGAGTAATATTTGAAAAAAAGAGGAGAGGTGTATTTGGTATAGGGTAACCATAACAACAAGACATCTTATAATGGGCTATGGGTTATAATTGTTTTAACTTCCTTCTTTTAAAACCATTGCTCACGCAAGATTAAATATATTAAAAATTGTAATTAGTGCAAGTTGGTGTTGGCATCTAATAGCATGTATCGTATGAGCATGTTAGTTATTTGTTTTTCTCAGTACATATGGTGAAAGTGTACAGCGGGATTTGCATGTTACTTTTTTAATGTCCCGACGAGAAGGCGGGAACTGTTTTCGAAATTGATACACAAAGATAAATTGGTAAGCATTTATTTACAAATATCAACTAACGTTTATTGAAATATTTGACCACCAAGTTAATCTTTAAGTGTTATTGATATATTGTTGTTTTTTTTTATTTCGAAGAAAGAAATAAAAAAAATGTGTTGACCATTAGGCAGAAGTATTAAATAAATAAATCACTTGTGTTTTATATACGTTTTGTCACAAAAAAAAAACCAGTATAATTTTGACTCATTAAGTCTTTACAGGTTTTTATTTATATTTAATCTAATATTCGCAAAGTTGTATAATTAATGAGGAAATGAGAATGGGGTCGAGTAAAATATTATGTACATACATATATATATTTAAGAAGAAAACAAGGAAAAATGTCTTCACGTCATCGTCGGAATGAATAACTTAGTAACAAGACCGTTCCTCCTACTCTTCTTCAAAGAAACATGTTGGTTATTTATAATATCAGCTTTCTCAATGAATCACACAACACAATGGCGGTACCCAAATTTAGCAAAGTCACTGTCTGTTTAATCTCACTTAGCTTAATGCCTACCCCTATACTTACCTCCCACGCATTTCTGGAGCCTTGGTCCTACACTCTTGGTTAACGGTAATCTCTCCTGGGGTAGCTTATCATTTAACTAAACCCCTTGCACGCATTTAGCTGGGGATTCAATCAGTAAAAATCCAAACAAAATGACTGTTATTAGCACGGAATTACACTACTAAATTACAAATAATAAATAAAAGGATTTAATTAGAATCTTTAGGAAAATTCTTTATTTAACATTTTTTATTAGCATAAATTTCCATGTGTCGCTTTTTAAATTTTATTTTTAATGTTTGATACATATTTATGTGAAAGGATGAAGGAACGTACAAAAATATTAACGATGCAAATGTTTATGCAGGTCAAAACGTGGAAGACCGAGAAAGACAGGCATGAATACATTCAATAAATACTCAGACATAATGGACATGCCACTTGTTGAAAAAATCGGCATACTTCCATGAGAAAATGTATGAAAATAGAGGAAGTGCGGTCTGTATGACAGTGATATGGCACTTTATTATCTCTGTCTACCCCAATGGCGAAACGACGTAAAAGTTTATTTTTTAGGGTATTTGGGCATTTTGGGACTCTAGTCACGTGTTTGATTTCTCCAGAGGACATAAATTATTTATCTTTAAAATGTCTAAATACATTTTTTCATTATTAATTTCTAGACTGCCATTTTAAGCACAATACAAATAATCTTACATTCGTGTGTGAATTAATAAAGATACGATTCTTTAAGCTCACCAATTTATGTTATCTGCCTAAACTTATCATTTTATTCCTAAAAATATATTTCCCGGGTTCGTGATATTCGAGAGATAAGTTTTGATTGGTCCCTTTGTCAAAATCAATGACGAGCTTTTCGAAACATTTATATAACAATACATCTTATCTAGATTTCAAATATTTCGTGTGTATAAAGCCGATAATAGGAGTAATACAAAAGTATCACGCGATTAGAAAATAAAACTTAACTTACTATTTTTAGTACAGATGTCGCTTAGAAATCTGTATTCAAACATCCCTTGGATTTGGAAGGGGTAAAGTTAAAAGATTTAGAATACAAGTGCCTACGCGTAAATCACGCGTAACTTTAGAACACTGCCTGTTTATTTGACGGGGGAAATATTTTACCTCCATTTCCTAGCAATACTTATAGTCTTACGAAAAGCTCTATAGGTTTTCTTTGGTAATTTATAGTTCCGCGTTGATTCATTAAATTTGATTATTTCAAACTAGGCGCGAGGTATTTGGGTATATTAATGGAGCATATATTTTTCTTCTACCAGTTTGCACGTTATGGTGTAAACGCTGCTGTTTCACATTTTAAAATGAATATTAAATTTTGTTTAAATAGACATAATCTAAATATTATATATAATATCTTAACAGATATGGAGATTCCGATTATTATAAATTGAGTATTAAGTAAATTTTTTTTAAACACATAAAGCCGATCCAATTTTTTCCATGCATATTAAAACATGAAACAATAAAAGCACTTATTTAACTGTTTAGTAAAAAAAAAAAATATTTTGCAATAAGCTTGCTTATGTACCAGTGGTAAACGGTGACCTTTTTTATAGGTAAGCATTATTTTTTTTTAAAACAATGACATTTTTTTTTGGAATTTACATTTTATAAAGAAAATATTGACTTATTAAAAATAAACATTTTATTGTATGCCGCCACTCCCAATTCTTACAGTACTTTTTTTTTCTTTTACGTATTGGGAAACATTAATATTTTATTTTTTTCTGAATAAACTTAAACACATCAGACATAAAATATTAGCAATAGTATTGCAATGAAAATGTCACCGGACTCTCGTCGTACGCTAAATTTCCTTATAAAAATGAATAATGCCAAAATTGACACTGAAGTGAGCGGAGCGTCACTAACTAAAACGGGTGGACGAAAGACTGGCGTCATATGTCAACAGAATACTATCAAACGAAAATGTTCTTTAGGAAATAATGTTCGAAATGCTACTATCCAAATAGAGAGCCTTCAAATAATATCTATAATCTGCGAGTGAACTCAGGAAGGAAAGTATACCTACTGGGTTTTGAGATGTTAAAATACTGAATACATTTTGGATGGAGAAATAAGCTGCAGTAATGGGCCAATTTCTTTTTTCCACTGGAAATACTGGGCGCTGAGTGCGCTTTTAGAAGTTTTTTTTTTTAAGAAGATATAAACAGTGACGTTATTATTTAATAAAAACAGATTATTTTATTTATTTTCCCATTTTTGAAACTACTATAAAACATTATTATTGTTAGTCAAACATAATGGTTAGCTGCGCATCATAGATTATTATGGACGATTCGCCTATTTTATGTCCATTTTTAAATACAGAAAAAGACACACAAATAATAAAAGAAAATATGGAAAGTTTAAGAAACCCTGAATGATCATTAAATACTGAGATTAGTTTATGTTTAATGATAATTTTAAACTTAGTTAATAATTTAAAAGTAAGTTTATTTTAATGAAAATTGTCTAACAAATAACAACAGGTATCGAGAATACCTTAAAAAAGGGAATGGGGAAGTCTGGGCATTTACAGGGCTAATGACTTGTCATTGGCTGGTTTAAGTGGCCACTTTACACACTGTGTAACATTCACAATATTTCCTATGTTTGAACTTCCATATTTCTTTAGTTCTTCCATTTGTTGATTTTATTGAAGTTAAAGAGCTGAAACCTTTATTGTTGTGAAGAGATTCATCTGACTGAAATATTTCACATACTAGACAACGCCTGAAAACAATTTTACAATTTTTAAACTTCTTCTTGGACCAGTTGGATTTCCCTCTTTTAAGGTATTCTCCATCCCTGTTGTAATTTATTAATCTTAATGACTCCTGAGGGGATGAAATTCAGTATTTTATCTACAAACATTTGGATAAAAAAACAATAAACTCAAAAATTGTAATAATTGCATAATATAGACATAACGTTGAATGGTAAATAATATGAAATATAAAATAATATATGAAATACAGAAAACGCTTAAGAAATATTTTTTATACCTACATGTTTTGCAAAACCTTTTGTTATTAAATAATTTAATATGTTTTTGCATAAGATGATTTATAAGATAAAATATAAATAAATAAAACAATTAAATAATAAGTGTTTAAGGCAATTAATAACTCCAACACCTAAACCCTATCGAACGAAATTGTATTCTTGTGGTCGTTATAACAGTTTTACGTAATATATTTTTTTTTGGAAAAATAATACAAGAAGATTTATCGAAATTGGCCATTTCGTATTAATTAATAAGCTTATACATTAAAAAAATAAAGCTTTTTTTCGATCAACTTATTTTGATTGATCAATAATCGGTTTCATCACTCTCACGACATCGTGACAGGTATGATTATTAAAAAGTGCACACTTCTGGATATGAAATTTAGGTATGTGGAAAACACCTCCCCTTTTAAATTACAGAGAATTTTTACAAGGATATTGAAATTGCTAATTTGAATGACGTTTTTACCTTCATATATTTATTTTAATGTATTTGAATGGAGGAGTTTCTTGTTACACATATCCATAATTCAATTTAACGTAGTATACTATTTTGTTATTTTGGTGCGTAAATACATTGCATTATGGCGCGTTTGTCTCATCAAATTACCATTTTGATTAAAGCTTCAGTTTTAAAATACGGATTCAGCAAAAAATATGGAAAATTCCGCTTTTACCATGAGTTTGCAAAATGCAATACTGATGGAAGATAAAATATGTTTTTAAATATAAATTACAGATGATCCAGCCAACGAGATATAAAAGACCAGTTTTCTTTGATTAAAATAGATAAAATAAAATTACCTTCGGGTAACGGTTGTCGAGGTTTGTAGGTCATATCTGAAACAGAAGAAAATGATATAAATATGAGAGTATTAAAAAAAAAAGTTTTTGGTGAAAACTTGTATACAAATATTATTTGAAAGGTAGATAAAGTCTCGGTACTGCAAATTACATAGGGTATCGCATTGTAAGTATCAGCAATCTATAAGAGTGCGCACGTGTGGATATTTATAATTTAAATTGACATTCATACGTACATTTAATAATGGAAATAAAAAGCATTATCCTTTTTCATCTTTCGGGGAAAATATCTTGGTAATTAATTTTGATAAACAATATTATATAACCACACGTGTACAATTTATTTTGTATGATAAATATTTGTCAAAAAAACTTGTTGTAATTGAAGGTTATTAAATAAAATTAATTTGAATTAAAATACACGAGGGATGTGGGATTGTATCGACAAATATGTACAAATTGTTTTTTTTTTAATATCCATGTACGAGTAAGTTTGTTGATTTATCTAATAAAATAAATAAATAATAGTTTGATAGCGACGGAATTCTTATCATTGTTTACAAGTAACCTGCATCACCTCATCCCTTTCAATAATCAGAAATTAATTTTTAAACAATTATGTTATAAAAATTCAAATAATTTTAAAAAAACAAATATGATACAAACGTTGAAAGTTCAATCATTCTGACGATTTGGTAAAAATGAAAAAAATGTATTGTATGAAGAAAAATAAAACAAAACTACCCATTTAAAAAAATATATATATTATTGTTTTACTTTGAACATTTCAAAACATAGCATTTTATGGTACAACTGGTGTTTACACAGTCGCACAGAAATGATTTTGGGTCGAAAATCTCAGTGACAATTTTATTCACCAAGCAAAAAGCTCCCAAAAGCGAAATGGAATGCATCACTGCTGGAGCGATGAAAAGTGACATTAACACCAAAAATGAATAATGACCAACGTTTTTCCTACACCATTGTTCGACTAAAAAGATTCCAAATCGGCAGAGGCTTAATGTTTTTTTAACAACAGAGCGCGTCCCGATAAAAAAGGTGAAATTTTGCTCGAATTTGCCGTTTTTCGCTTTTTAATATCAATTATATCCAGTCTCGTGCGGTAGTGGGTTTGATGAGAGAAGTGATTTGTTAAAAGGGGTGTGAACAATATTTTTTTTATTTAATCAAATGATATTGCAAAATTAATCAAATTCCGTAATGGATAAACACAATCTCGATTAAAAGAAACGTGCTATGCAGAAACAGTGTTACGAGTGTCCAGAAGCTCAGAATATAAAAAATCATTACTCTAATTTTACATTTAAAAACCAAACAACCAAGTTTATTTTTTAATTATCAAATCCTAAAACATCTCGCTCTCTTTATCTGTATAATTCGCAAACGAGGCAGTCGTAATAAAAAAAATACATTATTACCTTTTTAACCAAGTCTTTAAAAAGTAAATAATTATTATGTCAATCCCCTTGTTTGCACCAAATGGAGCATAGGGCTCTACATAAGAGCTTGAATAAGTTTTTTGTTACGCGCAAATAAGATGACCCGTCTAACGCATGACGATTCTGGAACTTAACTACCATATTATCAGGGAAACTGGTAGTCATTATCAAACCCTCATATTCGCGTCAATAATGCGCATAAGGTACTACATTACTGCAGTTTAACACTGTAACACGAATAGATGAAGATCAGTCTCACTTCTAAGGTGCCAATCCAGAGACAGTAAAATATTTCATTGTGAAACTACCTTTTAAAGAAACCTTTTTTGCCGATCTTCACGTTAATTAAATCCACGACATAAAACATGGTATGCGGATGCGTTAACTACTTAACTGCGAGGGGAGTTTTTTCAACTAAATTTTCTTTTTAAAGATTTTTACCTGAGAAAAGTTACGGTTAACACAAATCACTGGTTATGCATGTACCCGGGGACTTATAGAAAAAAAAGCTTGCAGCGGTAACGATGACGTTTGTTGTTTTTGAAAAAATAAAGTTTATTTAAAAGTGGGCAACATGAAAAGAAAAAAAAATACACAAAATCTAACATAAAAGCTAAAATAAATGTTCAAAATTTTAAATAATAAGAATTTGAAACTGGGAAATTCACACAATGTTTGCTTATTAATCAGAGTACACGAAAGTAAAATATTTTTAACAGAGTGGTCCCTGGCGAATCGTACCCTCTAATGGAATAAATCACAGAGTGGCTTATCATCCCTTCCTACGTCCAGGATTAACCCTTCGTATGTAGGACCTTCCTGGAACGGGTCATAATGAATAATTTTATTTACCTGCAACTTTATTTATCACTACCTGGCCGTGTAAGATTGTCACCTTGGGTGTCGTTTAACGTGTCAAAAGTTAATTCCACCCCGTTCTTGTAGATACAAGGGTGCTCCACTATTCGAACTACAAGTCCAGGAGAGGCTTGTAATGACAAGATTACTAAGGCTAACCTCAAAGGAAAATAGAGATTAATTATACCCATAAAACATCGGATTAACTTTTACAATTTTAGTCCTTCTTTCTGCCGGAAGTCATTTTTTATACTAATTTGAATACTTGAAAAAAAAATTGTTTTAAATGATTATTCAAGGAAATATATTTGTGTAAAAATAAATAGTTTTCTAATTGGTGAATTATTCCAAGAAAGTCAATAAATCAAATATTTGCTTCATTTTTTAATTTAATTTTATAATGTAAACACACAGCAAATTAGTACAAATATATTCATTATCAATCCCTTTTCGCACCTTATGGTGCATAGGGCTTTGTATTGGTACACCAATCACAGCGTTTCTTAATCATTTTTGTAACACGGAGGTAAGATGATCAGTCTTACGCTTCAGGTACCAGTCCAGGGACTATAAAATATTCTGGTGTGAAAACACCCATAAAAATAAATATTACATCAACCATTTCGGGAATCGAACCCGAAACCTCTCGCATGGTAGGCAAACGCACTGACCAACTGGCGTAATACGCCACGAGGCCGACAAATATATAAATATAGTAATTTCGTTATTAATGTGAGATGTCCATACGCACAAAAATGTTTAGATCGAAGATATAATATTCGTGATAGAAACCATATTTAACAAACCGAAAACAGAAAACAAGAAAATAATATAAAATAAAAATATTAACTTAATTTTTACTACTAATATTTCTTTGACTTTTAACATAAGTTTAAATTAATTGACATGAGAAATATCGACTCAAGTAAATCTATCGCTATAATAAATAGTGGGTCATTCTTGATTATGGCGCTATAAACTGTGTCTCTGTTCCTAATCAAAAAAAATTCAATATCATCAATAAATGATTAAATAATAATAAATGTACACCTTGTATTAAGTGTTAAAAACGTTTTGTTTGTTTTTTTTCTAAATTTAAAAGCGAGCACTGAAAGTCAACCTTAATGGTAAAGGTTATAAGTTATTCGAAAGAAAACTTTTTGCTCGACAAGATAATGTACTTGTTTTCACGTTACATATATTATCTTCTTTGATTACTAGTCTTCGAAATGGAATGTCAAGTAGACAAAAGTGAGCATTTTCGACATCTCTTTCTGTTCGCGTTCAATCGAGGGAATGAAACTGCCAAAGATGCTCGCGATATTTGCACAGTGCACGGTGAGGATGCAATAAAGTATTGCCTTATTTGCTGTAAAATGATGATGGAGAATACATTGCACTTCGCAAATATCGCGAGCAGTTTTGGCAGATTTATTTCATTGATTAAACGCAAGCAGAAAAATGTGCCGAAAATGCTCACTTTTGTCTACATGACATTCCATTTTTAAAGGCATGTAATCAAATAAATACAACGTAAAAGCAAACATAATTTATTATGGAGCAGAAAATTTTCTTTGGAAAAACGTAACTTTAACCAATTATTTTACAAAATGTTATTAAATATTTGTTTATAACCACTTACCGACTTTTATATGTCTACCGGTTTCGAGACGTTCCCGTCTCTTCATCAGGACACCAATTAAATCAACATGCAAAACCAACATGCAAACCATAGAAAAGTCGGTAAGTGGTTATATATGAGTAAAAATATTTAATAATATTTAGGAAAATTTTTGAGCACAAAGTTAATGCTTTAAATATTAAAAACAATTACTTCACATTTGGTGTTCATTTTTAAAATTGGAAAAAACAGACAAAACTTGTGTTAACATCCGATATGTTCTGGGTATTATTGATAATTTTACATAATTTTGAGAAGCGTTATAAGAATATTTTGAATGAAAAACTTTATATCAAACGTTTATGTAATACAACGCAATAAATATATACATAAATATTTTAAACTGCGATTTCTGTGTCCAGGCAGATGAAAAATACATATGTCTATGTGAAGTAGAACTAAAATCCTGGACGAGTGTTTTCAACTCGGGTAAAAATCCTGAATGAAGGCATCAGGTGAAAATGATCACCTTACCTTCATAAAACAGGTGATACAAGGTTCTGGACGAGTGTTTTTATTTTGCACTAAGAACGGTTTTCTTCACCTGCCCGGACACAGATAATAAATACTCATTAGTTATTGGAAGACCTTGAAACAAATATACGGGCAAAGGGTTGTCTTTCTCAGGAAATTAATTTTACATCCCCAAACAATGTTTACACAGCCTTTCATACCTGCATGATAGATGAAGCAAAAGGAACCCTTTCGCACGACGACATCGAAATAAGTAAATATTATACCTACCGACTTTAGTTTCCTCCCCGTCGCTTACAAAATTCAAGTTGAATAATTAACTTAAGTTTAAATATATTCATAAATTATGTATAGGGTTGACATTTGCTATCCCATGAACGCATAAATATTCCAAAAATACCTATTTTAGTTTTTCTGACATTTCATTTTTAGCTGGAAATATTTATGAAGAAATGAATATAAACGTTTATAAAAAAGAATTTAATCTTATATTAACAAATAACAACAGGGATGGAGAATACCTTTAATAAGGGAATATGGAAATCTAGGCATTCCAGGGTTTATGACCTGTCATAGGCTGGTTTAAGTGACCACTTTATACACTGTGTAACATTCACCATTGCGTCTATGTTTGAACATCCATATTCCTTCAATTTTCCCATTTGTTGATTTTAGTGTAGTTTAAATGCTGAAACCTTTATTGTTGTGAAGAGATTCATCTGACTGAATTATTTCACATACTAGGCAACGCCTGAAAACATTTTTTAAATTTTTTAACTTCTTCTTGGACCAGTTGGTTTTATTACAAAATTTGAGTTTGTCCCAACGTTCGTAGACAAAAAACTGGATTTCATCCCCTCGGGAGTTATCAAGATTTACAAATATCACCAGGGATGGAGAATACCTTAAATTAGGGAATATGGAAGTCTAGGCATTTACATGGCTTATGACCTGTCATTGGCTGGTTTACCAAGTTTGTTTGTAAGTGATTTTTTGTTTATTTATTAAACACTTCACAAAAATACATTATATAATTGAATTCATAAAATATTTAGGAATTTTACTATACGTTACATGTTACAAAAAAATACATCACGTATCCCTTACTCTATGAGGCCAGGAATCTTGTGTTGAGTTGGTAAAACTGTGATTACCCATGGTGAGGAAGACATTTTACAATAAATGTTAGTTTAGTATACACATACATTTTTTTACATAATGAATTGTTTTAGACTTTTTACATAGGTGTACAAAAAATAATGGATTTTTAATACGAACATGGTGAAACAAATCTCAATTAAGTAAAGGTATCTTGGATTATAGGAATTATGAAGTGAATTACAACAGAGGTGAAGAACATTTCATATAATTAAGTTTAGAAGTCTATACATTTACAGGATTTATGACCTGTCATTGTGTGATTTAGCTGGCCACTTTATTCACTGTGCGACATTCATTATTGTGCCCATGTTTGAACATCTGTATTCCTTCAATTCTTCCATATGTTGACCTTTGTGAAGTTAAAGGGGTGAAAACTTTATTGATGCGTATGAGATTCTGACTTAATTAATTCACGTATAGTTGAATTAATTGATATTGAAAGGAGGGTGAGTGCCGGGAACAGGGTGAACGGTGCACTAAAATCTACTTTGGCAAACAAATGTTTATCGCAGGAGGCTAAACTAGCAGTTCACAAGGGAGTTCTAGTTCCAACTCTAATGTATGGGAGCGAAGTATGGAATTGGAAAAATAATGATGAAAGTAGGTTGAATGCTGTCGAAATGCGATCCTTCAGGCGAATGTGTGGTAAAACGATGTATGATAGGTGCACAAATGTCGAGATCCGTGAAGTGTGTAAGGCTGAGACATACATTATTGACAGAATCGAGAAAGGGGTGCTGCGTTGGTTTGGACATGTAGAGCGAATGGACAGCGAAAGAACGGCTAAAAGGATCTACGATGCAAATGTTGATGGATGCGGAAAACGAGGAAGACCGAGAAAGACATGGCACGATCAAGTCCATCAAATACTTGAAGATGGACATGTCAAAAGTAGGAATAATCGGCGTGCGTGCATAAGAAGATGTATGAATGTAGAGGAAGCGAGGTCTGTATGCCAAGAAAGAGTGTTATGGCGTTCTATCCTCTCTGCCTACCCCTACGGGGAAACGGCGTGATGGTTTGTTGTTGTTGTTGTTGTTAGTTGAATTCAGTTTTCGTCAACAAAAAAATAGATAAACTCAAAACATTGTTGATAAAAAATAGTATTGTGTTTACAAACTGGTCGGAAAATTTATTTGGATGAATCGTTTTAAAAAAAAAAACGTTTGCTTACAGAAAATTTGGGTCGTCGGGTCTTACTTAATAGGTCCTGCGGGCCTTGTTTTATTTGCCCTTCAGGCCACAGTTAATCAATGACATAAAAAAAAATGTTTTTAGTCAACCAAATATGTCGGCCTCATGGTCAGCGACTGCAACGTAAAAGGTCTCGGGTTTGATTCCTGGTATGGTTGATGTGATATTTTTTAAAACAAAACAGTGTTTTAACTCTAGAATATTTCATAGTTCCCGGACTAGCACCTGAAGCGTAACACTGATCATCTTTCCTTTATGTAACAAAAATGATCAAGCTACACTGCAACTGTTGTACCAATGCAGTTCCCAATGCACCATTTTGGGCGGAAAGGGAATAAAGAAGAAGATATTTTACCACCTGCTACCATGGTGAAGATGCTGTGAATGATTGACTATTTTTTTTATATCCTTGTTCAGTTCGTTTGGAAAAAAAAACTCAGTTTATATTAACATCTAATTATATATTTTTAAGGACAGTTTTACATATACATGATACGTCAGTATTGCTTTAAAGGGTGAAAAGTAAATTTAAAAAAAAACACCGTGAAAAAAAAAGATTTTGACTCGATATATGAGAATTAAAAGCAAACTTAGAAATCCCCACCAAAAACTCAAAAATAATTATTAATGCTAAAATAAACTGTATATAAAAACTCACCCACCTTAATAATATCGTAATTCAAAATGGTCTCTAAATTTTTCAAAAATAGATTTTAACTATACAACTTGAAACCGCAAACTAAGCATTCTCCGTAGAGTTGATGAAGCATAATTAGAAATCTTATAATTCATTTTATAAAGTTTTTCGCAAATATCTCAGTAATTTTTCTAATATATGTTATAGTTTTTTGGCTCTCATGAAAATTCTGCTTTTTAAGTAATGACTATTTTATCTGGTGAGCAATGTTATAGGCACAGTAAAATTGTAGATTTTCGTATTTTATTTTCGAAAAAAAAATCCGGTCTAGGCAGATAAAGAGTACAAGTCTGTGTGAGGAATAGAACCAAAATCCTGGACGAGCGTTTTTGACTCGATGGCTACTCTCAGATGAAAAATTGAGTGGAGATAAGACTACTTTGTGTAGTGGTTGGTGTATTGGGTTCGATTCCTGTCAGGGTAGAAATAAAATATTTATTTTTAAGGTTAAATAGGTGCTTAGATTTTCACGGTCACTGTTATCAATATGTTTCTTTTTTGGGTGACACCGTGTGTGTTGGATTTGGTCCGACTACCATTGCAGGAGCCATCTTCAGGGTAAACTAAGTGTTTTGTAGAAAAAAGTGTGTGTTTAAGTACTAGTAATTTCTTACCGTGCTGCAGTCGGCAGTAGACACATTTCTATTAATTTTTGTAATATTAAGTGCCGTGAACCATATTGAGTTTAATTTAAGCCCGTCGTCTTTGTTTATGTTATTTGGGTGTCATTTTGGTATTTAGGAACAGATTCAACACACACAGTATCACCCAAAAAAGAAACATAATGATTTTTAAGGTTGTTTGAATTGCAATATTTTATTGTTCCTGGACTGACACCAGAAGCTTAAGACTGATCACATTACCTCTATGTAACACATAATCAATGCACGCTGAGTAAGGTGTACCAATACAAAACTCTATGTTCTACAGGGTATGGATAGAAAAATGATGACTGATCACTCGCCCGATAGCAGGTAGGTGGTCGAAATTTGAGGGTTTTTTCTGGTTCGCGGATTTTGTAGTTGCAATTGCGTTATCTTTATGTACTTTGCCACTGAATTCCAATACAAATGAATGCAAAAACCTACCTTTTAATGGTATTCTTACAACTTTAATGTTTGAACTTCTCTCGCAGTAGGCTGTATCTGATGTCCGGTGGTCAACTAGCCACTTGTCGTTTTCTTGATTATTTATGCATGCGATGGTATGACTCATTGGGAGAAACGACTTATTGATAACTTAATTAACTTGTTAGTAATCGCGCTAAGATAACAAAGATCACATGCGCATTCGATGGCAGCCCAGATGTTATTGGGCCGGAGGGAAAAATATTGTACCCACAGTAGCATAATCGCAACATTTACCCTAGGGTTAAGTAAGTAGCAATAAATTTAATGCATTAACCTAGTAAATGTGCGTTTGGATTCATTTACCTTTTGAGGGATATTTTAAAGAGCACGTCAAATTTCCCCTTAAGATATCACTTATGTTTTATATATTTAAAAAAAAGAAATACATAAATTCGTATTACTTACTGAAATATTTACATATATAGACAATTTTCCCAAAAGTCGTAAATTACTTGAGCTGGAAAAATGGAAATCGAATTGTGGTAGAACCTCGGACCTTTGGTTTGTGAGTCTACATATTACCGCGGGACCACAACCCGGTTCGTTTAACTTCTTTCTACATTTTCCAGTTTTCTAGTTTCGGGTATAATAAACTGCCTTCAACATTATTAATACATTATTTACTTTAAAAACACATTCGTATGTAAATTGAAAATATTCCGTCTCGTATTTCCACCCTTTGGGGTATTATCGCCATCACCCCTTGTAGCTTTCATTACACTCCTACAAAATACGACCCAGGGGATGACAGAATGACTACTGCTTCTCTTAAGCCCCTAACACAAAGGTGTCCACCATGTTAAACTGATGACGCGTGTAGAGTCTACTACCTTTGATTAAATTCAGGTACTCTCCAACCTTTGGCATATCAAATGAAGCTTTAATTGAATTAACAGTTGAAAATTAACCCGCGGAGAATGAAAAAACCATCTGTTCTTAAAATGGGCCTGAATTTGAGAATGATGTTTGGTTCTTGTACATTTTATTTTGATTTAAAAATATTTTTTCTGTTTTTCACAACTACTTTTTTAAATAAATAACATTTAGGTTCTAATTATTTATCAAAAAATTCCACCTTAGGAGGCATTTTCTTTTGGTCATAAATATCCGTATTATCAAATGATAAACGTGTAGTGGTTAAACTAGGTTTGAACCTTGAACCTCCTGATCTGGTGGTCGAAACACAATCCATATTATTGGCAGAAATTTAAAATACTTAAAAAAATAATCTGTTAACTGTTGGACGCAGCAGATTCAAATACTACAATGACTTAGCCGACTACTCAAAAAACTATATTAGAAATAAATCTCTGTGATTTGCAATTAATGAATTATTTATGCATTATTATGATGTCAATCTTAATCATACTATGATGTCTTTTTTTTGTGACTTCATCGACTTAAATGTTTTGTCTAGCAGTGGCCCTACCGTTACTTACTATGTATGACAAATATATTTTTTTCTACCCACTCAAATAGACTACGCATATTTATTATATTATAACATAATTCAATCATTATAATAATAAAAATACTTTATAGTTTGCTGGTCAGACCAGTCTGACGATGTCGGTCGCGACAAAACCCGGAGACTGGTAAAACAAAATTTAATCCTTTTAAAAAATAAAACTGGAATAAACTTTAAAGTATTTTTATTATTATAAATTAAATGCAGTTCCACCAAGAAATGTCAGTAGAAAAACTCAATATAATTCAATCAGTTAAAATATTAGAATTGCCAGTCATTCAAAAGGGAAACGAAAAACTATAAATAAGGTACATTTTTGGTCTTAGGAAATATGACCACATTTCTGATTATCATGGGTAACTGAAATGGCTCAAAATTAGACAGCGGAGAGACTATCACTCCCTCTCACTTCTGTTCAATGTACTTCATAGTCCTAACGCTCCTATATACCTGCATTAAAAATATCACCGCTTATCAGTTCATGGTTTACGTCTTCGTTCTAATTCTCAAGGCACTCTCTTAATACCCATCCTCGATTTCTCTTTCTTCTCTAACTCATATAGTGTCCATGCGGCTCGACTGTGGAATCATCTCCCATCCACCATCAAAGATGTTACTACATAATTTCTGTTTAAATCACGTCTGAAGAAACATTTCCTTTCTCTTTCTTAATCTCTCCTCCTTTCCTTTTTCCTCTGTTTTCATTTTTACCATTGAGTAGTAGTTTTGATTTGAGGTTATTTATAAACAAATACTTTTTTTCAATTTTTAAATATCTTTAGCTTTTTAATCTTTTTTTTCTATTGAATATGTTCTGTAACATGAATGATAAAAATTAACGTTTTATTATATTGGTTACTTGGAAGAAATTACCATTTGGCAATAATCCCGCCAATGTTCAAATAACATTGTGTACAAAAAGTTAAATAAATAAATAAACTCAAAAGAAAGGCAGTTTCATTTTGTCCGTAAAATTACAAATGTGAATTATGATTCTCATTCATTCACGCATACACACATTCACATACACATGAATACAAACGTCACACAAATACAATTACTAAACTTCTTTTCTTATATATTATGTGTCATTATATTTACAGTGGATTTTTTTAATTGGCTTTAGTATTTTTAAGATTTTTCTAATTATTTTGTTTATGTAATAGCTGTAAAAATCCCAAATAAAATGAAATAAAATAAAAATAAATGATTATGTATGAAAGTATTTACATATTTTGAAAATTAAAATTCGGTGCGTAAAATAGAACCTGAATCCAGGACATTTATTTTGATTCGATGACTTCTCTCATATAAAAATCACGCAAAAGGAAATTGAGAGGAGATTAATCCGCGTGCTTGAGGTCCCAGGTTTGGTTATTTCCTGAATTGGTACTTGAAGCGTAAAACAGATACCTGGTGTACGAACGCAGCTTCTTAACTGCAATCGAGTGGGGATAGGGGTTAGATAGAAGATGTTTTGATTCATTGCAATATTATTGATTTATTGCACACAAATCATGTTGACTTTTATTACACCTGTGACATGAGTTTATTTTTTAAGTTACAGTAAAATAGCAAAAACCTATTTAAATTAATTAATTAATTAGCTTGATTTTTTATTTAAAGATTAACTAAAAAAACTTTCTACTTGCTAACATAACTAAGAATCATTTGAAAGAATAGATCGGATATGTCAAAGTCTGTTTTCATTTTGCTAATAGCAGTTTACCTTTTGTCGTCTTTCAAACATAACCTGAATTTTGTCCCAACTATCCTTTTATCGTTGATAAAAGATTGAATTCTAGGAATTGTAGTAAACTGGGAAGATAATTGGCGTCTATACTATTCTTACGATCTAACGACACGGACTTTTGTAAGTATTTTCTAGGCATAGAAAAGTGAACAATAATTAATTTGTTACTTTGAATAATTTGGACGTAAATTTGAAAAAAAAAAATTGTGTCAATACATATGTGTTCCATTAAAAAATTCGCCATTGTTTTCTGTACACAACATTGAATGTGATATAAAATACCTTTAATTAAAACATTTCCTTAACTTTCGTAATTAAAAATTGTCATTAAAGAAGAGAATTAATATACATAATTATTTATTTATTTATTTATTTATTTATTTCATTTTATTTGGGATTTTTACAGCTATTACATAAACAAAATAATTAGAAAAATCTTAACAATACTAAAGCCAATTACAAAAATCCACTGTAAATATAATGACACATAATATATAAGAAAAGAAGTTTAGTAATTTTATTTGTGTGACGTTTGTATTCATGTGTATGTGAATGTGTGTATGCGTGAATGAATGAGGGAGATGATACATGTGCGTGTGGGAATGAAAGAGGGAGAGGGTGCGTTTGTATGGGTGCGTAAGTATGAAAATAATATATTTGCTTAAAACTTGTAAATTATATTAAAAATGGTACAATAAAGAGCTTAGTAAAAAGTTAGAAACCTTTTTGTTAAAATTCAAATGACGAAATGATATAAATTGTTTTTTTTTTTTTTTAAGTATGTTAAATTTCAAAACCGTATTATGAAGAAAAAAAAAGCATTTTATTTTTTAAATTTAACTGATACACATCGAATGAATAATGCGCGACGAGTCCTATACAATACAGTAGGTAATCACAAAATGCAGTAAATACGAAATAATGACAACAATAAAATAAGGATTGACAATACGCGAACGTTGATTCAAAACGAACACACAAATGCATATTATATGCACCTACATAAGAATAACATATAAGTTTAATATAAATGATTCGGATTATAAAAATCAGGTGTCACAAACAGTTGGCCCGCAGTACGGGGATACATAATTATATTAAAAGATCTTCTCACTATAAAACTTATGTATGTTCAGGGATAGAGAGCAACGGAGAGGAGGATGCGGACTTTGGTAAATATATCTATTTCGTTAAATTTCCTGTTATACGTATCCATAATACGGTTAATCGTAGCGTTTTTTGACGAATTTGTTCTGCATTTAGGTATGTGGAAAAGTTGTGTATAACGCGTTTGTCTCTGTGGTACCTTAAGATGAATGCGGTTAACCAATTCGGGGGAATCTATTTTATCAGATATTATGTTGGTGAGTAACACTATATCAGCTGTGGTTCGTCTATCAGCGAGAGTTTGGATATTATGAAAAACGCACGCTTGGCGATAATCTGGAAAATTGAGATGTAATCTACGGTTTAAATTTTTTATAAACATTTTTTGAATTCTTTCAATTTTGCAGGAATGAATTTTATAATAAGGAGACCAGACAGGTGAAGAAAATTCTAGTAAACTACGAACATAAGAAAAATATAATTTTTTAAGAGTATCGGTATTTTGAAACGGTTTGCCTGTGCGTAGTATAAATCCTAGTGTTCTAAAAGATTTTTCAGTAATACCATCGATGTGACGATCAAAAGTTAATTTTTCATCTAAGAGGATACCTAAATCACGGACTGTTTCGACAGATTTAATATTTGTATTATTTAATTTGTAATTAAAATCGATGGCACGGGTCTTTCTTTTGAATGTTATTTTTAGGCATTTTTCAGGGTTAAGCGATAGTTTATTATTTATACAATAAACCGACAGTCTAGTGAGGTCCTCCTGCATTTTATGACAGTCATTAGTATTTTCAATATTTAAGTATACCTTCATGTCGTCTGCATACATAATGTATTTAGAGTTATTAAAACAATCGCCTATATCATGAACATATACATTGAATAAAAGGGGACCTAAGTGGCTACCTTGAGGGACACCAGATGGAAGCAAGGAAAAGTCAGAAGAGTGCCCGCCAACGACGACTGCCTGACTCCTTTTACTGATGTAAGAACCAAGCCAACATAAGAGATCTCTATTAATTCCGATTGCTATTAACTTTTTTAAGAGGATTGAATGATCAACACGATCAAACGCCTTTGAATAATCAGTGTAAATAACGTCAGATTGTAATCCCTTGGCCATATACTCAGCAATATCGGTTGTGAAGAGCGTTAAATTAGAAACTACTGATCGTTTCCGCATAAAACCGTGCTGTTCATTTGGAATGTGTAAAGCAACTTCAGATAAAAGGTGATTATAAACTAAAATTTCAAATATTTTGCTAAACACTGGTAAGATTGAGACCGGTCGATAATTCTCAACTTTATTTATGAGGCCACTTTTATGAATGGGAATGATAAGTGCTCTTTTCCAGTGACTCGGAAAGACTCCATCTTTTAATGAGCGATTGAATATAATTGTTAGAGGTTTGGCAAGTTGATTTGCACATTTGATTGCGAATAATGGAGGAATGTCATCGCTTCCAGCACCTTTGCTAGAATCTAATTTAGTAAGAATTTTACGGACATCGTCGTAAGAAAAGTTAATTGAAGATGTAGCAACATTGCGTGTGCTTTGATGGAGTGGGGAGGTTATGCAGGCTTCATCGATCAAATTGCTTTGAGTATAGACCGAATTAAAATAATTAGAGAAGTGGTCGACTACTTCTTGGGCATTATTAGACACTTGGTTTTTATACTGCATATTCAAGGGAATGTTATTAGAGTTACGTTTACTTTTAATAAAAGACCAAAAATATTTAGGATCGTTCACAATAGCTTTCTCACTTTCGAGTATGAATTTTTTAAAACATTCTTTTTGTATTTTTTTTTGCCTGGCCCGGAGCAAAACAAATGTATCATAATCACGTGGATTATTGTATTTCTTCCATTTTTTATGATATTTAGATTTCTCCTTAATAATTTTTATGAGAGATGAGCTGTACCAGCGAGGATATGAGTTATTTTTCAGTGTTTTTAGAGGTACAAACTCACTGAGAACATTTTTTAACTCTAAATAAAATTCCCGTGTTGCAGAATTCACACAATCACAATTAGAAAATTTTGTTTCCCAATCAATAGTCGAAAGAAAGGAATTAATACATTCAAATTCCGCGCGCTTAAAATTAAACGCAACACGCTCCACTTCAGGTAGTGTCCGGGCGTTTAAAATATTCAATTCAACAAGAAGTGCTGGATGATGACTATCCTCTTTAACCAATGTAATATCACTACGTTGAACCCTTAATTCTACGTTACTAAGCATTAAATCAAGCAACC
Organism: Micrasema longulum; assembly: GCF_059751315.1. NCBI lineage: Eukaryota > Metazoa > Arthropoda > Insecta > Trichoptera > Brachycentridae > Micrasema > Micrasema longulum. Next base: position 1,134,192 of record NW_028277652.1, on the reverse strand, counting down.
TGCCATTTAAGTTCACTGTACCATTATACTGGTGCAAGTCAGAAAATGACATGCACTCACTCAAAATATAATCTGTACTACCTATGATATGAGGTTTAAGAGGTAGCGAAACAGGATCTCGTTCCCAAGTCATGTGTGGTAGATTAAAATCTCCCATTATTAGGAATTGGTCGTCAGGATTGTCGATGGAGAGCTGGTCTACTAAATCACAGAAATTTTGTAACTGAGAGGTGTGATTGGGGCCACCAGGTATATATACACATGCTACGTGAAGTTGATTGTTATGGTTAAAGTTACCTGAAGGAATGGTGACCCAAGTGCAGTCAGCCTCGCACTGCCAGTTGATATTGTGTTGGGCGCGCAGTGTACGTCGCGCTGCAATAAAGACACCACCTCCGCGAGATCGGCCGGTACTGGATATATCACGGTCACATCGAAACAGATCATATCGATCGTCTATTATTTCGGGGCCAGCTATACCATCAGTAAGCCAGCTCTCCGTGACAGCAATTATATCAAAGTCGTTATTAAGTACACTTTGTGAAAATTTCAGTAGCTTTGTTCTTAAACCCCGCACATTTTGATAGTATACGCTTAACTCGCCGGTGATGGGTAACTCAATAGTTTAAATAAACAGAAGTCAGCATAAAATATAAAATTAGAAATTACAAGTATTATATAGGTGTCGCACATTAAACATTCCATGTATATCAATAATATACCAAGTGTAAGCATTAGAGTAACATAGGCAAAATATAGGATGGTAGACCACTGGTAAATATTAGAGGTATAAAAAAGAAAAGGTATTGAAGTGGTTCTACTAGGAAAAGAAAAAGTAAGAGAATCGAAATAAAATGTTTTCAAAAATAGGATTAAGCATATTGTGTATGAGTATGCGTGTGTTTGTGTGAAGTATAGTATGTAAACAAATATTAAACTATTTTTTTTAAGTCGTTCTCCTCGCTGATTAGTATGGGTGGCGATTCTTCGTTGCGGCGCACGTATATACGGCAGTTTTTTGTCCATGTAAATTTATGTCCTTTTTCCTTAGCCAGTAGTTTAGTTTTTTGTAACAGAGTCTTATTACACGGAGTCAGATGTTCATTCACGTAAATTGATCGACTCGGTCCGTGGATCCCAATATCAGGTGTGCTAATACCTCTGCATTTACGCGCGCCAGAGATGATGTTGTCCCTCGTTTGTCGACATTTAAGTTTGGCTACTATGTTTTTCGGTCTGCTTTGATTAGCAACTTTAGGAGTTGTTCTTGAGGAAAACTCAATATCCTGCCGGTCAATATTTACTCCAGCCTTTTTTGCGACGGAAATAATAATTTCCGCAGTATTTTCTCCAGATTTTTCTGGAACCCCAACCACCTCAATATTTGAAACTCGTGCACGTTGCTCGCGGTCCTCATTAAAACGAAGCACGTTATTTAATTTTAATTTAAGTTCTGCGATTTCTGTCTCGTGCCTCTTAATTTGAGAATTGTTTTCTTCCATATTGTAAGATAAAGATGCAATGGTACTACACAGTTCTTCGCGGAACGCATTCATATCGTCTTTTATTGTGCTGAGAATTTTGAATTCATTTCTCATTAATTTTACCTCTTTAAGAAGCGCGACTAGCAAGTTTGAGTCCTCTTGGTTGGAGACCCCTGCCGGCGATGTACTGTTTACAGGTGATTGTAGGCAGGCAGTACATTTCAGCACTTTACGCCTGTCTGCAGTAAGGCGTTTAGAGGCCGTTGCAGGCAACCCGCCGCAGTTGTAATGGAATGCACCTTTGCATTCCGAACATGTAAATGAGTCACTGACACTCACCGGCTCGGGACATACGGTGCACTTTGTTGAAGCCATTATTTGTATTAACGACAGGCACAATAATAATAAAAGAGATTTGATTTTTGATAATTTAAGAAGATTTACACAGCGAAACACCGATTCTAAAATAGACAAGTCAATCTAAAATGCGTAATTTGTTAGTTTGTTATAAAATTGGAGTGAAATTTTGATTTTAAACTGGTAAAAACTTATTTAATTGTAGGAGAAGATTTCAAAGCGTGACACTTTGTTATAAATATTGTTGTATTCAAAGCTTATATAAAATTTCCCCGTTTCGTTAAGTCCAATTTTAGAATTTCATATAAGCTAACATGCGTCACAGCTTTGTTGTATATATTGTTAATTTTAACAAAAGTTTTAAATCATAACTATTCTAAGTCAATGGTGGTGAGATTTGAAAATTTAAAATTAAAAAAAAAAATAGCTATCAAAATCATTATTTACAAATCTGCACCTAGTAGTTCACAGAGCATAGCAATATAACATCAATTAAAGCGTAGCTCGACCATTCTAGCTTTATTGAAGATAAGATGATTAGTCTTAAAATTCAAGTGCTAGTCCAGAAACATTAATATAATAATAACGCATCCCTTACTCCATGAGGCCAAGAACCCTGTGTTGAGTTGGGATACAACATAATGGAAAGTAGAACTCTGCATAAATAAAAATTATTTCATAAATTTAAATACACTTTTGGACAAGACGCTTAATAATGTTTATAAAAATAAAATAAAATAAATGTATGCAATGTTTAGCAACAGTCTCCTGCACTGGTCGTAAAACGTAGAACGTCGTTCTGTATAATTGAACCACCTTAAAAAATAATATTTCACGTGTACCCTGCCTGGAATCGAACCTAAAACTATGTGCATGGTTAGCGGTTGCACCAAACACTTAATAACGAGGCTGACTATTCTCTAATTGCTTATTCTTTTTTCAAAATTTTTACTTGAGAGTAGCAATCGAGTCGAAAACACGACTCGACACTCAGAACTGTAGGAATTTCTTCGCCACCCTGATCCAGAACAAAATTTTAGATTATACATTTTACAAAATATTTCTTGTAAGAAAAAAGATGTTTTATGAAAAATTTACGTGATATTTACCAAGACGATTTCACGTTCATGATTATTACCAACACAATGCCATTTTTCATTCGTTCCATTCTAGATTCAGAGAAACTCTAAAAATACGATTACAATTGAAACAACGGCCAGTCATGCTTTCAAATTGTTGTACTTTCATGTTCAGGATACATATGAAATTTTGACAGTTTAAGCCTAAAAAGGTATTAGAAAATGTAATTAATTTTTCAATCTTTACAAAGCATAAACCGGATCCAATTTTCTGCCGTAGTGCCCAGCTTGAATACTCATATATTCGTTTGAAGTCTGCGAGATTTTTGCTTAGTTCCGAGTACCTACTACGAATGAAAAATACAAAAGGGTCTCCTTACATTTTCTTTTACACACACATACAATTCTTGCTATTCTTTGTGTTCGGACAAAAGTTTAGCTTGAATCGAATGCATGCCTGGATATACCGTTAGAACCAAAAATGCTGAACAATATAAAAGGGGTCGTGAAAGGTACTTTTAAGAAAAATGCTATGGTAATTTTTCACCCGTTACTAAGAAAAAGGCTTCATTCATACTTCGAGTTGGTCGCGAGAAAAATGAAACGACGGATATTTCGTTTTATTAAGAAAACTGATCACCAAAGAAATTATCACAAACTGGGTCGTATTTAAAAATCAAAGTATTTTATTGGCTATATTTTACTAGACTCAAACGCAATTTATTTTTCTATTATGACAAAGAAAAGTATTAAAACATTTACACAGTGACATTGAAATAATGTTTTTTAATTTTCTATTATATTTGATTGAACTTTTAAAAAAAAAAAAGAATTTTTTTATACTATTTTGTGTGATATTTTTAAACAAATGATTTCGTTTTCATAATTTAAAACATTTTTATTTAAAAGCAATTTTCAATAATTGTAAAGAACTGTTCAAAAAATGGAAAAAAAGTAATGGTAGAGTGAGTTTGAACCTCAAACCTCTTAATCTATAGTCCGTTACACTACCACGGGACCACAAGCCTTTTCATATTAATTGTTAAAAAATGATCGATAAACACGAGGCGTTAATTTATACTTTAAACGGCTTGAGGTTATAAAAACTATGTCATTGGTTTCTAGCTAAAAGTTTACAAAAATAAATTAACTGTACGGATCTTTTTTTTCAACGGCTTATGCCTTGAACAGTTTATAATAAATATATTCGTAAAAACAAAATTTCAGTTGCAAACATAGAAAAGGAAATATGAACATTAAAACCCATAACTCTTGCATACAAGACAAAAATTAACAGATGATAAAAATTAAAGGTTTTGGAGTGACATAGGCAATGTATCATGATGCATTCTTTTATATTAAGGTAATGAGCGGCAGTGAAGGTACAACACAAAGTGAATAATTACAGTTCGGAATGGAAAAAAAGAGTAAATTGAATAAATCTTCATTATTCTCATATTTTATCTAAGTAATAACATATAAAATTATTAAAACAATACATATTTTCATATAATATAATCCTCTCTCACAGTACACCGTCAACACGTGTTTTCAATAATTTGTCCTATTCTGTTTCATTGAAATACTACGTATTGTATCTCTTTTAACTTATTTGTTTAAATGTACCTACACTGAAGATAATATTTAGTTTTATATAAATTAACTTTACTCTGTATATTATTTACCGGTCTGAAGATGCCCATGAGAGGGTAAAAGCGCTAATTTCTGGATAAACAAGTGGAAGTGTATCAAGTATTTTTAATTTGTAACTTATGTATAAGTTATAACATCATTTCAATATTAGTTTACTAACATGTGGAGCCGTGAAAAATGTAAGTACTTTTTAAGCGTAGTTAGAACTGTTCAAATTAACATAGAAGGCAATGGTTTGTCTGGTCTTAAGCTGATTCTTATTTCTTGTATTATAATCGACGCTGGAAAGGAAAAAGTTACCAAGCGATGTGTAGCAATTTTCCGTTAAAGTCATAAAAGTTTATTTTTTTTTACAAAGAATTACGTATTTCATTTTTTTTATTTGAATTACTAGTATGTACGAAACATGCCAAAATAATAAGTTTGTATGAGATTTTTGAAAATAATTACAAAATAACGTTTATTGATTTTTTTGTGAAGTTGCTATATGTCGCTTGATAACCTTTTCTTTTCCAGGATCGATATGTACTTGATAGTTTTTGATAAATATGTCTTGTCAATAATTGTAATTTTTCCGTAGATGTTGATCTAAAAATTTCAGATGAAAGTTCAATATTGAAAATAATTTAGTTTTTTTGAGAATCGATTATCGAAAGTTTATCCTTGATCATATAATGAAATATTCAACATTTATCTATTGAACTGCCAAATAATAGCATGCATACTCTGGAATAATGAATCCCAGGCTTAGTTAGGACTAATCGCAGTACTATTATGCAAAATGACAGGCGCCTCTAACGTGAATATCATTCTAGATATATTGATACGTCTACGTGGTAGCTATTATGCATCATGTTTGGGGATATACGATTATAATACAATCAACCTCTCTCGATTACCCAGCTCCTATAGCGTGGGTGGTGGAAGGTTCTGGCACCATCAAACAAGGATTATAGGTGAATTGGACTATGGCATCAGTTAGATTGAGACTATATGCATAACACAGGTATATTCATTAAAGCGGTGTGAATAACCGATTGATGAATATAACAGAACAATCAATAACCGGTTAAACAAATATTCAATTGAGTAACTTATAGTCGGTTATGGCCGAAATAGACGGTTGGAACAAACAAAAATTGTTATTCATATAATTTTAGGAAGGGAACGAAATTTGCTTAAATAAACATCTTACAGGCCGATTTTCATCATTTTTGCTATTTGCTAGGCCGGAAACGTTTATAAACTTTTTTCGATCTCCAAAAAATCTTTTTTGCATCATTTTTTTTCCTTGGAAGACCAGAAAAGTTGAAAACTTTTTTAGAGTCTGTAAATCCATTTTACCGGCTATTCAATGTTCAATGCTAGATCCTACTATGCCATCTATTAAATAATAGCATCTATTTAAATTATATAATGCCCTGCGCTAAAAAAACAACTAGCAGTTACCGATTATGGATAGCCGATAAAGCTCAAGAAAACGTGTAAAGCATATATGTGTCTAATCTATGATTATTATTTAACGGATTATCTTAAACAAAAAAACATTATACAGGTAGTGGAGTGACGTCCAAATATAAAATGTAGGTGCCTTATATTAAGGGGATAACTGTTAGAGATAAAATTAATGGCGACACGAGTAACAGTAAACAAAAGGTGAAAATGACAGGAATTTTCCACCTCAGTATCTTTGTAGGCTGATTTCAGCAAGAAATAGTCAATTATTGGCTTTTTTTTTGTATTATTACGAAAGTTTAGAGTTTAACGCAGTTATTCAAATTACTCAAAACATAAAAAAATAACATTTTGAGTTGAAAGTTTAAGTCTGACTTGCTCGACCTTAAGTTCTTCATTTTAGGTCGAAACTTTTGTAGTTTTCATTAATGTTACAAAGCTGATTATTTTATGCGTGAAAGTACAATTTATGGAAAAAAGAGTAACAAATAAAAATACCCAAAAAAATTGCCACAAACTAAAATAAAAAAAATAAAATCAGATCCGGTCGAAAATTTTCAAAAACCCATTAGAAAAATCATAAATCGAAAACTACGCAAAATCCCGGAATTGACATAGAAATAATTCGGATACCCCTTTATATGAGACACCTACATTTAACTTTAAGACGTCACTTCTACGGCCACCTTGTATATTACGTGAAGAAATGTAGACAAGTAAATCTTCCAGTGACCTTGAGTTTCTTATTTTGGATCTTTCTGCGTTTCGGAGATATCTTGGTAATGTCAAGAAGGGTGTGAGGGGGATGCCATGGCTAAATTGAGCTACTCTGAGACGTATTCTCTAAACCATTGTTCTAATTTACTGTCCTTATTTATGTTTTTAGCTTTAGTATTATTTTCAATATTTGAAAATTATTTAAAAAAAAAAAAAATATTTCGTAAACAAATAATTGCGTTTTTACTATTTACCCAAATATTTAGATTTTTAGTGCATACAACATATAGGGTTTTCCAATAAGACTTTTTATTTTGAATAGCCCGCTATTTGGGTAGCTGTCACTTTTGAAGCTGTTATCTTATGCTATTTGACAAGTAAAAACTACGCCATTACTAAAAATGGAACAATACACGCTTCAACAACGCATTGAAATTGTTAAAATTCACTATAAAAATGGTGAAAATTTTGCAGTCACTGTTTGCAAAACTAAAGCACTTTTGGGTCGTCGTAAAGCACCTTTTTGGCCGGCAACAGTGAAACTGATGAAAAAATTTGAGCTGTTGGGACAAGTTAGTGATGTGAAGAATCAAAACCATGTGCGTCGCTTAAGAACGCTAAAAATATTGCTGCTGTAGCCCGTAGTGTTGACGAAAACTCACGTTTGTCGGTTCCTCGTCGATCTTTGGAATTAGGCATTCTACAAATGACATTACACTGTATTTTGCATAAAGACTTAGGTCTTGAGGCTTTTAAAGTTCAGTTAACATAAGAACTCAAGCCGCTTAATCACCAGCAATGTCGTATCTTCGCTGATTGGGTCCTTGAAATGCTTTAAAATTGGCTTAGACCGTACTTAATTAATAAATAAATCAATAAAGGTATTGTCAACACGAAACGATCTAAATTTTATTTGTTAAAGGCTTTTAGGATTTGAACAATCACTATAATAGACCAGATTTGTCTCGAAGTCGTTACCTGTTTGTCCTATATTTAATGTATTTTTTCGCTATGTTTTTATTTTAAATCACATGTTTACATTGTGATAGGCCTGTCATCAATTACTATTATCATGTGTCCGTTTTGTGCTGCCAAGTGTGTTTGTTTAATCAACTACGGGATATAGTAACTCAGCTGGCAGAGAACGGAACTTTGTCTAGAAACCCGTGTTTGTGTCTGTTAAGTCTGTAAATAAATAAATAAATTATCGGTCTTACTTAACGGTTATTATTACGGTATATGTTTTTTTTAAAAGGAATAACCCACTAAACCTCGACCCTAGAGGATTGTCAGGTGGAAAAAAAGGATATGGAAGTAAGTTATGAATACCACAACACCCAGACCAATTGAGAAAAAAAGTATGTTGGATTTTTTTATTGCAGCTGGCGGGAATCAAACCCGCGATGCTAGTTTCACAGTTGAGCATTTAACTAACTACTCTACGGCGCCTGTCTGACTAATGGTTGATTTAAAATCAATGCATTTGAACGATTTCGGTTAAACAGAGATACAATATAATAATTCCATTACGATAATTATCGAATTATTCGATTACCTCAACAGATTATGCTCATTACTATTACGAGGGTTGCTACTTAAGTTTTGAGAACAACAGCAAAACTAGTATGAATATGTCAAATCTGACATTATCATCGTAAAGTTTGCCAATTCAATTGCGGTGCTTCAAAAGACGTCTATAAGATTGTGACATATGGACCCGAAACTAAACAATCAACTGTAATGGTCTTTCAAGACTATCCAACAAAAGTTGTTCGCGCACGAAGCACTTCGAAGCAAATGGTCGCCTGATTTTTCGAAATAACTAGACATGTTGCCACCGTTCCATTAAAACTACGTTAAACGGTTAATTATGAATGGTACACCACCACTTGTTTTCCAGAAGTGTCTGAAAAAATAAGGGAAACTAATTCCAAAAGACGAGTCATTTTCCACCACGACAATTTAAGCTGTTACACATCAGCTCAAACCAGTGAATTTTTGAGCATTCAAAACATCGAATTGAAGGCCACCGTACAGTCCTAATTAAGCATCCAATATTTTATTTCTTATTCCCGCATATCAAAAATAAATTGCGAGGTCAACGTTTTTCGACGCCTGATGAAGCGGTTGATACGTTAAAATTACATGTTTTGGAGGTACCTCAATTGGACTGGAAAAAGTGTTCCGCAAATTGGTTCAAACGCATGCAAAAGTGTATTGATATGAGAATATTTCTAAAAACAATAAAGCCATTTTCGATTATAAATGTTTGTTTTTACTAGTCTATCTCAAAACTTAAGTAGCAACCCTCGTACATATATAGGTAATGCCTATTTGCTGGTCTAAAATCATCGACGGGATAGTTAGACATCGAGATGTATGTGCTCCACAGCGGGGTGTCTCATTTCCTAAGCCATAACCGCACCGCACTGGGATCATCGGAAAGTGATAATCGTCAATGACCTCTGAAATAATTTTGAATATAATAATAATCAGCAGGATTACCTCGTAGGTTGCATAATTCAGCTGGATGAATCTTACTTACATCAATAAAGGTTTTAGGTGTTATACTTCATAAAAGACAACAAACAAGCTAAACTCTCAGTGCACATTAGAATTTCAGCCCAACACTTATGTATGGAAGCGACGCATGGAAGTGACAGAGGAAAGATGAAACCAGAGTGAACGCGATCGAAATGCGATCGCTTAAACGAATGTATGCAAAATCAATTTATGATATTTTTTATTTAACTTTTTGTACATTATGTTATTTGTACATTGGCGGGCTTATTGCCAATTGGCAATTTCTTCCAGCCAACCAATAAAATAAAAGTTTAATTTTTATTATTTAAGTTACAGAACATATTCAATAGAAAAAAAAATTAAAAAGCTAAAGATAAAAAAAAATAGAAATAAACGTAAAACCTTACCTTAAATCAAAACTATTACTCAATGGGAATAAGGAAAAAAGAGGAAAAAGGAAAGGAGGAGAGATTAAAGAAGAGAAAGGAGATGTTTTTTTCAGAAGTGATTTAAACAGAGATAATGTAGTAACATCTTTGATGGTGGATGGAAGATGATTCCACAGTCAAGCCGCATGGACCATATAAGGTTGCGAATGGTGTCTCTGAGATGGTTTGGTCATTTGGATGACAGAATAATGGTAAAACAGATATCAATGGTGATAATGAACGGTAACGTGAGACGAAGACGACTAAGGGAGACGTGGCATGATCAGATAATCTTAAATCTGGTCATGTCAAAAGCAGACAGGACCGAAGGGCATGTTTGACATCCAAGATTTATGAATATGTAAGAAGCTAGGAAAGTTTCCAGGACATACGTGTTTGGCGGTATACCCTCTCTACCTACCCTTACGGGTAAACGGTGTAAGGGTTGTATTAGAGGCCATATGGATGTACAAACATAGTCAGCGTGGAAAATTTTACACAGTGTATAAAGTGGTCGCTTAAACACGTAAAAAGCCGTGTAGCTTCTATAATTCCTTATCTCAAATGTTTTCCATCTGTCTTGTAATATTTTAATTTTATCTAACCTTTGACACGTTATATTTGAATACGTGATTATATTACACTAATTTTAAATATTGTCCTGTTTATTAGCTCCAACCTTTATTAACAAAATCAAAGCGTAGAAATTCGTCTGAAATTTGTTTAAGGTCACCATATTAAGTTAATTCTACGCAACAAGGGACCACTAAGACTCTCAGAATATGACAAATGGTAATTCTAATAAGATATTCACAAAGCTTTACGTTATGTGCTTAGAAACATATTCTATGCGTATTATCGAATTATCTACATCATTACGCTACATAACATAAATCAAACATTTGTACATTGTACATACCGCACGCCCTGGGAAGAGTGCTTTAAGTTTAAATTATACTGATTTCAATTTGTTAATATTTACCATTCTGCATATATTTTCACATCCACGTTTCCTTAATTCTTCCACCTGTTGATTTTTGCAAAGTAAAAGAGCTGAAACCTTTGTTGTTGCGGGTGAGATTCATATGATTAAATTATTTCACCTACATACTAGACAACGCCTAAAAACAATTTTCCAATATTTATACTTCTTTTTTTACCAGTCAGTCGATTCAACAATGTTTTGAGAATAACACTTTAGAGAGGAATTCCAGCCTGTCTTCAAACATTTGGAAATACTGAAAACAGTGTTAAAATATAATGTTTTTACTTCATACGGCATTTTATCGAATTTGGAATAAAGCGCGGCTGTACACGGTGTTATTAAATCTCCATACATTTTGCATGCAATTCGTCGTCTAAATTTGAATTCAACGTAAATATTTTTTATAATATATTGAGATGATTTAATATTGTTTACAGTACAAAATAGCTTATATCTCACTCATTCGAACAAAGAAATTGTTTTAAAAAAATAATTATAACGTATTTTTATAATAACGTGTATCTCAAAAAATATGTTTTTTCCTTGGAATACAGCGATAATCAATTAGTAGTATTAGTGTACAGTAGTTTACATTTGTTTGGATAAAATATTTAAAAAACTTGAAAAAAATAAAATATGCATGTTCAAACACAGACAAAATGGTTGATGTTAGATAGTGTTTAAAGTGGCCACTTTAACTAGCCAATGACTGTTCATATGCCTTGTAAATGCCTAGACTTACCGCGTTTAAGAACCAGGGTACAAATCCTGCAAATCAACGTAAAAAGTTTTTTGTAAAGGTGGTTTTACACCGCAATATTTTTACTGGCCCCATACTAGTGCCTAAAGCGTTAGAATGATCACTTTGCCTGCATGTATTACGTATTATCAAAATACGCTACATTTGATGTTTCTAATGGAGTGCCTTATGTATCGTAGGTAACAGTCACATTAGATGTGTGATAGTGATACAAATGATAAGGTGTTCAAAAAAACTTTTTTTATAATTATTTAACAAATTTACGGACAATGTCCAATTTAAACAAATCATATAACGAAAAACAATAATTAAACATTTACAAATAAAAAATTCAATACAACAAAGAAAATCAAAGACAAGTTTATACATTGGACAGGCATAATGGAATTCAGATTAATTCTACAAATATATGGTAAATTTATTGGGAATATTTGTTCAGTCAATTTGTAAAAAAAACTCAATTTAAAATCAAAATATTCAAAATCTTGATTTTCATTTACAAATCAAATCATTCTGGGTAGAGGCGCATGGAAATCATAATTAGTCTTATGATGACCGAGGAACAGAATTTCATTATTTCTGAGTACGTGAAGGAACATTAAGAGATATTTGTTGGAGAATAGTCGGGACATGAAATAAACCATTGAGTATTTTAAACATGCAAATTAAATCTGCATTAAATCGACGTTGTGAGAGACTGGATATATTCAGGAAAAATTTAATGTCAGTATAGTTATAGTTATCTCTTGTGATTTCTAGTCTGTGTGCAATGTTTCTTATAAATTTATGCTGAACTGATTCCATGCGATTTATATGAGTAACACCAGTGAACCATATACGAAGGCGTTTTCAACTCTTGTTTGCTGTGAATAATAAAATTTATGCCATCAAATATTTATAACAGTTTAAAATATTGTTATGTTAGTATTATTTTTAATTGATTCATAGAAAAAAATGCCATGGTAAAAGAATCATAGTTTAACGCCTTTAGACTTATGGCACTCTTGACTCGAGGCTGCGATGTACCTAGCGTACAAATACAATCAGATTATTTGCCAACAAAATTTATGTTTTTCTGTAGGAAAACTTACAAACACTTCTAAATAGACTAATGCATTGAAAAGTATCACAGCAGAGAGGCATTTTTTTTTTAAATGAGACATTTTTGAGTTGATTACCTGTCGTAAGCTTGTCAATGACAGGTCATAAGTTCTGTAAATGCCTGAACTTTTATATTTTACCCACAAAAATGTTTTCCCTTTAATTTTCAATAAATTTCAATCTTGATAACTTCCTAGCTGGTGGAGTGCAGCCTTGAATACAAAATTACCACAACGATTTCTAACCTCCCATCAGGGAGAAGAAAAATTAGAAGAAGGATATGTTTTATGCATAAAAAAAGAAAAAGATTAATTACTTAACTAAAATTCATGTTAACTAATTTGATTTTGTAATTATTATGCTTCAGTACGTATTCTAAGTCAGTTACGTAACAACTTAATTCAATAATTAATTAAGCGTAAATTACAGAATAGTGCTATTGTCTTAGTTCTAAGCTGTATACTCCAATTTTGACTCAAAATGTAGTAAATTCGTCTGCTCTAGCTTCTTAGCAAAGCTAATCAAATTACAAAATTATTAACACGCATATGAATCTGTAATTAGTTATTATCCAATAAAGCTTGGCAAAAGCAGTGGTATATAAATCTGTGTCGGCCTCGTGGTGTAGTGGCCAGCGCACCAATCAAGAGTTCTCGGGTTTAATCCCCGGTATGGTCGATATTCAATAATTATTTAAAAATGTGTTTTTACTATAGAATATTTTCAAATACCTGGTCTGGTACCTGAAACGTAAGACTGATAAAAAAAAGATCGAGATACGCTGCGATTGGTGTACCAATGCAGTGCCCTATGCACCATTAGATACGGAAAGGTAGTGATAATGATGGTAGCAGACTTTATATAAATATAAGGTATTGATTGTTTAAATTTAACTGTTTTATCAGGAAAAAATTGTCTTTCATAAAAACAAAAAAAAGATATTCAAATATGAAGGTGATCAATAAAGTTTTAATAAAAGCCCAAGGGATTGTCTTGTATTTGGTGTGGTGTTTCAAATTCTTTTTTTTTTATTCCATTTTTTCTTTTCGCCTTGTAAGTACTATTTAAACTTTTAAAAATCTTTCCTTCTATTAACAAATAAACCATGACGCTGTTTTCCCGAAAGGATAGGCCAAGATGATAAAACGCATTATCACTTTTTCTTTGCATACAGATCTCGCTTCCACTACATTCCTACAATAACTTCTCACGCACGTCCGCCATTTATTCCAACTTTTGACATGTCCGTCCTCAAGTGTTTGTTAGGTTTGGTCATGCCATGTCTTTCTCGGTCTTTACCATTTTCTGCATCCATTAATATTTTATTTTATTAACATAACTATACCTCAAAATTGTCTTTTACAAAACTTATAATATAAATAAATTTGGTTTAATTATTTTTAAAAAAACATACATTAATAAGATTTAAAAACAAAAATTCTATTTCACATTCAGTAGAAGTTAAAAACATTTAAAAGTGAATTAAAAATTTAAATTGAAGAATAAAATATTTTAAAGGGTAAATATAACGGGAAAATCATAAAGAACTGTTTCATATAACAGTTATTACCATTCACCATCTTTGAAAAGTTCAATAGGTTTGATTTATAAGGACAATATTCTACACTAAATATATCCAATACGTGGAAATAACTATTGCCGAGTTCCTGTAGTCTACTTCTTATTTTTACATCTTTAATCGTTCTTTTGCTGTCCATTCGTTTAACATGTCCAAACCAGCGCTGAAATCTTTTCTTGCCTTTGTCGATAATGCTTATCTCAGCCTCACAAACTGTACAAATTTTGACATTTGTGCACCTGCCACAGAAAGTTTTACCACACATTTGTCAAAGAGATAACATTTTGACAGCATTCACCCTACTTTCATACTTGTTTTTCCAATTGTATTCTCCTATACGTATAGGTTGGCACCAGGACTCTATTGTGAACTGCTAATTTTGCCTCCTCTGACAAAGATTTATTTGTCAAGGTTGATTTGAGAGCACAGTTCACTCTGTTCCCGGCACTCATCCTTCTTTCAATATCTTTCTCAATCATTCCGTCTTAAGTAAACATAGTTTCTACATATAAAAATTCCTCTACCTGTTTTAGTATAACCCCATTCACAGTGATCTCACATTTCGTCATACTTTCATTTCTTCCAAATACCATCATATTCGATTTGTCGACATTCATCACCAAAGAGCTCCCCTTGAATACATCGTAGACTTTTGTTATCAAGAATTAAAAAAAAAAATTGCTGAAAGTATGCACAAGGTTGACAACTGTCCGGTGACAACTGTCATCAAGCGGAGGCGATACGGTTGGCTTGCCTTTTGAGAGCCTTAACCACGCTTGCCTGCTTTACAAGGCATCAGGTTTTCGACGTCCTGAACGTCCACTGCTGATTGTTCGCCAGCAGTTCGTGTCAGAACTACAGGACCCAAACCTGACTTGAGAGGATGCACAGGAGCTGGCAGTAGACAGAGATGCTTGTAGGATCTTTGTGGACGCCATATGCTCCAACTAGGGAGCGGACATGGAATAATGAAATAATGAATAATGAATGCGCAAGGTTTACCAATGGGGATGATAGGATTTTAATAGCTCATGGCAGCCATATAAAAATTTATAAACTTTACATTTGCTGTCAGTTGTCATCAGTTAGGTTTGCCGTTTCATCATGAATTGTTTCACGTTGCCCCAGAATTTGGAAATTGTTCAAATATTTAATTGAAATTCAGGAAACTGTGTTGCTACTCAAAGAGCCGATTTGATTTGCCAAAGGAAATGTCGATTTTTATAGAAAAAGCGTCTTCTCAAATGATGCACGTTTTTAAAATTATATTTAAAGCATAAACTTTGTGGTCACACATTTTACTAAATGTTATTTTATATTTCTATATAACCACTTACCGACTTTTCTATGTTTACCGGTTTTGAGACGTGCCCGTCTCTTCGCCAGGACACTCATTAAACCAACAAGCGAAACCCACTATGCACCTTCACCATAGTTGTTGCACCAAAACACAAAACAGACACGACATGCATTTAAATACGTCGGCTACGTCTCGAAGCCGGTAGAAGTAGAAAAGTCAGTAAGTGGTTATATACAAATATTTAACAACATTTAGGCATCTTTTTGTTATAACGGCCAAGTCAACAAGCAAGATTGCCGCTATTGGTATGAGGCAAACCCTTAAGTGATAGATGAGGCTCTAATTCATCCGGAAAAATTCTCTGTCTGGCGTGGATTTTGGTATGGTAGCATCAACGGACTGATATTTTTTATTGACTTCTGTATTCTAAATAAGTATTTTTCTAACTTCTTCTAATCTAAAGATTCTTTTAATGTAACTTATACGAGAAAATGCACTTCTGTTCTCTTCACTGCAATAAATGTTATTATTATGTATTCTCATTTATTTTCTACCAATATGTAATGATGATTATTTTATTGTTTGTTTTTATATTTCACACTCTTTTGAATGCATTTTTATGTTTTGCTACTTTTGTGTAAAATGCATGTCTTTCTTCATATTTGAAAATTCACTTTTGTTCTTTCTACTGTAATATATGTACGTACTATATCTTAAGTATGCCCATATATTTTATACTAAAATTCAAAGATTATTTTTTTCATATATTTTTTTCCATTTTTTTTAATTAATTTTTATTTTTTGCTCCTTTTTGTTTAAAACGTGTTTGTCTTTATTTGTTTTTACGTATATAAAACATGTAAAAGCCTACAAGGCGTTTTAATAAATAAATAAATAAAAAAATTCATTAAAAAAACTAATGAGCTCATTGAATTCTTTTATGAATAAAAAACGTATGAGTTTTTAAAGAAATGTAAAATACTCGTACACCTTTTATTTTTTATAGTGAGCTTAATAAGGTTTATAGTGGTTGAGATTTAACAATGGTTTTTATTAGATGTTAAAACCCTCGAACTAAGGTTCAACACAATTATAAAATCCTAAAACACAGTTACTTCAATCATTTGTAACTTTTCATTATACGTAATAACAGTTCATGATAACGCCTTGTTAAAAGTCACTATTGTAGGTTTTATGGTTGTGCGTGTGTTTTCGTCTGAAAGGTCTCAAATTTTGAAAATTAAGCGTCATGTTGCCATGAAAACATTTAACAAATTACTGCTTAGCTTACGATTAAACAGTACTTTTATGGCTTAATTAAAATTACAAATTTCCTAGTAAAATGAATGACACGCTTTTGCGAAGCTTTTATGATGGTAAAAAAAAACGAAATTGGTGCAATTCTAAACGATTCATATCTAAAGAAATCGCTTATTTATTTTCTTGCCACGTAACAGAAAATAATTCCACTCCTATCAAGAATACGTGAATAACAAGAGGTAATCACACCTCTATAATAATTGAGAAAGTTTACGGATTTAAATACTTGAGAGTAATACTTAATTGAAGATGGTGGCATGCACAAAAAGCTCTCAATCTGTCTTTTGACACAATGCGCGCTATCTGAAACTCTAGCCTGTACTGATCAATATAAAATGCCGATCATTTAACTCTTATATAATGCCAGTACTCGCAGGTGCAAAACCTGGCACCTTACCAAAGCTTAAAACCCAAATTTCTGAGTTAAGAGAGTACAAAAGTGTTTGAGGAGAACATAAGGTATAAGATTGTTCGATTTCATTAAAACATTAAAGTCCGAGAACAGACGTAGCAACCTCCTATGGCGAGTGTTTTGAGGGTGCGATGGTAGACCTAGCCTAAACACGTGCTGCGGATGCCTCAACCCAAGAACCTGAACCCAAGTTGCCTTTTTTTTAAACTTGCGGGCTCTGAGCATCTTGGAAAATCCTCGATGATGATATTTCGGCTTTATTCAGCGGATTTAAGGGACGCGGATTCGACTCAGGAAAAGATGAAAGTGCTGGCTGGCGATAGGGTTTCCTGGAAGCGTATGGTAATGTCCACATGCCCCATTTGGGAGCGGATATGGAAAAATAAGAATTAACAACTGAATGAACTATTAAATAATACTAGTCCATTAGTTCAATAATTAAAATATCCTTCAATCTAATATCTACTCTTTATTCCAGAAACACTGAATCTAGTATTTAAATTTTAGGTATGTACATACTTGTGATTAAGTGTTAAATATTAGTCAATGTGAAAAAAGTTTATGTCTTGATAAAGAAACAGTCGTGTTTTGAAGCTAGAATATTTTTTTAATTAGTGATTATGCACAAAAAAAAGGAGTAGTTATTTAATAATGTATTATTATAACTAACGGCTATAGCCAATTTGTACAAAATTAAAGTAAAATACAAAAGTAAAGAATAGAAAAAAAACATGAAAAACGGTTATAGTTAAACTTTATAAAAGTAATGAATAGGTAGTAAAAAACAATGAATGATTTAAAGAAAAACAGTGAACAGTGAAGTAATTAAGAAAAGTAGTAAAAAAGAGATGTATTTTAGGTTTATAAATATTAGTCGGCCTCGTGGTGTAATGATCAGTGCGTTAGCCTGCCATGCAAGAGGTCTCGGGTTCGATTTTTGGCATGGTTGATATAAAATATATATTTAAAAGTATATTTATTTATCTTTTAATATGTATTTAATTGCTATGTAATTGTCCTTTATTTTTTTAATACTCCGTATTACCTCTTATGTATATTGTGAAAAAAAAAAACGTGTTTTCACACTAGAATATTTCATAGTCCCTGGATCTGAAGCGTAAGACTGATCATCTTACCTTCATGTAACAATAATGATCAAGATACGCTGTGAAAAGTGTAACAATGCAGTGTCCTATGCACCATTAGGTGCGGAAAGAGAAGAACGATAATGATGATGATGAAGTATTACATAGGCACACATTATAAAGCACACAAATTAAGCAAAAATAAAAATAAACGGACTTTTATATTAGTATATTACACAGACTGAATCTATGGTTCATCGGTTATTTTTGCAAAGTCAGTAGCACCCACTTTCTTTGTACAACCGAATGAGCATGAACCTATTTAGGTAGCAAGTATGACTGCTTATGTATTCAATGTTTCAGGGGTCTCAAACTAATTATTTTATTTATTATATTTTCAAATTAAAGAAAATACATTTTAAAAATAAAATAATATGATTCTGGTTTCATTGCCCCTTAAAGTCGGTCTAGGATATTTGAGAGTATTCGAACGAATTGATCTTCGTGAGGCGTGTGGAGAAAGACTCCTAACATTGTCTCAAGGGATCCCTTACTAGACGCTATCTATACGTATAGAAGCCTAGTGAAGAACTCGGATGTATCCAGACGGATAAATCCAGAAAAGCAAAAATAAAGTGTATAAAGTTACATATCCTGAAATAAAAGCCTTGTACCCGAGTTTAAGCTTCATATAGACAGTAAATATGATTTTTGAAACATTTCAAAGTAAATCTCATGTGTAAGAAAAAACTCTTTGAACAACTAACATAAAAAAAACAATAAGATGAGTTTACCGAGATACATTTATGTGGATTTTCTATCTTATTTGCAAAAGATATATCGATTCTCTTCAAAGTAAAACGACACCAATCGGCTTTTGACGACATAAACGATGCTCTCTCCATGGTGTTGAATTGGTTCAATTTCAACAATTTATTATTAAACGTTAAAAAATACTAAATGTATTAGATTTGGAACACGTAATGTCAAACAAACTACGTTTAGTGTAAAACTTAAAGACAAAGAACTTGTCTTATGGATACCACTGTATTTCAGGGTTAAAACTTAGATTTTCAGCTTCAATGGGGTCCACATATAGCTAATTTATCGAACTGACTTAGTTCTGCAGCCTACGTTGTTAAAAATATTTGACATCTTAAAAATGTAGAAACAGCTAGATTGGGAAACTTCCGTTACTTTCACAGCGTTATGTCTTACGGTATACTGCTGTTGGGGAAGTGCGGCAGATGTTAATTTTGTTTTTGTGCTGCAGAAGAGATCTGTTTTGGCAATTTACAACATGAGTCCCCGAGAATTGCTTAAAGATAAGTTTAAAAAAAACAATATATTGATAGTCACATGTCAATATATTTATTAAAACTTGATGTATGTATTCAAATATATTGTTGATTTTTGGATAAACATAGTTTTCCAGAGGTTCAAAACAAGAAATAAAGATATGTTAGCTGTGCACACTACTAAACTGGAAAAAATCAATAATTATTTTGCCTCAAACTGCATATGATTTTACATTTAAGTACCTTTTGAAATTTAGGCTTTGCCAATAAAAAAAAAAGATTTTGTTTAGCACAGGCTTTTTGGAAAGAGCTTCTATATAGAGCTTCTATAAGATTATTTTCAGAACAAGACAGCTTGGCATTAGATTCGTGTTTGTTGATTATGATTTGAATTTTTTTTTTTTATTTGTTAATAAAATTTGTGTTTTTGATTCAAAATTATTCGTTTGATAGATTTAATTTGGTATTTTTTGGTTTATATTTTATTGTCACTATAAAAATACTAATAGGAAGTTATCATGATTAAATCAAACTCATGCATTCTAATAAAAATAAAATATATTTAAAGAAGCAAATCCCATCAGAACTTGCTCTTTTACCCACCTTTTTTATTTTTTTATCTAAACTATGAATTATAAATCATATCGGATAACTAGAATGAATTTATTTGATCTTGGTTTAAGTATAGTTATAATGTTGTAGAATCCCGCGAAAACAGAACACCGCGCCACAAACCCTTTTTACTGTGGTAATTAACCAGTAGTTGAAAATTACATAATAAATTTATATGCGAGTACTAATTTTATTTTTCATTTAAATCTGCAAATGCATAAAGTGATTACTGTATAGGCTGAGTAATAAATAATTCTTTGACTGTTTAGATATCATAAAATAAACCGTTCTTGAAAACTGTGTGTATGAAAATATGCATTTCAGGATTCAGAAAATTACTGCAGCAATAATAAAACCTGGAATTTGATTATTTTGAAATAAAATTGGTACAGCTATTCTTTATGAAACAGAATAAACATTTTAAAAGACCTGCAAGAGATAATAAGGTTACATTAATGCAACAGCATGATGAAATTTCAAGGAAAAGCGCCTTGAACAGTAATACAAACTTAATGAGATTTTATGTAAAAATATTTTTTTTCAAAACATACCAAAATATATTACAACCAATCTACTACGAAAATTGTCTTTAAAATAAATACTGATAAATCAGTTTATCTACTATGCAATACATGATCAATGTCGTTAGGAAAAATGCTTTTGAACACAAAAAGAAAACATAGACTATGAAGTCTAGTTTATATGAATAAATAATATATCGACTACTGTGGTTAGACGAAAACCATAAATATATAAACAGACTTTTATCATATTATCTACCTATACAAAATCATTCATTAGGCGTGATATACATATAAAATATTAAAAGTGTTTACATATTTAAAAAAATACTGGTGGTCTTACGATTTTCCCAAATATTTCAATTTTATATCATTTATATTAAAAGCACTAACTTTGTAGTGATTCTTTAGAATAAAAAAATAAAAAAAAAATTTGGTAAAATCAGTTATTTTTTTAAAATAAAAATACATTGGAAAAGAAGCTTGTGTATCTTTGAAACCGGTCGGTAGAAAAGTTTTATTATTATTATTTTAGTTTTAGGTGGCATGTTAAACGAGTTGTAAATATCTCATTTCTGGAAAATAGGAATCATGTTGTGGTTGCGTCACTAGCCACGGGAATACAACCCGATAATAAATAGTGAAATAAAAGTTTCAACGCGATTTGAATGATTTATTTGATCACATTTATTTACCGTTTTAATAAATTCTGCCCACGCCAGACGGCATAGTGTACTGATTCGGCACTTCAAATGCAGCGCATATCGATCATCTGTAATATTAATGGAAAGGAGATCATACTTACGTGTCAAGTGCAATTCCAGGAATATGAAATATTACAGGGAAAAACCTTATTTTTATCAACATTTTTACATTTGCCGTTTTTTCACTTTTTATAAACATTTTGTTAAAAATTCATTCTAATTATGTTCAAATATTCGTCTTTCTATTTTTTCATTTAGTGACTTTTGTAAAGTAAAATAGCTGAATTATTTCACTCACTAGGCAATGCCTGAAAATACTTCGCAATTTTCAAAATTCTTGGAGAAGTTGGTTAAATTATCATTATGAGGCTAAATTTCGGGCGATGTATACTTAATAGTTTTTAAAATATTTATCCATGTGTATTCAAACACCTGTAAATGTGTGTAATTCTTTGATTTAGCCAATCAATATTCGTGGATTTCTTCAGCTCAACTTGTCAACGTAATCTAATAACTCCTGCGTGTTGTTTTAGCACGCAAGCTACCCTTACCTAACCCCGTTGGTGAGTGCTTGTGCCTTAGTTCCACCCTTTTGCAATATCATTATTCAGGATCAAAATGTCACGGAAAAAGATCGGTGACCGGATCTAAACTGCTATTTGCCCAACCTCTTCAAGCTTCCCTCAACCGTTCACATAAATATCCAATATTATCACCGCCTCACACCCGTAATTTAATATGACTTACATCGGTTTCTATGAAGCACTAGGAATGACATTATCATAATCTTTTATACATCTGAGGTCCTTGAAAAATATCATATTTAGGGTATGGCAAAGAATATAGTGCTGATATTAAGATCCTCGAGATGTTTTTTTGGGTTGTTGTGCCGTGTGTTAATAGTTTTAAAGAGTCCATCATCTGACCTGATGCAATTTTAGTGTCTTAGAGTATCGTACTGGCATGAAGAATTAATACCGTGAAACTTGAACCACAGCCGAAACTCGTTTTATTGGCTAAACCTTGCGAAGAACGAAACCGAAACTTCGGTTGTCACTTCTGTTCAAAGCATTTCAAAATGACGATATGATATTTATGTAGGTGCCTACTCGATGGAGAATACCTTAAATAAGGGAATATGGAAGTCAAGGCATTTACAATGCTTATGACCTGTCATTGGCTGGTTTAAGTGGCCACTTTACACACCGTGTAACATTCACAATTTCGCCTATGTTTGAACATCCATATTTCTTCAATTTTTCCATCTGTTGATTTTAGTGAAGTCGAAGAGCTGAAACCTTTATTGTTGTGAAGAGATTCATCTGACTGAATTATTTCACATACTAGGCAACGCCTGAAAACAATTTTTCAATTTTTAAACTTCTTCTTGGACCAGTTGGTTTCATTACAATATTTGAGTTTGTCCAAATGTTCATAGACAAAAGACTGGATTTCACCCCCTCAGGGGTCATTAAGATTAACAAATTTTAACATGATAATATTTTTATTTCAGATATGAATACCATCAATTCTTGATACTCTCAACGTCTGTATTATTTGTCCCAACTCTACACACGACTTTTCTTTTATGGAGTTGGAATTTGTGTCTCAATCAATGTTACTTAAATGTTTTAACAATCAATAAATAAAATAAACAAAAACAAATACATTGTAAACAAAATTGACATAACCGAAAAACATTGAGCCCTTAATATTCGTAAAACATCTAAAATTTATTTTGCACTGAATAATTTTGTTGTTTTTTCTGTTACGATTTGAATTCCTTCCCCTTTGCAGGATTCCAATTCCCCGAACAGACATCACACTTCGCTGACTATAATACGGTTCAATCAACAAATTGATAAAGACGAAGGACAAGATGCACGATGAGAAAAAACAAAAATGGAGGTCAAAACAACACTATAATTTATTTAAAGAAAAAGAAATTAACGTATTTATCAATCAATAAAGCTTAAGTTTCTGTAGCTGCTTTGATAGCGAATGGGAAATTATTCCGCAGTCGACCCGCATGGACAGTACATGAATTCGAAAAGAAGAAGAAGTTATGGAAGGGAATTAAGACGATGCTTGAAGAATGTGAACGAAGAGGTAAGCCATGATCTGATAAGTCTTAAAATTTTTCACGAAGTTATCACTATACTTTCATAAACTCGCTCCACTGAGCGTTAAGACTATGGAATACAGTTAAAAAATGTGAAAGAGTATGATATGTATCTACTATAGAATTTTGAGCATATTAATTGGCTTGCAATAGTCAAATACACGTTCATTTTTTTTAGTTTTTATACAGTTTCCTTAACGAATACGAATCTCTTGCATGGAAAACACGCTAACAATTTGATTATGCGGCGTGCAAAGTGAAATGTACAAAACTCAAAATGAATAGATACCTAGATAAAAAATATAAAAAAATGGCAGATTGACACTTAAAACCAACCACCTTTATAATAATAAACGGCTTGATCGCTCTCTCGAAATCGTCAGATTTGTATGGTTTTTAAGTAGTTGACTTTAAAGTTTAGAGGTACTTTAACTCTTGTGTGGCTGTGATGTCGCACTATTCGACATCGGATACAAGACTTGATATATCTTTCTTATTTTTTTAAATAAAGATTTCGTATTTTTGTAATCTTAAATTGTAATTTTCACACCAGATTCAAAAGTTAAATTTTGTATCACTATGCTGGATGTTAATACAAAAAAATATTTACCCTTGCCACGCGAAGAATGAATGTCCGCTAATTCAGCAATACATAAACTAGATAAGAGAAAGCACTAAGATAGAACTCATTACTAGGAAGACAGAGACGCTGTTCTATGGCGGGTGTTGTATAAAACAGATTCAGTCTTCGGTCGGTTGATGCCAGTGATAGGGGACGCACGTGCATAGTATGAGCGGCGTATTTATGATTTTCGAAATATTATGCAATAACAGGAATAAACTATACATTTATATTTATTAACTATGAAAGAGGAATTATTAAACAATATGTTTCCGTGTTTTTTTTTTTACAAATATCTGAACTTTAGAATATTCCGTCTTTTACCAGTGGTAATACGATGTTACATCACCGCGCGCAAAAGGATTTTTTACCACAGTCTTTTAAGAGTTAACGAGATACACCCACACAGACTAAAATTTTGCAGACGATAATCTGTAGTTTGAACATCTTATAAAACAATTCGAGTGCCACAATTTCACAAAAGTGATGAAACCAGTAGTAGTTGGTCTATCAAACTAAGTGAATTTATATGTCACCTGTCATTAATTTATTTTTTGATTTTATTAATCACAAATTAATTACTTTTACAAAAAAAAAGAATTTTTTAGAATATTTTAAATAAAAATACACATTTTTTGTATTAACATCTTCAATCTAAATGCACTTCGATTGATCAAATATACATTTTTATTAAAATAAGTTATCGAATTAATGTATTGCGGTACAGTTGTGAAAATAATATCAGTATATATGAACTAAACGATCTCAACCGAACATGCGAGGACAGTAAATAAATTATCGAAAGTCATGTTTAGTTGGTTTCCAAAGACATAAAAGCTTTAGAAAATTCTCCTAAACGAAAGAATATCAATCCTCTCATCTGGAAAGAGCATACAAATCCACCTCCTATGCAAATTTTATCAGTGCATCCTAAAAGCGTAGAATCTTGGAGACATGCAAGTCAAAATAGAAGAACTCCGATCAATATTTGATCAAGCTACCATGTTGGGACAAAATTAAGCAAAGAGTATTTTCAAAGTACATTTTGAGAAAGTCCATCCGATAAGGTCGTGGCTTATTCGATACACGAAGACGATGTTTGTTTTCGCTTAGTAACTCGAGCGCATCGACTGCTTTAAAAAGATTTTTACTTTATAACTTAGAAGATAATTTGATCATATGTATGTAACCTTTTATAGTATAATATAATATAAACGATTTGATATTCTGAGAGAAATGTATGCTCTAAAAACTTGAATTATCAAAATAAATAGATTTTTTATTGAAATATCGTTGGATTTAACCCCTTTATACTTTAGTACTATCGCGTAAAAAGTTTTGAGTCAATTTGAACAATAAACTTCAACGCTGTTTAGTGAGTTTGTATTATCCAAATATAAATTTAATTTAAAGCCCGTTTTGTAACATTGATTATTGATAAAGAGCAGGCATGGGCGTCATTTTTCGAGTCTGAGCCAGATTGCTAATTTTCCTTCAATTTGCGTGCCGGAATACCAAAAATGCACTATAAATACAAAACATGTAAAGGTTCTCAGCGACCACCGTATGGATTCTTGACCATCCTTGTTTTTCATTACTATTCTTCATTTTTTTTGTACTGGTTTCAGTTTTTTTCCGCAAATAAAAATTGCAAGGATGAAAAATGGTCGTGTATGGCCCCTAGTCAAAAGCTGTATCTTGTTTCTGTTAAATAATATATGACGTTGTACCTTTACTATCTTCTTGCTGTCACTTCCTGTTGTGCTGTCTGCGGATGCGATACCCTACCGATATCATACCATACAGATACAACTTGAATTTATCTGAGTACGGGTTTACCTACATAGATAGATAAAACAATAAACGAGTAATGGGTAATACATATATAAAGCACAGTATTCTCTACTATTAAAGATTATATATACAAATTAATTTTAATGTACACATTGATTTAAAAAAAAATTGAGCTTTGTAAATGTGCTTTTTTCTTAATATGCAAAATAAAGATTATTATTATTATTATTATTATTATTATTATTATTATTATTATTATCATATTTTCATAGTTAAAATAATATTTTAAAAAACATGACTGGAGGTGTGAATATTAAATTGAAGTGATTTTACAAATATTTTTATTAATTTTTCAATTTTGTCGGCAAATATTATTATCTCGCTAGAGATAATATTATTATTAGGATTCGGACATTTAGCACCAGCTTGTTGATAGGTTTATCATAAAAAAATAAAATAATGAATTAGTAATATGGGTCATCCCATCTCAAAAGAGGATATTTACAATTTTCAAACTTTTCTACTTTTACTTTTAATACACAAAAGCTAATACTGGAAGAAATTATTTGAAAATGGATCTTTTGAATACGTGTCAACATTATTTGCGTACGTTAGCAATATTACTTACATAAGTCTGCATATCTTGCGTTTTAAGGAAAAATCACCCACAGCTCGTAGATAATATTATTTATCTAGGTATGAAAAAAAAAAACTAAAATAAATTGAACACACAATTGATGTTTCGAGTTTATGAACAAATTTTAGAATAATCAAAAGTCCAAATTCAGACGGTTAGATCAACATATTCCAAGGGCTGGTGGTTACTCACATTTGATGTAAAGTAAATAAGAAATACCAAAAAAACGTATCCCTCATTTTTTTAAAACCGTTATTTGTAAAAAAATAATTGCTTGGTCCATTTTGACTCGTAAAGATAAGTCAAGACTTAAAAATATTATTTGTTTTAAAGATAGTTAAAGCAGCAATACTTCGATGTTCCTGGACTGACGCCTGAACGTTAGACTGATAACGTTACCTTCAATGTACGTCTGTGTATATTTGTCTACAACGGTATGATATATTTCCACTTATCCAATCTATCATGTATATGGGGTTTTGCCGGCAAAAATCAGATATCGGAGATACAAGTTCTTCAGAAGAGAACTCTGAGAAACATTCTTGAACTGAAATGAGATTCTCATGTCAAGGATATCTACCGACAGACAAAAATACTTCCTTTCAGGATGATGCTACTGCATAACATCACATTTTAAGTATCATAAACTTTTCTGCTCACACAAATTTAAAATACCCATTTAATCATGATATTCACGACCACAATTTACGTTACTCGAAAAATCCTAATGTATCTAAATTTCACTCAACGAAATTCAGCAAAAAGTCTCTGGAAAATATTGGCCATTCCCAATTTGATAAACTGCCCAATGATCTAAAAAACGAAAAGTAAATCCAAAAATGTCACAATTAAAAAATATTGTGTAAATATAAACGGTGAAGCCATCAGCTAGATATGAAAATAGCACCACTCTAATTGCTGACAATATACAAGACCTTCAAGAACTGCTTGATAAGATTTACTCCGTCAATGAACGTTTTGGTTTTAATATTAATAGAAACAAAACTTAACTTATGGTTTTTAGCCTAAAGAGTCATCCAAATGTAAATCTTCACTTAAAGGTGTCAATATTGAGAGAGTGAAACAGTTTAGGTACTTGGGGAGTATCATAGCTTAAAATCTCGACATTGAGATAAAATACAGAATAGAAGCAACCCTAATACCATTTAGCAAAATGGGAAATCTTCTGTGTGATGATTATAAAAACCTTAAGCTGAGACAAAGAATCATCAAATAATATATATGGTCTGTTTAACTGTACGGTGTAGGGGCGTAGACTCTAACAGTTAATATTTTAAACCGCCTTGAAGCATTTGAAATGCGGATCCACCGTAAAATATTAAGACTATTTTGCACCGATAAACCAATAATGAAGTATTACGTAGAGCCAATACTAATAGATAACTATTAACCACCATTCTAATAGATAACTATTAACCAGCTCCGTAAGGTTTCATATTTTGACCATTTGTTGAGAGGTGATAAATATGCCATACTTTAGCTTGTCATGAATGGAAAGATCAAGGGACGTTGAGGGGTCAGAAGAGAACTGCTTTCCTGGCTTCAAAATATCCGAGCATGGACCAGGATTAGAACTGTGGTGGAGCTGTTTCGCACTGCTCAGGATAGGGAGGCTTTATTCCAAGTGGTCGTCAACGTCGGGGGACCCAACATTACATGTCAAGAAGAAGAGTTATTAATTTATATTAATAGTGTATAATATGAGGATTTTATTATATTTTCTTACTATTTTGGATTGTATTTACTGATATTATGTATTGTCACAAAAACGTTTTTTTTATGAACGTTCCCAAATGAGTTATTTTTTAACTCCTGGAAGTTAAACATTTACTTCATGTAATATATATTTTATTGATAATAATCAAAAAATTAAAAATGTCACAAAAATTATCTTTTCACTCTGAAATTCAAGTGCCAGTGCAGTGCGTACAAGGATATTTCGATAATATTTTAGATGTGAAATTCAAAATACCGTTTCTCTTCCTTTGAAACGTTTTTCAAACAGCAATCGAATACACGTTTTGTTTGCCCGGTAAAGAGAACGAAGGCGCGGGAAATTGCATACAGAAAGACTAACGATGATATTATTGGATGCATCTGGGAAATACACGTTTTCAATTTGCAATAAATACCCCCGCGACCGTACAGCGTACAGTAATAACTCCAAATCCATGCAGGGTGTGAAAACAAATTTAAATAAAACATGGTTTGCAAATTTTCCGTCTCTTGCAGCCGATATTGGGAAATATTTTTCTTTGCATGAGGCTTGAACACTGTAAATTGAGCGACTAAACGGTTGGCTATAAAACATGATTCATTTGAAATGAATCACCGATCCAGCTGTGTGTGTAGTCTACGTATCTTTTTGATTATATTTTAATCAATAATTCTATACATTGAACTACTTTATCAATGATATTTAGAAAACATAAATGCATTTTTGTTATTTTTAAGGACGAGTTCATTAACTATTTTATAAGTTTTACCCAAAAAGAACAGCCAATTTTTTTTCATGACTTAAGAATTCTAATACCAAAACTTATCATCACCAAAATAAATCCCACTGTACACCTTCACCAGACATCCCTGCTATGTATAAAAGTCGTAAATGAAAGAAAAACATTTTGCCTTTTTCTCTTTGTTATAATAATTCATTTTTACTTCTTAAATATGAGATGCTATATTATAAATAAAACATAAAATCAAAAGACATGAAAATATCAGATCGACAAAGCATGAAACAGAAATCCAATGTAAAATTTGCAATTCAGAAGATATAGCTTTACCAGGGTAGTAAAGTAATAGAAAAAATGAGTGGAATTTACATGTAAGTGTTATTATTGTCCTGAAAAAGAGATGGGTATGTCTCGAAACATAAAGACATCAAAAAATTAGTAGATAGATGGTTATATGCAAGTATTTACTATCATTTATTAAAAAAATTGACATAGAAATTAATGTTTTAAATAATCATACACACATATATTCAATTACGTTGAATGCACTAAAGAGAATAATTAACCCTATATTGCTTCAAATGCATTTTTTAAATGTTGTAACTTACCTTTTATTCATTTAATTTACTTCGATAAAAGCTGCACTGTTTTTATTGAATTTATTACGCCACGCCACGCCAAACGCATCCTACTTGATCTAAAATACAGTTGCACTTATTTAGATATTGAAAATATTTAATGTCGTATAAAAGTTTTAAAAACCGAAAAACATATAAATATTTACGTCCATACGGTTCGCCCAAATATTCCAATTTTGAGGCCATTTTTAACGAGTTGTAAATCAATCGCTATTAGAAAATGGGAATCAAGTAAGGGTCAAGTGACCCCTGACCTCTAATCTATAAGTCCGCAACACTAGCCACAAGACCTCAACCTGATTCTTTTAATGTGGTCAAAGTTTAATGCTGATTTATGTTACACCTTTAAGAATTGTATCTTTTTCCTTGACGCTTTTGTAATAATTCTTCAATAAATTTCTCTCAATTTTTCCTCTTGAGATCTAAAAAATAATAAAATATTGTTCTATAATCGTCGAAAAACTGACTGTGACTTCCAAGCGATAGAACGATACAAGAAATATGAAAAAAAAATTCCTGAAATATTTTATCGTTAAACTTGTTATTTTCTTAACATATTTAACTGCAGAATTTAGTGAACATGATAAAAAAAAAAAAAAAGAATCAATTCATTAGTTACGTAAACCTTGACGAAGAAGCTTGTTTGCTTTGAAACCGGTCGGTGGAAAATAAAAATTAGTGGTTAAAAACAAAGTTGTTTTATTTGTTTTATTATAATAAATAACCAAGAAGTTAGTGCTTCAAATATAAACTTTATGTATAACGGTTCTAACTTTATGTAATAGGTTCAAACTGTCAGTAGGGTCACAGTGAGTCACATCTTGCTGGAGGGTGTGATTCTATAAAATGCTGCAAACGCCCAGTTGCATTCCACCGGCAACACTACTGACTAGTCCTACTCGTTTGCGTCCACGTCGCAAACCCCGGACGATGGACGCACAATCATAACGGTGTGATCGCAGCA
Organism: Micrasema longulum; assembly: GCF_059751315.1. NCBI lineage: Eukaryota > Metazoa > Arthropoda > Insecta > Trichoptera > Brachycentridae > Micrasema > Micrasema longulum. The sequence continues at coordinate 1,103,565 of NW_028277652.1, read as the reverse complement.
GATAACGAAAGGATGAAAGGCGAGTTTCTGGCGCCTGCAAACCAGAACCAACCAGCTAAGGGAAGGTAACCCCGACAGAAAAATCCACCAGAGTAGGCAACGGGAAACCACTCTGGTCACCTTTTCCCAGGAATTACTATGGCGAATACATACAATAAGCAATTGTCCTGGCTGCGGAGTAGCGCAGGACCGAGATGCTTTCGCTGTAATGATCGCCAACTTCGGGGGATCTGACAAGGCACCTCAAGAAGTCTAACATTATTTGCATTTTTCGAAAAGTTGTTTGTTTTGCAAACGAAGCGAAATTAATCACCTAAGTGACATTGTCACAATGTCATAAAGGGCCCAGCAGCGCATCCAATCAATTTAGAGAAACTTCATAGCCGCTAGCGATCGCGTGCATGAATATCGCTCTCCGATACAATAGCGGGGTTGCGACGTAAGGGAGACCGCAGGGTGGTTTCATTTGTACAAATTGCCTATTCAGTGAAAAAGTGAGCTCGTGCTTTACCGCGATGAATTGAATCCATACATTGAGTGCATCCACGGATATAATGCATCACATTAAATAAATGCAATTCAATGAACTGGCAATCGGGCGGAAAACTGGAAAATTACATATAAGTTGCTTCACGCTTTTTACATAAATTTAACCCTAATTCGAGCCACGGGCACCTTAGTGCATTAGTTTTCAATATTAATTATTGAATTGAAAACTCATCTCGAATAAACTCCGGGGACCGATTTGTTCAGGGTTATATATTGAAAAGTGTATTAAAATTACCATCGGGCGTTAAATGAGAAATTGAAGGCATGTCAGATGACCGAATCGGTAACTTTTAATGCAAAAGTGTTAACGAAAAAAAAGTCATAACTTTATTTGTTTACTCACGGTATTTAATATGGGCATGATTACATTTTCTTAAATGGTAATCATGGTAATTTTTAAAATGGAATAGCAGATTACTCCCATGAAACATATTGAAGAGTACCAAGTACAATAATGATATTTACAATTAGTATTAAACGAAAAGTGACGGTAATTTAATGTTTCCTAAGGTGAGACTAATTGGAATATTTTATTGAATTTTGAATAGAATTTAATGTAACTCGTTTCTATTTTTTTGAGTAAAAAAAAACGCATTCTTACAAGCTTGATTTGTGTAAAACCAGTTTTATAAAGGATAAAGAGTTTAATGAGTTGCCAAAATGTTTTAAGGACGCTAGAAACGTCTTTACGAAAATATTCTGAAATTCAATTAAAAATGCTTAAAATATTTATAAATTTTAAAGGTGTGATAGTAAATAATTTGATTTTTTTCACAACATAATAAATATTAAATAAAATCAAAAAGAAATCTGTTCAATTTAATAACAGGTAAAAAGAACATGACTCATTTCTGAATCACCACTGTTTTCTTTTTACAAGATGCTTAGTCTGTATTTTATTTTAAAAATCGTTAAACATTAGATTAACACCTTTTTTGTATGATATAACCTATGTATTTGACATTGGAGAATATTGACGTTAGAACACGGTTTAATTGAAAACGTTACACTGTCTTCTCAAAATAATATTTTCTACTCCTGCTTAAAATAATGAGGAACTTCAGCCCTACGGGAAATTGGATACAAAAAATGTTTTCTTACGCGGGGTAAAAATTAGAGCATTAAATTTTACGGCAAAGTTTCTTGAAAATGTACAGAAAAAATAATAAAAAATGTTTTGATAAAAACGCACTACTTTAAATGACGTCATTGGTTCATGTGAATCAACCTATGATCTGAGAGCTATGGAAGATTTCCGGTCTGCTTGTCGCTTCTGGACCAATAGGAAGAACTGAATGAGAATAAGCGGAAGTGAACCTCTGACGTCACACGCGGAGTTATTTCAGAAATACAAAACTTTAAAAAATCGTAGCGCCGATAATACGATATGTAAAAATTAAAAAAAAAAAAAATTGACTTAGTTTAACAGTCTATTAACAAATAAAAAAATTGAAAAAAACCACTGAACTTCCTCATTGTGATTAATTTTGTAAAAAAATATCTTCGTAACATTTTTAAAAAAGTTAAAAGAGACAAAGCCAAATTACCTTTAATTCAAATTAAAGTGAAGCTCAATGCATCGGGTAATTTGATTAAGCTATTCGGTGCAGTATAAAATGGTGCATCGTCGCTCGTCCAAACAGTAGTGTGAAATGTGCGCCGAAGCAGTTTTACAGCCAGCAATATATTACACAGGACCACACAGCGGGAGGGTGCCGTGCCTTACGGAATAAATTTTAATACACCATTTCGTAAAGATAGCGCGGGTGTTGCCATCAGATATTACTTTACTACGCGGGGTGGATCCACTGACTCATCCCTATCGGCTGAAAGGGTTTTACGATTTTGGAAAGTAAACTGCTACAGCGGTACTTGTGGTGTTTTGGAAACATAAAGATCCCCTTTATGCTCCAGATAAAACACAATATGTCATGCATAATTTTTTTACAGAAGCATATAATAAAAAAAATTATATAAAATATCAATGGCGTAAAAATAATTTACGGTTAAGGGTCGTAAAGCACGCGCAGATATAAAATTAAGGTAGGGTTTTATCTTCCTGAACGACATGCAGTTAATGTTTATGATTGAATTTATTGCGTGTTGTAATCTATCAGAAACGAGATAAAAAGCAATGAATTTAAAAATATTTTCGTTTTGAGAAATTGGAAACACATTTTTAGGGTTTTAGAATGTAATATGCTTATTTTTTTAGATGTTTTTTGTTTGGTCAGCGCGTTTGCCTACCAAGCAAGATGTCTCGGGTTTGATTCCCGAAACGGTTGGTATGAAACATATATTTAAAACGATGTTTTTACACTTAAATATTTTATAGTCCCTGGACTGATACCTGAAGCGTAAGACTGATAATCTAACCTTTAAGTTACAAAAAAAAAACGATCAAAATACGCTGCAGTTGGTGTACCAATGCAGTGTTCTATGCATCATTAGGTGCGGCAAGGGAATATGATGATGATATTTTGTCGAAATTGTAATTAACCTTTAGGGTAAAACTTTTACTGTTTTGAAAACTTTAATGCTTCACAAACCATTAGTGAAAGGAAATAAAAAATCTAGATAAGATGATTTGTTTTTTTTACTAGCTATGAAAATGAATCATTCACCTCAGATCAATATGATTACAATTACATTTTTTATTCCAGTAAAATAGATAAATAGTGCAGAGCCAAAAACATATAGAATAAACTATATAAAATTTATTAAAATTATTATCAATCGTGAAAATACCATTATTACATTGTCAAACAAGACAACTTTAAGCTAAATGATAAAAATAATATTTCAATACTTACAATTATAGTACACCAATAGTCCAGACACCAGAGCGAACACAACCACCATCAGAATCAAAAGAAACAGGAAAATAGCTGGTTTGCAACACGTGACCCAACAATCCACTTCTTGTCCACTAGCTGCGGGAACATTGCTCCCTCCGGTAAGTAATCCACAGCACTTGTCGAGAGAATTACTCTCATCACCATTGTCTACCACTTCAGTCCCACGGGGAACCACTGAACTGTCGCCGGCTTCATTCACTACAACTCCTTGTTGCTGGTTCTGGTAAGGATACCCCCTATTAGTGATCCTCACGAATCCTGACTGATCATCATCGTCGTGGGGGTTTTGGTAAACCCCGTAAGAAGCTACCATATCAACGGCTGATTGATTGACAGATTTGTTACTTTGCTGCAAATCTTCATTTGCTGGTACTGCTGGAGTGATTGTTGGCCAGCACTCGCACGAACATCGGTCTTCTTTCCGCCTGATTCTTCCGTTGGCACCGATTCTGCGCGTGACTCCAGTCTCGTTCTCGCATTCTTGCTTTTTGTCATTGTCTTTTTGCTGATCTTTTGATGTTCTCGGAAGAGTTTCGTGATTTCTTATGAAGTAATTATCAGTGTTCCGGGTGTTTTCTATGTACCAGTTTCTTTCTTCCGCTCGTAAAGTATTGTCGTTACTTCCTTCGTACGAGTCAGGTCTGTGGTTGATTTGAGCAGCGGTATTATTATATATTGATGGATTGTAGCGAGGATCTTGAGGAAAAGAATCTTGAACTACTTGACCATAGTGGCGGTTTAATTCTGGACCTCTACTATTAGTGTTGTAGTAATTGTTCAACGGAGAAGTATATTCATATGCACTTCTGTGCATTTTATTGGATTGTTTTTTACTTTAAGTTCATAATTAAACATTATTTAGACATGTAAAACGTTTGAATTTGGCCTTTAATCAACCGAAAAATAAATAAAAATGGTATATTAAAAGTTGTTTTTTAAGAAAATATGCATAGGCAGATCATTTTTCTTCTCTTGATCTTATATTTTTTTAAAACGCCGAGTGTAAAAAAATGTAACAATGACTTTTATTTCAATTTTAAATAAGTCAGTGTGATTTTTGGGTGGAAGATTATTACAATTTGCACAGTAAACAAATACAGGTAGACGCTTAGATCCCTCCTCCACACACAGAATTATTTAACAGCCTAATAAACCTACATGTTTTTAAACTTTTCAAAACATTAGGTCTGGGGATATCGCTAGAGCGCTAAAACCAGCTATCTATCTACCAAACTCAATATATTAATTTGTCAATTTGTCGTTCATTAAAACTATTTCTTTATAAATGAAATTAGCTTAACATAAGAACCGAGTTTCACTTTATTTGCATACTAAAAACATAACACGAATTAAAACCATATATTATCTCGTCAGGCAGGTATTGATTATTATTTGAAGCACCAACTTTGTGGTTTTCAAAAATAAAAGAAAACATAACTTCGTTTATTTAATAACATTTTTTCTGGTTCAAAAATAATCATTGAAATACAGTCGGGTGACATGCCTCAATTTTCCATTTTCGGAAATAGAAAAATAGACTTATATTATATATATATTTTATTTTTATTTAAATTTTTTGATTTTTTACAATAAATATAATAATAGAACAGAGTATTAAAAAATTAAGCATAATTACATATCAATGAAATATATATTAATAGAAAAATAGTAAGCAAAAAATCCCACAAAGGCATGGCCTGTTCGTGGGTATACAAGAAAATGTTCATGAATTTTTGCTCCTATAATAAATAATGAACAGCTATATTTTTTTTTAAAGCATAAAAAAGAAAAAATAGAATATTCTGTAAAAGATAATATGTTTTTTTTTTAGTAATTAAAAAAGGAAATATTAAAAAAAAAAAAACACAAAAATATTCCTTATTATTAAAGGGCAACAAAATAAATCATAGAAAAAAAGAATTCATATCTTTAGTTTGAATCCAGGATAGTGCATGTTTTTTAAAAGAAGGAAAATTTTTGAAGTTTGGAATCGTTGAAATATTATCAGTAAAAAAAGAATTAAAAATTTTTGGGCCTATAAAATATGCATGTCTCTGTGCGAGCCTCGTTTTACAATGTGGTATTTCTAACACACGATTCCTTCTATAAAGTGACACGGCTTATATTCTCTAACTTTATCAAACGAAGGCATACTATATTTTATCTGATTGTAGATCTGATTGAGACTAATTCGGTGATAAATATAAATCAGAATGTCTAAAAATGTGACATATCATTCTTAGCCACTGATGAACTCAATACGTCTAAAAAAAAATACATCATATTTTGCCTTCTTTCAACCGACTTTTTTAGTGTAGAAAATTTAAAATAAATGTAATGTAATAAAGCTCAAATGTGACAGAATAATTCTTACATCCGTAAATGTATACGAAGTAGCTACTCGTAGATCGTGACGTAAATTTTTCTATGTGTTGGAGAAGAGTTAGTAGGATGGGGTGGCAAAGCGAATAACAAGAGCGAAATAATGTCTCCGTCGCGCTAAGCTGTCAATTAGAGGAACATCCCTGTCTACCTGTCTACGGACGGGGACTGTAACAGTAGTCAGTAGTGCGCCACTCCTGCATTTTTACGTGATCAATAAACCTGCATGTTTATTGCACAGTTAACCGTTTCGAATGCCAACTCAATTTTAAATTTCACTTGCCGCCATTTGAGTATATTTAAACGATGTGAAAATTATCTTTACAAAATAATATAACCAAATATTAAATAAAAAATTTCAGTGTTTTTTCAAATTCGTTATTTAAAGAGTACTAGCGGACTTGACAGACATTGTCCTGCCCGAACGTTGGCTTGCCTGCTATTAGCTTGAAAAAAGACTCTTCATTGATTAGTAGGTACCTAGGTACTTGTTTATGGTTGAGTTCCAAAACATGAAATAATTAATTTTCAAATATACACAGAATTCTTTTTGCAAATGTTAAACTCGGCTCTTCTCATCAACTGAGGTGCATTTTATTAATTAATGAGATTTCCAAAAATGTATTGAATATCAGTTAATATTATTTTAGTTTTACCAAAAATCCAGTAAAGATAAATGAATGGCAGGAAATTATAAGAGTTGTAAGGAAATAATCTGACAGGGATCCATAAAAGCGAATGTTGTTTGTAAACATTCAAAAACAAACTTTTTTAAACGCAAAAAAACAACATCCTTCCATTTTTTTTTGTATATGCATTCTCATCGAATGCAACCCTGGTAGGTGGTTAAAAAAAATATGCTTCTTACTTTTTTTTACATATTCGATTGAAAATTTAAATATATACGAACACGCGCAGCGCAAAGATTTACATTTCGCTAAAAACCGCACGTAAGTCGGTTAAGCTGTTTAAGAGAAATTCAGTGACATTACACACGTATAGAAGAATTATTTATATAAATATGAAGCTGAGACATTTTTATTAATATTCAAAGCATTAAATTTATGGTAAAATATTTTACTAAATGCGAATACCGATTTTTATTGAAAAATCGTCTTCTCAGATGATGCACATTTTATAATGAATATTTCAAGCATTAACTTTGTGGTCACAGATTTAACCAAATGTCATTGAATATTTGTGTATAACCACTCACCGACTTTTCTATGTCTACCGGTTTCGAGACGTACCCGTCTTTTTGTCCAGGACACCAATTGAATAACATGTAAAACCCACCATACACCTTCATATCTCTTCCTTACTTCACCCCCTGCCACTTTTTTCAACTATTTCTCCCCTAACATAAAAAAACTAGTATAACCTAATCGGTGCATGGAAGGTTTGCTTATTAAAATGCATTTTGGGTTGTTTTTTTCTATTTTGTCCAACAACTATGGTGAAAGTGTTTAGTGGGTTTTGCATGTTGGTTTAATTGGTGTCTTGATAATAAGACGAGTACGTCTTGAAACCGGTAGACGTAGAAAAGTCAGTAAGTGGTTAAATATAAATATTTAATAACATTTAGAAAGACGTTTTTATCATTATTTTATATTACATATCGTATTATCATCGCACATCATATATTAAAGTTTTGACCTTTTGAAATTACCGCCTGTGACATTACAAGTTCTCTACAGTGAGTTTTGCAGATTGGTGAATTGACTTCCCGTAAACTGGAAATATATTACAACACCATCACTGGTTAATTCACAAGAATTCGTCATGTCATTTAAAGTGGTTCATTTTTATTATTTTCTCATACATTTTAGAGAAACTTAACCTAGCAATTAAATGCTCTAATTTTTACCGCGTTTATGAAAACATTTTTAATATTCAATTTCCCATGGCACTGAACTTCCTCATTACTGGTATTTTAAGAAAAATAAATTATTTTACTAAAAGGAATAACCCGCTAAGCCTCTATTTTAAGGCTTGTCGGCAGGTGAGTTATAGGGGATTTAGAAAGAGGCAAAGAAAAATACATTACAACACCCAGACAACTTGAGAAAAAAATCTATCTTTGATTTTTTTCTTGCAACTGGCGGAAATCGAACCCGTGACGCAAGTTTACAGTTGGTTATTAGTTCAATAAACTCTAATACTCTCTGTGCACATTTTTCTATCTGTTAATTTTGATGAAAGCAAAAAAGAGAAAAACTTTATTGATGTGTGTTAGATTCATGGAATATATTTTTTCTCTGAGAAAACTCTAGAAAATAGTGGTTGACTATAATACGCTGTTTCTTAGAAAAAAAAAAAACAGATAATTTTTTCGACCAAAAAATGATATAAAATAAAAATTTGTTCTTACGGTGTTAATATTGTAGTTGGCAAAAATAATTTGACTCGCAAGAATATAAGTATTTATAGCAGCGTCAGTAGGTACAAAAGTACCTGTTCTTAAGCTACATATGAGTACTTGAATATAATTTATTGACTGTGGAAAGGCATTAGTTTCCCATAGACATTTCGAGAAGAAAAGTAATTAAACCTCTACGCAAACAGCGAACTAAATTCGGCGATCGCGCATTTGCGGTCGCGGGTCCTACAGCATGAAATGCTCTCCTAGCAGAGGTGCAAAACTGTGAGAGTGAAGTGATGTCTCAGAAAAAAAACTTAAAACTTACTTGTTCTCTAAATTATTTGAATAGATCCTTAGCATTTGATGACAAAGTACATTGTTTTTTTAAAATTACGAATTAACAATTTTAAAATCAAATTTATTTATTTATATTAGTACTTTGCAAAGCACCCTTGAAGTATTATATTACGAAAATGGCGCTTTATACGTTATCCATAATAAAAGTTATAATTAAAATAATAATAATGATAATTATGAAACCAACTTTACAGAAGAGCCCATTAAAGTTTTTTAAATAAGTAAAAAAATATTTTTTTATTCATTTAAAACTATGTTGGAATTACGTCAAAATAAAAGTCACAAGTATATATGAAATTTGTTCATTATTTAAAAGAAAAATGAATTGGCTCTTTTATAAACCTGTTAAATGTCGTTTAGGAACTTTTGCTTTTCCACCTTCGTTATTGTGTAATATAATTATAACTATACAAAATTAACCTTTTTTGCGGATTAATAAAATAACTTAACAAAATAATATAAAGTTATTGCATAAAATGAATAAAATAACTTTGTTTTTAATAACTAGTTTTATTATCCCACTGACCGGTTTCAAAGCAAATAAGCTTCTTCGTCACGGTTTACGTAACTAATAATTTGTTTCCTGTGTTATTTTATCCGTGTTTAGTAAATACTACACGTGGAGCGAATAAATCAAATATTTTTTTCCTAAGAGGGTGGTAATTTGAGATGCATATTTTCGAAACTAGACAGGAGTGGACGAAAAGAAATATTGTTTATTTGGTTATAAATTATTTTTTTCTTATTTTGAATCACTTTTTTGATTTCTAAGATTTTCAAGTTGTCTTATTTTATTTTCAACATGTGATTCATAATAAGAAAAAAAAATAATAACCAAATAAACAATATTGCTTTAAGTCCACTCCTGTCTAGTTTCGAAAATACGCATCTCAAATTACCACCCTTCGAAAAAAAAAAACTTTACTTTTTAGATGCAAGTGTAGTATTTAGAAAACATGGATACAATAAAACAGGATATAAATTATTAGTAACGTAAACTGTGACGAAGAAGCTTGTTTGATTTAAAACAAGTCAGTGGAAAAAAAATAAAAATTAGTGGTTAAAAACAAAGTTGTTTTATTAAAATTATTATTATAAATAACCACAAATTTAATGCTGCAAATATAAAATTTAAAAATTTAATGCGTTTATTCCGATTGTTGTACAAAATATTTATTTTAACAAGTAATTTCTTAACTGTCGGTCTTGTGGCGTAGTCGTTGGCGCGTTTGCCTACCATGCAAAAGGTCTCGGGTTCGATTCCTGATATGTACAAGAACCATACCAGCGATAATTATTCATGCGAGTTTAGAATGCAGTTTTGTGTGTGAAATAGAATCGGAATCTTCGAAAATTCTTCGGAAATTTTAATTAAAAAAATGTAATATTATTAAATGTTTATATAAGTTCTTAAGATTAGATGAACTAACTTAATAAAGCAAAAATAAATAATAAATATAACGATAACTGGCAAAGTAAGTTTTTTTGATTGTCGGCAAAGTAAGATTAAAATTTTTACATAGAAAAAAACGCTTAGTTTTAATCTGTAGTTCACTTTTGATTTAAATTAATTTTTGATTCATATTGAACAAAGCATCAGCTATGTATTGTGTTAGTATGGCGTTTTGTAAAAGTTGGTTTTGCCAATATTTTCTGTAACTGGTGATTATAGACTGACTTGATCAATATGCAATAAATTATTAATTTTTGTAATAACTTAAAAAATTTGAGAAGATTTAGTTTTTTGGTAAAAGATACCATCCAGTACTAAAACTAAACAAAAAATCTCGATATTTTTTAATTTGACTTAGAAACTTTTGATTGAAACATCAAAAATGTATTTTACAGTTAAAATGCAAAAGTATTTTCATACCGACAAAAACAAGATATTAATTCCTAAAAATAAATTTATAATATGTTAGATTTTAGAGATACAAAATTGTTTTTCAATAATAATACTATACGTTTGAAGGTTCAGTCGTACGGTTTAAATCAACAAAAACCATCTTGAAAAGTTCGGTTTGAATATTACATGAATCCGAATAAATAAGAGTCAGGAGATGATATAAAAATTGAGATGCAGTATGGTTCACTACACGTGCATGTAAGGGACAAGAATATTTGCCGAGAAGACGTGGTATGAACGCAGTGTATGAGAAATATACTAAAAATATACTGTAGAAAGTCAATAGAAGCTGACCAGCGTTTGAAAGAGACGTGTTGAACGAAAAGCTAAAAACTTTCAGGTAAAACTTCTACATTCGTGCTAAGAAAATGTACATGTTTCGTTTTCTGTTCATCTTTGTTTTAAATTATTTAACGTTTAAAATGGTTATTTCGTTAAAAAAAAAAATGTGAAAAAGCAAACTATAACAGGTAATAAAAAAACTATGACAAAATGACATAATATGCATTACAGATTGCTTAGCCGCGTTATCATCTTGACTTCTGTATTCTCTTTTGTGCTCTATCTATTTGGTAATATTGTCGGTTTACAAATAAAACCCTTTAAATGACAAAATTTGAGTAAACAAATTTAAACGATAGTTATTTCAAGCAAAAAATTCATGTAAATAGTTAATGATTAGATAATAACCATCGTTTTTTCAAAACGTGCCAGCCGTTTCTTTTTTTTAAATTTAAATTTAAAGCTTACATTAAAACGCATGAACTGCCTGAAAAACAATCACCGAAACACACTAAAAACTGTCTTTAAAAAAATTTAAAGTTATACTGGTTTTAAAAAAAACACTATATTTTATCGTATATAATTATATTCCCGAAAAAACATAAATACCCTTAATTTCAATATTTTAAATTGGGTGCCAATGAAATTTAAAAAAAAAACTGTCAACTCACAATAAGACTAAGTTGTAAGGCGTATTTTTTTTAACAAATGTTATTCGCGAGGTTCTAGTGAATCACAACAAACCCTCTCTGAAAATATTACGATTTAAGCGCATATCGTGTTCTGGAAAAAAAACTGTCCTTAATTGCGAACCAATTTTGTAAAACAATAATAATATATTTAGTTATAAATATAATAACTCGTAAACATAAATTTGAAACTCGCCCTTTTGGTGTTATGGTCAGCGTGTTTGCCTACTATGCGAAAGGTCTCGGGTTCAATTCCTGACATGGTTGATTTAAAATATTTATTAAATAGGGTGTTGTCACACCGGAATATTTCATAGTCCCTGGACTAAAACCTGAAGTGTAAGACAGATCATCTTACCTTCATGTTACAACAATGATCAAGATGCGCTGCCATTCATGTATCAGTACAGTGTCCTATGCACCATGAAGCGCGGAAAGGGAATGATGATCATGAAATTTAAAACACAACAGATTTGAAACCTCGGTTTATATATTGGCCAATTGGTTAACATCGGTAAATATATGAATTCTGTAAATTAATATGTCTTCAAAAACTCTTAAAGATATAAATACCTATTTTTTTAAACCAATCAACTGGTATATTGAAACCTTATAGATTAGCATTAATGATATATAACACATTTAATAAACTTGAGTTAAACAATCTTGGAATCAATTTAAATGTACAATAGTTATAGTCATGGCATGATCTAGGCAGACATGACAAGTGTGTCATCTCAGGTTAGGAATGTTAACACAGTTTGCTTTTTAAAAGGTTTATCATTGCTGTGGAGATTTTGTAAACTGTTTTGAGGATCCATGGGAGAGGGATTTAAAACTACAAAATAATCAAAGGTATTTTTTGAATATTTACGTTTTTTGTGGCAAAAGATTTAATTTAACGACTCAGTGAACAGAAATATTAAAAATAAACATCTTTTCCGATTGGTATTTTTGGTTCCGGGCTATAAAAACATGTTTTAAAGGCCGGTAGATTTAAAAAAAAGGATTTTCGGGTGGAATAAATGTAATTTTAGTGAGTAAATTTGTATTTTTTTACAAAAAACCGGCAACTTTTTTTTTTCGTTTGCAAAAACAAATTCAGAAATTATTATAAAACATAGTTGTTTTTTTTGTAATTTTTTAAAATTTAACCTACAGCTTTCTGTCAAAAAGTGTCGAAATTTAATTAAATCATCCCAAAGATTTTATTTTGACGTATAATTTTTTTTAAGGTGTAGCCATTAAACTTTTACAATGATTGAGAGCATCAAAAATATTATTTAATTCTTGGTAAAAAACCAATAAAGGTACTCTATACATCCACGCTCTGCAAAATAGACTACTCACACTTTTTTATAATAAAGATATGATAGTAAAGAGAGGAAAAATAATAGTTTCGTTAAATAAAACAATCTTTAATTTATTTTATTGAACGATCTTATCATTTTTATAACACTTGTAAACAAGTGGACTTTTCTGCTGTCTACATTGAATTAATTCAAGTCACTAATATAATGTAATATATTAAAAGGTATCTTAACACAGGTTTTGACTAGTCAGATATTAATGTGAAAAAAATAACCAATACGCATTTGTTTTTAAAAAAAGTGGTAAATAAATAAACATGATCTTCAAAACGGTAAACAATATAGAATAATGTGTTAGTTTTTACTGTCTAGGCAACAATCCTTTTCACATCCTGGCATCAAATGGTAACGAATAAATATAAATAAACACCAAGTAACACTCCCGAACACACGATTTCCGAAGTTTCCGATGGCTAAGTTTCCGACCGGCAAAGAAGTCAGCAGGCGTCGCGGCGTCGTAGCGAACCGACGATTTGTGATCAACTGGCGGAGCGTCAGCGTCGCTCGCCCGCACCGCCCCGCAACACTTTGCGGGGAGGCCTCGGCGTGCGCGCGACAGCCTTTAATAAGTGCCACCGTGCAGATTTATAAAGAATGTCACGCGAGAAGTTGAACGCTTTCGAAATGAGTGTGAAATATGACTTTTGGTCGTTTGGCGTCGAAATCACTCGGGACGCGCCGATCCTGGCAAAGTTTTGAGTGGAAACTTTAAGGTTCTCTTGTGATGGATTTATTTCCAATGGAATATTAAAAAATTCAACCCCGACGGGAGAGTGAAAAAACAACCGGTGTTTTTCGGTTTTAGCATAAATCAAGGAAAACAGTAATGTAATTATTTTTTTAATATAACGTTTTTTTTCCGAAGCTGCAGAGCATCAGACAAAACAAAATCAAGGGCTAAACTTAAAAAAGCTCAGATGATTACTTGTTGAAAAAGAGCATTCTGATACATAACAGATGACAGTAGACATTACCATATAAAAACACAACAGTTGAACTTTCATGCATCTATTCAGGAATAAACCAGGGTGAATTCAGCAATGGTTAAAATACATGTCAATGATTCTAAAAATAATAAATAATATTATTTGGTAATTTTAATATTTAGCTCACCTTAGTTTAATTACTATTGGCGTTATTTTTAAATAATCGTTTCTATTTAGCCACGGGTCAATTACAATTTTTCATAAGCAATAATTTTGACGTTTAATTTCCAAATCGTAAATAAATACGAATTCATTATATATTTTTTAACAAAATAATTAGTCACCGTAATAAACCATGTTAAATAATTTTCAAAATGTGTACATTCAATAAGTGTTAACTGTCTTCTGTATGCAGGTGATGCCGTGCTTCTTGCTAGCAGCAAAGAAAACCTTCAATTATTGGTAACAAAAGTCTACGATGTATGCAAGAAAAGCATTATCAAATGTTATGTTATGTTATGTTATGTTATTATCACATGTTTATCGCAGGAGGCTAAACTAGCAGTTCACAATGGAGTTCTAGTTCCAACTATAATGTATGGGAGCGAAGTATAGAATTGGAAAAATAATGATGAAAGAAATTTAAATGCTGTCTAAATGCGATCCCTCAGGCGAATATGTGGTAAAACGATGTATGATAGGTGCACAAATGTCGAGATCCGTGAAGTGTGTAAGGCTGAGACATGCATTATTGACAGAATCAAGAAAGGGGTGCTGCGTTGGTTTGGACATGTAGAGTGAATGGACAGCAAAAGAACGGCTAAAAGGATCTACGATGCAAATGTTGATGGATGCAGAAAACGAGGAAAACCGAGAAAGACATGGCACGATCAAGTCCATCAAATACTTAAAGATGGACATGTCAAAAGTAGGAATAATCGGCGTGCGTGTATGAGAAGATGTATGAATGTGGAGGAATTGAGGTCTGTATGCCTAGATAGAGTGTTATGGCGTTATATCCTCTCTGCCTACCCCTACGGAGAAACGGCGTGATGGTTTGTTGTTGTTGTTCTTGTAACTAGTATCTAGGAACTTGTTTATGGTTGAATTCCAAACCATAAGATAAAATTATTTTCAAATATAGAATTCTTTGTGCAAATGTCGAACTCTGCGCTACTTACCGACAGTGGTGTGTTTTGTGTAAGAGTCCAATAATCAAAAATGTCTCAAATGTCAGTTAAAATTATTAACGTATTACTAAAAATCCATTAACAATAAGTTAATATAGAGAAATTAAGAAATTGTAAGGAAATTTATCAATTCAGTTTCCATTAAAAATAATTGTTGTTTTTATACGTTAAAATTCAAACTTTTTTTTTAAACAAAAAAACAACATCCTCCAAATTTTTCAATTTATGCATTTCAGTCGAATGGAACCCTGGAAAATCGATGAAAACACATATCGTCTGACTAAATTGCATAACTCCAAAAGAAAAAAAATTCAGTGAGGAGAAAAAACAGTATAATTTGTTGAAATTATACTGTTTATTTATTCTCCTGAATTTTTATTTTGGAGATTGGAGTTTTGCAAGTTAGTCAGGCGATATATGCTTCCAATTTTTTCCACTCAACATACTCGTATTAAATACGTTATTATTTGTTAACCTTAGGAACGTGAATTAGAAAATTTTGCAAAAAGCAGCAAGTAAATAGGTCAAGCCATTTTCAAGTTTTTGCGAGACACATCACGGCAATGAATTTTAATACATAAAAATAGATAAATAGATAGATAGATAGATAGATAGATAGATAGATAGATAGATAGACAGATATATAGATATATAAATAGAAGATAGATTGGTCATATTGTTTTCCAAATGTCAGTTTGACCACTACAACACTAGTTTACATTTCCAATAGACAAGAAGGTATTGAATTTAATGATCATAAAATTTGCACAGTAATAAAATAATAAAACTCAGTCTTTTTACATTTTACTATTGGTTGATTAATGTTAACACCCAAATTAAGTATTTATATATTTTTAAATACCTTAAAAAAATAAGATCAAATTGTTGATTTTTTTAACATTTTTAATTAAATTATTCAAAAAAGTTTATTTAAGAACTATTGAATTAGGTCGAGTTAAAATATGAAAGGATGTATTTTTTAAATTCTGATTCGTATTCGAAAAAAACACAGTAAAAATAAATATATTTTTGTTTATGATGTCAGTAGACGATATTCAAGAAGTGACTTTGTGGCCTTACGAATTGTTTTTATAAAAAGTGCATGGCGTAGTCGAAATACTGTAATTAAAACGAGGATGCTTTCGTTGAGTGACGTTAGTAGGTGCCACTCAGGGGTGACTTCGTGACGTGATGAAATTATTTGATAGGAAATTTATGATGTACCCAAGATACGAAATTGCGTGACGTTTCAAAATTCAACAGTATAGGTAGCCGCCTGGTTACAATGTTATTTTTGCATATGTATAATTCCCTTTTTAATATGTTTATGTATTTTTCGCAATTTTTAATTTTAGATTTTATTGCTATCAAGTATTTATTGTTATTTTTGCATTTTTATTAATATTGTTAATGAATGGTATATTATTATTTCTTTTAATTAACGGTACTTTTTTATTACAATGAATAAAAATGCGTATTTCTCGTTTGTATTCTTCTGTAATTAGACAATCTATTAAAAAAATACGAATCGAATTTCAGCTGACAGTTGATCAAATATCTAAGCTTCTTTTTTTCTATGCTTAAAATTCAAAAACAATAAAAAATTTACCCTCATGTTTTGGAGTGATCACATATCAAAATTGACCTAAATCAAGACAAAATTTTAGAATTTGTCGCAATAACGAAAATGACAATATGAGGTTAGTTACACAGCCAATTAAAAATCCTGACAATATTGTAATTTTTTTAAAGTTACATAAACTTATAAAATGTACATTTGATGATATGTATTTGAGTATATATTATTTATTTTTTTATTTTGTTCATTAACGCCCAAAAGGCATTTACAAAAAATAAAAATGAAATACATGCTAACATACTAAATAATAAACAGAATATACAGAAAAAAATTGGGAAATTAGTTAAAAAGGATATGATAAAAGGTTTTACAAAGTAGAAAAAAAAAACAATAATAACAAAGGTATGCAAGAAAAAACAGTAAGCATATAAACAAAAAATGCAAAGATATAAGCTTATGAAATAAATTCTGTAAAGCAAACAATAAATAAAGTGTTACGGTAAGCAAGAAAGACATTTTTAAGTTAAGTTAATAAACAAACAAGCATATATTATCACGAAAAAATAAGAAATAAAAATATGTATCTATGAAATGCGTATTTGCCAATACTACAATACAATTTGATATAATAGTAAAAAATAAAAAACAAGTATAAGGTAATAAAAATAAACAAGTATGTTTTTTTTTTTAATTCGTGAAATTGAATTGTCAATAATAGTTTGACGAGCAGCTACAAATAAACTTGATATTGTGGACTTATAAGATGGTAAAGAATTGGACAGAATGTCTGCAGGCGTTCCATAAGTGTTACCTAACCTATGCAGTCTCGGTTTCAATGAATATAATAGTCATATTATGTAGTTATATGTGTTTGATTGTGTGTAAAAGGGTGTGTGCGTGCATGAGTTAAAATATAATAGTTTCTGCGACAGGACACGGGACCAGATTACCATATAAAGTTAGCAAAGTTATCTTCAATTGTTAACACAGTGAAATCTAATTTTCTGTACTGTACGGAATTGCGAATATTTGTCCGAGTCATCTGATCATGTTTGAGAAACTCTAATTGAATATGTATAAACAAATACTAGAATTATTTTTATTTTATTCCTTTATTTAATTTTACAATACGCCCATGGGGAATTTACAAAAATAATACAGGTAAGTACAAACATAGTAATTATTTTAAAAATAAACAATAACACATTTTTTATTTATTTTGGATGAACACAATATATTCAATTATTCATACTGAAAATTCAATTTAATTTTTTTTCAAATGAGGATACTGTTTACATCCCATTGCAATACGGCCCATGGAACGAATGTTAATATGTTTAATGTTAACTTAAGTTATATGCGTGTTTTTTAAAGTGAATGGACAAGACACACAATAACGAAAAATTTCAACAAATTAGTCAATAACGTATTCTCCACTGAATAGATAGAAGTGCCAATAATAAGTTTTAATATGAGAACCGATGTGGCTAGTTTATAAAAGACCTTTTGGATTAAGAACGTAAGTAACCAATAAAAATAGTCAGTCTTCTATCTAGTTTATACTTGCGGTTATTATATTGATAACCTTTTCTAATAGTGCTGTCCCGAAACAATCGATATTTCTATTTGTAAAATTGCGATTAATGACCATTTAATAAGTAATATATTATTTTCTATGTAGTTTTCGAGTGCTTTGTAATCAGAAGTATTTTTAATAAGGTTTATTTTATTTTTTATAGGGAAAAAAAAATAAAAAATTTATCATAAAACAAAACACATATTTAAAAAAAAAAAATATTGTATTAAAAAAAAAATCAATGTAATTGCAAAATACAGACACTGCATTAAGAAAGAAATCAATGTACTTTAGCAAACTGAAGACGATTTTAAATTTATAAATTTATAAGTATCTACATTTTATTATGTATTTACTTCCTAGATGACCTAAGGTTGGTTTACCTGATGTATAAGAGTAAAGAATAGAACTGAAAAAACAAGGATAAAAGCAGGCTAAATGCTGTTGAAATGCGATCTATACTTAACACAAATGTCGAGATATATACTTAAAGCAAGGCGCTATTGACGCAATCAAAAAAAGAGTTTTGCGTTTCTTTGAACAAGTAAAGCAAATAAACAGTAATTGAATAACTTTAAAAAATGATCATACAAATGTTCACAGATGCAGAAATCGAGGAAGACCGAGAAAGATATGGCATGACCAAATCCAACAAATACTTGAAGATAGACATATCAGAAGTCAAAAGAAGTCGTTTTGAACAGAATTTTTTTATTTCATATATAGATTTTAATTGTCTTGCAGTTGGGTTGTCAGTACACCAAAAATGTGCACGAATTATATTATCAAACAATACTTCTAAAAATGATCTAGGCTCATCTTGTGGAACGGAATTTAGAGCATTATTTTTCGTTTGTTTCGAGCGTGTCATAAAGTTTTTTCTACACTTTCCATGCAAAATAAAAAACAAATAAAGCCCCATTTTACTCCTGCAACGAACTACTTCTGTTTCATCTTTAGGTTCAAGTGAATTCAATTTGTTTTGTGTGTTTTCAATATATTAAAAAATATTTTCTTTGTTTCTTGCACAAAGGGTTTTTAAAAATTGAATCAGTTAGTACTTTTAGAATTAAGCAAGTCAAAAAGATTGTTCATTGTTTTTTAAAAAATCAACGACCCCATTTTAATAAAAAAAATCAGGTAAAAGTAATTCTTTCGAACAAAAATTTATTGCATCAGCAACGCTGTTACTGAATAATTGCGATGCCAATTTAACTTTAAATTTTTTGATTTTTGAAAAATTATGGCCCCGCCAAAGTTTGTTAGCCAAGTGAAGATGTTATTTTTCCTGTAGTTTATTCAGATTTTCTAAATGTGTTCACTTAATTGACCTACCCTCGCAATCCCTAAAAAATGCATTGGCCTGTAATCAGTTTTAACATGTGATATGCATCTAAAAATATCAACCCCGATTTCGTTGAAGAAGTTTTTGCAAAAAAACAGATTTTTCAAATACGGAATAATAATGTTAGAAGTAGGTTAAGAAACTCATTTTTATCATTTATTTATATCAATCAATTCAAAAACACAAGCTTAAAACAAAATAGCAAATTTAGTTGGAAATAAAACATTATCGATCAATCAAATTATTTTAAAATACTTATTTTATTTCATTGGAAAGCCAACAGACATTTATAAATTTATAAGCTACAATTTTACTACATATACATATCATAAAGTCCAATAAGAGGCTTCCACATAATTTTTATGTGGTCAACCATAGATAGGTTTTTTTTGCATAAAAACAGGCCAGGAGGCTCAATTACAGTGGTGAATTACATCACAGAACACCTAGGCTTGAGAAAAATAAAATTATTTTTTGTGTTCTCACCGAGAATTGAACCCAGAACCTTCCGTGTGTGAGTCAAGCGTCTTGACCACTACATCACGGGGGCCGTCAATAATGTTGTTATTGTAAATGTTGTCACATCAAAATTATATATAACATAAAATAACTAATCATACAAAACTTATAATATTACTAAAAATTTAAATGTAATGCATACTATTAAAAATATATCTACTTTTGAATATTGGTCACACAGTTGCACATTATAATAAATAATGCTACTATAGTTGAACATACAGTGTAGATTAATAATGTCCCTATATACAGAACTGCACATAACCTGCATATTATAGGCTGCGGACTCAAAGCGCAACATCATAACTTGAATTATTTTTGGAAATTTCATTTTTGAAGGAAGTTCAAGATTTGTTATTAATATCAAAACAATTTAATTTCTGATTACACATACTGCAGGTCCTATTTACAAATGAACTTTAAAAAGATTTAGTGGAACATTTAGAAATTTTAAATAGATCTTGGTTTTTGGTTCGCGTTACTGGGACTCTAAAATTATTAAGTGATAGAATTTTGGGGTAATCCATCATGTTATTTAAAGTTTTACATATAAAAATTGCGTCAGCCATGTTCCTGCGAGTTTGGAGAGTTTGGAGTTTAGGTAAGTTTGTAGATTCATCCGGACCTGTATTCAGAGTCAACCGTCTAAAATTGTAATACAATATAAATTTTGATTGTATAGATTCAATTCGGTTAATGTACTTTTTGTATTGAGGGCTCAAAGCGGGAGATGCGAATTTTAATTGACTTCAAACAAATGTAAAGTAAAGAATTCTAAGAGTGCGCGCATGATTCAATTCTCTTCCTATCCGGAAGAGGAAATTTTACATTTGGTATGATTTTTTCACAATTGAGTTGACATGTGCCTCAAACGTTGACTAATTGTGAAGTTCTGATGTTCACATCACTATTTTTTTCAAACAATCGCATGCTAATGTCAGTTTCAATGACGACCTTTCCTTGACATATTTGACTTATTTAATTACAATATTTATATATATAATTCGTCTGTAAGTGTGATGTCACCGAACTTCTCCCAAACGGCTTAACCGAATCGAATCTGTAAAAAAGAAGTAAGAAGCATAAATCTGCATTTACAAAAAAATGGAAGGATGTTGTATTAATGTGTTTAAAAAAGTTTGTTTTTGAATGTTTAAAAACGTCATTCGATTTTTATGGATCCCAATCTGATTCTGTTCTTACATTCCTAATAAATTCTTCCCATTTATTTATTTTTAATGGATTTTTGGTAAAACTAAAATAATATTAAAAGACATTCAATACATTTTTGTAAATCACATTTTCGAATAAAGTGCACCCCTGTTGAAAATGGATTGTTTTATATTTTGGAATTCAACCATAAACAAGTACCTAGGTACCTTTTTAAATTAAATATTTTAATATTTATAATTTTTAGTTTCGGAATGTAATCATAAACAAGTACCTAATAGCAGGCAAGCAAACGTTCATCGGGTCCACTAGTATACATATATATCACAGCGTTACTATGCACTTACCGATGGAATGAGATGCCGAATATCGGGATATTTGTATTTTGGGTTGAATTTGTGCACGGTTTCACTGTACAACTTGGCATTTCTAAAATTTATAGGAGCTATGCACACGGTTACGAGCTCGAAGCGATTGTTGTGCCGGGTTTGATCAAGTTTCGTTTTAGCCAAATTTTGACTAATGTTTGACACGAGACTACGCTCACTTTACAAATCTTAGTATTTTATATATCTGTGGTATTTTTCTTTATTATTTGAGCAGCTTTGGCAAATTTATTCTCTTGATCGAACGCGAACAGAAAAAGGTATAGAAAATGCTCACATTTGTGTATTTGACATAGCGTTTTGAAGGCTTGGAATTTAAAGTAAAGCAGAAAATTTTCTTTCAAATAACATTACACCTTTTCATTGAATTTTTTTATTAGTTCTCTTCTTCAATTTGGAAAAAAAAGGACATAACTTATGTTATCGCCTAATAATATAGTTTATTTTACTAATTTAACTTTCTGTACATAATGTTCATTATACATCTGCGGGCTTTTTGCCAAATGGCAATTTCTTCCAACCAACTAAGCAAATAATGGATTTATTTATATAATTCAAGTAACGAAACATATTCGATAGAAAATAACAAAAAAAGCTTATGATTCACAAAATAGTAAAAACTGTATTTGTATATTAATAACCCAAAATCAATACGTTTTCTTGGTAGAAAAAAAGAATAAAGAGGAAATAAGAAAATAGGACAGATTAAAGAAGAGAAAGGAGATGTTTCTTCAGACGTGATTTAAACAGATATAGTTTAGTAACATCTTTGATAGATGGGAGATGATTCATTAATTATGTAGTTAATCAAGAAGACTTTCTGTTTATCAATAAAAAAAATCCTGATGGAATGATGTATTTTATCAGGGTTGAAAGTAGCTTGGTACTTGCAAAGTTTTGCTTTCGACTTAAATAAAGCTCCGCCAAAATCAAGTGAGGGTTATCACTAGAACCCTTACAGGTCACTGCAGATTGAGCAAACATCTTTCTTGAATGAACTTTTTTAAAACGTCTAGATGTAGGTTTTGCAGTGCAGATGAGAAAACACCTATACACATTTTATGTAAAACGTGATGTTTTACATCATAAAAAAGCCTCATCCTCGGGGGACCACTGGTTTAACCGAGGATGTAAAAGAGCTGCCCTCCACCTGATAGCCCAATACTTTACAGATCTGAGCTTCGAGGGGGAGATTTAATAAAATTTAAAAACTCGACTTCCACAAAGTCTCTTTATAGAACTGGGCTTGAAGGGCGAGAACTATTCACGGGGACCCGTCACAATAGAATCTTTACAGGTTGCAGTGACACCAAGAGCTTACATAGCAGTGACCCCCCCTCCATGAATATGAATAAGCGTGGTCTTCCAACTATCGCTTTGAAAGAAAAACTACGGTTCGTTAGTCTATGGTGATGTAATCGTTTTTCAGTTCACGAATCCAATGTCCCATTACAAAACTAAAACAAAAAGCAAACTGAAATAACCATAGATAAAGCTAGTCAAATTATTTTATTTTTTTTCAAATGGATTCTTTTTACATTCCACCTTACCGCCTATTCCACTTCAAATAATGTTGCTCATTGTTGACATGCGGTTTTTTTGTGTATTTTTTTTATTCTGGATGAAAAGTAAGTGTCCTGTTTTACTTCTCACCTTCTCATTTATCCCTATGCTTAAAATAATGTAATCGGTCGGTCTGTTGAGACGTGAAAGAAACACAAACGTACACACTTTTGTTTTTATAAAATGAGTATGGATAAGTAGCCTGTAATTTGTGTTTATATTTCATTAGCACTCAATATAAAAATAGAAATGAGGGAGCAATGTACACAATAAAATATATTTTTTTGAAAAATTATCCTCAATTAAGAAATGAATAAAGACCTTGACGTAAAGTTTTGATTTATTATCTCCACAAATATTAAATTTATATCAACACTTTTAAAATTATAAAATAGGATTTTATTCATTTATAAATTACAAGCAGACCCGACAGACGTTTTCCTGCCCGAACATCGGTTTACCTGCTATTAGCTCGAAAACAACTTTTCATTGACAATATAAACTACCTAGTACCTAGGTACTTGTTTATTATTGAATTCCAAAACTAAAAATTATTAATATTCAAATATTGAATTTTAGTAGGTACCTAGGTACTTGTTTATGGTTGAGTTCCAAAACATAAAATAATTTACTATCAAATAAATGATTATTTTTGCAAATGTCGAAATCGGTTCTTCTCACCAACAGGGGTGCACTTTATTCATGAATGTGATTTTCAAACATGTATTGAATATCATTTAATATATTTTTAGGTTCACTAAAAATCCAGTAAAAATAAGTAAATGAGCAGAAATAAAAAGAGATATAAGGCAATAATCTGATTGGGATCACTAAAAAGCGAATGTTGTTTGTAAACATTCACAAATAAACTTTTTTTAAACACAAAGAAACATTATCGTTTCAGTTTTTTTATGCTTTCTCGTCGAATGCAACCCTGGTAGGTCAATGAAAAAAAGGTTAATGCTTCTAACTGTTTTTTTACTGATTCGATCGAAAATTTTAATATCCACAAACACGCGCAGGGCAAAGATTTACATTTGGCACGTAAATCGGTTAAGCCGTTTAAGAGGAGTTCAGTGACATCACAGGTGCATTAGAATTATTTATATAAAGATAACTTGATAAAATGTCCGATAATAGACGTATATGTTTCTACATGTAACTTTTGTCATTGACTTTGGCCATATTTAATGAATAAATAAATAAATTGCTTCCAAACCGGTCGGTACCTAAACAAATACTCAGTGATTAAACTCGAAGTTTTTTATTTGAATTTAAATGAAAACAAATGTTAAAAAAATATATGGATTGATATCATGTCTAAAATAAATTCAATGGGCATTAAGCATCTCTAATACGAGCTTTCTGCAAGTGTAACGAACTTCTAGAGCAGAGCTTGGTACGAAATAAGGGAAAACAGAAAGCCAAGGATTGGCCGTAAGCTCCCAAGTGACAAACAGTCCAGCTCCGGTTAAATTACAACTTCCACAAGAGGCAATCCGACACAAAGCTAACAAACGATCCTTCTCCGATCTCAAACTTGCTGGGGCATACATTTGGAATGAAACTTTTAGCGGAAAAACAAGGAATCATTTGAAATGTTTATAACCCAATTTGTACTT
This sequence comes from Micrasema longulum, assembly GCF_059751315.1. NCBI lineage: Eukaryota > Metazoa > Arthropoda > Insecta > Trichoptera > Brachycentridae > Micrasema > Micrasema longulum. The sequence continues at coordinate 1,078,934 of NW_028277652.1, read as the reverse complement.
CTAGTGGTAGCTTGTAGAGCGATTTCCGAGATAAATTTGAATTTCAACATTTTATAGATTCACCCATACATCAAAGCTTACTTTTTTATTTATATAAACATATTAAAACAAAGATAATAGAACGTTTCTATACAATAGAAACATAGCCATTTACTATCGGTTGGTTTAAGTAGGCAAATTACACACTGTAAAACCTTCACAATTCTGCTATTGTTTGAAATCCATATTTCTTCCGTTCTTTAATGGGTTGAATATTGCAAATTTAAAGAGCTGAATTTTTCGTATATGCGGGTGAGATTCATCTGACTAAGTTATTTCATCTCCATACTATAGAACGCCAGAAAATATATTTTTTTAAATTATATTTTTCTTGGACTAGTTGGTTTTTCTAACAATGTTTTGAGTTTGTACATTTTTTGTAGATAAAGACTGGATTTCAGCCTTTATGGAGTTATTAAGACAAGCATTTTCAACAGAAATGGGGAACATTTTAGATAAGGGAATGTGGATGTCTAGGCATTTTTTCTGTGTAACTCTTTTATTTGATTACAAGAAACAGCATAAACTAATTTATAACAGTATTTATTTGTTAAATAAAAATACATTTAACATTTGCTGCATTTTGTGTTCAGATTCTATAGTAGATATTCTAATTATTTTATTTCTAGTAAACTATTATAGTATTTCACGGCAACCTTCCCAAGAATCAAACCTGTAACTTCGATCAAGACATTAGTCTGGTAATTATACCTCTTATATATCTACTATACCTGACTTTCATGTGACAGTTAAACGTTATCCGCTGCATTTTCTATACCAAAACAGTACCCTATGCACCTTCAAGTTTTGAAATGGGTATGATAGATTTATAAGTGTCCATCTGTTCTTTAGCTGCAAAATAAGTTGGTATCTAGAATCAATATGTGAACGTTTATATTTTGTTAAAAACACGTATTAATCACATTTTTTTTTGTAAAAACGAAAATGGAAGCTACATTTCTAATCATTCATGCGCTTTGTAGCTACAAGACGTGTTGAAATCAAGCTCTTGAATTTTACTTAAATTTTATTTAATTGGAAACGGCGAATTTAATCCAAACCGCCTATGCGTTCTGTAGCTGCAAGACGTGATGGGATATTTATTGTACAGCGGCCTTGAGGTGATTTTCATGTTAATGGCGCTTTGGAAGTTATACATAATGACAATCATATGTTATGATGTTTAAAAATAGTGTCCTTTTATCAACAAATCGGTTAAAAAATGGCCATTACGGTTTAATACACACTGTTATATTCTTTTTAATAGCAAATTTAAAGACATAGATTTAATCATAAAAATATTTTCCTAAAAACATTTTCTCAAAAAAAAATTTGGAAATGATTATGTAATAAAAACGATTTAAATATTTTAATTGAATGCGTAGGACTAAATATTTGTTTGAAACAATAGACATTATATTTTACTTTTTAAGTCACCTTACTTCTGAAATGTTCACATTACATTGAAAATTTACAGTTGAAATTGAAATGTTTAATTATTTCTAAAATCAAACTGGAGACGTTTTCTTAATGGAATTCTTATAACGAGTTAGTTTTTTGCTGAACATGCTTCGTTTGCAGTAAGAAAAGATGTAGATAAATTTTCTATTCTGACAGGAACAGATTTCTAGACACGCGTATGTGTGTGAAGAAGGAAAATTCTTCTGGGAGTTTGGAAAACATAACGGGTACATTCGAAGGATTGCTTTGTCTTGTCTCTCTATGGTGAAAATCCAAAAAAGCAACTGTTCGAACTTTGGTTGCGTGAGCTCTAAATAATTCAAAGGCCTACCAATTTCTCTAGATATTGTTTTCGTCTCTTGTTGTCACTTCAAAGATTGATGAAACAATTTTGTGAACAATGAAGAGGGAGTATATTTACCAATCCATGAAAATCCTTTTGTGTCGCAAAGTGTATATTAACTTGGTAAATCCTCCAATTGTTTTGATTGTCAGGGTTCTGTTTGTTTTGGGGATGAAAGGTGAGCAGTGACTCGGTAGTGGATGTTTTATTTAACACGTAGGAAAGCTCTAGATATATTTATAATTGTTAGTTTTGGGCGACAAATCTTTGGGGAGAACCGAAGAGATATTATGTCAATTCATTATATTATTAGAACAACAATGAAGGATATTGAATTGGTAGCATTTAAGTTACTATTACAGTGGATATACATATTGAATATTCGGTTCTGCTTTTGTTGAGTTAAAAATTAACAAAATAAAACAGGTGTTGAGTAAATTTTGCGTTATGTTAAATTACAATAAAATAATTAAATCATGGTTGTCACACAATAAGTCCATCTCATGGTCAAGTATGCCTGCTTGTAATAAAAAATATCGTACTTTGCACTTTGCAAATTATTGCTTAAGATAGCTATCCTGTGGCAGACCACTAGTAGTGGGGACAGGGCTAATGACCTGTAATTGGCTGGTTTAAGTTGCTACTTTAGCCCTGTAAGTGCCTTGGTTTCCACATTTCCCTCTTAAAACTGTTTTCTTTCTCTGTTGCAATAAATTTTAACAACTTCCTACTTAGTGAAATCAAGCCATCTGTACAAAAATTTAAGCATACTCAAAATGTTGTTTAAAAATTATCTGTTAGTTAAATATCTGGCAAAAGCATCTGTGCAATGTGTCATTAATACCTTCGATAAGAAGTTTCTTGATATAGTTTTACTCAATTACAAATTTATTTACAGACTCGTTAAGTCCATTTTTTTTTACAAAACATGCATTTAAAAAATAAAGAGCGAGACATTGTCAAAAGTCTAGTAATTTTTTTTTACTGGTATATTAAAAAAAAACTTTAAGTATTGGAATCAATGAGTTTCTAGGCATTTTATTGTAAAACTACATTGAAATTTTAAACCAAAAATGCGTAAATAGATTCATTCCACTTTTATTTATAATTTTCACCAGTGACCTACATCGTCAGACTGGTAAGAGACTGAACGAATTATTATGTTATAAACAAATGAAAGCAGAAGTTGTCAATCATGATTTTATATAATTATGGGAAGAAATAAATAAAAATTTCAGTAAAATGTAATAATAATTAAACGAATGTATTAATTGTTTTAAGGTTTATAAAAAAATATAAAAATGTAATTTTTTGTAGTTCTATAATAATTGTGTATTTGAGTTAAATGCATTGAAATTCTATGAAAACTACACCAGGGGTCGAGAAATTCAACACAATTCTATATTATTATTTTTATTTCTGTTCAAAGCATTAACTTTGTGATCAAATATTTTAACTAATGTTAGTAAATATTTGTTTATTTGCTTACACGTACCGATTAAATATGTCAGTTTATACCGGTTTTGAGGCATGTTTGGACATGGTGGTGTTTGCATTCTCTTTAATTCTGCATGCAACATATGTATTTTTTCGTAAAAACTATGTTTATTACGGTGACGATAAAGGCAAGAATGCATTTTAGTGTTTGCATGTCAGTGTAGTGAGTGTCCTGACAAAGAAACGGGTACGTCTCGCTTCTAGACATAAAATGTCAGTAAGTGATAATTAACGAGAACTAATATTTACTAAACATTAATAACAATATTTTGAGTTTGTCCAATTTTTTTGTAGACAAGGACTGGATTCAACTCCCTGGGGAGCTGCTTATACTAACACATTACAACAGAGATGAAGAACATTTAAGAAAAGGTAATATAGCTCTTTAACTTCACAAACATCAACAGATAAAATAATTGAAGGAATATAGATGTTCAAATATAGGCAGAATGGTGAATGTTACACAGTGTGTAAAGTGGCCACTTAAACCAGCCATTGACAGGTCATAAGCCCTGTAGATGCCTAGGCTTATATATTACCTTTTCTTAAATGTTCTTTATCTCTGTTGTTATGTGTTAGTATAAACATTATTACTTGTTTTCTTATTAAAATATTGAAATCCTTACAAAATAGTAGGTTAAATGATGTTGTTTTACTCTATTATATGACGAAAGGTTTTTTTTTACTCTTACTTTAAATAACTACACACGTTTTGCAGTATTTTATTGAAAAATATAAGAATACTTATATTTAATGATTTTCTGTTTATCGTAATATCTTCAAATACGTTTGGTACCAAAGTAAGGAAGGCAATAAAGTAAGTGAGATATTAAAAGAGAAAATATACTATTGGTGTAAGTCTGGAATTTCTTCCATCGTAAGAATATCTTGGCACGTTCCTCTTGCATTTGTTTAAACGCTAGTAGTTCTGTGAATGTTGATTGCCGACTGACTTTTCTTCCCAGAAATGGAGGAGAAATATTCCACGCCACTTGCATAGTTCCGCTAGAAGAATGATAAATTAAGCAAAATTTCTGTTTACGTGCTTGGATATTTTTAACAAGAGGTTTATTATGGCAAACTTTTGAATTTCCGCACATTATGAAGAAAAACAATTATTCTTCTAATTTATGTTTCTTAAAACTGAATGAAGTTATTATTTTAATGTTAATGTTTTTTAAATTAAAAACACTATTTTATTTGGTTTTTAAAAAACACAAGGTAAGAACGCAAACACAAAAATCAGAAACATGTTTGAAAAAATAAAATAATAAGAACAAAAAAAATAATAAGTAAAACATCGGATGTTAAAAATGCTTTTTTTCGTAGGGCTTTTTCAATGTACAATACAAAATTTAAAAATAATGATTACACAAACATCACTCTGTCAGATTTAAAATTTACACTAATAATTTATTATGTAACTTAGTAGACATTATAATAATAAATATGTACATCTCCCCTCCCCTCCTTATCCTCTCTTCAAGCATTTTTGTCCTTATCCCGCCCAATTTACAGTAACTTAATGTTCATAAAATAAATATTTAAAAAATCTATGATTATTGAGTACATGAAAATAACATTTTTATATGTATAAAATGTATGTATTTATTTGATATGTAATATATTTTCTTTACTAACTTTGTTTACTATGTGGAAATCTGTTATTAGTTCTGAGTCTATACACTATATATGTTTGTTTACTAAAAATATGTTTGTAGAGCTGTTGATTTCCCAAATGAAATAAAATAAATAAATAATAAAATGCAAATGTTTATTTATAAAACAAATACTTAACTGATCAAAAAATTACAAAAATTAATAATTTATCCATAAAATAGATCGGGTAGTGGTCTTGTGACTAGTGTCTCGAACTCACGAACCGAAGGTCCGTGGTTCGAATCCCACTCTAGATCAAATCGATTCCATTTTCTAATAGTGAGTTATTTACAACTCGTTGAAAATGGCCCTCAAAATTAAATATTTGGGTAAATCGTAAGAACGCAAATATTTTTTTTTTTAAATACAAAAAATAAAAGTTCTATTTTTAAAAAAGTCTGCTTTTCTCAATGTCCAATTGTTAAAGAAGTTTGCGGTTCAAGATATAACATTGTTTTTTCAAATTAATTGTTTACTTCGAATCCATACACAAAACATAAATAGTAGTATTTCTGTCACAAAACGTTAGTACGCGACCAGAAGAACTGGTAACATATTACAATATTTGAGTTTGTCCAAATGTTCATAGAAAAAAAATTTTGGATTTAACCCCCTCGGGAGTCATTAAGATTAACAAATTACAACAGGGATGGAGAATAAATTGAATAAGGGAATATGGAAGTCAAGGCATTTACAGGGCCTATGACAAAATTTTTATGACCTACCTTATGACAAAATGGTGAATGTTACTCAGTGTGTAAAGTGGCCACCTGACCACCTGACCTTATGACAAAATGGTGAATGTTACACAGTGTGTAAAGCGGCCACTTAAACCAGCCGATGACAGGTCATAATCCCTGTAAATGCCTTGACTTCCATATTCCCTTATTTAAGGTATTCTCCATCCCTGTTGTAATTTTTCAATGGTAACATTATATAAATTAAAAAATAAAAACAACTACAGGACGATCTTTGATGAAATGAACAAACGAAATATAAAATACAGGCAGGAAGACAATATACTTAAGATAAAAGTGAAAAGTTATATTCATAATTCTTTTGAAAACATCATTATTTTTGTTATTATTTATGGTTATCCTGAAAATATTTACAAATTGGAAAAAATCACATGCTACGAATACCGATACAAATATATGAAATGAATAAAGAATATATTATTGTATTTTTAAAATCTTAATGGGTATTGTGGAGAAATGTTTTCATGCTAACTTAAAAAAAAATAATTAAATCAAAATATGTCTAGAAAAACACGACATGTTTGGAATTGATAATTGTGACGTCAAGATTCATCACGATGTTCTTACAAAAAATTTAAAGATCAAGAACAAAGTTCAAAATTAACATAAATCGTGACATATTAGGGGAGAGGCCAACGCAATGACTGTTTTTAAGCGGAAATGAGCGTGAATTCAAAATTACGAATTTAAAAATATTTTTCAAGCTACTAAAAGATGGCGTAAAATGTTTTTTTTTTACTTGACCGTTTTTCATAGACCCTTATATATTACCTTTATCATCATCAGTAGCACTACAGCCCGTTGTGGGCCCTAGCCTCCTCCAGAATCTGTCTCCATTTCTCCCTGCACCACGCGGCTCTTTTTCAGTTCGTCAGGTCAATTGCTCTAATGTCAAATTCCACATTATCCAGCCATCATAGTTTTGGTCTGCCTCTGCTTCGTCTGCTTTCCGTAGTAGTATTTATAATATTTTTGGGGGTTTTTTATTTAAACGGATGACTTTAAAAATGTTTAAAAAAAGAAGACGTTTTCTTATTAAAAATCAAATGAAAAAAAATATTGTTAGACGTAAATCCCCATTATGTACACAAGCATTGTTATTTGTCTTTCACGTAATGGGAAACATGAACGTTATTGTATGTCTGAAATTTATCTAAAATTTGTATTAATTTGTTAACTACAAACACGGGTTTTTTTATAAATTTACTGAAGTAGAAACGTATCTTAACTATTATTCTTCTAAGGAAGGAATGCTTAAAAAAAGCTTACGCTTAAATTTAATTACAACTTAAGGTAAATCAAGTAAATGATAAATTCAATAAGAATGCTTATTTGCCCTTTAATTTTAAAAACAACAAAGTTGACATGCGTTATAATTCTATTTTTTATTAAAATGAAATATGGATGGAGAAATTGTGACGAGTGAAATAAATATTTTATTTAATTGGGACGATATAACGAGAATTGAGAGGTTAAAGCATAAACACAACCCGTGTTATATTTCATATAAATACATGTCATGCATTATTCGCGGCCTTGTTTTATATCAAAGGAACGGGAGGCAATCAATGGGCATGTGTGACGGGGGTTATGTAATGAACAGGTACACGAGTTCATTACCTGACGCAAGTCAAAGGGAACACCGAACCTACTTAATGCTAGGAGGGTTTAACTCAGACGTGCTCAGCGGGAAAAAACTTCCATATCTTAAGCATAGAACTTCATTTTATACAATGAACACTATTCAAAACGTAAAAGAATATTTTATTCTTCCAACTTTTGTACCGATAAACGCTGGAGGTGTAATTTTTTTAGGTAAAAGGAGATTTAAAATGTTTTTGGTTACAATATCAGAAATCTTTTCACTGTTTTCATTTGAACTTTATGTTGAAAAAAAGTACTTTTAATCTTAAAGTATTGTGTTGGTGAGTAAACAGCATACTTAACACTGATCTGGGTATTTGGGTCCCGATTTCAATAAAAAGGTAACAAAGTTATCTTTGACTATCTATAAAATAAAATCGAAATTTACTAATCAAAATGTGGATGTTTGTATGACAATTTGAATTATCTTTGACGGTTACCTGTAATCAAACAGGTCTAGGAAAAGAAAAAAATACGTATTCTGTTTTTCATACAATAAGTTTTATTTTACTTTGTAGATAACTGTTAACTTTTTATTGTTTTACGGGCCCTGGACATACAAATATCGACAGTTACGATGCAGTTAATAAATTGACAAGGATGGGGGATGAAACAGACCCAATAAGCACTGAGCCTTACTGTGGGTTGCTCAAATGTGATCCTCATATTGAACTAAGGTCGTGAGCCTGAAAACAAAGCATATTACTCTTGCAAAAAGTACTCGCTCAGTACCACGCGAAGGAAATAACAAAAGGGTTATGGCAAAGGTTTGCTTTTGATCTAATAAATTTCAGACAAATTCAAGTGAGAGATATCACTAAAACCCTTACAGGGCACTACAAATTGAAAAAACACCTTTCTAGAATGAAGTTTTTTGAAACTTCTAAATCTAGGTTCTGCAGTGCAGATGAGAAAAAACATTCTATGTGAACGTGATGCTTTATATCATAAAATAAGCCACACCTTATTATACCTGAGGTTATTTAAGAACTTGCCTCCTCCGTAATAGTCCGATACTTTACGTATCTGGGTTTGGAAGGGGAGATTTTGCAAACTGGGAAAGAAAGAACACTTGCCCTCCATACAGGCTCTTTAAACCTGGGCTTGGCAGCTGAGAACTAATTTACAGGTACCCGTCACAATAGATCTACATAGGAAGCAGTGAAGCCATCGGCTTATACAGCACTGACTTCCATTTCTCAGAATACGAATGAGAACTACTTATCTTATTTTCATGTTAAAATACCTTGTCTACCACTCTGATGGCATGATTCTCTTTTCTTTGGCGGTGCCCACACATAAAATAAAAAATCTCAAATGGGAGCTGAGAACAAAAAAAGCTATCTGTTGTAGGAGGGAGAGAATTCAAGTAAAACGTTAGTAAAAACACTTAAATAAACATTTTAAAAGATTGTGTCATAGTGGAATAGCTCAGTAATTAAAAAATCACCGTGCATTGTAAAAACGAGTTAAATAAATACATTAATAATTAATATGTAAATAAAGAATAATATTTTTAATTTATCGCAAAATTTAAATGAGTATAATAATGAGAATAAATCGGAACGAATCGTAAAAAATGGTTTCAATTCATTTTTACAAATGAACTGATTATTGTTTCTTTGTTATTTCAAGTAACAGTAATGAAGTTTTAAACTGAAAATAACACTGTTTTGAAATTTTATAATTTGCCTCTCTATAATATCATGGTTTCTATGAGTACATGGACAAAAGAGTATGGTTTACTAATAAATCCGTCTAAAACACAAATTATGTTTGCAGGTAGTCAAAGATTGCTTAGTAAGCTAGACATACCTTCACTTAATCCTCTTATTGTCAATGGTACCAATATTCAGTACAGGAAATCCGTAAAAAATCTAGGAGTACTAATGGATGAACATCTCTGCTGGCGAGCTCATACTAATGAATTAAGCCGCAAAATATTTTTCAGTCTACACTCACTTAGAAGGTTGCAAAAATTCTTACCCATTAGTACTAAATGCACTCTTGTACAAGCATTACTACTACCCATTCTAGATTACGCTGATGTTTCCATGACTGATTTAAGCTGTGAGCAACTCGATAAACTTGAACGACTTCAGAATACATGCATAAGGTAAATTTTTGGTCTTAGGAAATATGACCACATTTCTGATTATCGTAGGCAACTGAAATGGCTCAAAATTAGACAGCGGAGAGACTATCACTCCCTCTCACTTCTGTTCAATGTACTTCATAGTCCTAACGCTCCTATATACCTGTGTGAAAAATTTCAACGCTTATCAGTTCATGGTTTACCTCTTCGTTCTCATTCTCAAGGCACTCTCTTAATACCCATACACAATTCCTCTTTCTTCTGTAACTCATATAGTGTCCATGCGGCTCGACTGTGGAATCATCTCCCATCCACCATCAAAGATGTTACTACATTATCTCTGTTTAAATCACGTCTGAAGAAACATCTCCTTTCTCTTCCTTAATCTCTCCTCCTTTCCTTTTCCTCTTTCCGCTTTTTTCCTTTTTCCCATTGAGTAATAGTTTTGATTTAAGGTAATTTATAAACAAATACGTTTATTTCTATTTTTATATATTTTTAACTTTTTAATCTTTTTTTTTTTCTATTGAATATGTTCTGTAACTTGAATTATAAAAATAAAACTTTTATTTTATTGGTTGGTTGGAAGAAATTGCCATTTGGCAATAAGCCCGCCAATGTACAAATAACATTATGTACAAAAAGTTAAATAAAAAAAAATTATAACATGTAAAAAAAGTATATTGTTAAGTTTCTTCGACACAGGTTACTTTACGACACCTGCACCTAAATGAATAAGTAAATGAAAATAAATAAATAAGTATCAAATTTGGAATTTTTTTATTTTTAGTTTCTATTGTTTTAGTTTTTTATGGTAAACAGTACAGAACAGCGAATTAAGTGAACAAGAAAATATGAAACATCGTTTCGCATTATTTCCTTTTAAAGCAAAATGTTATGAAAAAAAAATCACTCTTTTCATCAAAAGATATGAGATGGACGGTGCGTGAGAGAGAAATCCTTCAAATCTCGTCGGAAAAATCTTCTGTTTTAAAATAAATGGAATAAACGCTGTGTACGCAATGCCTTAATGCTTTTTTGGCGTCCGCATCGGTATCGGCGTCGTTGGGAAATAAACCTTTCATCATAATTGTGATTCCTTTTGAATATTTTCTCAAAGATTTTAATTATTTTTATACTGCACGAGAGAAAGGTTCAATTCAAACCCTTGATTATAATTGATGTTTTCCGCCAGCCAATTTAATTAGCGGCGTCGAGTAAACACGAAAAAACAATGAAAATGCGCTCCACAAATAAAGTATTTATTTTAATATTGTTTTTCTACGTGATGAAAATTAAGGAAAATAGGGCTTTGGAAAAAAAATATTTGTTAGCTTTTTCAACTTTATAAAAGGGAAATATTAAGCATTTCATAACAGCATATTATAACATAATTTTAATGTTAAAATCAAATACTTATTTGAGTGTACTTAAAATTACTTTTTGAATTACTTACTTTTTAAGCAGACTTGAATAATTTTCATATTAAAACTATAAAATGGAGTTTTTAAAAATAACACCATGTCAAAAACTTTAATACGTTGTTGAAAATAAACTCTTTTGGTATTATTTTTTTTGCTCTCTCGTGAGAAAAATGATGAAATATATATTTTTTTTAAAAGCGTCATTCAATCAATAAATGCCATTGAGCAGTGGAATATAATAATCTGGTCCAAGGTTCTGCTTCTATTTCAAACACAGCTAGTCTAAAAGCATTTGGACATACTCAAAACAATTTTTTTTAAATTATTTATTTAAACTCTTACTTTTCAATTACTTTTAGTAAGTTTTCATGCTATTTAATATTATTTCCAATTATGGATACTTTTAAAATGACTTTTTTATTTTGATTGAAATTAAAATTTCATTTGAGTTATTTTTCCTTATAATATTATAGTCCTCGAAATAATGAAAATAGTTAATTGATAAACTCAACATTTAATATAACGTGAAAACTTTATTGGTCCATTAGAGTTAAGTCTCGTATTGTACTGTATGTTTCCTGAATAAAAGAAAAAAAATATTCTAAAAAAGGCAACTTATTTAACTATCTAATCTAAGAATATAAAAGTCATAATCGTAATATTACTTACAATATGTATAAGTTTAAAAAAATATTGTTAGCCCTAATTTGAAGTCAGGTTCTTGAATGAAATACAAAAAAATATTTTTTATTTTTTATTTTTTTAAAGGAATAACCCGCTAAACCTCTATTTTTGAGGCTTGTCAGCAGGTGAGATAGAGGGGATATGGAAGAAGGTAATGAAAAATACACCACAACACCCAGACCAATTGAGAAAATAATCTTTCTTGGATTTTTTTCTTGCAACTGGCGGGAATCGAACCCGCGACGCCAGTTTCACAGATAGCCGTCTAACCAACTGCGCCACGGCGCCTGCCTATTTAGCGTAGTAGGCATACTTGGCAAGAAGAACTGAAAAACTAAATTCAGATTTTAATTTAAAGAGAAGAAACGTTACCATTTCAAGATTCAAAGAAAATAACACCTACCTTTTTTGATTTTCCAGGCAATAATCCTGAAATTTAATTTCTTTTCTATCCAACATTAAGTTTGAAGTTTTCACGTTTTAAAATGTAAATCGTCTTATAAAAGATTTGTTTTTATTCCCTGAATTTTCAAAGGACGAGAGGTAGGTGGGTCCTTGGGGGTCCGAAAGGTACGTAAGAAGAGGCTTTAGAAAGTATTTCGTAATTACCTTAATATTCTTTTGATGATAATTAGTCGTTCAGTTCAGGTCTAGGTAATCCTTTTTAAGTATTTTTCTCGGAACGTCTAAGTTAATTTTCTGCCTGGATACGATGAATTATTCTGATAATGTCATCATTGATTTGAGAAATTATTCATTAGATTTTGAAACACTTATCTTCGATTCAGCTCCAGGTTATTTTACCTGTCATTTAAAGAATAAATCAATATGGGTACTTCAGACAAAGGATTGAATAAATTTTTCAAGAAGCTTAGTTAAGTTTACAAAACGTTCAGTTGATATTTTATTATTTAATATAAAGTTCACTGATTAATAAAATTGTCAACAATAAACAATTTTAGATTACAAAACTAAGTATTTTCAAACAAGTTCTACCGTTCAAGTATGAATATATTACTATTTTTCGACTCAAGAAAATTAGAAAAGGAATTTCAAATATCCTTTTTTTTTTACTCAATTGTTTATTGTTTTTGTTTTTATCACTAATGAGTGTATATTTTTTTATTTAAATATTGTTTATGTTTCTAGAATTCTATTTGTTCACGCGCTTTGTAGCTGTAAAAAGTTTGTATATCTGGCTACCGTGTGTAAATGTTTTCATTTGTCAAATAATTTATTACATAAATTTCATGGATATGGTCTAAAATTCCACATAGGACAAGTGTTATCTGGCTCTTTTTTGTAAAAAAAAGGAAAATATACTATTTTTAGAAAATAGAACTGGGATAAATTTTATATTTGAAGCACTAACTTTATCGTTATTCATTTTAATAAAATAAATATAACTTTGTTTTTAACCACTAATTTTTTTAAATATTTTTTTTCCACCGACCGGATTCAAAGCAAACAAGCTTTTTTGTCAAAGTTTACAAAACTTATAGAACATTAAACAAAGTAGACCATCCACTATACTACGAGGCAGACTTATCTTCACTCGATTTTCTGGTCAGGTTTTTTAGCTAATAGCAGCTGTTGAGTCGAAAGCACTCTTTCAGGGAAATATTATTTTTTTCATAATAAAAAAATATCGAATACAGTTATCGTAGGTTTACGAAAAATGATAGAAGAATTGAAACAATGGCCGAATTAAAAATCATAAACAGTTAGTAAAAAAAATTGCCAAAACCTATAAACGACAAGTCATAAGCCCTTAAAACTTTTTTTCAATGTATGGCAATACTTAAGAGGATCTTTAAAAAAATAATTGCGAGCTGTTTTTTGGTTCAGAAAATTATATGTATACTCGAAACAAAAGCTCCTTGAGTTAAAAAGCTACCCATGTACTTCATTAAAGCTGCTAATCGGTGAGAAGGGAGTGTAATTAGCAACAGGAAATTAAGATTTTATCATACTTTTAGCTGTCAGATAGAGGCTAAAGTTTAACACAGATAAATATTCAATTAAACCTCGTTATTTTGTATTCTTATTTTTTTATAAATGGTTCTCTTTTAAATAAATATTTATTTTTATAATTTTGTGAAGTATATTAATCAATAATAAGAAACATATTTACACAAAACAATGCAACTTTCTAATTTGTCAAAAATACAGTAGACAGCAGTGACGCATAATAAATACACCTGTTATTCCTATACAAGCTACATCTTAGATATATCATTTAGTGGCCCTAAATGAGCGTGCACTCCCGTTTACTTCAAATACCCGACTGTTAGAACGAATTTCTTTTTCTTTTTTACAAAAACACCAGCCACAGAACAGCGTCTCTGTCTTCTTTGTTATGAGTTCTATTCTCGTGTTCTTTCTCATACAGTCAAACAGATTTATTGTAGTATTGGAATCACTTCCATTCGTATAATTATTCTTCGGACAGTAAGGATAAATATATTTTTTATTAAAATTCAACGTATTCATACAAATTTTACTAAAAAAATCTGACGTGATAATGAAGCGACCGATTGACCTATTTTTATCCATAGGGATAGCCGGAGACGTAAAAAGTAAAATAGCAAACTTGTTTATGATCACAAATTTAAAAATTTGCTACTAAAAAAAGATCAGCATTATTTGAAAATAAGTAAGCGGTTATGCGGGATGTCAAAAATAATTAATTTAAAACTAATTCTTTAAATTTTTATAATTGAGTTGCTTTGACTATGGTTAGTTTGGTTTAATTTTTGCAGCATGATTTTGATTTATGAACAAAATAACGACGCTACGTCATCATAGCTAACAAATCATCGTATTTCTTTCATAGAAATAGTTGAAAGACCGAGCTACTTTCTATCAAATATATCATTTCACCGGAAAAATTCTTACAGATAAACAAAAACTCTTATTGATAAACGACAAAACAAAAAGATACACTTAATAATTTTTCCCTTATACTTTCATTTTTAAAATTGAAAATAAGTTATGAAATAAGTATTATGTTTCCGTTTTAAGATCTGCTGAAAAATAATAATATTGTTCTCTAGTAAGAGTACCTTCATAGTCGCGTGCAAACAAAGTATTCTGCCCTAACCACCATTCTTCCTTGCGCGAATCATGGTTTTATGGTCGTAATTCAGCAATTTATTGAATTTTACATCGTAAATAATACGGGCTGGAATAACAAATCGGTTTAAATCTTGATTTGAACTCCATCAACATATCATCACATTGAACGATACTAACAAACAAATTAAGTCATTGACATTATGATAATGTGATGTATCAATAATAAAAAAAGCGTTTATTGAAAATGAACGAAAATTAAACTTATTATCAAACAATACAAATATATTGAGTTGAATGAATATTTTAATTTAACCTTGTCTTATTTTTCTACTTTGATTACATCTATTCTGGAGTGGAAAATATGGACATCATCAGACGCTTCCAGAAGACACTATTGCGAGCCGGTACTTTCATCTCTTTTAACGGCAAACCCGTGTCCCTTAGCTCCACCAAACAAAGATGAAAGATCGACATCAACGGCTTTTCAGAATGGCGTGGCGAGAGCCCTTATGTGCAGAGGCAATTTTGGTTAAGCTAGGTCCGCCGCTACACCCTCAAAACGCTCGTTATAGAAAGCTTTTGCGTCCGTTATGGGACTTCAATGTTTGTGTCTAAAATCAAAACACATTTTAAATAATATTTTCATTGAAATACTTATCAGTTTATGGTTTAACTTTACGTTTTAATTCTCAAAACGCCCCTTTAATTTCCATCCATAATTCCTCTGTCTTCTATAACTCAATAGAGTCCATGTGACTCGACTGTGGAATCATCTCCCATCCAATATCAAAGATGTCTCTACAGTATTTCTATTTAAATCACGTCTAAAGAAATACGTCCTTTTTCTTCATTAATCTATCCTCCGTTAGTTTTTCTTTTTTTATTCCTTTTTCCCATTGAAATCTAGTATTGATTTAAGGAAATGTACAAACAAATACTGTTAATTCTTTTGTTGCGTTTTTGTTTAAATGTATTTTTTCTATTGAAAACGTTTTGAAACTTAAGTGATATTAAGAACACTTGTATTTTATTGGTTGATTGAACGAAATGGCCATCATCGTGATGTGAATAAGTATGTGTGAAGTGAAAATAAATAACGCCCAGGAAGCTCGGAGAAGTTGAAAATGAACCGACTGCATAAACGCTGTTTGATGGAAATGATGGCCAGTTTGACGGTGCACTATTACCCAAAAAGTACCGCAACTTCTTTGTTATGGTAATCCACCTCAAGCACTAGACTTTGTACTTGGTAGTGATGCGAATAACGGAGTGATAGGAATAAATAAGTATTTTTGAATTAATAGTTACATATTCGATTAATTTATTTAACAATTATAGTCATCGTTACTTAACGGAATATTTAAACCATTACGCAATGTAGACTGTTGAAGTATAATAACATAATAAAGTTAATGACTAGAATAAAGATGGTTACTTAACTGTCGATATGTATAGAAAAATATGTGCCGATGCCGTATTCACCAAACAAATTTCCCTATTAATTGGTGAATTCTGACTTGCATTCGTACGTCTTCTGGATGTGTAAAATTGTGCATGAGATCTTTCTTTAGTATAGCTATTTGGAACAAACAAACAATAATAATCGATGGTAATTTTGTTGATAATCGGTTATTCACTAAGTATTTGACACTTATTTATTTGAAACTTTATATACATATACAATAAATATACATATAAGGGCGGGCATATTGCCTTAAGGCAATTTCTTCCTACCTACCCAAACCGTTCAGTTTGAGAAAATTATAAATACATGGACATATTGAATCTTACAATTTTATACAAAAATTAAAAGCAAAAATTAACAAAAATAAATATTAAAAAAATAACACTATACTATGAAGAGAGGAGAGGGGATGGGAAGGAAATAAAAAGGATAAAGGAACAATTTAAATATTTAGATAGTGACATTTCAATCTTGACTTAAATGTAAATAAAGAAGGGGCGTCTCTAACATTAGTGGGTAGATTATTCCACAATTGAGCGGCTACTACTGTGAAAGAGGAGGCAAAAAAATTAGAGCGATGACAGGGTATTAAAAGGGTTCTCTCGTTACTAGAACGAATAGATAGTCCGTGTTATGAAAGAGGTTGGATGAGCTCTCTCAGATAAACAGGCGAAGTGGGATTATTTAAAATATTATGAAGAAGTGATAGAATGTGAATGTTTCTTCTATGCCTGATACTGAGCCAGTGTAGTTGCGTGCGGTACTCGGTTATGTGGTCAAATTTGCGAAAATTAAAAATATAACGAATACAAATATTCTGCAATCGTTCTAACTTATCAAGCAATTCAGAGTTAGCATCTGGATAACATACATCCGCGTAGTCAAGGAGTGGAAGAAGTAAGCTCTGGACTAATGTTTGCTTAACATTAATTGGCAAAAAATTCTGTAATATTTTAAGTGAGTGCAAACTGCTATCAAGTTTACGACTAACTTCGTTAACCTGATCGTGCCACTCTAAATGCTTATGAATGATAATACCTAAGTTTTTGACTGAAGTCATGAATGGAATTTCTGTACCATCTATTTTGAAAAGAGGAAGTGTGGAAAAATTCACTTTGAATACATTTGTTTACTATCAACAAGTACAATTTGGGTTTTTGTTGGATTTATGAGAAGTCCATGTTTTTTTGTCTATGAAGGGATATGGTCAAGTGCAAGTGACATTACTCTATGTGTTTCAACAATGTCGACGGGCTCGAAATGAATATACAATTGCAAATCATCGACATATAAATGGTACGAACTAAGTAATCGGTCATAGAAAAAAAATGTTAAGATATGTAATGATAATAAATATTATCATCCTCTTTTTTAAACCGAGTGGTTCATAGAGCTCTGCATTGGTAAACCAAATGCAGCTTAGTTCGGTCATCTGTTACGTGAAGGTCAGATGATCAGTTTTAAGGTTAACGTAGAATAATAATAAGTTTGTTTTTAGCTAAGAATGTAAACTATAAGCTGATTCTTTAAATTTTTTCCCCATCGTTGACAATCTTTGGATAATATTTTTTTGGAAATCCATTTTAGCATGTGTAAGATCCTACAGGCTTTTTCTTCAGAATATTATCTATCTAATATCTAAAGCATCGACTTTGTGATATAACTTTTCAATAAATGTAAGTAAATATTTGTATATAACCACTTACGGACTTTTCCATGTGTACCGCATTCGGGACGCACCCGTCTCTTCATCAGGTCACTAATTACACTAACATGCAAAATTTCCGATATATTTTCATATAAAGTATTTTGTCGTGACTAAAACCTAGAGACGATTACGTGTCAAAACTGGTAGACAAATAAAAATCTTATTCGTCTTCTTTTCCACATCCGCTCCTAAGTGGGGCATGTGGACATCACCAGTTGCCTCCAGAAGATCCTATCACCAGCGAGCATTTTCGTTTCTTCCCACGTCAATCCAGCGCTCTTTAATTCCCCCGAATAAAGTCTTAAGATCGTCATTGACGGCCTTCTAGGACGGCGTGATCCCGCAGGTTTAAAGAAGAGGCAATTAGGGTTGAGGTTCTCCTGAGGCATGCGCAGCACGTGTCCAAGCCAGGTCCATCGCCGCATCCTTAAGACACTCGTTAAAGGAGGCTGCTGCGTCCGTTCTCGGACTTCAATGTTCGTTATAAAATCAAAACACCTTATACCTAATATTCTTCTCAAGCACTTACTCTCAAAACTCAGAAGTTTGGTGTTTTGAGCTTTGGAGCTTTGGAGAGGCTGATCAGGGTCAGGACAGGATTTGTTGCACATAATCTGAGTATTTTTTGTATTAATATTAAAACCCAGACAAGTTGAGTTTTCCTGCATTGTGTCAACAATTTCCTGAAAATCACCAACAGACTTTTCAAAAAGGACTGCATCATCTGCATATTTCAAGTCGCACAACTTTAGGAGGGAGTTCACTTCTACACCTCAATCAGGTGGTATTGATTTACATAAGATAAATAAGTGGTAAAGATAGATAAGTGGTTTTAAACAAATATTTACAGACATTTATTTTAGTTCAAATATCAAGCGTTTTGTAAGTTAACTCCAATTTTTTGAGATTTGGCTAGCAATATAAACTAACTGTTTTTACGATTATTTTAAAAGTTATCATTTTTCTACATCGATAATTTTCATGACTAATTTTGAATACTTTTTTTATAAAAACTATTTACGGTTCAAGTTTAACCGTTGATTTGATTATTAAAACATTTGAATCATTCAATCAATACAACCTGTTATTCACATCACTAGTACTTGCTCATACGTCCGCCCCAAACAGACAAAGTACGAAGGAACTAGATTTTCTAAATTGTAAGCCCTCTCTTAAAGTGGTTGGCTCATTAAATGAAATATATGAAAGTCACGGTGTTGCTGAACAAATAGTTTGGAGGGAGGAACTTTCAACACCTTAGCATTCAAGAAAGGAGATTCTCCAGCTCTGAGGTTACCAACATACTTGTGCTAAATTAACAACAATTTGTTTTCGTTCAACCAAAGAGCTTTGAATTTAGATTAGGTTTATTCTAAATACATTTTTCATTTGAGCTGCATTTTAATTATATCAAAAAGAGAATTTTTATCTTCACTTTAATTAATATTTTTCACCAGTGATTGGGTTTCATCATGACATTACCCCTGGACGTGGCTGGAGTGCCCATTAGAAGAAACTGTCGTCGTTATAAAATTGAAGTCAATTTAATTAAAATACCGTTGTACTATATAACTTCATAAAATTGTATTTTTTCCAATTATTCAAATTATACTAATAATAAAAATGTTATTATGACATGATATTTCAACTCGTTTATTCCATAATTACATTAAATTATGGTTGACAGGACCGGCGTTTACTTGTATATAACATCAAAAAAATTATTAAGTCTCCCATTAGTCTTACAGGGCATTGCTTATAAACCCGGTATAAAATTATGCCTAAGCGTAGTGATATAATAAGGACGGTATAGAAGATTTTGTTTATCTATAAACTTTGTATAAAGTGATAACCGGAATAGAGCTATAATAGCCACTATGGAAACCTATTCAACGTTTTTATTTGTGTGGTATAACGCGAAAATAAGACTACAATCTGTCATTTGTCATATTTTTCAGTGGTAAAAAGAATTTCATTTATCTCGAATTTAAACAATATAAAAAACATGCTGTCTGTCTTTTTAGAGATTCCAAAGTGAAATATCGTTTATGAGTGTTTAAAATAATAATCAAATTTACATTACATACAGATTTACTTTACTTCGATTGTTTTTAAATTGATCCTTGGTTTATTTTGCTTAACATAAAAGGTTTATTACTATGCATATTTAAATTTATTAAATTAAAATATATGTGTTTTAACATTTATCAATGGCATATTTAATTTCGGTACGTAATTAAAATACCAGTTAAAATAACCACGCCATGATTTTTATAATAATTTTTGGTCAATGTGGTTAAGAATCGTAATGTTACAAACACAAAAAACGAATGAAAAAATAAAAAAAATCTTGTATTGAAGCAAAAAAAAAAAAAAGATATCAAAAGTTTTTAATTTATCGCAAACAGTTTATTTTATTTTTGAATTATACATTTGATGGCTATCGTTGTTTAGTAGTAATCTTGAAGATTACTACTTGGAAAATACGTGAGTATTGTTGTTGGTTTTCGTTAAAGGTTCGTTCGAGAAATATCTATAGAAATAGCTGTTAGCTGTGTCCGAAATGGAATTGCCTACTTGCAAACACCCCTGGGAATGTCTTTCGACGCGCGCGGTGTATGTACTGTACGCTATTGTACACCGTACAGGAGTGTGCACAGAGTGTATAGTGAACGTATATAGGCATATGCTAGAAAGCTGGATGTAGGCATATATTTTTATTTACTTTAATAAATGCATGGATACGCTCTTAAAACAATTAGAAGTAATAAAAATAAGTCTGAAAACCAATTGAGTTCTTATAATAATTTAAAAAAATATTTGATCAAAAATATCATATTAAAAAAAAAACTTTTCTGTCGGTAGTAAAAAACGTATGTGTAAATTTGAAAGGTTAATTCATTTGCATAAATGATGATTTAAGATGTATTGTATTTATTGTTTCACAAAAAAAAAATATTATTTTAAACATGATAAACAAAAAAAAAAGAATTTTCTACAAAAAGATTTGCCAGATCATTTATGATTTTTTTTTATGGGATGAGTAAATAAAGTGGGATTATTTTTTTTATTCGATCGAATTTTGAATGAACATTTAAACTAAATTTTATTCTCTGAAGCTTTTTTTAGAAGTTTTTCAAAATTTATTGATTTTTTATTAGCAAATTAGTATTGTTTTCAACTTACTGATAGGGATCTTAAAAAAAATATACTTGAACTTGTCAAATTATTAAAAAGTAAAAAGAAACATAAAACCCACCAGCTACTTATAGCATACCTAGTAAAAAGATACGTTACCTTAGTAAATATAAAATTATTATTATGTATTTAGTAAAATTAGTTGAACAACGCGCTTTTCACCGACATATGGAATGTATTCATTTTCAATTAATTATTAAATGTATTTGTTTATAATTTAAAACAATAACATGTGAGTCTACAATGACTTACCTCCCACCACTGGTGCATTTTGTGGAATCTTCTACTTGAATTATAATGTGAAAAAGGAAGTTAAAAAGGAAATAATAAATAAACCGGGGAACTCCATACTAAAATGTACCCTTGTAGAATATTATGATTTCCAATGAGGTTAAAGTGTTTAATTAATGCGTCTACGGAATTGCCTCTCTCTGAGTAGTAATTCTCAACTCCCTTAGCATCGGAATAGTTTATGTGAAAATAAATTAAAGTATTATAATTTGGATAAATATTTTAATTGCTGATATGACTGGGTAGTATAGTGTACGCTTAAAAGCAAAAATGAGATTATGATATTTTTGTTTAGTGAACGTTTAATCTATATACGCTTTTACTAGAACCAAAGTCTACGATTTGACTCTAAGTTTTAAAAATATTTTGAATGATATAAAAAATCGAAAAAGATGACAGCAAAATCTAGTTAGAATATGTATTTTTTTTTATTTGTAAAATTAAACGTTTGAAACCGCCGCTATTCCGCCGCGTTTTTTATTTACATTATTGACTATAAATGTATTCGTTCACACTTGCTCGCGCAAATCGTCAAACCGCGTGACTGTCGCCACTCGACTGCCGGAAACTGGCATTGCTGGGATTATTCCAATATGTACTTTTAAAAATATATTTTTTAACTTTTGAACTGTAACCTCGCCACGCTCAGCGCGACTGACTGAATCAAGCTGTCGTTACCGCTAGGTTCCCCCGTGTCTGAACAGAGTATTTGTTTGCCCGATTCAAATCTCGCGATCGCTATTTATGCAGTTTCTGAACTAAGCCTTACGGCTAGAAAATATCTGATGGAGCTTTTATATATTTTTACTTATTTTAGTCATTTAATTTATTCATATAATTCAGTTTTTTCGCCTTTGTTATCAATTAATTACGATGATAAACATATATTAAACATGGTTCATAAAATAAATAAAATTAACAAATTACAACAGGGATAAAGAATACCTTAAATAAGGCAATGTGGAAGTCTAGGCATTTACCAAACTCAAATATTGTAATGAAACCAACTGGTCCAATAAGAAGTTTAAAAATTGAAAAATTGTTTTCAGGCGTTGCCTATTATGTGAAATAATTCAGTCTGATGAATCTCTTCACAACAATACAAATTTCAGCTCTTTAACTTCACTTAAATCAACAAATGGAAGAACTGAAGAAGGATGGATGTTCAAACATAGGCGAAATTGTGAATGTTACACAGTGTGTAAAGTGGCCACTTCAACCAGCCAATGACAGGTCATAAGCCCTGTAAATGCCTAGACTTCCATATTCCCTTATTTAAGGTATTCTCCATCCCTGTTGTAATTTGTTAATCTTAATGACTCCCGAGGGGTTGAAATCCAGTATTTTGTCTACGAACATTTGGACAAACTCAAATATGGTAAATAAATAAAATGTTAAATAAAATATTTATTGATCACTACTTAATTAGGTCCGGCCTAACGCAGGAATTTTCTGGCTAGCCGGGACCTTAAATAAAGAATCTTGATTTAAATTTATTAGAAATTATTAGTTCAAACGAATTATTGCTGTTTTAGTAAAAATTTACAGCGCATGCGCTAAAGTGTATTATTTTTTCATCTACTTACCATATAAACCATACAAAATTTGTCTCTCAAGTTTTAAAAGTCTCACCCTTTTCCTAACTTTGCGTAAATTATATTGTTTTTAACATGTTGCATAGTCCCCAGGGGCGCACCGGTTTCATTGTGCGCAACTGGGTTATTGCGAGTTGGGTAAGTAGGAACGGAAATCGTGTACGTTACTGTACGGGGAGAAACCCTAACAGCATACTACACTATACAGCCAACTACCCCGAAGGTTTCGCAGGATTATATGCGACTGCATGTCCGGCGGATGTTAATTACCGGAAGAAAGGGGGTGTGGTAGAGCCCCCCGGTTTGTGGCCGATGTAAAGGGATGAAAATACCACTCACTGATGTTATTATCATCCTTACCCTTTTCTAATGCATGAATAACTAATCTGCTAATAGGAAACATGGTAACAATACTGCAATAAGTTTTATTTTACTTCTTACGTTTTTTCAGGCGAAGAGAAAAAAAAAACATATTTTTCTAGAATACTGTACAGCACTGTATGTCATCCGTACATTTTTTTAAAGTTTAAAATCTTGTTTCAGACATATATCATTAGAGTTGATAAAATTATGTATACTTTGCATAGTAAAAATTTAAACCGTTTTTTAGTCATCGATATAATATGCATTATCACGTCAAATCACATTTAACGTTTTCTGTGGTTTATTTGTTACTGGATACCAGCATGAATTTTTCACATTCGATTTATATTATCGATATTTATTATCCACCTATTTTTTTTTTTTTTTCAATTCTTTACCGGCATAAATAATATGCAACATTGATTTATAAACGTATTAAAATCCGTATTACAGACACAAGGCTAACGCTTATTTAAACTATTAAATGAATTTAAACAGTGATAAATCCAGTAAAAGCATGCTGTGAGATAAAAAAAAAACTTTCACCATGAAACCATGTTATTTGTCAACGTTATACGATTATGCTATACCAAATAATAAATATTTTGGGTGGAAAATAAATTTAAAAATTCTGCTTTATTACTTAAACTTATTTAAATCTCAATACTTGATATGTTAATGAATATACGAAATAATTTATCGATGTCATCTCGTCAATATAATATTTTTTTAATGCATGACGTATTTCATGCTTTTAGATAAGGATAAACAACTGTAATGCACGACCGAAATGCGAATCAACCACAGCGTGCTTTATGCAAGTTATTGAATTAAAAATTATTGGAATCGAGTTCGTGTTTCAATCATAGGGGTATTATTTTAATCCCTCTAGTATTTTTCACGTCGCCTAAGTCGCCTGGCAATGAATTACCTCCAAACATTTTGGTCCTCTACCTCCGCATAAATGCGAGGTGAAGCAAGAACTTGAAGTAATAAGCATGTTAAAGTATAAAATGGCTGTTAAACAGGCTCTACTCAGTCACGCAAACCGAAACTACCCTTAAGATTGGCTTTTAAAACAAGGTTTTACATTTTTCCGACCGAACCTTCTCTAAAACGATACCACGTCACTCTACAAATTATCAAGGATTTTTTTATTAATTATTCTTGCAACACAGCGCTGTTATTAAATATGACTTAGTGAGCGTAGTCATACACGACGCTTCAGTGGAGATTTTAATATGTTTTTCCAACCCTGTTTTTTGTGAGCGGCGATGATAAAATCAATGTTTTTGAATACGAAAATATTTGCGTGTCATTTTGGGTAATAGATTGGGTCGTTATTTGAAATTGTGATACCGCAAAAAAAAACTATGTCAAATTTTATATTGTACCTTTAACTAATGTTATAAGCATTAAGCATTCAAAATTTTACTAAGAAAAAAATAAAAATATGTGAACAATGTTTTTAACACTTTTTTGTGACGTTCCATATAGTAAAATTCCTGTTTTTTTTTTATTATTTTTTTTTTAAATAAGCATTCATTTGAACAATCATTTAATTCCCGCCAAACTGCAAAACCAGTTTTTTTGCAAGGATTTTTTTTATCAAATATTTTGGTAACACAATATAATAATGATTTCATACAAATATAGAAAATCTTAAATATATCAATAAAATAAATGTAAAATTAAATTTAATACAAGTAAATCAAGTCTTTTTTGGTACCGAAATATAAAAAAATAAAAAACAAACACTTTTTTTAACCCTGTTTTAAAATGTTTGGTTTCCCTTTTTTTTACTCTCTAAACTTAGAATATTAGAAAAAGATTTTTAAAATAAATTTTACTTTTTACATTTAAATTTAAATTTAACGTTTTGATTATTAGCACAGAATATCCGATAATAGTTTGAATCTAAAATAGACAGAAGTATTAGTTAAAACAGATATTTACATGAGTTATTCAATAACCTGTCTATTTGGATGATAGTTTACTTCTATTTAAAACAATTAAAAGCTCACAAAATTAAATCATTCAATCCATGTGGCACTCACGGGTTATCCTTACTTGAATTATTAATTTATGTTATTTGCACTACAACATCCTGTGAGGCCTGATAATGGTGCAGTGGTGAATTACACAACATAACATTACTTTTTAAATTACTTTAATTATCATTATTATTTAATTTGTTTGAATGAATTTTTTTTTTGATACAAAATAATTTTACTGTATTTAACATACTTATATTACGTACTTTTTAAAGAAACATGTACATAAATAATTTTCCTTTTAAAGTTTTATTTGCACACATTGTTTAATTATTATTTATATCTAAATATGTTTTTTATACAAAACTGCTGGGTTATTTACGTATTTACGTAAAATAATATTTTTATATTTAATTTTTAAGTTTTTCCCATTATATTGAAATGTTTAAATTATTTTTAATATGAATCTTTTTAAGGTGCACTGCGTGCCGTGTATGTTAATAAATAACAGAACAGTAATAAAAAAAGGGCTAAATAACTTTTTTGGTGTTAAAAACAGCCATTTAAAAAAATCTGAGAATATTACCTTTACACATTATAGGCATAGGAACTATTATTTTCCAGTTTTATTTACATAAATGTATAAACGCGGTTAATTTCAAATCTTAATAAGGTACAAATATTTTTTGATACTCATTATCATTTTCAAAAAAACATTGATTGAAAAACGAAACTTGATTCGTATTAAATTAAATGTCGGTTTTGGTTGATTTTGGTAAGTTTAATAATTTGAGGAAATTGAAAGGAGAAATAGAAACACGGCTCACGACTTACTATGATTTCTTACAAGTGATTTAAATTGGCCATTTATTTATTCATTTGATTTTGTGTTCGGAAATATATTTACATTCACATTTCTTTTCAAATTACATGTTACCATTTTGCTTCAAAGACGGGATTTTAATGCAATTGACGTTTGAAATTATCATGAAATATTTGTGCACGGAAAACAATTTGAATATAAGGTCTCCTCAAATCATTTTTCAAATTACATTCTTTGAGTTGATTTAACAAAGTCTTGTTGGATTTTAAACATTTTATATAAATTGCACAATTTCAGATTGCATTATTGAAATAAGTTACATAAAATGACAATTGGAAATGCTTTTACGAATACTATGAATTAAAAAATTAAACTGCAAGTGGACTGATTATTTCTAACCAAAATCGTCAGAATCGAGGACTCGATTTCTTATTTTCCACATCAAAAAACTGAATTTTTTTTCGTTGTAGGAGAAGGAAGAGACAAAAAAATAAAGATCATGTTGGGGATATTTAAAAAAAATATTTAAAAAACTCATAATATTAGAAATCAAACACTGATTTGAGTCTACTGAACACTTTATTTTATTTTTACAAATATAAAAATAAAAACTTCGTGACAATTGTTTCGCCTTGTGAGGGCATTTTCAAACGAATGTCTGTTCTACAAAATAAACACCAAATCAATCAATAAAAAAAACTCTTTTGTATACCTAGGTATTTGTATTTTTTGTTTGTTCTTTTCAAACAAAACCAGGTTAATTTTGTATATCTGATTCTAGTTTATTATTACCTACGTTTGTATGTATAGCACACTGTATTCTGTTACAGCTTTATACGTGTAGATATATATATACTCGTATGTGCATGGCTTCATGATACTATCGCTAATCAACCGATGTCGGCCAATTTGATTCGCAGTCACCTGGCTTAGTGGAATATAAGGGGCTGTGTATCTAGAACACGGGGATTGAAAACTTTGCTAGATATTATTTACAAAATAGAAATTCAAATATTCGTGTCATTTTAAATTAAATTTTTTAAAAATTAATATTCAATATCCTTTTTGAAAATTCAATGTTTACTGTATACATAAAAAGTCCTGTGCCTATGGACGAACTCTGACACGCTTAAATTATAAGTTTTATTCCTCTCTTAAAACGACTATTTTTTCAATGAGAACTGTAAATTATATTCATTTCATATTATACGACATTGTGAAAATAATGTGCAAACACAAATAATTATTTATATGAAATTTTTGGATAATTTGCAACATGTTTGAAAAGTTTATTGAGCTTCAAAATGGGAATCGTGTTGTTATGGGGGGTTTGAACCAAGGAACTCCGATCTATGAGTCCGCTTAACTACTACAATATTACAATCCAGTCTTATTTAAGTAAAGTAAATTTTTTGATTTTTTTTAAATGTTAGTGAAGAGTTATTTTTTTAGGATTTGAAGATTATGGGAACAAACAAAAATGAACAGTGTAATTAATACACGATAACATCTCTTGGGTATCTTATCTCATTGATTGTCATCTCATGGTGGTAACCGAGCTAATGGAAACACAATGGGGTCAACAAGGTCACGCAACCCATTAAGGCTTACTTACTCAGTGCGTAATGAGATGATAGGCTTGTGGACGAACATTACCTGTGATGGATTGCAGATTCTTGAATTTAGATAAGTCAATGGTGTCAAACCACATGTAATACAAGGAAAAAAATTTAGAACCAATTAATAAATAAATTAACCCAATGTTTTCAGTATGTCCAAATGCTTGCTGACTGGCTGGATTTTCTCCCAAAGGAGTTGTTCATATTTTCATTTGTTACAAAAGAGAGGAAAAACATTTTTGAGAAGGAAATATGAGAGTTTAGGCATTATCAAGGCTAATGACCTGTCATTGGCTGGTTTAAATGGCCACTTTACACACTTTACACATTGTTAAATTAACTACCCGGTAAAAAAAGTAACATAAAAAATTGGAAAATTGTTTTCAGGCAATGCCTAGTAGGTGAATTGGTTCAGCCAGATGAATCTCACCCACATGATAAAGGTTTCAGCTCTTTTACTTTACAAAAGTCAACTAATGGAAGAGTTGAGGAAACGTGAATGTTCAAACAGGCAAAATGATAAATGTTACATAATGTGCACAGTGGCCACTTAAGCCAGCCAATGACAGGTCATAAGCCATGTAAATTCCTAAACTCCCATATTCCCTTCTCTAAAAAGGTTTTTCTCTCTGTTGCAACAAATTTAAAAATGAACACAAGCTCAAATATACGCAAAATGGCCAGCTTCATAATGTATGGCAATCTCTTAAATTTATTAAAGCCAGGACAACTTTATAAATTTAACTATGACTATATTTTTTGTAATACGTCAAAAAAAAGGTATTCTATCATTATCATAACTATTTCCCTATCTACACATATTGGTGTACTGGACACTGCAATGGCAATCCAATTGCAGCACATCTTGATCAACTATTAGTCAAGGGACTGTGTAATATTGTATTGTTAAACATGTAGTGGTCAAGACGCTTGACTCACGCACGGAAGGTTCCGGGTTCGATTCCCGGTGAGAACACAAAAAATTAAAAATGTGATTTTTCTCAAGCCTGGGTGCTCTGTGATGTAATTCACCACTGTAATTAGGCCTCCTGGCCTGTTGTGGTGCAAAAAAAAAAAGAATGTAAAAAAAAAAATGTAAATTCATTAAAATGAATAATTAAACTCGACTTTACTAGGAATCAAAACCGGGACTTCAAAACTAGTGAGCAAATGCATCATCCACTATACTACGAGGCTAATTTATTCCCATTTGATTTCCCTTTTCATGATTTGTACTCAAGAGAAGCTATCGAGTCGACAAAAATTCTCCAGGGTAAGGGTTATATTTTACACACATAACTATTTTCTTCATTCGGCCAATATATGATTAATTTATTTTATTCATTAAAAATTACACTCGTTTACATATAAGTGAACCTATTAAGACTGTTGAGGCTGTGCCCGTGTCAAGCCATAATAATTAAAAATAAAAAATAATTAGTAAAATTAATTAGATTCAAATATAATGACGTGTGATGCAATATAATAACAATCCAGAAAAACAAGGTAAATGTTATAATTTTAAAAAAATCCAAAAAAGACAAACAGACAAAAATATTAAAATTTAAATTATAAATTTTGTATAATTATACATAATCAAATATACAAAATAACAGTATCATTGAAATCAACAAAATAATAGTAAAATACAGTAGTATTAAAAAAAATGTTTTACAATATAATATAATATATATAGAAAAATAATATATATTTGAAAACATAATTGAAGTGATAATTGAGATATGGTTTCTAGAAACTCGCACAATACTGAAGTAAGAAAAAAGGGAATTGAAAAATATTATGTAAAATAAGATTGAGTACCAAATAAAATAATATAAAATAAATATTGAAAAAACATAAAAATATCAAGATATATAAAAAGCAAACATAAGTAAAAGTATGGAAGGAAAGCAGATTTGTCAGTTTGATGCATTTTCTTTAGCAATATAGTGCCCCATGTACCATCGGATTTGGCTAAGGGTTTGATGTTGACGCTTTATATAAAATCTAAATACGAGTAAAACAATACGTTTCAGGGTAATTGAAAATAAATCTAAAATAAATTATTAATCCTTATCACTAACAAATAGAGCAAAAGACATTTCGTTAGTCTGTTATTGCAGTGTATCTCGATTATTTGTAACATTTACGCAAGTTGATCAATTAATATTCCCAATCTCAACATAAGACTTTTAGTGCCATGGAGTTGGGACTTATGTCAAAAAAAAAAATATAATAATCTTATGTATGTAAATAAATAAATATTCATTTTCACATGAAAAACTATGGAAACAATCAACTTTTCTTTTGTGGTACATTGTTTAATTGATAAAAGTGTTGAAATTTAAATCCGTAATATCTCGCATCGTAGCAAAGTGTAATTACATTTAGATTACAAGGCAAAAAAACTATTTCAAATCAATTATGTATTAATTTCCAAATGAAAAAAGTTATGAAAGGCTTTTTTTAAACTTGGATTAAAATACACATTTACATAATTAAATAAAGGTTTTGAATATGTTATAAGCCTTAAAGAATGTATAATATCCGGTTATTTTTAAATATACGTCATGAAATGTTGACGTGTCATTTTCTGAGTTATTTTTTATGTTTATATTCTTATCAAAAAGTGAAATTCGACCGTGGTATTTTATTCAAAAGAATATTTTGATGTTTGATTGAAGTATAATGGGACAAGTTGTGGTCATATTTGGGTAGTATTTTGGACTGAATTAATTTATGATCATAGTTCCACATAGAACTCATAAAAGCGTTGTCGTCATATTGAGTTGTGACAATATATCGTTATTTCAAGTCTCAATACATGTATGCCCACGTTTAAATTTAGTTGTGAATCGAAACGACATAAGCATAGTGTTGAAATAACTGTGATTTTTTTTACGAATTATAAAAACAGAGGAAGTTAGTTAACCATAAAATCTATATTATTTTCAGTTTTTTTTAGTGTAAAATTTTATAAAATTCATAA
Source organism: Micrasema longulum (assembly GCF_059751315.1). Taxonomy (NCBI): domain Eukaryota; kingdom Metazoa; phylum Arthropoda; class Insecta; order Trichoptera; family Brachycentridae; genus Micrasema; species Micrasema longulum. The sequence continues at coordinate 1,048,207 of NW_028277652.1, read as the reverse complement.
AATTGAATCTTTTGAAAACAAATAATTTTTCGAAAAAAAATTTTTACCGTTAATTGTAGCTAAAAATATAATTGTTCTAATTGTTTATATCTGAAAAGAGGCCACAAGACCTTTAAAACTGATTCCGGGTAAATGGTTGGGGCTTTCAATGACGACAGTGTCGAATTTCTGGGACATGGTTGGAAAACGAGGACAGAAAAACATGTAAAAATTTGGAAGAAGCCTATATCCAGTAGAGGAGAGAAACGAGTTGATAAAAAAAAGATACCTTTACCTTTGGGACTCATTTTTGTATGTTCTCTTACTGATTACACAGGGTAACAAAAAAAACGTTTTTTTCTCGGAATTTTTTTTTTTATTCTGATAGTATCTTTTCTCCGAAATTCAAATATATCAGATTTTTCCCATTACAAAAAAAAACTCAAAATACGGGTAACTCAAAATAATGTCAAACATTTGATTACTTTATGCATTCTTACATTTTGTCTTACATAGAAACTGTGAACAATGGAACAGGGGATTCAGTAGTTCTAATTTAAGGAGACTTCTGTTTGAGGTACATGAAACAGGGGGTTTTGTTTATGGTTTTGATGAAATTCTGTGGGTGATGAAGAAATTCCGGATACATTTTTGAAAAAAGGACAAGTAATTGCATTAAGTACACTTATTGATGCTCGTGAGTTAAAAATCGCGTTGGCTAGTGTTATGCAATTACTTAGTTTTCTGCAAAACTTTTGAAGTTTTGAGTAAAATACAATAAAAATAATATAACAGATAAAATTCTAAGCCCTGAAAGCCAACTATAATATTACTCGTATATTATATGGTAAATCTGTACAATATAGGCCATAGGCCAGTGCGGTCCCTTTTGTCCCGGATCCATTGTTACAAAGGTATTGGTTTTACGGGTTAGCGAGTCTCATATTTATGCCTTTCGCATCAATTCCTTTTTACACCGTTGCGCAAAGAGCACGCGTAAATGGCTGCCTCGACATTTTCGTGAGGCAAAATATATTCAATAAAAATGTATGGTTAATAGATAATATTATTGAAATATTGAAAACGCTGTATTTTTATGTAAGCAGATTACTATGCCGAATTGCACGAAGCACTAAAAAGATATGCTTAAAATATAAAAAAAACAACTAATCGGTTTTAGAAAGTAAAGTAAATATGTAAAGTAAATAATATATATATGTATATATTTTTCATAGAGTCTTTTTTCAATAAAATCCACACATTATCACAGTATTAATACGTTATTAAGAAAACAAAGTATTAACATATATTTTGTCCCGATAAATTATTTATTAATAGTTTGTCATCGGGTGCTCAGACATAAGTTTTAATTAATAATCAAGTAAAAAGAGTACAGACATAATACAATAAAATAATTTTTTATATTATTATATTTGTTAAGTTTTAAATAATTAAAACACATAATTTTGTTTTTATGCTTTGAAAAATATTATTATGAAGAAAACTAATCAACAAAACCAGATAAAAATAGTTTTAAAGAAATACATATTTTTTTAAAAGTAAGAAAATACAGTGAAATAAAACAATTTAAATTAAAGAAAAGCAATTGTCTTGAATATATTTTAAATATAGGAAAAAAAATCAACACATTTAAAAATAGTTATAAAATAGTGCTCATAAATGTAATCAAAACAAGATAATAAATAAAACAAAGAAAATCAAAAATTTCCATTCATATCTACCGAAAAAATTATAAGAAAATTAAAAGAACCTCTTAAAATTAAGACCAAAAAATGTAAATAAAATACGAACAAAATAAAATAAAAGTTAACCTAAAAAAAATAACAAAAATGTATTCAATGAGAGATAAAAAAATGTTTTACATAAATAATAAATCCCTAAATTAACGTTCTGTCTACTAACCACTTACGTAATAAAAACATTATTTTATTTTTATTATGACATGTTTTCATGTCAAGTGGCAACATATTAAATATTTTTGGAACTTCTTTTTTAGTTTATACCGTAGTAAACTATTTTATTTTATTTAATGGGCGTTCACTTACCGTATTCTTATTCAATATTTTTTTTCATTTTCGCATTCAACTCACCTGAAAAAAGAAATGAAAACAAAACAATTAATCAAAAATACAAAACATAATTGAATTGAAATTATTTCTTTTTTTTTAATCTAAAATTTGTAGCAACAGGGGGAAAATATTTTTGAAAATGTCATAGCCACCGTGTGTAAATGTCGAAGTGCATAAAATGGCCGCTTAAACCAGCCAATGCCAGGTCATAAATCTTGTAAATGCCTAGGCTTCCTTATGTTCTTCTCAAAAATGTTTTTCCTCTGTTGTAGTAAATGAAATTATCATGAAAGGTTTCAGTTCTTTTACTTCAAAAAAGTCAACAAAAAACATAACAAACATAAATAAAGTAAAATTTGAAAAATTCAAAAGTATTATTAATCTAAATTAAATAACACCTTAATAAAAAAATGTGAGCTTTTGATAAGCATCATCCATTTTTACACGAGTTGATACAGCATCTAAAGACGGTTAGTAGTTCAACTTTCATTCAGCCTTCAGAATCCTAGATTAATAGAACCTATTTTCGATTAGTTTGTGCAGTCTGATGGCAGCCTTCGATACGGAGACATGAAAACGGAAGGTGAGATTATTTTACATAGAAATTGGGTTTTTATCTCGTCCCTAGCCGGGAAGTCCAACCAGCTGAAAATGAAAAGGTCCGCCAAGAGCGACAAGATTTTCAGTAATCTTTTCAGAAAACCCTTTGTGTTTAAATTTGATAGTGTATAAAAAGGTTCGTCGTAATTTACTTATCAAATTTATTACCTCCACCGTCAAAGCGAGCTTTTTTCTTTACTCACAGAAAACGCTGGTTTTATTTATGACGTCTAATTAAAGGGTAAAACAAGCTAATTAAATTAGTAATAACAGTTATAAAGATACAAGACAAAGTGAAAAACAAAGTAAAAAAAGGAGTAAAAACATGGTAAAAAATGTAGTAAAGACATAGTAAAATGTAATAAAAACATAGTAAAGTTGTGGTAAAAACATATTAAAAATGTAGTTTAGCCTTAACATATTACAACAGTGATGAAGAACACTTTAAAGAAGGCAATATAGATGTCTAGGCATTTACAGGGTTTAATAGTATATAAATCTATGCAATATCTCGCAGCAGTCTCCTGCAATGGTCTTTTCTCTTAGACATATTGGTGTCGTGAGTGTCCTGACGAAGAGACGGGTACGTCTTAAAACCGGTAGACATAAAAAGTCGGTAAATGGTTATATATTGACATATTACAACATAGAAGAAAAGATAATATAGAAGTCTAGGCATTTACAGGGCTTAAGACCTGTCATCGGCTGGCTTGAGTGGCCACTTTAGAGACTGAGTAACATTCACCATTTTGCCCATATTTGAAGATCTATATTACTTCAATTCTTTTATCTGATTACGTTTGTGAAGTTAAAGAGCTGAAACCTTTTTTTATGCGAGTGAGATTCATCTAATTGGATTATTTCACCTACGTACTAGGCAACGCCTGAAATTTTTATATTTTCAATTTCTATACTTCTTCATGGACCAGGTTGATTTATCAACAATATTTTAAATTTGTCCAAATTTTTGTAGACAAGGACTGGATTCAACTCCCTGTTACACATTATTGTTAACAGCTCCCCCGGGAGTTGAATCCAGTCATTGTGTACAAAAATTTTGACAAACTCAAAATATTGTTGCTTAATTTAGCCATTCAGATTTTGTCTCTTAGGACAAGAATTGTAATATAATTATCGAAAATTGCCGATTTCAAATCATAAGCCCTGTGAATGCCTAGTCTTTCAATCTCAATGTTTTGTATCTTTGTTGAATTTTGTCTATATTTAAGTGATGATTTAATCTAAGACTTGAAGACGCTAAACGAATTCGGGGAAAAGCTTTTACGGTTGCGTTAACTTTGAAAATTTACAATGTGTACCCAAGTACGTAAATATAAAGCTATAGGGTAGTTTTGTCTGCAGCCTGGTGACGTGACTTATCTCATTCTTGCATTTTAAATTTGTCGGGCTGGCAGTGATTAAAGACTCGGTGCTTCCCAAGTTTCCTGAACTTCGCTCAACCAACTTTTATACCTCAAATTATACTGACAGATTCAAAACAAATTAATTATAATGGTAACATGGTGAGATTGTTTTTAATCTAGAGGAATTTAACTAACTCAACGTGCAGTTAAATATGGAAAAATACTACTACAGTATACTCCGTGATGTAATCGTCAGCGCATTTGCCTACCATGCAAGAAGTCTAGATGACTGGAGTAAAATATTTATTTAAAAACGCGTTTAAATCTTAGGACTGGTACCTGAAGCCTGAGGATGATCATTTTAACTTCATGTAGCAAAAATGATAGAGATACTCTGCGGTTGTCATACTAATGCAGTCCCATATACATCATTAGCAGAAAATAAGGAAATTATGTTGATGATTCATATTTTTCATTTAATAATATTTTCTATTTAATAAATATCTACAAATGGTGTTATTCATAATCTTTAGATTAAATTTTTAAAAACACGTTTTCGCAGAAAAATCATTAGTAAAATACTTTTTAATACATAATATATTTTTTAATGAATACAATTTGATATATCTATACATTATATTATTAAGTCGGCCTCGTGGCATAATGGCCAGCGCTTTTGTCTACCATGCAAGTGGTCTCAGGTTCGATTCCCGACATGGTTGATATGAAATATTTATTTAATAGGTCGTTCTTACACTAGAGTATTTCATAGTCTCTGGACTGGTACCTGAAGCGTAAAACTGATCAAATTACCTTCATGTAACAAAAATAAACAAGATACGCTGCGATGAGTATGCCAATTAAGTGCCCTATACACCATTATTCGCGGAAAAGAATTGATTATGGTGATGCATTATTGTTGATTTTGTTTCAGTTTAATATAAATAATGTATTTTCCTTAATTTGGAAGTTTTTTGAAAAAATATTGATATCAAATAAGCGTTTTTATTAATATAACAAATATGATTAATCAAAATATTTATATTTATCATATTTATAACTATGAACATATGTTTAATATATATTTATGAACACAATTACACACCTCCTTACTTACTCTCATACAAATACACACAAACACACTTTTTTGTTGTACCACAATTTAATATTTACGCTTTTTTATTTAGACACTTCAGTAGTCCATTTTTAAACTGTATCTCTCAATGTAATTATATCATTGTTGACTGTTTGTTTCTATAAAAATATAGAAATAAAAAAAACTGTTTAACTTTTCATACTTTATAATTTGTAAATAATTTATAATAAAATGTTATTTTTTAATCATAACTTAACTCTTCTCACCTATGTAAACGTATTAATGTAATTTGTAACTAATATGTAAAAGGCACTAAGTGCCGGTTATTTTCTTAAAATAAAATTTTAAAAATTCGAGCAAACATTGAGATTTGTAAATTTGATTTGAGTTAATTATGAAGCATATTAATAAATAAATAGTCATTTGAAAGGGAATTGTAAAAATACACCATTTAAATACTTATAGATGGTAAATTTATTTTTTATAAACTTTATATTTGTAGCACTAACTTTGTAGTTATTTATAAAAATAAATCAAATAAAAACACATTTTTTTAACCACTAATTTTTTGTTGGAAATAAGTCTTTAAAACAAATTTGTTTTCTTTGTTTAATAAAAAATATTTTTTTTAAACTTTTGGTTGACTTACCTTAATTAATAAAAAAAAGCTCACAGTTTGTACGTTTCTAAAGAAATAAAAACAATCTATATGATTTCCATAAAAATAATAGTCTCGAGGGTAAGCAAATGCAATTTGACAATTATTTTTAATGTGAAAAATGAAATTTTTAACAGTATCATATCTTTAATAATATATATGTCTCGAAAAACACCTTTAATAAAATAAAATAAAATAATGTGCCAAAATATAAATTAAATAAATGTATTTGTATAAATCTGTTTTTACCTCAAATTGGTAGTTTTTCTTTTAGAACCTAACGGTATTAACGATAGGTTATTTAATTTTATTTTTTAAATATAATTAAATCAAACATATTATTCAAATTAATTTATACTTGAACACTGAAACGTAAAAGTAAAATAATAATATAAACGATAAAATGAATTATTTAATTAAATTAAAAAATACACGTGATAAATAAGTCTAATGAAAATGATTATTTCAAATATGTCACAATCTCGACAGAAAATTGACGGATTTAATCCTCTGGAAAATAAATAAATTACAACCTCTTTTTCAATTAAAATGGAGTATGTTCCTGAGAAAGAGGTTGTATAAAAGGATTTAAAAAGAACTTTATTTAGCCAATGAGAAAACATAAGCTCTGTAAATACTGCCTAACTTGTTCCATTTTCAAGAAGCTCCGTATTGAAAGCAAAAATATCTGAAAAAATATTGCGTAATTAAAATCCAAAATAATTATGAAATTTTCACGTCTATTCAGTGAACTTAGTTTCGTTAACATTATTCTATTAAGTATAATGAAACCTGTTTTTATTTTAAATTAAATGTTTTAGCACGAAACACTGTCTTATATTTTGTTAACCCTCGTGAGGCTTTTGAGTAACACCAGATGATATAGAAGACAAGACTTGATATATCTCTCTTATTTATTTTAATTATGAATTTGTATTTTTGTAATCTTAATATTCTTTGTTTTTTTAAAAAAATTATAATTGTACAAATATTCTGAATTTAAAAAAAAACATTTATCCTTACTATGCGAAGAATAATTATACGAATGAAAGTTATGCCAATATCACAATAAATATGTTTTCCCATATCAGAAAGAGCACGAGAATCGAACTAATAACAAGAAAAACGGATACGCTTTTCCATAGCCGGTATTGCGTGAAAGATAAAACGAAAGAAGGCATTCTTTCAATCGATCAGTTATTGGCAATGAACGGGAGTGCACGCTAGTTGTATGACCGGCGTATTTACTATTTGAAATTTATTTTGCTTCAACAGAACTAAATAAGATAACAATATTTATAAATTGAAGCTTGAAAGAACACGATTTTATATCATCGTAAGCAAGGGAAATTTGAAACATTGCCTTTTTATAGGTATAAAAGTAATGAGATCTTTAAAAATGAATAATAAATAACATCGTGAAAGACTGCTGATGCTAGAATATGCAGCAAGTTTCTTATTCTGTGCGTCTAGCGTTCTATTAAGACAATCAAATAAATTTATAGCTTACAGCAATTTGTGATTTATGCTCATTCCTTACATAGAACGTCTTCTCTTGAACCGGAAACATGGGAAAATTTTCCAACAAAGCGCATACTCGGCGACAGTTTATGAACGTAATAGCGTTATGAAACATCGCTCGAGATAAGATATTCCAGAAAATCATAGATTTACTGAGGAGATTTCTCACAGTCTTACGTCTTAAGATATTTAAAATAGGATGTTACACGGTCGTGTTAATTTTTTTCATTAATGTAACGAACAACGTAAAAATCGAATAAAAAAAATCTATGAAAAATAAAGTTTTCAGATTTCTTTCCTTTTTTTATTATTATTAAAAAACATAAAATAATTTACATAAATAAGATTTCTACTCTCCGGAGTTATAAAAAAAAAATTTGGGACGATTTATAAAAAGAAATCATTTTTGTTAGTATACGTAATATTGTTACCATATCGTTAAAATGGGATGAATGAGTAACATTAGCTTTAGCTTTAATAATTTTAACATTTAAGTCATGACTAATTAAATAATAACAAAATCTTCATTTTCATTTCTGTTGCATTTATGAGCACCCACCCTTTTTCTTCCTAAAAGCATAATAACCATGATTTATTTTTTAAAACCATGTTTTTTTTTTTTCATTTATACTTTTTTATTGTTTTAAACTATTTTATTTTGTTTAAGACTGGAGTTTTGTTTATGTTTTCTTTAATTTTCTATATTTAATAAGGCACTGGATGTCAAACTATTATCTTATAGTTTATCGGGACACTTATTGTTTGATATCACACATTTTACAATGTTAAATAATATGTTAATACAAATGATTTTTTTAAAACAAAGACTGAATTTGTGTTTCTACAATCCTCTTTAGTGATCAATATGGAATTAATTAAAAAATAAAAATGTTTACAACATGCTTGAAAGTTTAATTTCTTTATGTATTTTCTTGGTAAATAAGGATATTTTTACTATAATTTTACGCCGTTTTGAAAATTGCGTTGCATTAATATTACATAAATTTTAAATTTTTCAGTTTTGTGGTGTAATATTTAGCGCGTTTGTCTACAATGCAAGAAGTCTTGGGTTCGTTAGTCGCCATGTTTGACGTGAAGTATTTATTCAAAAATTTTTTTTACACTTCGATATTTTATAAACCCTGATCTTGAACTTGAAGCGTAAAACGGATCATTTTACTTTGATTTTACAAAAATAATCAAGATACGGTGCGATTATTTCATCAACGCAGTGCCCTTTTTACTATTAGGTGCGGAAAGGGAGAGATAATGGTAGATATTATCATCATCATTCACTTTCCGTATCTAATACACCGATTGCAGCGTATCTTGATAAAAAAAATTGTAGCAAGAACGTAAAATGATCAGTCTTACGCTCGAGGTACTATTCCAGTGACTGTTAAATATTCTAGTTTGAAAACAGCCTAAAAAATAAATATTTCATATCAATCTTGTCAGAAATCGAACCCGAGACCTCTTGCTTTGATAGGCAAACGCGCTGACTATTACACCACGAGGCCGACAGTTAGAAATAGCATATTTGTTGTTATTTAAATAACAACTTCCAATCGAGATCAATAATCAGAATCAAGTAGCGATATAACCTTTTCAATACCAATTCACCTTTTTTTCCCTCCTATTTCACAGAAGTAGCTTTTTTTATAGTCAAATCAAGATTTAAATGTCAGTATCTAAATATTTAAGTGTTTTCTTTACCTTCCTTCTTTCCTTCCCATTCTCCTTCTCTCTTTATAGTTTAGTGTAGATTCTTAGTAAATTTTGCTTTAACAATATTTGAGTATGTCTAAATGCTTGCAGACTGGCTGGATTTTCTCCCTAGGGAGTTATTCATATTTAAATTTATTTAAACAGTTTGAATGTTACACAGTGTATAAAGTGCTCACTTAAACCAGCCAATGACAGATCATAAGCCCTGTTAAGGCCTAAAATTTCATAATCTCCTCTCAAAAATGTTTTTTCTCTTTGTTAAAATAAAATAAAATTTTGTTTTTTTTTTAAAAATGTGCATATATATGTGTTTGTTCAATTTTATTATAAAATAAAAAGATTCTTCATAAATGTGTACCTAAATTATATATTATTAAGCTCTCAAGGACAAAAACTATTTTCAAGAGAGGAGTTTAGGACTGTATTTGAGTGGAAAAAGAAACATAAATATTTCTTAGTAATGCACTAAACGTAGAGAGTGGACTCTTTAATTTTAGAAAATTATACTTATTTCAGTGCCTGAAATATGTGAACTTAAATAGGGAATTGTTTCGTAACAATTTAAATTGGATAAACAGTAGATTCGATAGTGTACTGTCAGTTCCAGGATGCAGAACTAAGTTCGCACAGAGGCACTCGATTCATGTTGGTCCATGATCTTTCAATCTTCTACCTAAACAATTACAAAACATTAAATCACTGATACCGTTTTAAGTAGGTTTGAGGTCTTGGATTAGCATGGAAGGAATAATTATGGTATAGTTTAATTTCAAGATGTATTTTTGTAATTAAAATTGTTAGAAAAATAAAAAAAAAAACGATTATATTCTGAATGTTTGAGTTTGTTGTTAACCATATAAATGTGTCATATTTATTTTTTAAAATTATTATTATGTTTCTGATCCAATAAAATATTTGTGGTGATATACCTTGTGTCAGTTTGTGTCAACTTATTACTCGTCCCAACTCAACACAGGACTTTTAGTCCCATGGGGTTAGTACTAATATCGAAAAAAAGGTGTAAACTACTTATAACTAAATAAATAAATAAATATGTCTATAATCATGTTTTCTGAACGGAAGAAATTGCTTCAGAAACAATGTTTGTTTTATTATTTTTTGCGAACATAAATTAAATTTTGTCAAAAATAATTTCCCTATTGATGATTGATGACAAGTTTAACTTGTTTTAAACATTGATGTGACGTCTTATCCTTCTGATATATTTATTTAGCACAAAACATAGTCGTATATTTTATAAACTTTTGTGTGGCTGTGGTGCAAGACGAGTCTACATAAGATACAACACCTTATATTTCTATCTTATTTATTATAATTATGAAGTTGTATTTCTTGTAATCTTCAAATGAGCATTTTAACCTGTGATTTAAACATTGAATTTGGAAAGTAAAATTTATATTTATATTCTGAATATTAATACAAAAAATATTAACCCTTACTTGTGAAGAATAATGATACGAATGAAAGTTATACCTATACCATAATACATAAATTTTCCCGTAAAAGAAAGAGCACGAATATAGAACTTATAACAAGGAAGACAGAGACTCTGTTCTGTGGCTCTTCTTTCAATCAATCAGTTATTGGCAGTAAACGGGAGTGAACACGAGTTATATGACCGGCATATTTACAATTTTTAAATTATTTTTTAAATATTAGAACTTCAGAATACTCTGCATTTTGCTTGAGGTAACACGATGTTGCATCACCACTCGTAAAATAATTTAGTAGCACAGCCTTTTAAGAGTTAACGTTTAAAGGGGAATCGGGTTGTGGTTCCGTGGCTTATGTCTCGGACTCACGACTCAAAGGTTCAAGGTTTGGATCCCACTCTACCTCAACTTGATTCCTATTTTGTAGTAGTGAGTTATTTACAATGCCTTGAAAATGGCCATCGAAATTGAATATTTGGGTAACGTTCGTAAGAGCGCAAATATTTCTTATTTTTTACAAAAAAAACACAAAAAATCACAAAAAATCATTTCTTTAACAAAACGCATGGAGTAGATTTTCTCGAACAACAAACGTATTCTTAGAAATTTTAACGATATAAAACAATCGAGTTATATTTCACTGATTCTAACGATCCCTTTGAGAGGATTATTCACATTCTCAAAGCCTCTTGCTGCGGTTTTAAATTGCAAAATATGCTACTGTATGGAAAACAGAATTACAAACAACATGTAAGTCCCCGCTTTCCTTATTACTAACAAGATCCTGAAGCGGATTGCGAGAGGAACAAAAGAATTTGGATGATTGGGATATTTTGTATGCTGCACACGTGCACGCATATCCGCGCTCAGATCAATAACACTTCGAGAAAATTCGCAGACCTTGCTTATAAGACGCAATATGTTGAAAAAAAAAGTTAGTAAATTATAATAAGAAGAGTCAAATATATTATTACGTTCTTGAATATTTATATAAAAAAAAAAACTAAGAATAAATATACCGCTAAACATCAATTTTAGAAAATTGTCGGCATGTAGGAAGAGATGATATGGAATGAAGTTATGAAAAATACACCCTTTTTATTATTATATTTGTGAATAATTAAGACAGTGCTAATTTATGAAAATTACCTCAAGAGCGCAGTACAATAAATATCCTAAGATGTCTTGCAGCTACATAGCGCATAAACAGTTGGAATTCTAGACCCTTTTATGAATTAAAGACACGAGTGGATAAAAATGTTATGTGTCAAAAATAAAAGGCAGAGATATCTGTGGTTGAAGTTTTAAATAGGTACAAATATATTTATCAATATATATACGTATAGAAAGTCTGCATTTTCTCCCAAGGGAGTTTATTCAGATCAAAGTTTGTTGCAACAGAGAGGGAAAACATTTTTGAGAAGGGAATATGGAAGTTTAGGCAATTCTGAAGATTGAACTTTGACAGTATTGTCTTAAACATGTTTTTTCTCTCTGTTGCAATAAATTTCAATCTAAACTCCCTAATTAGTGAAATTATGTCTTGTCTACAAACATTTGGCTTAAATCACAAAATATTTTTTTGTCATTTATGGGAGCAAAAACAAAGCAAGTATCTGAAAATCGAAGTAAAATTTCTCAACTGTGATGATAAATTCAACAAATCTAATAGAACAGCCAATGTTTATTTCATGCCGGCCACTAAGTTTCCACCAATTTTTACCGAATGTTTCCGAGTAAAACGGAACGAATCAAAAAAAGTTGAGTAGGTACCTACCAGGAATTTACGATTATATTTTTATGTAGACCCGCGTGAGCTTAACCTTTCATATTCAAGGGGCTTAGCCAAAATTTTATAGAGGACCGTTAATAACTAATGGAATAGGGCAGGGCCATATACCCTCGAGGACCTTTGGGCGGGAGCATAAAGGGTTAACAATTTACTTTATGAAAGATTCGTTTTCAGAAAAGGGGGGAAATGTGAAATTTTATTTTAAAATGCTTAAATATGGAAGTTTTGTATAGATATTGATAAATAAAGCGACGCATTTAATATAATTAAAGCCAATTAGAATGCTACACAGTTTACAGTAAAGTACATTAACTCAAAAGTTAGTTGATTTTACCTACTGCTTCTGTAAGTGTAAAAATTGAAAGATGTTTTCAGGAGTTACCTAGTTTGTAGTAGAAATAATTCAGTCCGATGATTTCACCTGCGTCAATAAAGTCTTAAGCTCTTCAACTTCACAATATGAATATGAATGAGCACTTGCAACACCCGGTGCCAGGTCTGTCAATGCAGCAACGCAACACGTCACCAACAACGGAAAAACTAAATTCAGTTTCTTTTTGCCCGGCCTTGATATCAGTTGTTTTGACAAGACATTATTTGCGACTTTCATAATTTAAAGTGAAATATATTAACTTATCACGGTAATGTTCAGCTGGAATTGTCCGCATCTATTTATTTGTATTTTTCCTTTGTTTAAGTCGATAATGTTAATAATAAACTCAACATAAATATATAAGCGAATTTTTTTTATAAACACGCTTATTCCTATACATCATGAAAAACGTAAGCCAAAATTCCATAACACCAATTATTCGTTTCACGGAAACAGCTTCAATAAATATTAAAGTTTCAAAGTAGGCAGAATGGTAAATGTAACACAGTGTGAAAAGTGGCTACTTAATCCAGACAATGATAAACCATACATCCTGTAAATATCCACACTTTCATATTACCTTCTTTTAAGTGTTCTTCGTCCGTCATTTTTTCTTAATATTAAAATATAAATGAAAAATACCAATTACGTTTGAACAAATTTTAAAAGTAAGAATTTAGATATTAAATCTGACGATACATTATAAAATGAATGAAGTGTGTATTAAATCAATGCTATTTTATTTGCTATTAAATTTATCATTTCACGGTGCAATAAATATTTTAAGTCAATATTTTATACATAAACACAACTTTGTGTTTAGAAAGAAAAACTGTATATTTTTTTTGTTATTTTTTTTATTTTTTATTTATCAATATTCCTACAGAGATGAGGTAGAATTTTTTCAAATTCAGGATTATCGATATTCGAGCGTTTACAGGGCTTATGACCTGTCATTGGCTGGGTTGAGTGGCCACTTTACGTTTTACAACATTCTCCATTCCGCTTATTAGCGAATATCGACACAGGTACCATTTTGATTCTTGTATATATATCTTATTAAATGAGAAATCATTCACTAGCGTGTTGGAGCACCATCTATGTATTGATATTGAAGTTAAGAATATTGATAAAAAATATATATATACCTACTCCCCCTCGGGAGAAATCCAGATTTGTGTATGTACAAAAATACACATACCAAAAAATAATGTTAAGAAAAACTGTATTTAAGCATTTATCCCAGTTATTTTAAAACAATATTTTGAGTCTATCCAATTTTTCGTTGACAAGAACTGGATTCAATCTCTTTACAAGTTATTGATATTAATACATAACAACAGAGATAAAGAATGTTATAAATAAGGGATTATAGAAGTCTAGGCATTATTGGGCTTGGCTAGGCTTGTGATCTGTCATTGGCTGGTTTGAGTGGCTACTTTATACATTGTGTAACATTCACCATTAAGGTTCAAGTAGTGGCATCACTTCCATTCTTATAATTATTCTTCGTAAAGTAAGGACAATTAAAAAAATAATTAAAATCCAGCATATTCATGTAAATTTTACTTTCCAAAGCTGATGTGAAAATGTACATATGAAGATGAAAAAAAATACAAATTCATCATTTAAATAAATAAGAGAGATATGTCAAATATTGTATCATATGTAGACTCGTATTATATCATAGCCGCACAAGAGTTGACTTCACGAAGATCAGCAGATGGACTAATTTTAGGAATGAAAATGTTTAAACAGGCAGAATGGTAAATGTCAAACAGTGTAAAGTGGCCACTTAAACCAGCCAATGACAGAACATTGGCCCTGAAAATGCCTTGACTTCTATATTCTCTTTTATGAAATGTTCTTTATATCTGTTGTAATATTATATCTAAATAAATAATTTATTGATAAGTCGTCCGATACACCAAATGAGGTCTCGATTCTGGGGTTTTTGGTTCTATCGAACCAAGAAATGTGAATTTTCAATGAAATATAAAATACGTATGCTTTAAGCATAAGTGATCTCATACCGCAATACTAAAACCCTTTTGGATCTCATATATTTTAGAGAAAACTTAAGGTTCATCTGTGGGCTTATACGAGTAAGGCATAGAAGGAATATTATTTGTATTGTGAGCCATATACAGAGTCGATAACCCTTCAAACCAAAGCTTTATTCTCTATACACGCATTGTTATTGGAAATCTGTATTTGTGTTCTCATATGTTAGCCTTAATACTCAATTAAAATAAATTGTCTTTCGGAATTAAAAGTTTATTTTATGTGATTTAGAAGTAAGGATTTAGTTATGAATCATGTTTATATCGCATAGATTTTTAGTCTATTTTTATTGAATTTAAAATGATTTAAAATTACCCTTTGTCTCGGGCGATAGTTCGTGGGCATAATATATTTGCCTGTCAAACCTAAACGAGACGATTAACCTGGTTTCTGGGGGTCTGAGTCACCTTCTCAATTCTCACAGGAGTAATTCTTATTCAGCGCGTCCAAGTCACGAGG
Source organism: Micrasema longulum (assembly GCF_059751315.1). Classification (NCBI taxonomy): domain Eukaryota; kingdom Metazoa; phylum Arthropoda; class Insecta; order Trichoptera; family Brachycentridae; genus Micrasema; species Micrasema longulum. The sequence continues at coordinate 1,033,029 of NW_028277652.1, read as the reverse complement.
GTGGGCAATTTTCACTTTGTTTAGGTGGCTAGTTTGGACGAGGATTCCGTATTGCGAACGCGACTCCTGGCACAGGGCTGCAATGGCGGAGATGCATTGCATCATTACGGCAAAATAGGCGTAAAGGGCATTTTTTTTTCTGGCCACCCGAACAAACTTTGGGCTATGAGCTGTTGGAAGACAGCAACGTCAGACAAGATGATGTGTTGACGATGGCAGCGGAAAAACAATATTCAACGATGGCATCCTAAGCCCCAGAAAGTAAGAGGGGTAAATGTCTTGGCATCAGGTGGCAAGCAGCCGTAAAACTAATCCAAATAACAAATCTCCTAGTCCGACGTGTAGATTGTGGAATAGAGGGACTGAACTTAAGGAAATGGGACATACGCCAGGAGGATAAATAAAATGATATTCAATTTATCAGCTCAGTCAGAGAAAGCATTATGTGAAATAAAATTAATTATTGTGAAATACAAGAAAACATATAGTTATTTTAAATCATTGAATGAAAAACTAAAACAAACGGAGTTCTGTCACGTAAATTATTTATACTTGTCGTGTTTCACTAAACCGGCTCGATTATTGTATACGAAAGTGGAAGCAGGTACATAATTAAATAATAGCAAATATAAAAAAATATATATTATAACATAAACATACATATATTTCAAAGGTGATCTTGACAATACGCTTAATAGTATATAACTCTATGCAATTTATGGCAGCAGTCTCCTGCAATAGTCTCTTTCCTTAGACAAAATAGAAATTTCTCTTAGCAAACGTCGTACGTTTTTTTAGAATTTAATAATTAGAATTACAGGAAAACCTCGTACGAGCATTCTCCAGTGCACCTTCCCCAGCCCACCAAATCATAGGTTGCCACTGACTGGAAAAGAGCTAAATACACAGTTCTGAGAGTGCCAATGTCCAAGATCTAAGTGAGAAGAATATATAACACAGTTTTCTTGATTTGGAAACCAGCGATTGGACCTGAACCTCCCATCGTCGATAATTGTCAATAATTATTCCCAGATATTTAATGTTCTTAACTGGTTTTAAAATCTGGCATTAACAATCGGATTTTATTTCAGGTGGGATTCAGGTGATGATCTGTTACCAATACTAAACGTAATGTATTTGGTTTCATCCACATTCGTGGTAACCAAAATATAGTCTAGCCAGGTTTTTAACACTCTTATACCATTATTTACTTTTTATAATAGAAAAGTTAAAAAAAAAAATAGTTGCCTTTCAGTATGAATTTAAAAAAAATATATACACATATTATTGAAGAAAGGCATGGAAATGCTTGGATTTGTATCGAGGTAAGCAAAAGATCTCAAATTTATATTATCAATCAAAAAATTATATTGTAAAAACAAAAATGTATTTGATATAATTTTTGCAAACTTCAAGAGCCAATTATTTTTGAAAAATAATTAACTTTCTTGTAATTTTGTTTGTGTTTTATGTATGATTTAAGAAAAAAATATTGTCTTTTAATATTCGTAAATTGTTTACAGCCTCTGTGTATGTAAAAGCACTTTGGGCGTTAATAAATAAACAAAAATCAAAAGTATTTTTTACTTCGTAAACATAAATTGTCATTTTTATGTTCGGGTGAATGAAGAAAACAATTCTGCTTGTGAAATAGAACCAGAATCCTGGACGAGCGTTTTTGACGGCTTGGGCAAAAATCCTAAAAAAGATATAGATAAGAGACAAGTCCTCGTAGTGTAGTGGTTGGCGCATTTGCCTGCCATGTTTGTGGTCCTGGATTCGATTTCTGGGTAGGTAAAAATAAAATTTTGATTTAAAGAGTGTTTTTACACTCTATTTTTTCTCGGTATTGGAAACTGGTAGATGAACGTATTGTATAATATAATTGAAAATTTAAGTAAATTGTACTGTAATTGGACAAATAGTTTCAGTATTCGACCCGGATTGTGACGTTAACCCAATATCTCATCACGGTGAAGAGTCTGATGAAGATGATGATAAAAGTGGTTCTGAGGAAGATGAAAATGAAGATGAGGACAAAGAAAGTAACGTTGAGGACGATGATGAGTCCTCCGATAGTGAAGATGTGGATGATAACACCACAGTTACGGATCAACTGAGAATGGCAGTACAAAAAGTTCTCGGATCCGCAGCTCCCGAAACAGATACAGAAAGTATAGATGCCGACAACATAGAAGAAGAGGAAGGCAAGAAACTAGATGAGGCCCTCGCAAATGCCTTAAAAATGTGGAAGGAGTCTAAAAACAATAAGACTAATTGTAATAATTGAAAGACTGTGTATTATGTTATTTTTGCACAACATTAGGCCAAGAGGCCTAATTCCAGGGATGAACACATGATATCCAGGCTTGAGATAATAACATTTTGATTTTTGTGTTCACCGGGAATCGAACCCGGAAACTTCCGTGCGTGAGTTAAACGTCTTCATTTTTTTTCTTTTTTTTTGTATTAAATTTGATATATGAACAACAAATTCTATGTTATATTTGCAGATGTTTTAAAATATTTCATTTTTCTAACCTTGTTAACTCTCCATTTAATTACTTACCTATCAGTCAAAGTCTAGTAAACCTACGAGCAATATTACGAAAATACGCACACACAAAAATACAAACAGAGTTATTTAAAAAACAAAAGAAAAATTAACGAAGAGAAGAATTGGGGGTATAAAAATGTTCAAACATGGGCAGAATGGGGAATCGTAATTTATTGCAACAGAAAAGAAATGGAAGTATTAAAGCCTAGGCATCGACGGAGATTATAACATGTCATTGGCTTATTAAATCGGCCACTTTACACACTGCGTAGCAATTACTATTTCCGCCAATGTTAAAACATCCGCTTTTTCTTTACTCTTTCATCTGCTGACCTTTGCAAAGTTTTTCCAAACAGAGTAGAAAAACTTCATTACTGATTTGTTATATTGCACCAGGTTGCAATACATTTCAATCTTAACAACTCCTTAGGGAAGTAAAGTCTAGCTTTGTCCTACCGAACATTTGAACATTGTTGGAAAGTGGACTGAATGTATTTTGCTAAAATAAATAGTCTGAACGTAGTGTTTGAAATTCTTTTTTCGCAACCTGCAATTTAACAAAGGTTTACTAAATTACTTTACTGGTAAAATTTAAAGGCTTACTTTGCGTGAGTCAATGATCGTTTAAAATCAAGAAACTTTAAACTGATAAGAGAATTTAATGGAAAAAAGCCGTACTCAAAATATTGTAGAATAGTGAATGTTTTACAGTAGCTACTCGAGCAAGCAAATGACAGGTTATGAGCCCCGTAAATGATTAGATTTCCACATTTCCATCACTTAAATGTTTTGGTGTGTTAATCGAACAAAGTTGAATAGTTTATATTATTTCATTATGTACAGATCTTTTATTGATAATTTGGTGTTGAGTGAATAATAAGATGAAATAGATATTTCAGAATTCAAGTAGCATTTGAAAATATTATATTCAATATATTCTAAAGGACAACAATACTTTTTCATATAAATTTTAAAGTTTAAATAAACATATATATTTCTTTATTTTCTAACGTTAAACTCATGCATCATTTGTGTATTTTTGACTATACTCGTGTTTTTCGATAAGTATCGAGGGATTATTGTTGATAGTCATGTGGACTATTATTCTATTAACCTAGTTAAAACACTGAACTCGGATTCATTTAAAATAAAATCCAGCATTCTGTAAGCGTTGTTTCATGTACAAATAAACGCATTTATGAAAACTCGTTTAAGCTTCGCTCATCAAATCGTCATACGGTTTAATAAACAAAACCATTACGTACTAAATGTATTCCGTAGTCATTCAATATAAATCGTTGATGCTTTTTTTCCGCGTACAAATACCAGATACTAATTCACTTAAAATACCATGAATAAATTACAATACGACACCAAAAGGTCAACATACGGAGGTCGCACTTAATTTAATTGTGAAAATCTGACAGAAATCTCCGGCGATATTTTTTGATTCCACGAAAAAGTTTGCCGCAGGTTTGTGTGTATGGACTATAAATACTGCAATGACGCGAAAAATCCTGGTGTTTTAAACATTTCGCATAAATCATAAAGTGTGCCACTCGCCGCGTACTGGCGCCGAAGGGTTGGAGCAGAGAGCGAATTGTATAATTCATCCCTCTCTACATAATCCCGAGAACGGTTGCGGTTTTACTGGGAAATTATTGTTTGCTACAGCCTTGTATTTCGCGAACAGATTGAGCGTCGGCGTCGGCATCGGTCGCGATGCTTGTTGCACTAATGTAGGAACTCTGACTCGGCATTAGAGTATCATTTTAGTACTGGTATTCATGGAAATACCAACGTTATGCTTAATACATTATATGTAACATTACTCCATTATCTGGGATATAACGTACAAAGCACTGTACATGATCTACAGAGAGAACACAATGAAGCTGAATTATTTACCCGACAACGTTTTGCTGTTTGAAAACTTGATGGAAAAGAATTAGTCCCGAAGGACTTTATTCATAATTGAATTTTAACATGAATCTTTCTGATCTAAACCTCATGTGTATTTATTTTTTTTGATTTTTATGACTTTTTTGAATTTTTCACATATTTTTCAATTCGGGTTGAAAGCCGGAGCATTTTGAGCATTTTAAAAAATAATTTTAAATAGATCGATAAGGTGGTTAATAGGTTTCCTCATTTAGGTTTGAATTTTTTAAAAATAATTTTGATAATTATTATTAATATTCAAAGCATTAACTTTGTGGTCCAACATTTTAATGTTATGTTAATAAAATTTGTATAAAACCACTCACCGACTTATCTATCTACCGATTTCGTAACCCGTCTCTTCGTCAGGACAACAACACTACACGGTTACGTCTCGAAACCGGTAGACAGATAAGTCGGTGAGTGGTTTTATACAAATTTTATTAACATAATATTGATAATTATTGTTCCATAAATCCGCTAATATTCACTACATATTGCCACATACATACATACAATACTCACACACCCATACACATATAACACACACCCTCACTTAATATATATATATTTACTCAGCCCCACTAACATGTACAATAATAACACTGATACACTTACACAAGTACACAAGCACTTATGTTACAATAAAAGTTATCCCCATAATATAATTAAGAGACATTTTACATATATATTTCTACAGACATATTGAAACCATTGTATACATTCTGTAATGTGTTTGTTTTAATGGGAAAAATAAAACATGTCCTGCCCTTTGCCACAACAGTCTTTCTACGCGATCCATGATATCCACTATTATGGTTCTGTTCCTAATTTCACTAACTTTACTGGTATATGATACACATTAAATTAAAAAAATAACGTATGTACTAATTTTGTAGTGTAGTTGTTAAGACGTTTGACTCGCTCGGAGGGTTCCGATATAAAAAAAAGTATACATTTTTATTGCTTTGGTTTATTTTAGTTTTGGTTCAGGTCTCAATATAATGAAATAATATGAATGAACAGAAGTGCTAAAAATACAAACATTATTCACGTTGTACATTGTTTCGAGCAAAATTATTAAAATATTTTTGTTTACAATATAGCAAAAACATAAACAATGCGTGTTGGGAAATGTAAAAAAATGTTTTTGCGTTTTTATTGATATGTTCAGGGTCTATTTTGGTCTTAATTGGACGGTTACACAACTAGAGTAGAATTCTCCCGGTGGCAGAAAATATTCCCTCGCCATGTCACGCACTTAAGTGTTAAACGGTATCCATTTACTTTTACGAAGGCCTTACTCTTGTTGCGTGTAATACCAAATATTTGACAAGTATTTCTTGTTGATTTCCACCGGATACGCGTTGACAAGAACCGGGATAAAGAAAACGCGTGGTCACCTAAGATTTCATATCTTTCCAAGACGAAAGTGATACTCGAACGATGCGAAGTCAATTTAAGTAATTCTAAGGTAACATAATTGAGTATCTTTTAATGTGTGTTATCCATATGATGTAAAACATATTTATTCGTCGGTATATCACTGTACATTGAACACCGATTAAATATAACTACTACGTAGGAGTAGGCTGTGAGAATAGACCGCCACACACGTCTATCCTGGCATATATTCCTAGCTTCTTCCACATTCACACATCTTGTCATACATACCCTTCGGTTCTGTCTACTTTTGACATGTTCAAACTTAAGATTTTGGTTTCTCTGATCATGCCACGTCTTCTTTGGTGGTCCTCGTCTCACGTTACCGTTCATTTTCACATAAACGAGTATACTTGTTTTACCATTCTTTCGTTGTTCATTTGTTCTACGTGACCAAACCATCTCAGATACCCTTTTTTAATCTTATAAATTATATTTTACTCAGATTTACGCTCCTACATGATTTCATAATTCCTAACTATGTCGTTCATTGATTTACAACACATTTGTTTAAGAGATTGCATTTCAACCGCGTTTATTCGGCTTTCATCCTTCCTCTGCCAGTTCCATGTTTCACTTCCAACATATGTGTTGAGACTAAAACTCCGTTGTGCACTGCCAGTTTCGCTTCGATTGACATATTTTTATAAGAAATTACTATTCTCAGTGCTGCGTTCATTTTATTGCCCGCATTCACTCCCCTTTCAACATATTTTTCTACTCTTCCATCTCTTAAAAACATGTTTCCCAGAAACCCAAATTCTTCTACTTGTTCGAGACTTAGGAGGAAACTTAGAACTCAATATTAAGTAAACCTTTATAGAAAAACAAATATTCAATTGAAACACTAATTACACATTGCATTATGCGACATAAAGTTCTATCCAGCAGTATACATATAATGCTAAAACTCTGTTTTTATGAAACGTATATCTTGAAAAAAATAAAACAAAAGTAACACCGTTACATGGTTTTGTTAACTCACGTTACATTATTTGACTCACGTAACATTATTTAACTCACGTTACATTATTTAACTCACGTTACATTATTTTATGTAAGGACGCTACAAAATAGCAACATAATTAACTTTACATCATTTTAAAATTATATTTACGGCAGGGATTCACTTATTTAAGCCTTGAATTAATAATGCAATATTGCTCTTGGAAACATCAGACAAAAAACCAAAAACATAATTTTTTGTTTGCAAGGCTAGGAGGCTCAATTATAGTAGTCAATTACAGAAAAATCACATTTCATTACGTGTGCTCTCACCGGGAATCCAACCCGGAACCTTTTGGGCGTAATTCAAGCGTCTTTACTACTAAACATTATTAAAAAAATAAATATAAATATATATATATATATATATTGCTTTAATTTTTTTTAAAACCAACTTATTTTTTAAACACAGTTCTATATTTTATTACTTTATATTCTATTTTTTTTAAATTTATGTTGTTAATACACTCATCTTTTTATTTTTATACTAACTATACTTCTTAACACTGTTCCTATATTTTATTTCTTTATATTGTGTTTTTTTTAAAATCTATGTTGTTTATATACTCATCTTCTTTTTTTAGACCAACTTTACTTCCTAACACTGTTCTATCTTTTGTTGCTTTATATTGTATTTTTTAAATTTAATGTTGTTTACATACTTATATTTTGTAAAACTTTCATGTATGTAAAAGCCTTATGGGCGTGAAAAAATAATAAAATAAAATAAAAATAATAAAAAAATATACAACTTTATGTTTTAAGCACCTTTCGGTAAACATGAAGTTTTAATGATAAAATGATATTTTTTTCCAAATTTATATCGCATTTTCATGGAAACACCCAGTTGTGTTTATTTAGGAAAAAAAAAATAATAATTTATCATCGCCATTTCTTGTTATCTTTTATCAGGGATATATTTTTTATTTTTTGTTTATTTTTCCATACACATATTTTTTACAAAGATATATAATTACAAAAATACACTTTAAAAAACTACATCTTAAAATTCAGCTATAACATGAATTAGAAAAAAAAAACCCACAAAGACTTCAGCGTCTGAGCGTGGCCCATTCATTTTTTAAGTATTAAAAAGTTAAGAGCATATATAAATGGTATGACATGAACATGAAATAAAAGAAAAGAAAAACTAAATTAATTTATGCTGATATTATGAAAACATGATTAATTTGCAGAATGCATTGAATTTAAATATAAATATCTAAATATCTTCCTTGCATCTTTTTCTGATGTAAAATGTGTGCATATATTATATCGTCGTGATCGTAGAACAACGATGGATTGACTTTCTATAATATTTGATCTTGAAAAGGTTATATAATGGCTTTATATTCCTATTATGAAAAAAAAAATTAAAATTATATCTAACTCAAGTATCAAACTATATATTGTACTTCTAAAATTATCAAGAAGTGACATAAAAAGTACCAAAAAAAATTTAATCGCTCTCACGAAAATTTGAAAAAATCACATGCGTCGTTGTTCTACGATCTCGATGATATTTTACTATCTCTTTCAAATTGTTTAGGGTGGTGATTTTCAACCTTCTTGAATGCGCGACCCTTTTATGAGTTTAAAAAATCTGGCATCCTCCAGCAGTCTTGTTCTGTTGTAATGCACGTATTTTAGTTATTTCAAATATTTTTTTATTTAGTTTTCTTTCTATTGAGACAAAATTACTTATTATAAAATATAATATGAAATGGAAGGTAAAAGCAAACGCAACGAGCCGTTTCCATCAGCAGATCCCTTCATTTGATGGATTTTGCTGCGGACTGCCAAATTCTAATGGAAATTAGTTCGCATAATATTAACATCTTCTAAATAAAGAAAAAGTAAATAGGAGAATAGAAAAAAATCAAAAATAAAAATATGCTCCATTTCTAAAATAGTATATATTTTTGCATCTTTTAAAAATGACAGGCACAGCCTTCTTACTGAAATTGTTGTAGTAAAATACTTAAAACCCTTGCATTTTACTTTTACCGTGACCTCCCAAGCAAGTTTTTGCGATTAACATGAGGGTTCAGACCTACAGGTTGAAAAAAAACTGGTTTAAAGCAACGCAATCTCTGCTAAAACCTAGATGCATTTATTTTATAGTGTAGTGATAAGATAATTCTACAAAGATGCATATTAAAAATAAAAATGCAATTCGTATATGTTCGTCGTTTTATTTATTTATTATACATGTAAGTGTGATTTCAATTACATTCTCTCTTTTGCCTATATAAAATCTTCATTTTAAATTAATGTTTTTACACTATAATGTTTCGAAATCCCTCTGCTGGTACATGAAGCGAAAAATTGATCATCTTACTCTTTTTAAACAAACATTATTAAGATGCGCTGCGATTGCTCTATGATTGACGATGATGATTTGGCATAGTCATCGTTGCGCGGGCAATATTTGTTTTTTTAAAACGTTTTACTTAACCATTTTGTCACTAAGTATCCAAAAATTACCCATGATCCGAAAGGGGGGACCAAACAACCCCAGCGGCTACCTGTATATAGTGTCGCGAGAGTAAAAAGTTGCAAGTGGTAATGATCGTGCAATTCACGTTTTCACGTACTCATATTTTACTGATTCGTGTATTTTATTAATTTTTGTTAGTTTTCCGAATGCCAATGTACATAAAGTGAAATTGACCCTTGTATTATTTACGTCTTTTTTTTGTTTTAATACTAAACAATTTGAAAACTTGAAAAAAAACAGAAAAATGCTTCCTTATGTTATTTTCAAGGTAATAAAAATAAAAATTAAAAAAAAAAAAACGAAATATCTGCGTTTTTATGATTTGATCAAATATTTAATTTTGAAGGTCATTTTCAACGAGTTACAAAAAAAAAGCAAACAGCTTTAATAATACTCGAGTTACCGTATTAAAATCGATTTATGGGGGATTTGAATTCCCCTTTTGGTCGTCTAGGTTAAAATATTTTTAACTTCTCATTAAGATTTCACAATTTTGTAAAAATCTTTTTTCAAAATAAAATAACACATGTTTCTTTTTTGTAATCAATGCAAATACATGTTTTTTAAAAATCCACTACATTGTCTAAATCATCTCCTTAATAATTGTTTTTAATATCACTAAACAGATATTACCGGTGCAACGACCATAATATAAAATGTACATAAACAGTATTTTTAGCAAATTACTAGTAACTTGCATTTTAATACATTGACTTTTATATTTCATTCTCAAAAAAATAATAAATCTCTTATAAATTTGCTGCTACATATTTTATTTGATTATGTGAATGTTAGTTTAACCCAGTTCTTCTTAGTACGAAGGTTTTGGACAAAGGTACCAACCAGAATATTGTAAATACGAGTTTAACCCCACTTAACTTATTTTGAATTTTAAAAAAATCAGATTGTTGGCCAATCCTTTCATAAAAGAATAATGAAGTAGGTTAAATACGTGCTTCTTCAGTTTTCATAATGTGAAATTTATTTTCATATAAATGTCTACTGCATCCTATCTTATATGAGTTTATTGTTAACTTAAGTCTGGTAAAACGCACGCAAAATGAAGAAATTATACGATTTTGCCATTTAAAAACATATTTTTTTGATGGCACAGTAATAAAAAACATAAATTTAATAAAAACAATATTTTTTGAGGTATTTCCATTAAAAAATATACTTTAAAGTTTTATGTAACTAAAATACAATTACTTTTAGACCGGCAAATTCCGCCATTTTAAATTAAGACTAAACTCAGGTATCTGGGTTCTCATAAAGGCTAAGTATTGAATGTAAATTAGTTGTTACAATTCGAAGATAATAAATCAAACATGAAAGTGGCTGGAGCAAAATTTCAATTTTTTGTTTTCGAAAAGAAATACAAGCATTTGAAATCACATACATTTTTGTGACATTTTCTTATATTTTTACGTAAAATTATGCCCTCAGTAATAAATACTTTTAGGAAAATATATAAAATTTTGCTTCGGTTACTTTCATGTTCAATTTATTTTCTTCAAATGATTACAACAAATTTGAGTTTGATACTTAGTCTTTATTGAGATCCTAGATACCTAAGTTTAGTCTAAATTTGAAATGGCGTAATCTGCCGGTCTAATCTCAAATGCAAAAAATAACCCGAAGGTGAAGACAATACATTGTACTTTCCTCACCTTAAGGTTTGTCTCTGCATACGGGTATAAAAGTAATTAGATTTTAGTTACATAAAATTTTTAAGTATATTTTTTTACAGAAATATATTTAAAAAATATTGTTTTTATCTAACTTATGTTTTTTTTATTTTTTATTAAAGCGCATATTAAAAAAATATTAGTTTAAAAATAGATAATCGTATGATTTCCTCATTTTGCGTGCGTTTTACCAGACTACAGCCTTAAGCCCCAATTTGGCGGCATATTTGCATGTCTCGTACTTATTAAATTAATCTCTCTATTTTAATTATCAGTATAGATATTAACAAGGTAACAATGAAATAATACAGTTGTAAGAAACGAAAAAACGTAGACACAATTCATCATACAATTTTACGTCGAGTTATCGGTGGAGCACTTAATTCTACCTAATTGTTCGGTTTTCCTCAGACGCATAATAATTTTTCATTTTTATGTAGAAATAATAAAAAATAAAAAATCTTGAGTAGATCTTTCTTTTTTTATTGATACTCCATGTGCAAAATGTTTTAAAGAAAATTTTATTTAATCTATTGAAATTTGCATATTTTTACTTTAGAGATATGTGGAGATGATATAATGTTCATTAAACTACTATTTATTTTTAATAGGATAAACAACAGTTATAATATAAATAAATACGTTAAAAATGTAGTAGGTACACAAATATCGGTAGTTTTTCATAAATATAAATATAATATAAGGCCACATACTAAATGTGTAACTAAGAAAAAAAAATAAACGATTATACAACAAAAACAAGCGCCCGATTCATTAAGTTTTATCATAATTTATATCACAACCAGTAACTTTTATTTTAAAGATTTTAATTGAAAACTGGAATGAATTATTTAACCAATCAGTGAAAATAGTAAAAAACTTAAAATTAAATCATATTCAAAGCACGTTTATCATCAATGCTTTTTGATAATGAAAACATGAATTTTGAAAATACTTATATGAATAAAATTAAGATTTTTTCGTCTGGAAAATCCAATCATATACGACTACTCACTGAACGATGAAATATTATCATATGTGTCTAGTATACGTGATTTAGGTATTATACTTGACACCTAACTTTCTTTTACAATTCATATTGAACATGTTATCAATAAATCCTTAAAACTTCTTGGATTTACTAACAGAAGCACAGCTGACTTCAAAAATATCAATACCCTTAAAACTTTCTTCAGTTCCCTAGTTCGCCCGCACCTAGAGTATTCCTCTGTTATCTGGTCTCCTTATTATGATGTTCACATCAAGAATATTGAATCAGTTCAACGTCGATTTTTGAAAAAGATAGGCTGGAGTGGGGTTTATCCAAAGACCTATATACGTATAATGAGTTAGAAACTACCTTGAATTTATATTTTCTTCAAGACCGTCGAAATATATCCGACCTTATAGTCCAATTTTAAATTTTTAACTCACTCTTTGATGCGCCTAAACTACTGAGCTTAATAAAATTTAATATCCCACCTAGAAACCTCAGACAAAACTCACTCTTTCTTACCGATAACCATAGAATTAATTATGTTTTTCATTCCCTTATGCCCAAAATTCTTAGGTCTGCCAACAAACATACAAGTACCAGTCTTGATTTCTTTGAAAATAAGTTGTCTTTTTTCAAACGGTCACAGAATCAAATTCAATTATAAACACCTATCTCCCGCTTCCACTACTACAAAGTCTACTATAAACCATTTAGTATTTCTACTTTTTTAATAATAATTTTCAATGTATAAATGTGTCCATAAAAATGCCAATTGGGCGTATATATAAATAAATAATTAAAATGTCGTTTTGTTTTAAAACCATCCATTTATTCATTGTTATGTGATCAACTCTTTAATATTCTCGATACTAAAGGTTACAAAGTTTTATAATATTATCAATGTACGAGTAAATTCAATATTTTTTATGCAAAACATAGGTTTGTTGCGAAGACTTGTCTTAAACATGATTCATTTAAATTTTGTATTTGAATACACAAAGAGCAATATTACAGTCCGTATATCTAGAAACTCAAGTGCCTTTGGAGTAATGCTTGCTAAGATTTTGTTTTTGACTTTACGAGAGGGTGATACAGTATGGGATCCTCCCCTCGAATAGAAACGCGTCCCCATCACTGAGGAATAGATAATCACGTACGCCAGTAATATCGTAAAGTTTTTTTATAGTTTCACGGAAATCGTACGACAAATTTCGGAAGCGGTAAGTTGAACACCTTAAAGGAACTGACCGAGACTAACCTTTCTGAAATGATATTTTTTTACGTGAGTGAAATTTTAATGCAACGACGACGCAAAAAAGGTCTAGGGTATTGAAAGTAATACTCGCTGGTACATTTTTATAGTTTATGATGTATAAAATTTGTTCGAACTGTCAGTAGGGTTGCAGTGAGACATCTTGCTGTGAGGTGTGATTCTATAAAATACTGCGAACGCCCAGTTGCATTCCACCGACAATACTTTTGACTAGTCCCACTCGTTAGCGTCCACGTCGTGAATCCTGGGAAATGGAATTACACTCATAGTGGTGGGATCACAGCAGATAACGAGAGGATGAAAAGCGAGTTTCTAGCACCTCCAAACTAGAACCAATCAGCTTAAAAAAGGTAACCCCGACAGAAAAATCCACCAGAGAAGGTAACGGGAAACGACTCTGGTCATCTTTTCCCAGGAATAACTATGGCGAGTTCTTCCAATAAGCAGTTGTCATGGCTGCGGAATGTAAGAGTGGCGCAGGACCGAGATGCTTCCAAGACAAGGCACTGCGGGAAAGATATATACAATATAAGCAATCACATTATTATTTATTAAATAAAAGGAATTTTTAATTAAAATTCCAATGCAAATAGCAAGCCTCAACTTTTACAACTTTTGCGTGAATCCTGAAGATGTAACAGTGTTCTAAAACTTAATAGAGTATTGATCTCACTTCTTTGCTGAATTAGTTAAGGGTTAACAAATGCGGAACACTCCGTACAAAGGCTATTCTTATACATCTAACCCATTATATAACGGTATTGATGTTATCTGCACACTTGCCAAAAAATACATCAGCTGTTTGCCACAAAGTATTTAATTTCACCTTTCATTTAAACGAGATAATTATTTCATCATGCCTACAACTTTTAATTGCTTCCTACTCCATAATTAATTTACGAGTACAAAAATTGAAAAACTCAATGCCAATGTTTTTATGGCTGATTTTTTTCCTAAATAAACATACAAACTTAATGACATTTTACTGTTGTCAGTTTTGACAGCGGTGAAAGTGGAATGACTTGGAGCCAAATAAATAAATATTCGAATATCCTTTTTGGAATAAAGTTTTCAAGGGGAAAGCGACACACGAGTAACATTACGATCACTCTCTTCGACAGTTAATCGAAAATCAATTTAGCGAAAGCTCTTCCAAGGATTCGAGTTTGTTAACCAAGCTTTTTTATCGTTTGCCCCATTAAGCTCACTTTAAAATATCGTCGAGTTGACGGAACTACAACGCAGCATTTTTGCAACATGGAAAAATGATAAAACACAAATTATAATTTATAAGAAAAAATATTTGAAGGCAATTTTTCGTTGAATATTAAGATTTGAATATTATGTTCTTTATAACTTTTATTTTATTTATTTAATTTACACAGTTTTACTAACGCACAATTATGTTTTTTTAATGCCCCAACTTGTTAGAAAATTTCGTATTTAGTCGATACTCTTCAATGCTTAAATCAATATTATTTAAATACTTGAATTTTTAGGTAGCTTGTATCGAGACAGGTACTTGTTTTGAAAAATATTATTTATTTATGTTGTGATTATTATTTTCTCATAAAAAAATATTGTTTGATGCTAAAACTGGTCAAAAGGCTTATTAATAATACTATTAATAATGTATACACATTAATTACAAAACTAACTACTAATTTCTTATGATCCTAGGTGTCAATTTAGAAAGGATAACTAACGTACATACCTTTGTGATGAATAGTGCATGAGACACTGAAAAAGTTAATTAAAATGGATAAACAGGATTTATTACAGGATCAGACTTTCTTGTCAAGTACGGCCTAAATTAAATATTAAATAAATATAAAATACAAAAGCAAATGCGCAATTTCACAGCAAAAAAAACGACAAAAATCTTATAACGTTACAAATATTTATTCAACGTAGACTTATAATATTTTTATAGGATTATATTATACTTAAATAAATAAATCACTTTATTCGTATAATACAAACATAAAATGATTGTATGTTAACTTTATCTTCCATACAATAACGGGTATTTTTTTGTCGTGATAGAACTTTTGATTAGTAATACTGTCTCTTGTCAAACGATAATAAATCATGAATTTTTTTTTTTTACATTTCTGTTTTGTAACAATACTCAAATGAATAATGAAATTCTTTACAATCGAACGATGCTTGCGAATTTAAAAAATTTCTTTAAAAATCTGTGTTCAATTAGGCAAACGTATAGGGTTCTTCGTAAAATCACGAATTTAATGCGTGACATATGGTCACATGGCGTCAGCAGGAATAGTCATGTTTGTTGGCCTCCTGATCCTGTGATTTGACGACTACATACAATTTATCTCTGGCGTCTAAAGAAACAAACCAACAACTCTTTAAGCTTAAAAAGTCAATTTAACACGCACGTATAATAAGTCGGATCAGTTGAAAAAAGTTTTCTTATGCGACTTAAAAAAAGTGCGTTTTCATTCTTTCATCATGAAATTAATTTTTTTATTTAAATGTTTAATTACGCTTAAAAAATCACCCAATAGTACCAACACTTGTGTGTGAACATATAATTTTTAACGTGTACTTATTACTGATTTAGGTTACATTACGTAACCATGGTTTTTTTATAATCGGTATTTATAATATTAAACTCATACACATACATATGTTAATTTAATATGGATTACATCATGTTTAATTTTGAAGACCAAATATAATATAAAAACTTTTATTTTAAATATGTTAACAACTAATGCAAACATTTTAGGAAATATTAAAAATAATAAATGAATTCCTTGATTAACGTTACACCATTAATTTTTATTCCCGATAGCTAATAACTAAAAGAACTAAAAATGTGCTCGGTAAAGGCCACTGTTGTTATCCTTAATTTATTTTTGTTTAACCTTACCATGACATGAGGTAAGTTTATAACAGTAAGTTACCATGGTATAAAGGAGGCTTTAGTCAGAAACGGACCTTTATCTTCTTCAATATTAGACTTTATGGTTATTTGTTCTGTAACACGTCCCCTCAATTTATATGGACAAAGGTTCCACATGCTTTTACCACGCAAATGGGCCGGTTTTTCTGATTGGGTTTTATAAAATATTCTTAAATGTGGTTTTGTTTTTTTTTGTACATTTATATTACCTAAAGCTATGATTCCATATTTTATGCTATTACAAAATTGTCATACCCTGTTTGATTAATATGGTGCATACGGCACTACATTGGTAAACTGAATGCTGTATATTTCGATTATTTGCCATGTGAAAATAAAGCGATCAGTATAAGGTTTTAGGTGACAATGCAGGGAGAGGGAAATATTAAAATTTAAAGCCATTATTTCTTTTTTTGTCGATCTTAGCAGGAATCGGCTAGAGACCGCAAGCAATAGCTCATAAACAACTCGTATATTATATTTTACACCGGAATATTTTATAGTTCCTTGACTCGTACCTACTGCGAAAGACTAATCATCTTATTTTTTTGTAGTAAAAATAAAAATCTAGACTATCTAATCTAATCTATTTATTTGTAAACTTCATATTTTTAAAATCTGTTTGAATAAAATCTGCACACTATATTTTGCTCGTAAGTATTTATAAAAATACAAATTTCCAGAATTCCTAAATCAATGTATTTTACTATTAAATTTTAAATCAGCTTTGTTTTAAATACGTAATAACCTTCATCTAAGTTTTAAATCTCAATAACTACAGATATGATTTGCACTTTAGAGAAGGGAATGTGGAAGTCTAGACATTAACAAGACTTATCACCTGTCATATGCTAGTTTTTTTTTTTATGAAAAAAGCTTTTGAGTTACGATTTCATCATCACTTTCTTTCCGCCCGTGTGTGGGTATACATTTGTTTTAAATTTAAATGAAAGCAACTGGAAGAATACGATAGATATAAAAAAAAAATGCCCATCTTTGAACACATTTTTTTTTTCAATGATAATAAAAAAAAATATCGTAAAAGTTTAAACTATTCATTGAAAAAGAAACTATTTAAATCTGCCGCTTTGAATCATAATTTCAACAAAAAATTAAATCGAAGCAAATTTAAATAATTAATCTCTTGCAAATTGTCCTTATGAAAGGCATTGAACAGTTTTGAAGCAATGTAAATGTTTGAAGATCCATATTTCTTCAACTTTTTCATCTGTGTATTTCAGTTGAGTATAAGAGCTGAAACCTTTATTGTTGTGAAGGATTTCATCTGATTGAATTATTTAACATACTAGGGCACGCCTGAAAATAATTTTCTAATTTTCTCTCTTTCTTCTTTTTTTTTAAATCATAATATTTTCTTAGGGGGTAAAATCCAACGTTTTGTCTACAAACATTTGGAAAAACTCAAAATAATTTAAAATTCGGTAAAATTTAAAGTTAATACATATTCGTTTATATCTGAAATCAACATAGTAATTAAAATACAATTTTTTGTTTTGTTTGTTGATTCAACTCCCTAGGGAGCTTTTCGTATTGAGATATTAAAACAAAGAAGAAGAACAATTAGAGAAAGGAATGTATAAGTCTCTTCATCTACAGGGCTTAAAATCTATCATTGGCTGGTTAAAGTGTTCACATTTCACACTGCGTAACATTCACCATTCTGCTTCTATTTAAACATCTATATTCCCTCAATTTTTCAAATCTTATGAAATTAAAAAGCAAATACCTTTATTGATGCGGGTGAAATTCATTTAATTGATTTATTTTACCTTCATATCAGGCAACGCCTGTATTTTTTTTTTAATTTTCGTACTTCTTCTTAGAATAAGTGGATTTATAAACGATGTTTTAAATTTGTCGTAATTTTTGTCGACAACAACTGAGTTGCTTAGTACAAAGGTGAAAAAATTCAATTAGATGAATTTTGCACGCATCAATAAACAAACGATTCAACCCCTTAACTTTACAAACACCAACAGACTTGAAGAAAACAAAATTGAAAGAGTATAGATATTAAAATGTTGGCAGTATGGTGAATGTTGCACAGAGTGTAAAGTGACTACTTCAACCAAATGACAGTTTATAAGCCCTGTATATGCCTAGACTGATATGTTCTCTAGCCTATATATATTGTGCGTAATACACAATATACACCTACATACATTGATTTTTTTTGTACTTTGTCGGATTATTAACCAATATTCATTTTTTTGATAATAACTAAACGTGGTGTGATAAATAAACAGATAAACGCTTATAAAGATTCCTCCTAAATAATGAACTTTGAACTGTTGTTCCAAAATCAATTAAGCCTTTTTACTTATATATATATTAGTGTAGAAAAAATAATTCTATTTAATGCGTGGAGTAATGAATTTAAAAAGACGTTTATTTAATATTAAACCCTAAAAAAACCCCTTGAAATCTAAGTTTGTAAACTTCATCAGGATCACACTTTTTCCCAATTATACAATTTAAATTGGGTATCGATTTTGTCGAAGAGAAACATAGTTGTTTTGAATAATGTCTTCTGTAAGTTCTTTAAATTCAGTGCTACGGAAAATAGGATAAAAAAAAAGTTTTTTTACACGCGGTTATAATTCAAACATTTAATTGCACGGCAAATCTTTAAAAAATGTATTTAAAAAAAATCAAAATGGTTGTAATAAAATGAACTATCTCGGTTGATGTCATGAATTCGTGTAAATCAACCAATGATATAGTTTTGTGATAGATTTCCGGTTTACTGGAAGAAAATTAGTTGATCAGCAGAACTCACCATAAAAAACTTGTGACTTTACAGGGGGAGTCATTGCAAATTTTTCAAACTTTAAAAAAATTATAACGCTTATAATACAATATTTCAATTTTTTTTTTTGTAAATTGACTTAGTTTGAAAGTCTTTAAACAAATTATAAATATTGATAAACTCTCACATTCTGGATAAATCATTAGGTGCGTTTTTTTCGTTTTGATAAACAACAAACAAATCTTGTTTAAGAAAATATAATGAAAATAAGTTATTTCCTGTATATTTTAAATTTGCTGGTATAGAAAGCAAACGTAATATTACTTCGAACGATTCTTGGTGAATTAAAAATAAAATGTTTTCGTGTATTTAATTTTCTTTTCTAATCGGAGAAAATCAAACAAATATATTATTAACTTTGATAATTTCAAATGTTTATTTTATTTATCGACGTCAGCAAAAAAAAAGAAAAGATTTTATGCATTTGAAATGTGGTGCTACAGGAAAATATTGAAAATACTCTAGGTAGATAGAGTCCTAAACGATGACGTTCTCCGACGGATAAAAAAAAGGCACAGAAGACCATAAAGAAAAGATAACTTGAGTACTTTGGGGATGTAATGAGAAGAAGTCATTCTACAAGGAAGGATTGAAGAAAGACGTGGTACAGGTAGAAGGCGCATCTTTTGACTAAAGAAGTTGCGTGACTGGTTCCATTGCAGTGCTCAGTCTTTGTTTAGTGCAGCTGCCAACAAAGTAAAAATTGTTGCAATGATTTTTAACCTCCATTGGGGAGAAAAAAGATAAGAAAATGTCAGCAAAAAAGAAATAAAACGTTAAATTGTTTTTTAACGATACATTTTTAATTAGGTTTTATGTAAAAAAAATAATTTTAAAATTGTAAAATCGAATCATAATTCTCAAAGAGGAATGAACAAACAACCCTGTTCAGATATTTTGGCAGTGAGGTGCTCCCAAAAAAGTAAGTCTTTAGGCAGATAAAACTGTAGCTGTGGCAAGCTGCTTAATAAGTGCCATATAAAGTCATAAAAAAATGGAAGCAGATAACAAGATTTGCACTTATAAGACCTTTTTGCCACTTATCCTTGCATTTGGCATTGAAGCAAGGGCGGACACTGTCAATACCAAAAGTATACCAAGGAAAACAGAAACGAGAACTCTACGTACTGTTTTTGGGAAGACTTTGCATGATCGTGTAAGGAACTCCACAATCGAAGGGGCCTTTGAAGTTTGAGATGTGGACAGATAAGAGTGACAGCGTCGACGGCATTGGTACCAAGGTATACAGATAATTATTTCCACTAGAATTTCGTACATAGCTCTGCATGGAATACCATATAGACAGCGTCCACCTGGAGACCCTCAAAACCTTGGATAGATAGCTAGTGTTCAGCATCACAAGACGATAACTCTGTTAAAACAGACTCTTAAGTTTTTAAAACGTTGAATAAGAAGAAGGGAAACAATTTTTATTTTAACAAGACTTATTTGCAATAAATTTAATTAAGATTTATATCCTAAATTACTAAAAATAAAACCAAAAGTAAAATATTTTAAAAGTTTATATAAATATTTAAAAAAAATATGAACTGAAAGGTTAGATTATTAGCAAGTACACTTAATTTTATAAATTTATATTAGCTATGAATTCAAAGGTGAAATTATTAAAATTATGAATAAGTCGGTAAATTAAGAAACCAATCAAGCTTTTAATTTTTACTGAGGCAGTTAGGGACGAAAAATGTTATCCTCCCAGGAGCAAAACATAAAAATAATCCCGGCTGTTTTTTGTTATAGGTCGCAAGAGGTTAAAACGTGGGTAGCAGAGCCTCAGTAGACCCACCTCCTCGTGTAAGAATAGTGCCCAATCTGAGGACAAACCTTAATTACATGTTTCGGCCCTCTTTTGTGTGGGACCAATAACTTTTGGGTGGGCGCGGAAGAATGAACGTGAAAACGCACTTTGGACAGATAGCATTTCATAACCAAGTCCGAAGTACTGGTGTTAGTTTGTAATCTAGATAACGTTTTCAAATCACTTTTGTTGTCATTTTGTATCTGGAGCGTCGTTAACAAAGGCGTGTTAGAGATTTGTTAGAATTTATTTTACGTTTACTATTGTGGGACTATGAACTCCTATTTGATAGTCTGTCTATTGCACACAATAATGTTTATCTTGTAGGTTGAAAGATCTCCTTTATAATAAGGACTTAAAAAAAAAAGACTTAAGGTTACATTGAGTCTTAACGAGTTTCTTGTTATAACAGATGAATTTAAAATTGTATTAGATAAATCAAAATACCAAATAACTGCTGCTTTATTAATCGGAATGTAAAATGCTTTAAAAAACTAAAAAAAATATTCATATAATGCCAATATACTAAATAAATTTTCTGTATGTGCATTAACTAGATTATAAAAATAAAGTTTTTGTGGTCTTTGTGAATATAAAAATAAACAGATTTTTTAAAATTAAATTATTTGCTTTTTATATTTGAAGCACTTACTCTGTGGTTATTCATTGTATAATAAATAAAACAACTTTGTTTTTAACCACTATTTTTTTATGTCTATTTTTTTTCCACTGACTGGTTTCAAAGCAAACAAGTTTTAGGGTCGGATCGAGAATTTCAGACATTTCTTAATTTCCTAAATTCATTACGTAAAGAAATAAAATTTACTTGAGAAAACGAAAAAAAAAATTAAACTTTCTTGACTTGTCTTTAACAATAAAAAAATGATTTCGAAACATACCGTAAACCAACATATACAGACTCAATTATTTATAATTATTAAATCATCCAATTGCCCATAAACATTCCGCATTCCATTCAATGATACATAGGTTAATTAACGTTCCACTAGATGATACTAATTTAAAAAAACACTTACTACAATAAAACAGATTTCTAATAAAAATGGATATAATGAAAACTTAATTGATAAAATATTAAATCAAAAACCAAAACGTAAACTTATAAATAAATATTTATATTCTACTCCCACAGTAAATAAAACAAACCCACCTTAACAATAGAGGCGGATTCTTTTTATAAATGACATCTTTTCAAAACAATTATCTTATTCCCTTCTCTTACCAACAAACATTAAACCGGCTTTCTAAACAACTAATAATATAGGAACATTGTTAAAAAATCACAACGACAAAGTCCATAATATAATAAATCTGGGATATACCAATTAAATTGTAATGATTGCGATTCAATCTACATTGGAAAAACTACAAGAAACTTTAATATTGGAGTAAAAGAACACTTAAGATGCCTAGATAATAATAATTTTTCTGAAAACGCAAATCATCTGATAGAAAATAATCATAACTTAAATAAAGACGCTGGATTGAAAGTACTTGACGTTAAAAATAAAATATTTAAATAACACAACTTAGAAATCTAAGAAATTAAAAGAGCGATTCATAATAAGAAAAGAGTAATTAATAACCAAATAAACAATGTTTCTTTTAGTCCTCTCCTGTCTAGCTTCGAAAATATTGATATCAAATTACCACCCTTGTAAGGAAAAAAGACTTGATTTATTGGGTCCAGGTGTAGTATTTAGTGAACATGATCAAAATAAAATAGGAATCAATTAATTAGTTACGTAAACCTTGACGAAGAAGCTTGTTTGCTTTGAAACCAGTCGGTGGAAAAAAAATCACAATAGGAAATTAGTGGTTAAAAACAAAGTTGTTTTATTTATTTTATTAAATTATTTGCATTTATCAGTATGTAAGCTGTCTGTAAATTAGATACTTACTCAGTAAAAAACAAATTCAGTCTTTATTACGTGAGCATAGCATCTATTTTTATCTATGGATGCAAATCGTAACACCTCACTATGGCCTAAAACAGCAAAATTATGAGTTCGAACAAATGTGTCGAAGAAGAGTTGTTGATCTGCGGTGGTTTGATTTATGTGAGGAATGAAGATATAAAATAACGGACGAACCACCTCGACACCCTGGACATCTGCTACTGACTGTTTGTTGGCAGTTCATGTCATAACAACAGGATGCAAACCTCAATTGAACCTGAACGGACTGGAGGCTCATTATTTACACCATATGCTCCAAATAGTGAACTGACGTGGAAAATGATGAAATTATTCTCATATTTTTTTGTCACTGTCGTTCGTTCTAAAAATATGTTATTTCACCCAAAACTGGTAGTTCATGAAATAAAGCAACGTAAATAAAGTTTGTTTTTAATTTAAACCACAAAATTAATTTTAAAACATAAGATGCAAAATTCCTTGTTTTAAAGAAATATTAAAAATTTTCTTACAAGCACATCTTCGCAAAATTTTGTTTTTTTCTTGCGAAAATTTCGGATAAAAGAAATTCGCTCTCTTGAAATATTAATTGCTAAGCCTTTCTAAGTAAGTCGAGCGGATACGTTCATTTTCGAGCTCATAAAATATTAAACATTCATTTAAAAACAATTTTGCATATTTTATTTTCCCTTTTCCCACTTTAATACACCACTTTTATTTTGCGAGATAAATTATCGCGATTACTTTCTCTTTCCGTTTACCATAGAAATGGCGTCGAAATAATTTTCTTATCAGTGGAAGAATAACGCTCAAGTACACGTGCACCAGAAAGAGAAATCTTTCGTAAATACGGACTAAGGCATATTTCACATTTTTGTAACCTCTCAGAAATGGAAGTACCTTCTCAAAAACAGAGGGAGGGCTTAAACACCAGCAGAGGGTATGAAAAGGCTGTTTTATGGTGATAAGTAGATCAAGAGCTTTATATTATTTTATACGTATTCAATATTGCGACAGAGCGCGGGGGACAATGCGTAAATAATTTTGTATTTTTCCTGAGAGATACATAAACAGTCTGAGCTTACACGGTGCAGAGCTTAAAGCGTTCGTGTGCTTCGTAAATAATGACTTTGCATTTTTACGTGGGTGAATAAAATGAGAATCGTTGAAGATATTGATCGCGTGATTAACATTTATAATTAAGCTTTGTTTGCTGATACAATATGAAATAATTATATGGAAAATTAACATCAATAAAGATTGAAAATTGAAACGCTGGAGAATCATGTATTTTTGGATTAAAATAAGATCTCATTTCAAGGTAAAAGCCAAAACATTTTTTTTTCTAATTAGTTTTTTTGTTAAATCTACCTGTAAGTTACTATGTCACAAAGTGTAATATGTAAAAATATTGACCGGAATATTATAAATCAAATTATCAAAAACGCATAAAATAAAATAAACATGCGACCTTTTTTTAAATTTTTTTTCATACCGACTGGTTTAAATGCTACACAAGCTTCTTTATCAAAGTATACTTAACTGACGAATCTTATTTTATTTTATTTTAACAGTGGAATTTGTAAAAAACACTTAAGTTGCAAAAATAATAACATTTTTTCTGAATTCGCAAACCATCTGACATAAAAAAGTATAATTTTAATAAAGATACTGGATAACATGTTGAAAATTAAATATTAAAACAAGACAACTTGAAAATTAGTGTACATAAATAAGTAGTTCATAAAAAGAAAAGAAAATCAAATTAACAATATTTCTATTAGTCTGCTCCTATCAAGATTTAAATTTCTTAATCTCACTTTATATATTTAGTAATGACTGTTAAGTCAAATAAGATCAGATTCATTATTTTAGTTTTCCTTGTTAATGAAACTTTTGTAGTTTTGAAACCGGCAGATGGAAAAATAAAAAAATAGTGTTTAAAAACAACGTTGTTTTAAGTCTATTTTATTGTTATGAATAATCTCAAAGTTAGTACTTCAAATAAACATTTTGTAAATATTACTATATAGTAAGTCAAATATTAATTTAATATTTAATTCATACTGTGTTTAATTTTGAAGTTTATTATTATTTATTTATTTGCGGTCTCATTAAATGTATTTAGTTAAAATAAAATAAATTAACAATATTACGTTTGTGTAGCTTAGAACTAAGTTGATTACAAACGTAAATATGTTAAATAACTCATCTAGATGGAACTCAATAGATGAAAACTTGTGATAATCATTTTGAAATAATATTAAATTTGAGTTAGATTTTGGATCATTTCCGATAGTATAAGAGGCACCGAAATGCTTAATATAATTTAATTTTGTAATAGAAATCTTTTTTTTGTAGTTTTTTTTACCAAGGGGCTCTCACAAGCTAAATAAATAATTTTGTATATATTGGTTTTTTGTTATAATTTATGTTGAAATTATTAACTAAAAAGTAAACACGGTATCTAAAAAATCACTTTCAAATAAACTTAATATTGAACTCTTTTGATTTTTCTGTCACCTTTTGTTGATTAAATAGACGTTTCAACATTTCCCACTAAAAGCCTCTACTAACGTTTAATTTATTTTATGCTACCCAACCCAACGATCGTAATAACTGGTCATATATATATTTTTTAAATTTTTGGCGTTAACTTAGATAATATTTTTTTTAGTGGCAGCATTGTTTTTTCTTCTAACCTCTTTTTTTCAAGACGTTTGCCGAGGTGCTGTTATAATTTTCTTGCGTTATTAACTCTTTTCACTCAATTTTTCGGTTTAACACTGCGTTTCATTACGCGTTAGTTAAACTTCGAATGATTTTACACGACAGTTAGTTTATCTGATTTTCGTGTTGGTGACATTTTTGACGCCAAATATCAAATTATTTCATTTTACACCATGTGTCGCTATTGTAAATTTAATTTTTTTCCAATTTTTATTTTTTTTTGTTTTCAGGATAAAAAATGACGAAGCCCAAAGTTTACCATCCCGAAACCTGAAATTTTTTCGTTTAAAAAATAAAATACAACTAATTAAAGATAGGAAAAAAAATTAACAATCTACCGTTACATTACGATCTTTTGAATTTTTGAAGCTCTTTTTGAGTATGTACCGGTTATTTTTAGACAATGTTAATTGGCTTTTCTATCTCCTCTTCTTTTCAATATGTACTCGGAAGCTATTTTTAGAGATGCGCTAAATGAACTAACAAACGGCATTAGCATAAATGGACAAATTATAAACAATATCCGATACGCGGATGATACTGTCCTTCTAGCAGATAACATGGAAAACTTGCAACTTTTATTAGACAAAGTTCACACGGCAAGATTGAATAAAGGGCTAGAGATGAATATTTCCAAGATGGTTATTCGATGGATGTATGGTTATTCGGAAAAAGCCACAAAACTTTCATAATGACTTTAAAACTCGGAGCGCAGGTTATTGGGCAAGTTCATTAATATAAATATTTAGGATGCTAGCTGAATGATAAATGGGTTCAGTCACAAGAGATCAAAGTCAGAATAGAGATGGCGCGAGACTGATTTTACAGGATGCGTAACCTTCTTTGCAGTAGGGACTTTAATTTAGACCTCCGAATGCGCATTGCTCGATGTAACGTCTTCTCGGTACTTTTTTACGGCGACGAAACGTGGACACTCACCCAAAACACTCCAAAAAAGATCAAAGCCTTTGAAATATGGTGCTACAGGAGATTAAAAATCTCCTGGGAGGATAGAGTCCGAAACAATAATGTTCCTCGACGGATGGAAAAAGATAAAGAGGTACTGAAGACCATAAAGAAAAGAAATCTTGAGTACTTTGGGCATGTGATGAGAGACGAAAAATATATAATTTTACAAGTCATTCTACAGGGAAGGATTGAAGGAAGACGCAGTGCAGGTAGAAAGCGCATCTCTTGGCTTAAGAACTTGCGCAACTGGTTCATTCATGCAGCACATTGCAGCACTCAGTCCTTGTTCAGGGCAGCTGCCAACAAAGTAAGAATCGCAACGATGATTTCCAACCTCCATCAGCGAGAGGAACCATAAGAAAAAGAAGAAAAAGTCCCTATGTAATAGACCAAAAGAAAATTTATTAATATATTCACACACTCACGAATGTTTGCATAAAAATCTACAAGACTGCAAATGCACAAAAATTGATCGTGTATCAAAATAAAAGTATTTAGGTATTATTATAGATTCCACTTTTAATTGGGAAGAACAGGTAAAAACAGTTTGCAATAAGCTAAGAGTTTGCCCACTTTACATGTACCATTTAAAACCATACATACCATACCCAGTGCTGAGACTAGTTTACTTGGGGATAGTTGACCCAATAATTCAATTTGGATTAAGAATATAGGGACTAAGTTTCAAATTTTGTACTGACAGAGTCTTGAACTTACAAGTACAAATTTTAAAAACTATCATACCTGTTAAAAAAAGATTGAGGCAAAAGACAACAATAAAATATTATTTGATTATGTTAACGTTTTGCCAATCAACAACCAGTGTCAGTATAAGATAGTGACAGATCATTTCCTCGATTGCAATTGTAAATCCAAAGTTACCCACCAGATCTTGACCCGACAAGTATCGGCACAGCAGCTGATGGTGCCACGGCAGAAGAACTACTATGAAGATAGAACAATTGGAAGTGTAATACCAAAACTGAATAGTTTCAAACCCGCTGAAAATCGTGGGGAAAAAAGTAGTCAAAAAATTATTAAAAACAGCAAGTGAAACTTCAAATAAATATTTTTTTTTTCTTCATTTATTATTAAACTATGTAATTACTTTTTTTTTTTTTTAAATAATGTAATGTAACCCGCAGACAAGCTTGTGGTAGCAAAAATACAATTATGTTGGATGCTCGATACCTTCGACCTCGGGACTGTAAAACAAGGCCTGCCCTCTCGCGATACGCGTGTTCGAAGAAAACAGGGAACGTTTGATTTTAGGTAAACTAATTGACGTTATGGTTTTGAGTGTCAATCCTGGAATTAATGAAAGGAGTAAGGACTTACGGTTTCCTCCCTTTGACACTGGTCCAGAAAGACACCGTTATCGTTTGCACTGGTCACTTTGCACGTTTTCTTATATGTTGGTGATTCGAAATCACTGTCACGCTCGCGGTACGGTTTTCGTTGTTGTTCGCGGTACGGTTTTTTTATTGTGTTGTCAAGCGTTGCTTTCTTGACTCGCCGTCAGGGAGAAGTAGGTATATTGGGATTCAAAACAAGGACCACCGGAATCAAAGGAAGGAATGGCTTGACACTTGAATAAAAGAAAATGAATCCGAAACATACTCCCCCGCGCTGCGGAATATGACGGCATATTCCCAGTAAATGGTTCTGTTTTGGTTAACGGTTAAAGAAATATGCCGACCGATGTGATGTATGATATGATGAAGGTTTGAATAATACGATTGTGACTGCGTGAATATGGATAATAAGTGATAATGGGTGATTATAAACAATGTCTAATGAGGGATGATTATGAATGAGAACTCGATACTTATTCACCCGGAATAGGGCATAACTTTACAAGTGGTCTTTTGACCAAACCACTTGCTGTTTGCACTGATACGATAAGATGTTTTCGAGGCAATAAAGCTGGATGTTTTGCGTCGTATGATAAATCTAAAGATTTTATTCTCCCACCGACCCAAAATATACCTTCACTGTCAACAAAGGGATTTAATTTTCTCATTGATTTCGGTAAATCTTTTCCCAGTTTCAGATTCTGAATTTCCCAAATGAAGGCGGTGTTTTGAACAGATTTTACAAGATACATCAAAGCCTTATGCATTTCCTGATCTGTAGGTTGACGAAGTGCTTTATCTTTTATAAGAGAAGAATTTATGAAACGTAATATGTATACTACGATACGTTGTATTATTCTAAGTGAAGAATAACGTGTGATTAGTACTTCTAATGGACGCTGACATGAGTCGTTAACAAGTACGTTAGGTCGTTTTTCTAATTCAATATTTCTTGCTACGTCATTAGATTTACCAATTATCAAATTCGGCCAGTCGTTAAGTTCCAATTTCAGCCATGAGGGGCCCATCCACCAAAGTGGATGATGTATCAGGTCATCGGGCAACAAGCCTCGACTAGCACAATCAGCTGGGTTTTGACTGGTAGGCACGTGCCTCCATTCAGCACACGGCAGCTTACGTTGAATGTTGGAAATTCGATTTCCAACAAAAATCTTATATCGGGTTGATTGTGATTGAATCCAAGATAATACGATAGTTGAATCTGACCATGCATATACTTTTGTTATATTGCTGATTTCTGAATGTGTTTTAAGAATGTAATGCATGAGATCAGCTAATAATGAAGCTGCACTGAGTTCTAAACGCGGTAACGTCATGCGCTTTACGGGTGATACTCGAGATTTGGCGCATACAAGTGCCACCTGGTGATGATGATTGGCTGTCGAACTGCGTAAGTAAACAACTGCGGCATAACCAGATTCACTGGCATCACAGAATCCATGAACTTGATATTCATGAGATCCGTTGTTAGTTATACGTCGGTTTACTTTAATTTGTGTAAGATTAGGTAATTGCGTAGTGTACCTTACCCATAGGTTATGTATGTCACTCGGGACGGGGTTATCCCAAGAGACCCCGAGCAGCCAAAGTCGTTGTATTAATAACTTGGCCAAGAATGTTAGAGGCGATAAAAATCCTAAGGGGTCGAATATACGAGCTAGCTCTGAAAGCATAGTTCTTTTTGTGCATGATCGGTTAAGCGGATTGATGTGATAAATAAATTGATCTTCTGCAGAATTCCATTCAAGTCCTAAAATTTTGATAAAATCACGATTAGAATCGAATTGTAGTGACGAAGCTCTGTGTTTTTCGGGTATAGCATTCAGAAACTGTGGTTCATTACTTGACCATTTTCTCAACTCAAATCCTCCAGAAGACATGATACCGTTTAATTGTGTCTGGAGACTCCGAGCTGATTCTAGCGAATCACAGCCCGATACTACGTCATCAACATACAGGTCTCTCATTATTACGCTAGATGCAAGGGGAAACGAATTTCTCTCATCTTGTGCTAATTGATGCATAGTTCTAATAGCAAGAAAAGGAGCCGAAGAAATTCCAAAAACAATTCGGTTGAGTCGATATTCTCGAATGGGTTCATTAGAAGAGCAACGGAATAGAATACGTTGATAATCTTGATGACCTTTAGTCATTTTTATTTGGCGATACATTTGACGTATGTCCGCCGTAAAGACGATTGCATGAAGACGAAATCTCAAAAGAATTTCTACGATATCTGTTTGTAGTTTACACCCTGTCAACAAGGTGTTGTTTAATGAAGAACCTCGCTCATCCTTGGCCGAAGCATCAAAAACGACGCGAAGTTTTGTCGTAAGACTTTCGGGTTTCACGACTGCGTGGTGAGGAATATAATATGCAGATGAGGATTGACATTCACCGGGAGGAATGGGCTCCATATGATTGCTTGATAAATATTCCATGATATGATCATTGTATTCCTTATAAAAAATATGATTTTTTAACAGGCGCTTTTCAAGATGATAGAATCGCCGCAGGGCAATTGAATAAGAATTGACGAATGATGGTATCTCTGAATTACGGAAAGGTAAATTCACTACATAACGCCCATCGGATTCTCTGGAGTGAGTGTTCTGGTACATCTCTTCACATCGTTGATCGTCCGCAGAGAAATTTGATGACTCAATGTTAGGTATGTTTTCAATCTCCCAAAGTTGTTGCACAGCACAATCCAGTCGGGTGTCATCAATTACAGACAATGAATGTGACAGTAAATTGATTTGATTGCTCGAGTTAGCAGACAAGACTCTTCCCATTAAAATCCAACCGAATACGGTATTTACGGCTGTCGGAACCACTTCATCTCCTTCTAATTTGCCTGAAAGAAGAAACTTGGGAAACAACTCACCGCCTATTAAAATATCAATGGGACGAGGTTGGTTATAACGATTATCAGCTAACACAATATTTGATAGGTGACGATATTGACTAGTGATTTGGTGGGTTGGCATGTCACCGCAAATACGCTCTAGTGTGACAGCTTCGGTAAAATATACTGGATCTGGTTTACCTACTGGACGTAGTTCAATGCTTACTTTATGAGAAGATGTAGTAGGTACCTGACCAATGCCTGACATTGGGGTATCTACCTTACACCGTTTTAAACCTAATCTGTTTACGCAGCGATTTGAAATTATGTTGATTTGACTACCAGGATCGAGTAAAATACGAACGACTTGATAGTTGCCATAATAATCCCTTACTTCAACTTCAGCTGTCGCTAAGAGGACAAAAGAAGGTGTAGGGCGTGATGCCGAATGCATATTGCTAAGAGTAGTAGCTGGAATGATATAATTATTTTTAGAAGTGGAAGCGATAACTTCTGGTGAATTATGAACTTCAGAGACGTTTGAAGAACACAAGTTTGTATTATGACGAGAATTGCATTTTTTGCAATTGAAAGTTGATTTGCAATTTGATAAGTTATGATTTGATCTAAGGCAGTTTACGCACAGTTTTAGTTGCTTAACGACATTCCAACGTTCTTTCGTGGGTTTCTCCTTCAACCGTTCGCATGAATATATAAAGTGATTTTCCGAACACAAAGGACACGTTTGTGTATTCGCCAATAAGGTTGATGAGGATTTCGGTTTGTTAAACGGAGTCTTCTTGGCGATGACGTCAGGAGAACGATCTCTGGAAAGACGTGATCTCTCCAAAGCCTGACATCTTTCTACAAGAAACTCTTGTAATGTTGAAAAAACTGGAAAATCTACCCCTTTAATGGATAATTCAAATGCTTCGCGTGAATTTTTATCGAGTTTAGTCAAAAGAGTGTGAAAGAGAATAAAATCCCAGTCAGATGTCGGAAGTCCTAATCCCTTTAGGATAGAAATATTTTCCATAAAAATGTCTAGAATTTTTCTTAACGCCTGAGGAGTATTAGTAGTAATTTGTTTATGATATAAAATCTCTTCCCAACATAAAAATGCAAGATGTCGTTTATTATTATATCGCGCTATTAACGCATCAAATGCGTCACGATAATTATTAGCCGTGATTGGATATGCTCGCATAATGTTTACAGGCTCCCCTGATAGTGACGATATTAAATATTGGAACTTTTCCACGTTCGATAAGTCGTTCCTACTGTGCACTAAACTTAAAAATAAATCATAAAACGCAGGAAACTCTTTTATTTGACCTGTAAATAAAGGTAATTTTATTAATGGCAATTTTGCGTAGTGCTTCTTTTCACACGTTTCGGACTGGACTTCTTTCTTCAATGGCGGTAAAACCAGTCGCTTGATGCTGAAAATCTCACACACGATTTCATCCATTTGTTCCTGAATCTCATTGTTCTCCCTTACGGCAGCTTCATCTTCAGAAATTTCGGACAAAATTTTTATTTGCGTTTCGTTAAACATATCCATTATAGGATCTAGCCGCTCGCACCACGATAAAAAACGTGGAATGTTTTCTGGATCGGACATAGCGTTTTTTCCCGATCGTAAAGCATCCTTCAATCTTTTTAGCGCGTGATTTCGCCTAGTTGTATAAACATTTACGCTAACACTCATGATTCTAAGTTAAAATAAGTGAAAATGATTTATAAGTTGCTAATGCTAAATGCTAAATGCTACTGCTAAAAATTATTGTTTGCTTTGCGGGACAGTACACGCGCTTATTATTGACGCGCGAAGAAGGTAGTTTAAAAGTTTTGATGCAAATAAAAAAAGAGTATGACGAAAAGGCTCACAGAGATTTATGTAAATGAATGTTGTTAATGTTTTTACGATGATTATAGGTTAATAATATATTATATATAAATATAAATTAATGATATGTTATGATACGATGAGAATTTAATCGTTAACCAATGCAGGTTTATTTTCATCGACAACGTGTCGCGAAAGGGCAAAATGTCCGAATATATTAATTATCCGGTTCGCAAGATAGACCAAATGTTGGATGCTCGATACCTTCGACCTCGGGACTGTAAAACAAGGCCTGCCCTCTCGCGATACGCGTGTTCGAAGAAAACAGGGAACGTTTGATTTTAGGTAAACTAATTGACGTTATGGTTTTGAGTGTCAATCCTGGAATTAATGAAAGGAGTAAGGACTTACGGTTTCCTCCCTTTGGCACTGGTCCAGAAAGACACCGTTATCGTTTGCACTGGTCACTTTGCACGTTTTCTTATATGTTGGTGATTCGAAATCACTGTCACGCTCGCGGTACGGTTTTCGTTGTTGTTCGCGGTACGGTTTTTTTATTGTGTTGTCAAGCGTTGCTTTCTTGACTCGCCGTCAGGGAGAAGTAGGTATATTGGGATTCAAAACAAGGACCACCGGAATCAAAGGAAGGAATGGCTTGACACTTGAATAAAAGAAAATGAATCCGAAACAATTATGTATGTTACTGATTTGTTAAAATAAATAAAACATTTAAAAAAAAAGAGTATTTTATTACAATATTTGAGTTTGTCTAAATGTTCGTAGACAAAAGACTGTATTTCACCCCCTCGGGAGTCATTAAGATTAACAAAAGACAACAATAAAATATTATTTGATTATCTTAGGTTTATCTTATTGTTTTAAAATGATTTCCTTTAACCTATTGGGCGTTTTTCGCTTGCTAGTAAGTCATAAGAAGGTAACTTTTCAATGTCTTTCGACCCGATAATCATTCCATTTTCATTTCCCCTACAAAATACTTGAATCCAGTGTATATTAATAGTAACTCTAATCTCGCCAGGTTGATTTATGTACGGTCTCCGTGTTTAAGTGCAGGTGTAGGAATTATGGAAGTTCGCAGCCAGCCTCGTATTTTATAAGGACATTGTGACAGAGTAAATACAGCGGCAAACAAAACTCCGGCGCGGGAAGATGGGTGGAAACTTCCCACTTGAACTTCACACTTTCGAAGACAACACTCATTTGCGGGATTCTCATTTCGCCAACAGCTAAAAGGCGAGTTGAATATTTGAATAGCAGCTATGTTAGAAACGACTTATTATTAAAATTATTTCCAAAATCAAAGGAGCATAAAATATACACAAATAAAATATTGAGTTTTTCTACTGACATTTCTTTGAGGAACTCTATTTTAATTACAATAATAAAAATACGTTTGTAGTTTTATCAAATTACAACTGGGATGGAGAATACCTTAAATAAGGGAATGTTAGCTGGTTTAAGTGGCCACTTTACACACTGTGTAACATTCACCATTCTGCCTATGTTTAAACATCCATATTTCTTCAATTCTTCCATCTGTTGATTTAATTGAAGTTAAAGCGCTGAAACTTTTATTGTTGGAAAAAGATTCATCTGACTGAATTATTTCACATACTAGGCAACGTCTGAAAACAATTTTCCAATTTTTAAACTTCTTCTAGCACCAGTTGGTTTCATTACAATATTTGAGTTTGTCCAAATGTTCGTAGACAAAAGACTGGATTTCACCCCCTCGAGAGTCATTAAGATTATCAAATTACAACAGAGATGGAGAATATCTTAAAACAGGGAATCTGGAAGTCTAGGCATTTACTGGGCTTATGACCTGTCATTGGTAGTTTTATTTTACTTTTATTTATAAGTTTTACCAGTGACCGTGTTTTGTCGTGACTGACATTATCAGACTGGTGAGAAACTAAACAAATTTCTATGTTAGCAATAATATTAGCAAGAGCCGCAACTTGTAAAAGGACGGCACTTTTCTTCTCAGAATTTCCCCTTAGCTTTGCTAAACGCTGTAAAAAACAAAATACGCAGCAGCGTTGGGAGGATCATTACCGCGCTTCCTCTATAGGTAAAATCACTAAAATAAATTTCCAACGCTGGCTGATGCAGCAAACTTCCGTCGTCATTGCCAAAGTACTTTCGAAACGACTAAAATTTTTACCGGACACGAAGCTATGAGAAGTTACCTATATGGGTACAAATTAAGGAATGATGACTATTGTCCATGCGATGATATTTCTTCACAGAGTATCGAACATCTGTTATTTCAGTGCCCATTTTTCAGTTAACAATGCCATTATCTTGAAGCAGAATGCAAGAAATATGGAATATCCGTAACATATATCCACACGGTAATTAAAAGTAGTTATCACGCGCCATTGTTTTTTAACTTTGCAACAATGGTGATTGGACTCATTTGGGTAATAAACCAAAATCAGTGATCAAACATTACATTTCCAAGACAAACGATTTTTTCCGAGTTCCTTAGCCTTGTACATGACACGTAAAGCTATTTAATACAAGAGTCCAAATATATAAATAAAATAATAATATTGGTAATATAAGTATGTAACTAAATACCGAAATTTTATGTCTACCGGTTTGGTTATAAATAATCAAATATGTTTTCAATAAAGCTCACCTTTTTATTTATAAATAATCCAATTGATTAACATTCAACCTTCTTATTTCTATCCTTCCCAAGCCACCACCCTCCCATCCCAACTTCCAACCAATTCTCCAACATAAATAAATATGTGTATATTTATGTTTTTCCTTTTTAAAAAAAAAATGTTATTACTATTTTATTTTATTTTTACATCTGAGCATGTTTTTCATTCTTTATTTCCATTCTTAATTTTTAATTACTCCTTCAAACTTTCTTCATTTTAAATATTATTTCCATTTGTAAATACTTACTACAAACTACAAACTTTAAAATATCTTTTTTTCACTTAAATTTTAATTTTTAAACAACTTTCATTTATGTTTTTCTTTTTCCTTCTCTTTTTTATACTTTCCTAATAAACCTTACATATAATTGTTTTTTGATATGGAAACTTCACTGGTCCATTAAAATTAAGTCTAATTGTGTAAAATTTTAAACTTTGTAACTGTACTGTATGTTTCTTGAATAAAAGAAAATAAAAAAAATAAAAAATACCACTCAATATTAATAACCTAATTATTAAAGCATGTTCAGACGCGGTGGTTTTTCATCCACCCTATAACTCATACACAATTTAAGTGTTTTTTTCGTAAATGATATGTACACTACGGTGATGGGATGATGAAAGTGTATTTTAGTATTTGCATGTTAGTGTAGTGAATATCCTGACTAAGAGACAGATATGTCTCAAAACCAGTAGACATTAAAAATCGGTAACTGGTTATATACACAAATTAGTTCATGACATAAATATTCACACAAAGAAGTATATTTTTCATAAATTAAATGCAAAATAAAAATATTTCAAAATTATTTCATTTAATTTATTTTATGCATACTATTCCTGTCTCTTTCTAAACTTTTTACCCGATTTCACCTTTTTTGTACATATTTAAAAAAAATATAGTTACATTAAAATAAAAATAAAAATTTCTCTCTTTGCAATTACAATCTATTTTCATATTTATTTAAGTAAAGTTGCATAGCATATCTTTCTTCGTCGAGTAAAATGATTAAAATGCATTTTAAAAAAAAGGAATTAATTTATTTTCTTAAATTTTAAATTATCAAGGGTGAAATGAAATAATATCGAGTTACAAACGAATTTATTTTTTACTTATTTGAATTCCCACGAAAACGGTCATTGCATTGGTAACGCCTTTAATACGTCACAATTCTTGTCAATTTTCAACGTTGTTCGAAACTGTTAAAAAATTTATAGAACATCGTCACAAATCTTGACGTCATAATTATGCCAAACATGACGCGTTTTTAGTGACATAATTTTTTATAATTTCTTTTTTATGGTTATGTATATTACCACAGGTTAGTGGAAAATATAAATGCGTCTGCAGATATTATAAGGTAGGAGTTTTTATCCCCGTTCATGCTCAGTGACTTGTTTCCAAAGCAAACATTCAGGTACACGAAAGATAATAAATAAAAAAATGTACTAATAATTATCATAAAAGGTATTTAAAGATATCGCGTATATTCAAATGGTCTACTTTGCATATGTTCGCAGTTTGCTCGAGCGTGCTTCTTCTGTTTGGTCTCCACAATAGGTCACACATAAAGAAATGTTCAAGAAAATTCAATGGACATATCTTCGACTAACTTAACTAGAGATGCAGGTAAATCGATCTAAATTATATGTCTTCCTGCAAAACGAACCACCTGCTTAGTTTAGAAGATCGTCGTCTACTATTAGAGATGGGGGGGTCCTTCGTGACATACTTAGTGGACGCCTTGATAGCCGAGCTCTTATGTCGGAGTTATCATTAAATG
Organism: Micrasema longulum; assembly: GCF_059751315.1. NCBI lineage: Eukaryota > Metazoa > Arthropoda > Insecta > Trichoptera > Brachycentridae > Micrasema > Micrasema longulum. The sequence continues at coordinate 995,855 of NW_028277652.1, read as the reverse complement.
TCCCTGGCTACCGCACCCATCACACGTTGAGCTTTCTATTTCATGTGCCAGCAGTTCGTACGAACTATGCCCAGAACTCTCCACCTATGCGTTTAGCTCGTTAGTATAATTTGAACTTTCCTCTTATTGATCCGTTTGGTTGTAACAAATTAACAATTGAAGTACGCATTTTAAAAAAACACATTTTCTTCTTAAATTTAGGAGTTTCTATAATCAAATCTTATTTTATAACAAACTCTTCATATTTTATACATTTTTGACACTTTTAAAATTTAGTTGTTTGGGGGATGGTTGGAGCTCCTACCCCAGTTAGAGATTAAGAGAGAAGACACGAGATTGCTGTTCAATGCGTATTTATTACATGGCAAATAAGATACTGCACTTGGTTGTGTAGCACGAGCGTAGCGGCGATGATAGGTTGAAGAGACTTCACTTAAACCACATGCTGGAATTGAGTGACGTCGTCGAGCTGGTCTGACTGACTGAACTGAACTTGTTGGGCCAACTGAACGAGCTGACTGACGTTGGCTGCGTCCTGTGGTCTCTTTATAGACGACGTTCCTTTGTAGTTCATTTCTTCATGGTAGGGACGATGTAAATGTACTTCAGAACGATGCCTTCTGATTTCATGTGCAATATTCATAGATTGTATTATACGTATGTATTGGATTCGGTTAAAAATGATGACATTGCATCGCCGGTCATTAATCTATTTTAGGTGAACTAATTAAACACATTTGTGTCATCGACTATAGACTATGGACTTTATACACTTGTGTAATAATATTAACACACATGTCGACTCTCATTCCATTAAAACACCCATTCACCCACCCTCTCACAAAACCTCACTCACCCTAACACACCAACATGTATTTTACGAGTATTTTATGTATTTCTGTGAATATCTGTCATTGGTTTTATTCTCTGTATATTTTATTTGTTATATTTTTTTACATTTTTGTTGATATCTCCAATAAATAAAATGAAAATATAAACAACTGTGTAATCTAGGCCCGGGTGGCTAAATACTCTAGCTGTATTAAACTGCCAGTAATAAACTATTCGTGTTTAATTAGACTATAAATAATATTTTGTATGTAAATATTAATTAAAGGAACTCATTCTGCGAGTATGTGGGGGGTATTCTAGTTGCAGTTTGTGTAAGGAGTGAGTTGCACTAGCGTAATTCCGACAGGAAGTGCATAATAATTCTGGCGGGAAGCCTTTGGTAAGGACTGAGAATAAGAGAGGGATGTTGGCATTTTCCGTCTTTAATTCTACTTCCAACTTGCAAACAATGGGGATAATTATTTTCCTCGTCCGTGCTCCGTGTAACACGCTTTGAAAATGTGATTCACTTATTTGTAAGATACTGTTTCCATTATTTAATCACAATAATCTAAAATAATAGAAAAATCCCATATTCGAATTTCAGTAGTTAAAAATGTTTTTTATTCATTATATAATTTATACTACACACTTTTACATAAAAAGACGAGCATATTGCCTTAAGGCGATTTCTCCCTGCCTATTCAAATCCTTCAGCTTGAGAAAATCATGAATACATAGACATATTCTAGGTTATTGTCCAGAATTTTATAATTTTTTTCAAAAGTTTAAAACAAAAATTAACTATATAATTATCACTTTACTACGAAGAAAAGAGAGACAAGATAATGGGAAGGAGAGAGTAAGTATTATTTTTATTTATGGAATATATATTCGATAACCATATTTGCCGCAACAAATCAGTTTTTAAGAACATTCATTTGCTCATGTAGGAACCGATTGCAACATTAAGCATACTAATTTTTCTTGTATGCTGACCCTTTATATACTGAGCCTACTCCTAGTACAAGCAAAATTTGTGAGTGTTTTTTGTGCTATTTCTTAAAATATAAATGTATGTTCAAATAAATAAAAAGAAAGAAACTACTCGAACATTTAGATAGTGACATTTCAATCCTGATTTTAATGTAAATAAAGAAAGGGCGTCTCTAACATTAGTTAGTTTATTATTCCACAATCGATTATAACTTGTTATCATTATAACTTATTCTTACGAATTACTTAACAATTTCACTTATTACTTACAACGCAAAATAAATATGTCTGTTAATCGTCATCAATCCCTTTATCGTGACTAATGGCCGATAGAGATTCATGGAGACTCTTTGTGGATACCATATGCTCCAACAAGGGAGTGGACATAGAATGATGATGATTTATCATGATGAATTGTGCTTATGTTTATTACCAAATTGCAAGTATTTTATGTATCCTTGTTAAAATTCATAAAAAAAATAAACAAATAGAAAATTGTCTAACGAAATACAGTTCAATCCGTCAACCACATTTTAATTTATCTATTTAAGGTATTGATGAAATCTTTGAAGTGGTTTGAAATTCGGGGCATCTTTTCATTTATCAACCTTATCTCTTTTTTCTAAAAATCGAAGTTAGCGGATGGAACTTCCCCACGTGACTATTATGTTTATTGATATTTCACTTTCTGGCCTTACTGAATCCAGTCCAGCATCTCATCCTCCATTGATCTCAATTCTCTGCAATTCTCTTCAACTCGGTAAATGAGGCGCAGTTTAAATCCTAGCACACTTGCTCCAAATGCTCCCGGCGGGGGCGCCCTCTGTAATTTGTCCCCTTCAGCAAATCCCTCTATAATGTCATGCAGGAGACTCTCATGGCGTATAATGCGGCTGATCCATTGAGCTTGCCTCTCTGAGATAGCTTTAATTATGTGCCTCCCTTCTACGATTCTGTTGAAAACTTCGTCATAAGTTCTTTTTTTTTTTTTACATTTTGTTTTTTTGCACCACAACAGGCCAGGAGGCCTAATTACAGTGGTGAATTACATCACAGAGCACCCAGACTTGAGAAAAATCACATTTTTATTTTTTTGTGTTCTCACCGGGAATCGAACCCGGAGTCTTTCGTGCGTGAGTCAAGCGTCTTGACCACTACACCACGGTCTAAGTGATGTGGTCTTTGATAGAAATTCCTAATATTTTTCTGTAGCACCACATCTCAAAGGCCTATTGTCTTTTTTTTATCTCTTTCGGTAATGCACCATGTCACACAACCGTACATCAAAGCATAAAGATCATTTAAGCCAACAATATATCAAAAAAATCTTAGTTATTTTTGGGTACACAACAAGCGCTTTCATCTAAGTTTCTTCAGCACTAGTAAACTGTTTTCATTATTTAAAATCTGAATCTTATTTTTTACGAACTTAAGAAGATGAGATGAAAATAAAAAAAAAGTGGTATTCAAATGAAAACTGTTTATGTAAAAGTGCTTGTTGTACAAAAGATAAAATACAATTAAACCAGCGAAAGCACGCCTTCCACAAATGTATGTACGTGAAAACCGTTTAAGATCGAGGGTTTTCCTTTCAGTTTCACTCGTACAAAAAACATGTTTTTTGTCAAAAATCTCGCAACCTTTTAAAAATTTTAGTTTTCTAATCTGTGATTTTATTTTGCAATTAAAACTGAATCGAGAAATTTTATTGATATTTTTATCAAAATCATTAACTACGGAGTTTGATTCCGTATTAAAACCCGGTTTAACATATTGATACAACAGAATATTGATACTACAGAATATTGATACTAGTGCAATTGAAACTAAAAACATTCTTACTGACATCAGTTATCTATAGTTTTAATGTTAATTAACAGTTCGTAGTTTTCTATCCTCAAAACACTTAATATCCTAGTTTTGAAAATAAGGGCATAAGAGGAATATTTGACACAATGAGAGTATTAGAAACAAATTTAGAAACTTTCTCCTAAAACGGAAAATTAGTTATTGATAAAAACCAATTTACCTAAATAATAGCCCAATTCAAAACCATCTCTTAATTTTGCAAAATATTTCAATTGTTATGCTTGACACCGCAAACTAAGCATTTTCCATTGAGTTGGTGAAGCATAATTAGAAATTTTATGATTCTTTTTTCGCAAATGTCTTATCCTTCAATGGAAATTTTAAAGTTTGCTTCAAATACCCTCATGTATTCAAAGTACTTTGATTTTATAACCAACATCAAAGCCCGAGAACCTGGCTTGGTAACATGCAGCAGATGACTAGGGAGACCCTTAACCTGGTTGCCTTTTTCACACCTGCGGGCTCTCGCTATGCTGGAAGACCTTTGATGACGACTTTTCGGCTATATGCGGTGAAATTTAGGGACGTAGGATTGACGTGGGATGAGGTGGGTGTGGGTAGGCGATAGGGTCTTCTGGAGGCATCTGGTGATGTCCACATGCTTCACTTAGGAGCCAATTTGAAAAAAGAGAAAGAATATAACAGTTTGATATTCATATGTCATATAATTTAAAATGTTTTTCACTTGTTCGATTTTTTTAAATAGGTCTGAAGAAATTCGAATTGAAAAATACTAAATTAAATTTTAGGCAAAATCTATATCAAAACATTAACGGCTCTCATTTAATGCTTAGTTTATATACTCATGCACCACACGTAGGCTTAAATATTATTTTCTTAGTAATTTAAATGAAAATTTGAGTAAAACACCATAGTAAACAAAAGCATACATTATTTCTAATCTAAACATTTTTTTACGTGTTTTTTCGCAAAGATTTTGCATAACCTAATGAGCCGCTTTTATGCAAACACAGGGTGGGTGACAACGCAATTTGAAATATTTTACTTTACGCATACAAGTCTCGTGGGGCTAATTGTGCGGCTGTTATCAACAACACCCCCTTGTAAAGCGTATCCACCCGCCTACGCGATTTGAATTCACCCGAAGAAAAGCTTTTTCTTAAAGACTTTTAGAAACTGAATATCACAAAAGGGTCATTTTCCTGTCCTAATTCTGTCCTATAAAAGCTACATTACAACGTTATCTTGATTTTAAATTACATCAACTACTGATACAAGGCTTTACAAAATGCACATGTTTCTCATTTATTATATTTTGTTTAATTTGAGTTATTTGATATTTTCAGTTGGGTAAAAAATAAGTAAAAATATATTAACAATACTAGAGCCAATTTAAAAAAATCAACTGTTTATCTAATGATACATTAAATATGAGAAAATTACTTATAAATTGTATGTGTGCGACGTTTGTATTCATGTGTGTGAATGAATAAGGGAGGGTGCTAATGTTTAGGTGAGCAAGTTAAAAAATAATCAATAAAAATAAAACGTGTATTTATATTGAAAATGGTACGGGAGAGAACTTGGTAAGAGATTTGATTATAAAGTTTTTTTTTTTAATGATCATTTTTGTTACATGAAAGTAAGATAATCAGTCTTATGCTTCAGGTTTTTAATCTAAGGACTAACAAATATTCCAGTGTAAAAACAGCCTTTTTAATATTTTTTTCATGTCAACCATGTCGAGAATCAAACCCTAGACCTCTTACGTGGTAGACAAACACGCCGACGAGGCCGTCAAAAAAATCGTATTTAAAAAATAAGTTTGCATAAATAGAAAAAAATATTTTGTAGTAATGCAACAATAGATAAAATTTTCAACTATTATACAATGCGCTTTGTCAAGTAACTTTGAGGATGTTGTTTGAAAATGTGTTAAGCCACACCAATCTTAAACTGTATTAACTGATGTTTAAAATCATAATAAATTAGCTTATCTATTTAGTCAAATATATAAAATAAACGTAAAGAAACAAAAAAATTTATAAAATTGTTAAATTTATAATTTATTCATATTAAAAAATAACAGAAAGTGGGATAACACATTTTTACAGAACACAATAAAAAATATTACCTTTGTTAACAACAAGCAAAAATATTTTAAACATTCTTACTTTCATTTTTTTCTCAGTTTTTTCGTTTTGGTAAATGAAAAAATATCAATGAAATATATGTATTATATCGTGATGGAATATTTTTTGTAAAAAAATTGATAAAATTTAAATAAAAACTTTGTTTTCTAATTATTTTTTATTAAATCACAAAAAAGTTAGCTGCCGTTTAAAATAAACAAAACTTGTAGGTAGTTCTAGCAAAGAAATCGTCTATTGTTGAGTTTACACATTTTTGCAATATTGTTTTCATGTAAGCCACATATTAATCTTATTTTCCAACAATTGGCCCCCGTTAGGTAGTGGTTATGACACTCAACTCACACTCGGAAAGTTTACGTTCAAAAATTAAATGTGATTTTTATCAAACCTGGGTGTACTTTGTAATTCACCACTATAATAGGGCCTGTAAATGACATAAACGAAGACCTTAACTGTTGACTTTATAGACAAACACAAATTTACTTACACTTAATGAAAAAAAAGCAATGTTATACATTTTAAATCTAGAAAAAAAAGGTCATAAAATAGATGCTAACATAAAAAATGAACGACTAGCTGAAATTCAACATGTTAAATACAATAGACAGATAATTGACATGGATAATTCATTTCGAAAATTTAATTAGCATTGTGGCGATATTATTGAGTCTTTTTTATTAAATCAAAAACATTGTTCCAAAAAAGGAAATAAAAATAATGTATGAAGCCCATGTAAAAAACTTAAATATGTTATATGCAACTACTATGGAGAACAGGGAATCAAAATGACATAAACAGACTACAAAGACAGCAAAATAAAATATCAAAGTAAGTATATGACCTACTTTATCTAACAGCAACTTAAAAACTTTTTAAGCTAACAAAATAATTAAATGTAACTGAACTCTTTAAACAAGAATATTTAAAATTTATTCATAAATTAGCCACTGATATAATTGTAGACGAAAAATTAAAACTAAAAAAACCTGTAATAAACATGAACACAATACGAGAATATTACAAAAATATCATATACAACCTTTTAAAACGAGAAAAGGACAATCGAGACTAATAAACCATGGACTGAACTTATACAATAAACTACCAGACAAAACTTAACAAAAGACTCAGACAACCTTTACGAAAAATGTTTAAAATACTATTATTAACAGTAAAATGTGAATTCTAAAAGAAAAAATATTTTGTTAAATGTATGTAACCCGTCAGGGTTTATCAAAGAAAAATTTTAATTGAAAAAAAAAAAAACTTCTGACATCTCACGCGGAGTTGTTTCAGAAATACGAAACTTAAAAAAATCATAGCGCTGATAATACGATAAATAAAATTAAAAAAAATTGGCTTATTTTAATAGTCTTTTAACAAATATTTTTTTTTTAAAAAAGACACTGAACTTTCTCATTGCATGATTTTTTTAAACTTGTTTCAACAGAAAGGGAAATACAGAGACTTGGTAAGTTAAAATTAATCAAACTGTAAGAAAGTAAGAAAGAATACCGTTTTGGATTATGTGTGAGTTTGATATTTGGTTAATTATTATAAAAACTTTATTTTATTTTAGTTTTTGAGTTTTTTATTTTATTTTTATAATTATTATTTTCTTCAATTAAGTTGTTCTTCTTATAAGGCTCAATAATTATCGCAAATGTTATACTCGCTGCATATGTATGTATACTTATTATTATGTAATCCGCACTGTAAAATGTACATACATATCTAAATTTAATATCTATTCTTAACTTTTTATTAGTAATATTTATCTTTTAGCTTACGAGAAGGCCTGTAATTGGATCTTAATATATAATTTAACCTACACTGTAATTAATAAATATTGTAATCTGTTGGCTTTCCAAAATAAAATAAAATAAAAATAAAACAACAATTTTTTTTTCGATTTTGTGGCTTGACACATTTTTGCATAGCACTTGTAGGTATGTACATGGGTTAATATGAAAAGCAAACTTTTCATTGTGCCCAGTCTCGGAGCCTTTTTACCATATAATGTGACATTTCATGCTGGTTTTATTGGTTGGTGTTCAACGTGATCCCCATTTTAAAGCACAAAGGAAATATTAACAGGCCAGGCTAATGTGATATCGAATATGCAGCAAGTCAACATTTTTTTTAGAATATTGCACAGAAACTTTTTTACTGGTAACTAGAAGCTTTTTAGATATTTAATATTTTTTTCATCTAGAATACTATTTTAACTTATCAAATAGGAATCGCCAGAGTTTTTCCTACAATTCAAAAAAATATTCTAAAAAACCAAAATTGATAGAAAAGAATCTTGGTAAAAAAAAATGTTTTTCTTTTCTTTCTGTATATAACAACGTAATAAAATATTTTTTTCTTTTTGTAAAAAAAAAAGAAACATGTGTTTCTATCTTTAAGGTTTTATCTTTATGGTTTAAAATCTTCTCCTTATATTGCTTTTTCAAATTTTAAATGATTACTTGCCATACTTGTTATTCCTTCTTTATTTTTTCTTTTTTCTCTGCTGCCATTGGCATGTTTTTATACTTGTTATACTTTTAAACTACTTTTAATTACTTATATTATATATGTTAATAAAATCAATATATTGCTGCTCTTACTATAATGTGTCATTAATTTTGAAGATGTTTTTTAAATTGACCTAAATTTAAATTTATTGTCTTATATTTCACTTAAAGATTCTTCTCATCGTTTCTTTGAATCCCTTAAAATAAATATGTGTTTATGTTTTTCCTTTTTTAAAAAAAAATGTTATTACTATTTTATTTTATTTTTACATCTGAGTATGTTTTTCATTCTTTATTTCCATTCTTAATTCTTAATTACTCTTACAAGTTTTCTCCATTTTTAATATTATTTCCATTTGTAAATACTCACTACAAACTACAAACCTTAAAATATATTTTTTTTTTCACTTAAATTTAAATTTTTAAACAACTTTCATTTATGTTTTCTTTTTCCTTCTCTTTTTTATACTTTCATAATTAACATTAGATTTAATTGCTTTTTAATATGGAAACTTCACTGGTCCATTAGAATTAAGTCCAATTGTGTAAAATATCAAACTTTGTAACTGTACTGTATGTTTCCTGAATAAAAGAAAATAAAAAAAAAAAAAAATAAAAAAAAAAAAATAAAAAACATATTATAATCTTACATTCTTTTTCTTTTTTGTTTATTAACTACAATAAATGATATCTGGTTTAATTTATTCATTTATTTCACATTGTATATTTCATAAGTGTTAACATGTAATTGATGAAAAATAAGTATTTTATTTTTTTGGCATTGAAATATTTCTGAATTTCGAATATTATTTTTCATTGTTATAAACCAAATAAATAAATAAATGCTTTTTTTTACAAAGGTTCGCATAAATACTTAAATATATAATATGTGCTATAAATTTACGTAAAACTATAAAAAAATATGGGCCACGCTCAGATGTTTAAGTTTTTGTGGGTATTTTTGTGCAAATAATGTTTTTATGTGTTACTAAAGAAAAACAAAAAATAAATGTTTTTAAAGAAATAAAATACAAGAAATAATAAAATCAAAAATTTGAAATAACCAGTGGCTGGTTTAATATATTTTATCAATGCATAATTTAGTAATCGTTACCAAATAATACTTTGACACGGAAACCGGTCAATAATAAAAAATTAAAAAAGTGGTTAAAAACAAAGTTGTTTTATTTAATTTTTAGTTTTAGTAAATAAGCAGAAAATTTATTCCCCATATAAAAAAATTAAGATATTTATGGAAGTTTATTTTTAAACCTTGATAAAGGAACAATCATGTTTTAAAACCGGTCGGCATATTAAATTTATTTTAATGATTTTACACAATGTTAATGCGGAGTTATTTTATTTAATATGGAGTATCACAAAATAAGTGCGTTAAATATTATTTTTAGACTTCCATTTAATAATAAGGTTGAAATGATTATTTTTCCCTGTATTTTTACACTTAAAAACCCTCGTTCATTTAATTTTATCAGCAAGGTTATATTTATTTTGAGAATACGATAATAAAAAATATCCTTAAATGTGTATATTTAATATACTAAATCCAATTTGAGTGATATCAGGAGGTCTAGTGGGTACATAATTATTATATTAGTAAATTGTATTACAAAATCGAAATTTCCCTCATAAAGTAACGCAAACCCACCCACGTCATAAAATCACAAAGTATAAATGTATGAATAATGTCATGTTGCTTGAACAATAACGTGTCAGAAATTTGACAGAATAATACGGGCAGGGATAAAGGCAGGCATAACACACGTGGATCAATTATTTTTCACATTATTAATTGTTTAATAAATCTCGGAAATGATTGATTTATAGGTTTTTCGTCTAACGAGATATTTCAAATAAATATTATTTTTTTATTTATATAATACGAGCTCAAGCCGGCAATGCTTTGCTTTTGCAAGATATACATAGTACAGAGATTAAATGAAGACAATCAAAAGTCTGATTTCAATTACTGTATTTACTCTAAATTAGATATATAGGTATACATTTTTTTTGTGTTTTGGTTTACATAAATGGTAACGACAGAGAATTTTGAAAAATAGGTATTCGAACATTGTTTTCCTGTCTCTGTCTTGTAGATGCTTCCCCGATACTGAGTGGAAAAAATAGCTGCATGTCAGACCTTTTGTTAGAAGTGACAAAGTCGACGTTTTGCTGTCCCGTATTCCGCACCTCAAAACTAAACCGTTTTTTAAATTTTTTTAGACAAAGTATCAGAACAAAATTTTCTGTATCGGTCGATTTTTTAAAAATGTTTTTTTTTTACCATGCACCCACTTATGGTGTCACCACACACTATTCTAGTGCCATAATCCAGAGATAAAATACGGGTATAGGTTTGTATGAAGTAAAGTCGGACCGGCTTTCTTTTAAGATTAAACAATATTTAGTAAAGCTATTTACAAAACGTTACCGAAAAATCATTAGTTAAAACCGTTCGGATAAACGTAAAAAAGATATAACTTTTCTTTGGTAAGTAGGTACCTAGGTACTTGTTTATGGTTGAATTCCAAAACTTTAAATAATTAATTTTCAAATACGGAAATCTTTTGCAAATGTCAAACCTCTTCTCAACATCAAAGGTGCACTGTATTAAGAAATGCGGTTTTCAAAAATGTATCAAATGTCAGCTGATATTATTTTAATATTACCAAAAAATTAGTAAAATGAAATAAATGGGTAGAAAAGACTTTAAGGAAATTATATGATTGGGATCCATAAAACACGAATGTTGTAAACATAAAAAAACAATATTTTATATACACTAAAAAGTAACATCTTTCAATTTTTATATGATATGCATTCACGTCAAATACAACCCTTGTAATGGATGAAAAAAACATTTACGCTCCTTACTTTTTTCCACTTGATAATTTGAAGATTTTAATAGTTATAAATATGTTCGTGGCAAAGATCTACATTTTGTTGAAAACCACACGTAAATCGGTCAAGTAGTTATTCAGTCCATCGAGGACACACATGCAAACATTGCCTTTTATATAGATTAATACATGCAATACACATGAAAGAAGACTGAATTCGGTCAAAATTTGATCTATCAGGCGATTTACCAATTCAAGGTATGTTGTAGTTATTAAATGAAATTTTATGTAGGTAAACCTCCATTTCAAAGTCAGAAAAAGGGTCTTGGCGGAATTTTTGTGTTATTCATGTTTTGTATTTTAAACTTGCGTCTTTATTTATACACATATTTTAATTTAAAAAATGAGTGATAAAACAAAGCTCTGACAAGCATTATCGATCCACTTATCCGGATTTGTTTTAAAGGTCTTGTGGCCTCTTTGCAGATCCGCACATTGCAAAAATATTTTTTTTAGCTCTGATGAACAGTTAATTTATATTTTTGAAAAAATCTTTGTTTACAAAAGATTTGCGTATTTAAAAAAAAATGTCTCATTTACTGCTTTCAATTCTTCTATCGCTGTCAGAGCAACTTAATTATAATCAGTCAATTTGTCTATCACCCTCAATAAAATTTTCCCAATTTCGACGGCAATATAAAATCAAAAAAAAAACACATTGGTTTGAACATGTATAGCAAATGGACTGCAAAAGATCAGTTAAAAAATGATGTTGCAAATATTAATAGACGCAGAAAACGAGGAAGACCCGAAAAGACATGGAATGACCAAATTTAACAATTGATCGGAAGATGGACAAAGAGTCGAAATAATCATCGTGCTTGCATGAGAAGATGTATGAACATACAAGAAGCTTGGTCTATATGGAAAAACAAAGTGATACGGCATTCTCATCCACTCTGATTACCCCAAAAGGAAACAGCGTGATGGTTTTTTTTGTTTGACATGTCATTAAAATAGGCTAAATGCTGTCAAAATCCGACTCAAGACGTCCGTTGTTGATTGTCGGTACTTAATGTAAGAACTACGGGACGCATCTGTCTTGGGAGGATGCACGTGAGCTGGCAGGCAACAGCTTGGAAGCTTTTTTAAGATACCATATTTCACTACATAAGATAAGGATGATGATATATTTCAACAGAGATGGACAATTTTTTGGAGAATAAAATAAGAAAGTTTAAAACTTTATTAAAAAAAGTATTTGAAGAACTATTTTTGTGGATATTCAATTTAATAAAATAATTATCATAAAAATTAATTTTTTACCAATTACTTCTTAAATAAATATACCTAAATTTCATATTTGTAATTTTCAAAACCGGTCGATAGAAAAATAAAAATGGTTGAATACAAAGTTGTTTTATATTTTTTTTTATTGTAAAAAAGTCTAGCCAGAACTGTCGTTGTTTGGTTTAAGTGATAATTTTGCACACTGTGTAGCATTCATTAAATTGTAAATTCGAGCATCAGTCTACCTATACTTCATTCAAATATTGATTTTGTATTTATTAGAACAATATCAAATAATTTTCTAAAAATGCCAATTTTTAGGACGATTTTAATAAACACACGCTAAACAATGTATTGTTGCACCACAACTACCAACATCTAACAAATTTCTTGAAAATATTTGGATTAAGAATATTGAGGTTACCGTTGCCTTTAATTTCCGTATTAGGCCGAATATAACGAAGCCTCAAATAAAACGTCACCAAGCAGGAACGATAGGAAAAGTTTATTTATCTTAACCACAAAATAATGCAAATATTTTTTTCAATGTTTTCAGTTAGAAGCACTGGGTTTTATTTGGACTAATACGGTTTTTTATCCGTTATTTTTTTTTTCATTAAAGTAACAACCCTTAAAGTTAAGACAATAAGCAGTGTGCCCACCACATACCGCACACCGCATTTAAAAGTCTCCTTAGCGGTGCCCACTTACGAACGAGAAAAGCTGCCTGAAAAAGCTCTCTGTTATCAGGTAGCCTTAGCATCTTTGTGCTGAAAGAAGGTTATCCAGAAACGCATTATATCCACTTCATTGGATTGAGAAAAGAGGGACGTGATTTATTTACTGACTGGGATTTAATTGATTTTCATGATCGATTCGCCAAAATGATCACAAAACTTTTTAAAAGCATTGAAATTCTTTTTGGAACCACCAGATCTGTATATCCGACAGGACCTATAAAAAGGCCACGATTAGTATCGAGAAGCTTTATTTGGTAATCATAGAGAGGGGGAAAGGGACAAGACCATGGATGTACCCACGGCAGCACGAAGGGGAATTAATAATTTGTCAGGTCATAGTAAATTTAAAAACAAATTATTTGTTTTTAAATTTACTATGACCTGACAAAGACTGCGTAATCCTGTGATCGGGAATAACCCAAAAGGTTTTAAACGTTGACGGATTAAAGGAAAAAAAGATAAGAAACTCTCCCTGAAAGGGGAGCGTTCCATCGCGCAAAAGACAATAAGCAGTCAAAGTGGCACCCGAAAATGGTAAATCTCAATATAGCCCAGTGTAACGCGCAGCAAATTGCTTCACCGATTCATTAGAAAACTTCCAAGCGAAATTAGCATAGAATCGGCGTAAAGGCAAAATATGAGGCACTATGTCTTAAGTAAGTGCCTTCCGCAGACCCGGGAACTAATATTTGTCCCTGGCACTGTGAATGAAACCATTCTTCCGTTGTTAAGATGTACAAGTTAAGGTAAACGCGAGATCCTAGATAGCCCAAACCACGGCTGGTTACTTATCCACTAACACGAACCTGCTTTTACTTTATAATTTGTCTTTTGGACGAGGCGTTGCAATCGCGACTCTGCATCTCAAATAAAATTATTTAAAACATTCTGGAAAGGCCAGAACAAACAAGATTGTCGCTTCTGAAAGTTGATAAGTAAAAATGTCCCAAGTTGACAAGAGGCGCAAAGTTTTTGCTATAAATTCATTAAAGGTAAGTATTTGAAGAGTTAAACTTTACTTCCACAATTCTGTGAAATATAAACAAGAGTTTTCGAGTTCAAACAAAGGAGGCTGACCTAAAAAATGTATACGACTGCCAAGGAGTATTTATGTAGCACAAAAGTTTAAAAAAAAATTAATGATCTAATGAATGTTATCAAATATTTGAATATAACCTCTTACAAACTTTTCTGTGTCTACCGGTTTCGAGACGTACCCGTCTCTTCATCAGGACACCAATTAAACCAACATGCAAAACAACATGCAAAACCCACTATACACCTTCACCATAGTTGTTGCACAAAAATATAAAACTAACACGACTTGCATTTAAATAAAACAAAATAATATTTTCATAATTTAATCAGTGCATGTTTGTCTTAATCAGTGCATGTGCTTATTAAAATGCATGTCGTGTTGGTTTTATATTTTAGTGCAACAACTATGGTGAATGTGTATAGTGGATTTTGCATGTTGGTTTGATTGGTGTCCTGACGAAGAGACAGGTACGTCTCGAAACCGGTAGACAAAGGAACGTCAGAAAGTGGTTATGTACAAATATTTAATAACATTTATTAACATGTTTGACCACAAAATTCATGCTGTAATATTTTTTATTTTATAAGAAGGTAATATGAAAGTCTTAAAGGGCCCTTGAAATTATTTTATTCAATTTTGAAAAAAACTGCAATTGGTGAAACAATTCGGCACAATACATGTGAGTAAGTAAGCACACTTATTTTGTTTTATTTTATTTTTATTTATTTTATTTTATTTGGGATTTTTTCAGTAGAAATACACTAACAATACTAGAGCCAATTAAAAAAAAAACACTTTCAATCTAATAAAACATAATATATAAGAGAAAGTGTTTATGTAATTGTATATGTGTGACGTTTGTATTCATGTGGGTGTATGTGAATGTGTGTGTGTGTGATTGAATGGGGGAGAGTGTGCATGCGCGTGTGTGAATAAATAAAGGAAAGAGGGTGCGTGTGTGTGGGTGCGTACGTATAAAAATATTAATAATTCAAAACTTGTAATTATATTGAAAAGTGTACAGAAAAGAGATTGGTTAGAACTTATAGTGAGTTATTTACAACTCGTTGGAAATGGCCAACAACATTGATATATTTGTATTAGTTTTAAGAACTCTAATATTGTTTGTAAAAAATATATATATTTATCCACCAGAACAAGAGAAAATTTTAGATAACGGTAGGACTAATAAAGAAATCGGTTAATCAAAAGTAGGTTTTTTTTGTAAATGACGTTTCAATAAAAAATTAAAAAATTGAATGCTTAACAAGAAAGTTGTGTCGCCGTTAAAGGCATATTACGCCAGCCCGTTGAATTCCCAACAGCAGAATCTGATAAGAATCGAATAACGCGCTACTAAAACGAAAACGAAAGCGCTTATTTTCAAAGATTCTTAAAGGCCTTCTAGAAATCTTCAATTAAGTTAAATGGGCTACATTGCCAAAGATATTCAAGTGAAATTAATCTAAGATTAACGCTGTAATTATCTAACAGAATGCGAATACTAAAATATTATTAGTTAGGAAGAAATAACAATATTCACAAAATTATTTTACTCTTATTTTTCTTTAAATCACAAGATTCTGGACAAAAATATACCAAGTAAAAAATAACAATTGGTTTAAGAACGAATCCATATTAAGGAAATTCAATGTTTTTTTTTATTCTTTTTATATTGGTTAAAAAACTATTAAAAAAAGACAAAAAAAATAAAATATTTATATATTGTATTATCATCGCTATGATTTTTTTAAGTTTTGTATTTCTGAAATAACTCCGCGTGTGACATAAGAGGACCTTTTCTGTCAGTTCTTCCGATTGGTTTGTTTACGGTAAGCAAACCGCATATCCTTTACAGCTCTCGTACCATTGGTTGGTTTATATGAACCAGTGACGTCATTCGAAGAAGTGCATTTTTATTCGAATATTTTTTTTTTCGTACATTTTCAAAAAACTTTTCCCTACAATTTAATGCTCTAACTTTCACCGCGCGCAAAAAAATCATTTTTTGTATCCAATTTCCCGTAGGCCTGAAGTTCCTCATTGTTTAAAATGATCACAATTGCTTACATTGTACTTGTACTACATCATCAATATCATTACCCTCTCCGTACCAAAGAATCCACATTCAAATTCAACTCAAGAAGGGAATTATACTTTTCTGCAAAATCAAATATGCCTGGGTTAAAGAAAATACGTCAATTTACGATGTTTATCATGCAAAAGGCGCCCCCTTGATTTATTAGTTCCCTCGCCATGTCTAGCAGATATTCGCTTAGATTGCTTTGCAAATTAAAATTAAAAAATAGCCGAGTAACCCCGCGCTCCCCGCTGCGGTATCGCGTGCTAGAGGTGACTCGTGCTATCGAAATTAATAGTGCCAAGTCGGGAAGGTGGCGTGGGGCAAATAATAGATCAGGGCAAATGCCGAATTGTTTATTTTTATGCATCGCATTATTTCACCCTTCTAAATATATCAATTCAAACGCGATAAAACGACATCTGATTAAATTAAATTTTCAAATGAATTAATTAATTCGGCAAATGTAATTTTTATTCAATGCGAAGGTTTTCACGGTCACTGTTATCGATATGTTTATTGTTTGGGTGATACCGTGTGTGTTAGATTTGTTACGACTTTATAGACACCGGACGTTTTTTTGCCTTTGAACCAAAATTTTTGCATAAACCCAGTAATTACAGTGCGCTAATAATAAAAGAGGCAATTGAAATAAACAGACACCCAAATATAACATAAACAAAGACGATGGGCTTTAATTAAACTCAACATTGTTCCCAGAACTACACACTACAAAAATGAATAGAAATGTGCCTACTGCCAACTGCGACACGGTACAAATTTCTAGTACTTAAACACATACTTTTTTCTACAAAAAACTCAATTTACCCTGAAAATGACTCCTGCAATGGTAGGCCAAATGTTGGAATAAATCCAACACCCACGGTATTAACCATAAAATAAAAATATTGACGTAATTTTAAGTTCTGAAAGAACCTTGTGATGTTTCGTGTGCTACTAGGTTTGGAAAGCTAAATAATTATGTCATTTCATCACATAATTATTTGGCTTTTTGCATCCAACAGTATATGTAATATTAATTTATTTATATTTATTTATTCAAAATTACACTCGTTTAAATATTAATGAACTTATTAAGGTTTTTTAGGCTTTGCTCGTGTCAGGCAATAGTGATAAACAGTAAAAAATACACAGCAAAATTAATTATATTAAGTTAATAATAACTAATATTTTTTATTCCAGAAAAATGTCTGAAGAGTGCAGATTCAATTTCTCCGCAATGTTTTATGCTAAAAAAGAAAAACCAAAAAAATCAATTATTGAAACAAAATAAAAAATTGCAAATAATATAAGATTTATATTTATAAAATAAACCTAAAAATTATACAGCATATTCAGTAGAAAATTTAAATAATAAAACATTCTACAGTAATACAACAAGAAAATCATAAGTACTGTTTCATACAGCTGGTCAAAGTGAATAATAAACTGTGTATATTATGAAATGCACGAATAAATAAATACTCGTATAATTACCATTCACCATCTTTAAAAAAGTTCAAAAGGTTTGTTCTATAGGAACAATACCCTACACTTAATATATCGGATACGTGGGAATAACTATTGCCGAGTTCATGAAGTCTGTTTAATACGGCATTACAAGTATACACTGTCCGTGAATTGTTGCTACAAAACGGTGGCATCTGTCTAGTCATTCTTCCAGGCACCCTGAAGTTGATGAGAGAAAATAGTTCAGGGCAATCCCATATTGAATTAACGATTTGGAATCAATTTATAAGGTCTATAATTTTTCTTCTATCGTTAAGTTTTAACAAATTTAATGTTTTACAAAATCAAAATTTAAAAATTCATAACTGATTTTAAGTTAAAAATGTATATACCGTAGGAATTTTTTATTAATAATAATAAATGTTAAAGTAATCTTTAAACTGTGTATCTGTAATTGACAAGTGTTAAGTGGGCAACGAATAATAAACTATTCTATTTATTTTTTAAGCTCTTAAATATATAAGTTAAGTATTTTAGCTTATATACATTTTTCCCTCATTTGAGTCGGCTGTCAATAATGAAACCCGAGTACTTGGTACATTTTCCAGAATTCATGTTTTCATTGAAGACTAAAAGTTAGTTAAAACCCCCCTGATAGAAAACTGTCTGACAGTTAGCAAATTAGTTGATTCAAATCAAGTATGAGAGGGGTAGGTGGGTGGTAGTTTTAACATTATTAATTTAACAGACAGAACAATTTTCTTTATACGCCAGTACACGGAATATTACTTTTCTTTTGGTATGAAAATATTATCACTTGCAAATATTTAAATATATGTATACCCACAACAAAAAGTAAATACATTTATTTTTTTGACGTGAAAGACCCCTTTGAAATTTAACTAATTTTGGTAGTGTGAAATATATTTTCGATTTACAGGTGCTTTCAAATAAATTTTTATTACTAAAATAATGTATCTCACATGTTTGTGGATCCCATAAACAACATTTATTGAGGGTTTCGACTGATATCATTGAATGGCTGGTTATATTCGCACTCTGTGGTTTCGTTTAGAGGAAATTGTATACGTTACAGTGTGATTTACGATGTTCGATGTATTTGTAATCAAATAACCATAGTTAGATTTACCATTTGTTGTTTGGGTATAAATGATTTATTGTGATATAAGAGATGCAAATTATTACAATTTTGTACCTCGTAAAATCGGAAGATTTACGAGAATCTTACCCTTATCTAGATACGATATTTATTCTATTTTAATCTTGCGTTATTTACCCAAATTTTAAATATTTGTGTAAATCAAATCCAGTATTTTGTCTGCAAGCATTTGGATTAATTCAAATAATGTAATGAAACCAACTGATCCAAGAAGAAGTTTAAAAATTGGAAAAATGTTTTCAGGCGTTGCCTAGTATGTGAAATAACTCAGTCACATGAATCTCTTCACAACAATAAAAGTTTCAGCTTTTTAACTTCAATTAAATCAACAAATGGAAGAATTGAAAAAACATGCATGTTCAAACATAGGCAAAATTGTAAATGTTACACAGTGGGTAAAATGGCTACTTAAACCAATCAATTACAGGTCATAAACCCTGTAAATGCCTAGACTTCCATATTTCCTTCGTCAATATATTATCCATCCCTCTTGTAATTTTTTAACATACACGAGTTCAATTGTTTGCGTAATTAGGCGCAATTTTGTAAATGGAAGCATAATGCATTTAACCACTTTTTTTTTATTTTTTCAGCACATTAATATCAATAGTTTTACTTATAAAAATATTTAAACAGCTTGCTGTAGAACTTGAGGGATATAAGAAATAAAAAACAATATATTATGAATCATTTGAAACAATTGGCGGAGGATATTATTAAATTAAGAAAAATACTTTTTTATCTGGATTTGGGATTATCTAACGAGGCAGGAACTTTTTTACAAAACAGAAGCATGATGACAATAAAGAAATGTGACAAATATACACAGACAGGGATGATTTGCTTTCGTTCAAGCAAAAAATAATTTTAAATGTGTTAGTTGTCAAATTAAATAGTAAATTATTACCCAAATTCATATTTTGCTATATTCAGCGTAGTAACTAAATAAATTGCTATCTTACGCGAGGAGGTAAATGTTTCAGACTCCCAAAAACAAGAATCAAGGCAGCTCATTACAATCTTTACCATAAAGGACTAAAGATATTGAATAAGTTGCAGTAAAAGACTAGGGATGCTGGTTCAATCGCATCGTTTGGTGAGATGGTGATTTCCTTTATGCATGGTTAAAAACAAACACCAAAAATGCAAAATAATGTCATTTCATGGAACAAAACCGATTTCCTTCGAATACCTAATAGAAAACTCCAAAATTGATGCTGTTAAGTCCATCAGAGATTAAGGAGTTGTTTTGTATTATAAACTGACATACAACGAGCATAATATAGTAAATAATTAGAAATGACTTAGTTTAATTAACAGAATATCCTCTGATTTTACCAATGTCCCTACTATCAAAACCCTTTATTGCTCAACCGTTCGTCCACTTCTAAAATATGCCTACGTGGTCTAGTCTCCATTCTATGTGAATCGCTTAAATCATGTTGAATCAGTCCAACATTGCTTGCTTCAAAAAGTAGCGTGGATGCCTAGACTAGAGAGAGGATATAATTTTTATGCTCCTATAGAGTCAATGTTAAATATTTCTAGTCTACAAAAACGTAGAATTAATATTGACTTCATATGTATGTTTGGCATATAAAATGGTAAAATTGATGTGCCATAATTACTGGGACATGTAAAGTTCCATATTCCGACTCGTAGGTTGAGAAACAATGAAGTACTGTTCATAGATCAACATAGAACAAACAATGGCCTGAATTCTCCAATGACACATTTTTGCCGTATTGTTAACTCAAGACAAGATCTGGACTTTTTTGGTTGAAGTTTACAACGATTTAAACGAGCACTAAATAAATAGTCTTAATCTTGTCTTGATGTCCTTTATGTTTTTCAATGCTTCTTTTCTGTTTTAAAAATGTTTTAAACTATTCTTTTATTGTAATTTCAATACCCTACATATTGTATAATTGGACAATGTCCGCCAATAAATAAATAAATAAAATGTAAAACAGAAAACCCAGATTTTTTATGGTAATGGCTGGACAAAGGTGACCAAATAGCAAATAGAATACGTTCAAACTGACCAGCACATCAAAGATTATTAAACTGTAAGGCGATGAATTATTGTAATGTTTACTGTTGGGAGCTCCTCAGATGCGCAGACGCCTAGATGTGTAAAATATGGTGGGACAAGCAACTGTTCCTGTGGGATGCTCATTCAGTTGGGACTGTGCTTCCTCCCGAGCGGAACGCACACGTTCTTTTGTTTTGTCCTCCCCTTACGGGGGTAGTATTCGGATCCTCTGCCTCTGACTACTCAGGGAGTCCTTCTTTATCCAAACTTGTTCTCTTATTGTAAATATCCGTGTTTTTACTTATGTTTTGTGTAAGTTATGTTTGTTATGTTATTATAGTTTAAAAAAAATGTTTTTATACATTTGGATACGTTTATTTAGGTAAATTGTATGTGAACATATTTTTTTGAATAAAAAAAAAGCAGAGGTATTGAGGGGATCCTGAGGGGTGGGGATGACGTGTTGGCCTCTGTCCAAACGTCCTCCTGCCCCCTCCTTAATCTGCATAGAGTTTGTATTCCTTAGGAATATTTATAATAACTTTCCTCTAAGCGCAGCTTAGAGGAAAGTTATTATAAATATTATAATATTATAAATATTATTATAAATATTATAATTATTATAAATATTATCTCTGTTTGTATATATATTTATAAAGTTATTATAAATATATATACAAACAGAGAGTCCTCCAGGACTCTATAACAGCTGCGGGTGGATGGTGGGCTTAAGGGTCTCCCCACAATGTAATGTTTACTGTTTGCGCGGGGAAAAGCAAAGATAAATCAAAATTATTATTCAAGGAATTCATTGGGAAAATATTTAAATAATTTGGAAACATTTTTAAAAACACGGGGAAGGATTATGTGGAAAATAAAATTTACATTATGATTAACAAAAAAGTTATTGAAAAATATTCTATCTTGGGACCCTAGATACATCCCTTAGGTCCGGAAGGGTTAATTGAATAAACGACCTTGTTGTTTACATTTCTACCGTTCTATTACTTAAATAAATTCTCAGGATTACTCAAAAACGTATTCTGTAAAATAATATTTGTTCGTGAAGGCTTGCGCATGGCTTTAGTGACATTAAGTTGCATTTAAACAAACATTAGGGTTACAAAGAAGCGGGTACTAGCAACTTTTTTTTTTTGCTATGTAAATTGTGAATAATATTGTTATGAAAACTGATATCAAACATAATTTAATAATATCCACCAGTTTTAAGCCGATAACCTACATCTATCCATTTTCATCGGGATAGGTATAGTAAAAATAATGAAACACTTATATTTATTGTTAATTTGATTCATAGGTAAAACCAAACAACTTTCTATTACTTTCAAAAAAATACTAGCAGGCCTGTTACATGCTAGGAAATTCGGCTCTTTGGAAATTGCTTTATCGGGTCTCAGTTTATCTGTCCTTCGGGCCTCATTTGAATTATTCGAATCTCAGGCCCTGTGAAATTTTGCCCCTTTGAGCCTAACAATTTACTTTTTGATGTTAGGAGCAATCTAAATATAGTAATGAACCGGGGGTGTGGTGAAATTTATATAAATATTTTATTGCCATTAAAAACATCAAAAAAATATTTAAAAATCACGTGTTTGGATCCGATCACTAGGCGTGTCATATAAATAATATTTTTGTCGTCCTTGTTGACTGAAAGTAACGTGATGAATTTTTGGCCATCTTGCGGCCGATCTGTGAAACGTTAAAATATATAACCTAAGATTTTTGTGATTATTTTTTTTTTATTGAAAAAAATACTGTTTTACCAGAATTTAAATAAATATTTTATCTGTCATTTAAAATATAAAAAAATAAAAAAAATACTCGTGTGTGTGGATCCGATCGCTAGGTGTATGTTATAAAGAATATCTTTTTACGTTCTCGTTGACTGAAAGCGTAGCGTCTTTTGTAATCCAGCTAATCTGTGGTCGGGTGAGGTGGTAGGGAGAGGTGGATGGTCTGAGGTCGGGAGATCTACGGCTGAATTTGCTCACGTTTACCGGACGTCCAGCGGGTTAAATGGGCCCGTACAGAGAGAGGACAGATGCAATCAATCATATTTATAGTAATAATATAAAGATTTACTTACACATTTTTTGTCATTACAAAAAAACTGTGTTTATTTAAAAATGCATGTTTTATGAATGTTAGAACTTTGTTTTTAAAAAAAATTGAAAATTCGATTTTTTTTGTACGCAAACAAAATAAAGAAAGTGTTACGTTTTTGGATAAACTCATATCAAAGGACTAATTGCTATGTACGATTTTTTTATTTTATTGTTACGGAAAATTTAAATGACGCCATTTTTTTGATATACCTAGTACCTCAAGAGCACTGTAGTGCTGTAAAAATAAAGATATTTTTATTACTTCAACAAAGAGGCTTCCAAAGAGTGCGTAGTTTGTTGAGGTGTTTTCACAGTCTCTAGATAGTAAGCGATTTCTAAATAAAGGATATAAGGAAGTTTGACTTATTTATGAGAAAAGCAAGAAGATGCTACTCAGCTTCTTGTGTTTCGTTTTATTTCTCCCCATGGCGCTGTAGTAACAGAATAAGGGCGGCGTATATAACTATTACCTTATTATGAAATAGTTCTAACGATTTTCACGAAAAACAATTGATTATTTATTTATTTTTTAACTTTCTGTACTTGCGTATTTGTTCATTGGTGGATATTTTGCTTTGAGTAATTTTTTCCAATCATCTTATACGACAAAATGGGTTTTAATTTAATGTTAGTTTCAAATGGTAAGCGAGAAAAAAAGAGAGAAAAGAAAACAAACGTTGTGCTCGTTTTTTCCAGATTTAAAATGAGCACGAAAATTGTTTTTTTTAATGATGTTTATACTTCATTCGAGATAATATTTTCTCTAATACGAGATTCTGTGTTTTGTTTGTTATTATATGTCATTTGATTACAAGCCAATGGAATGTCTATTCTTACAACACCTCTTTTACTACGTTTCTCGCGTTTTGAGCAGTGTAGGGCAAACTATAAATTATTGATTCATTTGTTATAAAATAATAAAGGAAAACACATTTCGTACTAATTTGTTGGTGTTAAAAAAAGTTGTGTTATTTTTTTTCCAACTAAAGGAACAAGAGGACACGAGAAAATATTATTAAAATTTAGCCAATACTGTATTTTCGTTCATTATTTAACGACGTCTGCTTGACATTCTTGACTTAAATTATATCATCTATTATATTATACTACATGATATTATTTATGTGAAATATCTACACAATAGTTTTTTGTTTTATGATCAATGTTTTTGTAAAAATTATCACAACATTAAAATTAAATTTAGAGCTGAGAGATTGTTACGTTCATTTATTTCCATATGAAAATAAATGTCTGACAAAAGACAACCAACAATTTGTAAGTATTTAATACCTTTGAAGCATTAAAAAGGGCTGTTTTTTAGTATGTAATATAATGAATAATATTCATTCAACTTTTTTAGTTATCTGTACTAAGTCATCGATGTAAAACGTTAAAGTTAACACAATGTGAAGTAGAGCAAAAATTTTCTTTCGAATGACGTATTATCAATATAAATTTTTTTCTAGTGCTCATTTTCTAATTTTGGAAAAAAACAAACAAAATTAATGTTAACACATAATAAATTAATGAAAATCAATACTCATTTTCTATGGGAAAGGGGGAAAAAGAGATGTTTCTTCAGGCGTAATTTAATTAGAGGTATTGCAGAAACGTCTTTGAGAGATGATTTCATAGCTGCGCCACATGGACAATTTATGAGTTAGGAAAAAAGAAAATTTTTGGATGTGAATTAAGAGGGTGCTTTGAGAATAAAAACGAAAAGATACTTCTATTTAGTAGGAAAAAAAACATGTATCTTTTTAACACTGACGCAAAATGATTCAATTTTTATATCATCTTCATCGTACCTCTTTTCGCATCCGTTTCTGTACAGGGTACCTTTTTTTTATTCTTATTTTTTGCCTTGTTGATTTAGTGGTTTGTTTAAGGTTTAAACTTGAGCTACTCAGATTGAAAATATTTCCGCCTGAAAAACAGAGCAGAAATCGTGAAGTTTCAGCTTTCTTGCCGGCAGCTCTATCATCAATGGGTAAAAATACTACACCTACCTTACCGCTTATGAGACTGTCGTCAGTAAATATTTTTAACTCTTTCTGCACCATTTCCGATAAAATTTCGTCATTTTAGCCAAGATCAATTCTGTAGCGCTTAGCAGGATGCGGTAAAAAGAAAAAGTTCTTGGTTCTTTGGTAATATCTGTCAATTGGCAGGTCCTGAATAGTGAAACTGTATTTTACATCATAAACTTCTGCAAGTTCTCTAATCCTGATATTTTTTGCAGCTATATTTCTTGTTTACCGCTTTTACCCGTACGCTTAAAACATACTTACAGGGTACATTCAATGGTAAATAAAATGCATATTATCATCATATTGACTAATGTTATTACTTTTTCTTTATTTTCGACGTCAAAACTTAGTAAACTTGCTATTCTTTCTAATTTGATATTTTTAGTTAACTTATTGAAATCATTTTTGTAACAAGAACTTGATTCGTTCATTCGCTTTGAGTTGCAGGATGTTTGGTAATCTTCCTTCCATCTGTGATAGTTGTCCACTATCAAATAAATAAAATAAAATTCTAATTTTATAAAAGGATTCTCAAATCCCAACCGCCTTTGAATAACATCTTTGCGTAAAAATTCACCTGTAGCGTTTAATCTTCCTTTCGAAATTCGTAGACCTTGATATCGAGCCATGATCACCAATACATCGTAACCGACAGTAGCAATATTTTGTCGAAGAATATTATTGTTATCAAAAATATTTTTAACTTTGTGGTATGACATTTTACACTTATTTGTTTATAAATTTGTATAAACCACTTAATTTTTTTAATCACACTTCGACCGGTTTCGAGGTTACTACCTCATCGTCAGGAATTTAACTAACTTATAATTACACGCGTTGCTATTTATATAATAAAACATTGTATGAAAGAGACAGAAAATTGAAAGAAAGAGAGAGAAAGTATTTGTTATCCTTAATTAAAACAAAGTTTTGTTTCTCATGTTTATTTTATTGATAAAAGTAAAATAAATTGTTGAAAGAAAGTTTGATTTTCAAAACGTACTCCTTGTTAATTGAGAAGAGTGTTCTTCTGTAAAATACAGTTTTGGTCGGTTACAGTGTTTTACGATCATGTCTCAATATTTTATTGATTTAACACAATAAGTTTTTGTACCACAGTATAAGTGAAGTATGTGGGTATGCATTTTTCCCTCATTGTTTTACATCCTTGTATCTTAATGATAATCTTTAAGTTTTCCGAACAGTATTTTAAAGAATATTTTTTTAGTATTAATCAAAGAATGTGCTTGTAGAACTTTTTTAAAGCAAGGTATTGAAATATGCCCAAAAAACGATTTGTTTGCTTTAGAATTACAGAAATATTCTATGAAATTCCATTAGAGCTGAAAGATTTTTTGCCTAGCGAACCACATCTTTTATTGTCATATTTTAGTATTTACATTATAACAAAATACATCTCTGTGCATTGTAAACTGCCTTCGCAAACTGTTTCTTTTATCTGTACCTACATACTTATCAACATATTACAGCAGAGATGAAGAACATGTCATATAGAAGTCTAGCATTTAAAGAGCATATGAACTGTCATTAGCTGGTTTACTTTAAGTGTTGCAGAACAGCGTTAATTATATCTAAAGCGTGTTATTATAATTTAAGCTCCCTATTATGTCTAGAGACTTTTTCACCTGGCACAATTTTATAAACAGGTTTGTTTTATATGCATACCTACATTATATTATTATACAAGTTATACTAAACATTTCTTTTTATATGCTAATTAGGTATTTTTTCAGTTCTTTTTTTTTATAAAGGTCTTTTGTGTACATAATGTATTTCGAGGGATAATCGAAAAAATTTGAAACAGATAACGCAATTTAATGTTCATTCTTTAAAGTAATTTGTGATTCAATTTGCTTAAATGCAGAGCATTACATAATTTAAAAAAAAAATCTTTGTCAATTAAAATAAACACAGTGGAATATTCTGTTTATGTTTGAACTAAGTGAAAATGACGACTTAATTAAAGGCTCTCGTCGGACAAAATAAATAACAAATTAACCGACCTTGGAAATTGCAGCAATATTATTATTGAATTATTAACTGAGAAGTTTTGTTAAAAAATGTCTAAAAAATATGTTGAAATTTTGTAAAGTCACAGAAATTTTTGCTTTGTTTACAATCGCTCTTCAAAACCACCCAAGTTTGTAAGTATTGGATACATTTTCTCTAAATTTTGGTTACTAAAGCTCATATTAATTTGGTTGAAAAGTGGTACAAGATCTTGTGCTTAATTTGACTTAATGATTATTGCGTCATGTAACACACAAACTGAGTGAAATTTGTGGACAAATTCAGAAAAATTAAGAGACGTTCTATTTTACAACAATTATTTAAACGATGATCTGCGCACGCATCTCTTGCCTGTAATAATATTAACTGTCTAATCGTATTTGTTGTTGCTCATTTGCTAGGTCTTATTTGTTTCACTGCACATTTTCACTACACGCTTGCCTTTCTTGAAACTGCTTGTTATCTGTCATGGCGCTGTAAACATCTACACACCGGGCATGGTCACGGGCGATTTAATTTCAAGAACTTCCCAATGTAAAACAGTAAATAAAATCACCCAATATTCTGCATAAGATCTTCGACCGTATTTTTGACCTACGTAATACGAGTTTCGGGAATTTTTCGTAGGAAATCAATTAAAATGTTATGTTTTTGAGTTATGCATACAATTTTGTTTAAGATAAACAGTTGAAAATAATTAATGGCCTGGACAAGTAAGATTTAGGAAGATGAGAAATGAAAGAGAACGTAGAATGAGTGAAGTTGTAGTGATATCTTGTTTTCTTGAATTTCGCTAAGAATGGTCTGCGTCGGATTTTGTAATTATTTACATAAAGGTTTATCTCTCGTCCTCAGAGTAATAAAAAAATAAACAAACTTACCAACACAAATATTTAAACAAATTGAAAAGATGTGAATTTTTAACCCTGCGTCAATGAACTTGGGCGTGACACATCTAGCACATTTAAAAACAATCACTACTTATAGAATAGAGAACATCGCGTCTTTTTCCATTCAATAGCCTGAGTAAAAAGACTGACGTATCAATAACTTACTTTGATTTAGTAGTGCCTTGAGCGTGAGATAAGTTGGTTCCAAAGTTCGCTCGGATGCCTCTCACTCAGGTTCATAACTTGTAAAACATTTTCGTGCACATAATACAGAAAGATATCTGTTGGCACTTTTTTTCTATGCTTAGCCTAATATTTTATTTATTTTTAACTTTATTTGTGTTCGATTATCAATTCTGAAAAACAATGTTTTTGGTTGAATCTGAGTTAACTTGGATTTTTTCCATTACTTTGAAAAATAATTGTTGTTACTTATTCACATAGCTTAATTATTTATTTAATTAATATCTAATATTTAAAAAAATACAAAATTTTAAAAAACGTTCTCGGAATTAAATGTACTTTGCAGTTTATATATGCAAGAAATAAAAACATAAACAATAAATAATGTATTTTTAGTTATGATTGTCTCAGACGCAGTTCACTTATCACGTAGTGGACGTAAAATAGATTCATCTAAGCAAGGTTAATTGTAAAAAGAAAGGTGAATGTGAAATTTTGTGCAAAACAATCACTTTAACTAGTCAATGACATATTTTTATCAATAAAAAAGACTAGACTTCCACTTTCCATTAACAAAACAATTTTTCAAATATTTTCGAGATCGATCTTTCCCGATGAAATCCCTTGAAGGTTGAATTTCGCTTTTTTTTAAATATTTTGAGTACGTCAAAATGCTTGTAGACAGGCTGCATTTTCTCTCTAGGGAGTGACAGTGGCAACTGACAAAAATCGGCCAATGACAGGTCATAAGCTTTCTAAATACCTAGACTTCCATACTTCTTTCTCAAAAATGTTTTCATTGTCTCTTGCAACTAATTTGAATCAAAATTTTAGATTGAAAATAAGAACAGTAATAACGTTAAGGAAATTTATCAAAGAAATAGAAGACGAGCGGGTAATATTTAAAGACACCTAGTTTCAATTAAAACATTTGAAAAAAATACAATGTACTTCCATCAAGCTTTGGTTTGCGGTGGTTAGACTATGTAAGGAAATATCATACAAGATAATAGGCGCAGCAACTTCCTGTGACAACTGCTATCAAACAGTGGTGATACGGTTGGCTAGGCCATAGTCGGCGGATACCTCCTGAAAGTCAGAACCTCGATTGGTTATTTTACTTGGCAAAGAATTCTCGACGTCCTGGACGACACTACTCGTTAGTGATATCAGAAAATGTCGAGAAAATTATAATTTAAGTTATTCATTTGCAAAAAGTTACTTGTTACACTAGATATTCCAAAAAAGTTGAAGAACATCTTCGAGGTAGAAATGTAAAAGTTTATGCAAAATCAGAGCTCTTGGCCTATTTTTGCCTGATTAAGTGATCACTTTACACAGCTTAACATGAATTATTTGATAGAGTGAGTTAAATCCTATACTTGTTTGGGAATATTTGAATAAACCAGTAACAGTTTTGAACAAACGTTCATTCAAGCAACATTATTTTGAGTTTGTCCAAATTTTTGTAGACAAGAACTGGATTCAACTCCCTGGGGAGCTGTTTATATAAACATATTACAACAGATATAAAGAACATTTAACAAAAGGTAATATAGAAGTCTAGCCATCTACATGGCTTATGGCCTGTCAAAAAAACTTAAAAGTGGCCACTTTGCACACTGTGTAACATTCACCATTCTGCCCATATTTTTTCATTCAAGCAATATTTAAATTTTACAACATTGAGGTTTTGAGAAAACATCATTGAAAACACGCCGTTCAATGGTTCCATTTTTTTATAAATTGAACATCAATACAATATTTGAGTTTGTGCAAATGTTCATAGACAAAAGACTGGATTTCATCCCCTCGGGAGTCATTAAGATTAACAAATTACAACAGGGATGGAGAATACCTTAAATAAGGGAATATGGAAGTTGAGGCATTTACAGGGCTTATGACCTGTCATTGGCTGGTTTAAGTGGCCACTTTACACACTGTGTAAAATTCACAATTTTGCCTATGTTTAAACATCTTTATTTCTTCAATTCTTCCATTTGTTTATTTTAGTGAAGTTAATAAGCCCTGTAAATGCCTAAATTTCCATATGCCCTTATTTAAGGTATTCTCTATCCCTGTTGTGATTTGTTAATAGTTAAACACCAGTTACGAAAAGTAAAAATTTGTAATGATTTCTATCTCAGGGTGGCCGGCCATCGAGTCAAAAACGATTGAATTCACACTCAGAACTGTATTCAACATCCAACTGTACATTGAAAAGCTGTCTTAGTATACCCGCGGATTACTTTTGTGCTCTGAATTATGTGGAATCTGAAAAGCGAAATTCAGAAGAATTTCGTCGAAAACTTTTCCTTCTTATCGTTCTTAGAAAGTGCGCATTAACCTTTACGATGTCAAATACCAAACCATCAAGTTTTAAAGGGGGACATTTTTAAACATACAAATTTTCTTAAAACGCCTTAAAATAGGCTAAAATAAACATTCAAATATAAAACCACGTTTAAGTAAGCATCTTACAGTTTGTTGGATGGTAATGGTTAAAAAAGTTACATTTTGATTATTACTCTTGATTGACAGGTATTTCAACAAAGATGGAAAAACTTTATGGGAAATTTTTCGTTTTTGACTCTTGTGTCACTCTAGTCGACATACGACACAAGACTTGATATATCTCTCTTATTTAAAAAAATTATGAATTCGTATTTTTTGTTATCTTCAAATGAACATTTTCACACCTGATTTGTAAAGTAAAATTAGTACAACTATGCCATATATAAATACAACTAATATTTATCCTTGCTACGCGAAGAATGAATGTCCGCTAATTCAGCAACACATATATATAGATACCTTATACGAGACAGAGCACGAGGATAGAAGTCATAACAAGGAAGACAGAGACGCTGTTTTGCGGTGGGTGTCGTCTAAAACAGATTTAGTCTTAAGTCAGTTGATGACAATGATGGGGGACGCACGCACGTAACATGAGCGGCGTATTTGTGATTTTTAATTTATTTTGCTATAACAAGGCTAAATTATATGTTTTTTCCCATAAATTATGGAAAAGAAATTATCAAACAGTAGTCTAAATGTTTTACATTTTTTTCAAATGTCTGAACTTTAGAATATTCCGTCTTTTACTAGTGGTAACACGATGTTACATCACCGCGCGCAAAGGAATTATTTACCACAGTCTTTTAAGAGTTAATTGAATATGTTTAAAACAATAATGATAAATTCCTTCGTGCTCACTGCTATAAATTCTTAAATTCCCATTTATTTATTTCCCGAGATAAAATTACCTTGGGTCGGTGGTTGTGGTTTACGAATCCGAAAATCAAAAGTTAATTTAAGTTGTACATAATACTTATACGTAGTTTTGTAGCAAATGTGAAAATAAAAATTCATGTACATTTATTTTATTTCCCAAAAATTTTTTGACAAATAAAGATTTGATTTGATTTTTTTTCAAGTAAACTGAGAGGCAATTTCAAAGTATAAAGTAAATATCCACAATGCATCACGTTTAAATACAGTTTTAACAAAACAATTGTAAAACGCTTAATAACGTCAGTTTTCGAGTAACTTTCACGATTGATTCACCACTATACATCAACATAATATTATTTCCAAACCTAATGGTGCATAGAACACTGCATTGGTACAACAATCGCCACGTATCTTGATCTTTTATTTTGTTACATGAAGGTAAGATGATCAGTTATTATGCTTCAGGTACCAGTTCAAGTTATTATACACACTGATTTATTATTTATGAAAACTAAATTTTTTTCTTTTGAACCTTTTCCCTTCTTATTTTATTTACATATTTTAGATCGTTATTTTTAATTTTGTTTGCTTAAGTATGAACTTTTCATATCTTCTCTTTAACAAATATTTAAATCCATTTTATTTGGTTTTGCTGAGTTTTTTGTTTCTTTCTTCTGAATGTTGTATTTTTATTTTTTTAAATTATCCAAACCAAAATAAACATATATTTATTATTTTATAAAAGTAAAAATATGATTTTTTTTATTTGAATCTCAATTGAAACTTATGTCTGAGCGCCCTATGACAAATTATTAAAAACATATGTTTTAACAGTTTATGTTTTTATTCTTATAATGTGTAAATATTGTTAAAATATGTTTTTTTTTTAATAAGGACTCTATTCAATAAACATTTTTTCTTAAATCAATCAAACGAACCCAACAGAAACAAAGAGTTTGATTCTAAATTTATTGAACTGAACAATTTAAAAAAAAAATAATGGTTGTAAAAAAAATACCTTCAACGTGATTTTATCATAATACATTCACGTTTATCGAATTTCGAAGTCTTTATGATTATTTTTTATTTGCAAATATTAATGTTTCCTTATTGATTTACTAACAGATTTAATATTTGAAGCATAAATGGAGAAACACGTTGAAAATATTTTAAGCGGATTTTTACGATTCTAGTGATATTATAGCTATCAATGCATAAAAAACGAGTATGTATAAAACGGTTCGCCGTTGCCATCATGTTACTTTGACATCACACGTCATGCACATCGAGTGCGTTTCTAAAATTTATCCGACGTCGTACAGAAAAAATGATAATACTGTTACTTGTATATAAAAGCTTTTTTTTAATGATAAAAAACTTGAAAAAAATATTTCGCAAAATAAACATTATGTGTATAAAGGAATAAAAAAAATGTTTTTAAGATCTGAACTTTAGAGAACAAAACAAGGGAGTCCTTTTTTTGCCTATTTGAAGTAAATATATGATCGCAATCAGCTATTTTGAAGGTGAATAAAATAAAATACCAAAGTCCGCTTTCATCATAGAAATGCTTTAAAAAGTTAAAAAAAAAAAAATATACAAAAACATCAGTATTTTCAGCTACGATATTTTAATGTTTATTATTACCAAAATAACAATTGACATACGTTGAAAGTTTCACATATTTAAATTATCTCATTTGACAATGTTTTTAATATGTCCAAATGTTTGTAGACAGGCTTGATTTTCTCCCTAGAGAGTTGTTAATAACTAAAAAAATTGTAACAAAGTGAAAAGATATTCTGAGAAGGGAATATGGAAGTCTAGGTTTGTTGTAACAGGACTTATGACATGTCATTGGCTAGTTTAAGTGGCCACTTTACAAATTGTGTGACATTCACCGTTTTGTCCATCTTTAAACATCCATATTTCCTTAACTCTTCCATGCGTTGACTTTTGTGAAGTAAAAGAGCTGAAACCTTTATCATGTGGGGGAGATTCATCCGGCTGAAACAATTCGCGTACTTGGCAACGCCTGAAAACATTTTTTTGATTTTTGTACGTCGTCCTACACCAGTTCATAAGGTCAGGAGCCCTGTAAATGCCCAGACTTCCATATTTTTTTCTCAAAGTATTTTCCTTCTCTGTTTCAAAAAAAAAAAGTAATCTCATTTGGTTCAACAGTTATGATGTTTTGATCATCACAAAATCGAAAATCTTGTTTCCTGAATATTTCGATCCCGTAGTTTTAGATACAGAAATTTTCCTATAAATTTCGAATAACAAATTAAACTACCTAACTTATAAATTACGGAAAAGAACACAGGCTAAAAAACACAAATTTTAATTATTAAAGTGATCTCACCAAGATTCCATAATTAGCGTGATGTAAACATTTGAGTCCTTGCGTAATATTGCCCACCATTTTGACATGCTTAAAATATATTTTACATGAATTTCAATCAATTGAAAAATGTGTTCGACATTTCAAAATTAACTTATTAAATCAATCGGCCTTAATTTTTTTTCATTTTTAACAATTGCTAGCCATCATCATTTCCTCTCCACACCTAATGGTGCATAGGGCGCTATATTGGTACTACGATCGTAGAACTGGATATTTATTTTACATGACGCGACGGTAAGATGAAGATTAACAGTTCATATTTATTAAATTCCAGCCGATCTTACCCCGGATCTTTCCCATGGTAGGAAAATGCTCTAACCATCAGACCACAAGGCGGACAATAGTACGTACTACTTATATCATAAAAGAAAATATGTTTACACGTTTCGGGGGAGAATGTGAGTGAGGAAATTTTTCAACAGAACAATATTTTTTATCCCCTCTTCTGTCTGCGACAAGTGAGTACATTATAATGGAGAGAAACAATTATTTCTAAGCCTACAAAGTCTCATAGAATAGGATAGTTAGGGGTGGTGAAAGAAAAAAGGCTTAGAATATAACAACCCTTACGTCATCTGCATTTCTCCAGCTTTGCTTTGCACTTGAAATAACATCCTCATTATTAATATATTACAACAGAGATGAAGAATATTTTACAGAAGGGAATATAAAAGTCTAGCCATTTACAAGGCTTATCACCGATCACAGATGAAGGAATATATACGTTTAAATTTAGGCTGAATGGCAAATGTTAAACAATGTTTAGAGTGGCTACATAAAGCAGCTAATGACAGGACATCAGCCTTAAAGACTTAGACTTCTAAATTTCTTTCTATAAATATTATTCATGTCTGTTGTAATAAAATGTTATTTTTTATACAAAGACGAATGTATAAAAATGTGAGGAAAATTTTAGCGAAACTCAGTTTGGTTTTAGAAATGGATATGGTACTAGAAAAGTATGTTGTATTCAATTTCTTGTTGTAAAATGCAGTTACATGAATGTGGAAGTTGACGCATGTTTTATAGACTTTGCTGAAGTAGGTACGGCACAAAGAACTAATAGAAATTCAAGAAGAAACAACCTGGGTTCTAGAAATATAACAATAATAAGTAACCTCTACAAGCGTCAAAAAGTTAAATTGATAGTAAAAAATCAATTGACATCGGATAACGACATAAATATGTATGTCTTCAAGTTCAGCAAGGATGTATTCTGTCTGCGTTTCTTTTTAATACGCACTCAAAGGCCATTTTCAGAGATGCACTCAGTAAACTAACCGGCGCAGCGGCATTAGTTTTATCATTAACGTTTTGAGGATGCCAAAGCGAGCGAAATCCAGCCTGTCTACAAACATTTGAACATCATTAAAACCTTGTGGAAATTATTCTTTTTATTTCACTTTTTATCTATAATGTTAATTGTACATTGGCAGGCTTATTGCCAAATGGCAATTTCTTCCAACTAAACAATTAAAATATATATATATATATATATTTCAAGTTAAAACATATTCAATAGAAAATAAAGATAAACGCTAAAGATATTCAAAAATAGAAATAAACGTATTTGTGTATTAATTTCTTAAAATCCATACCATTACTTAATGGGAAAAACAAAAAAAGAGGCAAGAGAAAAAAAGGAGAGATTAAGGAAGAGAAAGGAAATATTTCTTCAGACGTGATTTAAACAGGGATACTGTAGTAACATCTTTGATGGTGGATGGGAGATGATTCCACAGTCGAGCGGCATGAACCATGAGTTAGAGAAGAAAGAGGAATTGTGGATAGGTATTAAGAGAGTTTTTTGAGAATTAGAACGAAGAGGTAAACCATAAACTGCTAAGCGTTGAATTTTTTCACTCAGGTATATAGGAGCGTTAAGACTATGAAATACATTG
Organism: Micrasema longulum; assembly: GCF_059751315.1. Classification (NCBI taxonomy): domain Eukaryota; kingdom Metazoa; phylum Arthropoda; class Insecta; order Trichoptera; family Brachycentridae; genus Micrasema; species Micrasema longulum. Next base: position 960,029 of record NW_028277652.1, on the reverse strand, counting down.
AACAGAAGTGTGAGGGAGTGATATTCTCTCCGCTGTCTAATGTTGAGCCATTTCAGTTGCCTACGATAATCAGAAATGTGGTCATATCCTAAGACCAAAAATATACCTTATGCATGTTTTCTGAAGTCGTTCAAGTTTATCGAGTTGCTCACGGTTTAAATCAGTCATGGAAACATCAGCGTAATCTAGAATGGGTAATAGTAATAGTATTAATAGTAAGATTTTATTATTCTTAAATATTGATAAGTTCAGTGCAAATGTACAGTCTTGGGATGTAGGGTTCGATTTCTAGCATTTGTTTAAATTTTTGTTTTAGATATTTTTACTTTGCAATATTTCACTGTAACTAGAATCACGCATGAAGTGCAAGACTGATCACCTTACCATCGCATAACAAATTGTTGAGATACGGTGCATTTGGCGTACTAACCTTTTGGCTAAAGGGTGCAGTTAGGTTTTGACGACTTTATCAAACTTTTGCCACCTCGTTAAAAATTGGTTTAGAACAAAGTCGGTAATTTTATATTAAAAAGCAATATCTTAATACTCGAGTTGGTGCACCCAAGAGGCAGTGGGCATACATCACGATTGAGTTGTGGGCGTCATCAGAGTCGCTGGCAATTAATGCCATTGTATAAAGAGTGAATCCCTGGGCTTTAGATATGGTAAGAGCGATACGGACTAGTTCAGGCAGATTTATCACGCAGAGAAGATCGTAAATAAGTATAAAGATAGTGTCAGAATGGTGCAGGATCCGACAACTTGCTACGAGTGTGTTATAGACGTAGACTTAAAAGATTCATAATGCAGATGATTGCCAGTTGCACCAAAACAACATTTGAAATTTAAAATTGATGGTTATTTGAATTGAATAGTAATTTTTAAGGTGAACAAATTACAAAAGAGATTGAGAACATCTTAGAGACGGGAATTTGAAAGTCTAGGAAATGCGTTTTCTGGTTTAAGTAACTAACTTACACTTTGTGTAACATTCACCATTTTATTTTCGGGTTGTGGTCCTGTAGCTAGTGTCTCGGACTCACGGACCAAATATATAATAACTGCAAAAACATGAAATCTGAAAGGTGCATAAAATACCTGGGAGTAATCATTGACTGTAAACTTAAATGAACTAATCATCTTGAAGTAATTGTTAATAAACTAAGATATTTAACGTATGTGTTCAAAAGACTAAGTATTTACGCCCAGCTAAATACGATAAAAATGGTATATTTTGCACTTGTACAGTCATCGCTTTCCTATGGAACAATTGGATGGGGGGGAACGTACAACAATCTTTACAATTAAGCCATTAGACACTGTTCAAAAAATTTTATTAAAAATAATGCTTCATGAAAATCGCACTTTTCCCTCTTTCCAATGGTTCCAAGAAGCTTAACTTTTAAATCTAAGACAAATATATTGTTTCCAATGCTTAAAATATACATTTAACAACCAAAATTTTAAGTAATTCAAATAGATCAAGTCAAAGAAGAAATCGTGTGTTAGAAATACCACTTTATAAAACAAGGCTCGCACAGAGACATGCATATTTTATGGGCCCAAAAATTTTCAATTCTCTTTTTACTGATTATATTTCATCGATTCCAAACTTTCATAATTTTTCTTCTTTTAAAAAATATGCACTATCTTGGATTCAAACTAAAGATATGAACTCTTTTTTTCTATGATTTATTTTGTTGCCCTTTATAATAAAAAGAAATATTTTTGTGTTTTTTTAAATATTTTTGATTTCCTTTTTTTATTACCATAAAAAAATACCATATTATCTTTTATTAATATTTAAGTCTAGGCATCTACAGGGCTTATGACCTGTCAATGGCTGGTTTAAGTGGCCACTTTACACACTGTGAAACATTCACCATTCTGCCTATATTTGAACATCTATATTCCTTCAATTCTTTCATCTGTTGATGTTTGTGAAGTTAAAAAGCTGAAACCTTTATTTATGCGAGTGAGATGCATCTAATTGAACTATTTCACCTGCATACTAGGCAACGCCTGAAAATGTTATTTTTTCAATTTCTATACTTCTTCATGGACCAGGTAATTTATCAACAATATGTTAATATAAACAGCTCCCCAGGGAGTTGAATCCAGTTTTTGTCTACAAAAATTTGTACAAACTCAAAATATTGTTAAATAATTTATAGTTACAGTTAACAGTTTTTTTTCGCACCACAACAGGCCAGGAGGTCCAATTACAGTGGTGAATTACATCACAGAACACCCTGGCTTGAGAAAAATCACATTTAATTTTTGTGTTCTCAGAGGGAATCGAACCCGGAACCTTTCGTGTGTGAGTCAAGCGTCTCGACCACCACACCACGAAGGCCACTCGTCTATGCTCGTCTTCTCTGTTTACGTATTTCTTCCGCCTCTTTTACTATTTTTGCACTGTGTTTTTTTGTTTAGGTACAATCTCCGGTGAAAATAACTCAACATTGAATTTACCTACTGCCCACTGCGACACGGTACAAACTACAAGTATATAAACATTTTATTTTCTATATTATAGTTTTCATTCTATCACTGCTCCTGTAACAGTAGCCGAAACATCAGCATAGAAACAAGTCCAACATACATACCGTTCACACTCGTTTTTTTACAAGTGACCGTAAAAATCTGCGCACCTATACGAATAGATCTTATTACTACAATACAAGACTCTCCCACGCAAATAAATCACACGTTATTACCTTTTATCTATCACAAAATATTTGTTCATAAATCATATTTGTAAATGGATTGTCTGTTAGTTAATAATGGGCGAATGCCTGTTCAACGCTGTCAAACTATTGCGACAAGAAATAAAGACATAATGTGCACACAATTTACTTATTTATCTTTGTAGTTCTTAGATAAATCTTTATTCCAAAAAATAAATAAAGTAAACAAGATTGGATTAACCTACCTCAAATTCACATAATTTTCCAAAAAAACTCATCAAAATTAGCGATTTTTATTACTAAACCCGTGTAAATCAGAACAAAATGCCAAGGTTTTATCGTTACTTAATTGAAATATTAAAATTACGTGTTTTTGTAAAAATACATCATCGTCATTATCAAAACCGTATCCACAACAGATGGTGCATAGGAAATTGCATTGATAACATAAATGCTGCGTATCTCAGTCATCTGTTGGAGGAAGGTAAGGTGATCGGTCTTACGCTCAAGGTGCCAGTCCAGGAAATGTTACAGCGTAAAACTACTTTTCAATAATAGTGATAATGTATGTTTGGTACGAAAAAAATCTATTCGTGTTTTATTTTTATTTACAATACATGGTTGTTTAATTAAACTTATTTGTTAAAATGCTACTATTTAAATGTAAAGGATTCTACTGGAATACACACGAAATTTAATTTATTTCATATTTGCTAATTCCATGCAAACATTCAATCAATATTGAATTTAATTTTTTTGCCGTAACTTTGTGGTCATTCTTCATTATAAAATGATTAAAAAATGAGTAAAACATAAAAATGTCAACTTTTTAAATTTTTGGAAATGAAAAAGCGATAAATAATAACAAAAAAGTATTTAAATTATTTTATAACAATATGCAATTTTATCGTTAAAAAAATTTTATTTCCGTGTCCCAACTTGCTAGAAAAATGCATTTTAAGTATAGAAATAAACAAAAAAATCATATTTTCTTTAGTCCGCTCTTCTTTTTTTTGCTAAAACAAGCGCAAATTTTATTTTATTTTATTTTATTTGGGAAATCAACAGTTCTACATACATATTTTTAGTAAACAAACAGATATAGTGTATAAACTCAGAACTAATAACAGATTTCCACATAGTATACAAAGTTAGTAAAAAAAATATTACATATCAAATAAATACATACAATTTATATATATAAAAATGTTATTTTCATGTACTCAATAATCAAAGATTTTTTAAATATTTATTTTATGAACATTAAGTTACTGTAAATTGGGCGGGAAAAGGACAAAAATGCTTGAAGAGAGGATAAGGAGGGGAGGGGAGATGTACATATTTATTATTATAATGTCTACTAAGTTACATAATAAGTTAAGTTACGTAATACATTTTTAGTGTAAATTTTAAATCTGACAGAGTGATGTTTGTGTAATCTATATTTTTAAATTTTGTATTGTACATTGAAAAAGTCCTACGAAAAAAAGCATTTTTAACACACGATGTTTTACTTATCGGTACATGAAATAGGTGGTACCGTCTACAAATCCTGGCTGGCACGTGTATTGTTATTAAACCAAGCAGCTCTGTACAGTCAACCATTCCTGTCATTATTTTGTAAATCAGTAGTTGGTCCGCACACACTCTGCGGTATTGTAGAGAAATGATTCCATGGAAGGTGAAGGCAGTGAGAGTAGATACATAAGAAATACCGGTTTTGTATTTAAAGTACTTTATAATTTTGTTTTGAATATTTTCTATTGTTAAAAAAACATATCAAAATTTAAAATAATGGTCAAGACATATGTGATAAACAATTTATAAATTAAATATATTTGCAATGTTATTATGAGAACACACATAACAATATGTATGATATGTGTGCCCTACTTTAAGATTTAAATTAAATTAATTAATATTTTTTAAATGTTCAAATTTCAACCCCCTGACCCCTAACTTCATACCTCCACAAATACCAAGGATTTCATATGTCATTTTGTTTATTTAGTATTGAGTAGACACTGTTAAAATTATGGAAAAGGATAACATTCATTTTCAGATTAAACTTTAATAAAAGACTACGTTGTAACTCAGAAACCGATACGTATTTAAAGAAATGAGTGGATAAAAACCAATTTTAATTTAAATTTATTAGTAAATAATTATAATACATTCAAACTGCAACCAAAATTAACCCACTGCAAATATTTTCAAGAAAAATGGAAAACTTTGATGGTATGGCATAATAAATTAAATCCTATCTTGAATTATTTTTTTTAGAAAGAAATTAATCTCGGTTAACTAAAGAATCGAGGCTATACTAAAATAATGCATTAAGTCAACAGTCTTTATAAATTTATTTTTTTTTAATATGGGTGCAAAACGTTTATTTCAAATTTTATGCTATGTCTATAATAAAGGTTACTTTCAAAGCTTAAAAAAAATAAAAGAAAATTGTGGAAGAAATAATGCGTTGAAAGAATAAAAAATCTTTTAATGCGATTATCTCAGAGGTTGTTTAAATGACTTAATGTATTCTGTCAGTAATGTCTCGATATATGTGATAAAAAGCTTATAATTATTTCTTACATAAATGTCATAAACGACAAGCATGAGCACTGTGACATCTGATATAAAGTACCGTAAATATAGTCACAAGAATATCGTATGATATTTATTTCCGCGATAGATCCGAGGAATTTATGTGTTGATTTGATAAATTCTCATTATAAAGGCAAACGTGATCCTCTCGCGTTTGCGATTCTTAGCTTTATAGAAGTCAAAGGCTTTGCGTTTTGTTCGTTGATTCAATAACATTGCGAGCAACTTCCTCTAAGGGTGAAAATATTACAGCCTTTAAGCTCCGAGAAGCCTCCGGCGAGGTCTTTATTTGTTTCATTTGTCAAATATTAATATTTTAATGTTTATTTCAGGTTAAATTAAGCAATTTCATCTCAAAAGTTAAACAACATTAATATTTATGTGTATTAACAAAGGTAAATTGTTGGATATGCATAGATTGAAAGAAATGTTTTATTTATAGTACACTTACACATACGGCGATATTGTCTTTTTTAAGATACAACTTAATTATTTTAGCATTTAAAAGATGTTTATTTGGCTTCTAGTGTAATGGTAAGTGCGTTTACTTACCATGAAAAAGGTCTCGAGTTCATTTCCTAACCTAGTTAACACGAAATATTTATCTAAACAGTATTTTTACACTGGAATATTACTTAGTCGTTGGATTAGAACTTTAAGCGTTATTTTTATCGTCTTACCTACATGTAACAAAATAATATATAAGATTCGCTGCGATTGATGTATCGATGCAGTAACCTATGCACCATTAGGTGCAAGGAAATTATGATAATGGAATAAATAGTTAAATTAAAGGTAATCTAAAAATATTTCTTAGTCGTTCTAATTTTGTCGGCAAATAATAAACATCTTATTTTACGAATAAAATTTGTCCGAAAACAAAACGTTAAAAAAAATATTTTCAATAAAATTCGTTTTAAGGTAATGTGTAAAATAATTTGAAAACATTGTATTTATAAAAAAATTAAAAAACAAGTGCTCTTTGGACGAAAAATAAACATGAATTAAATATCAAACATTTTTATTGTTACACTGAGTGCAAGATAGTTCAAAAGGTAAGCATTAAATTTAAAATATTGAATTTAAGTGTAAGACAGTTGAATTGAAAGGTTTATTTTATTATGCCTGTGCCTGTATAAGCAGATAAAGTTTGTGCTGGATGAAACCTTACAAAAAACATGATTTGCATTATTCGCGTGCGACAGATACGGTAGATGGCCTGGATAGGTCTCTAACTGATCATATTATAGATGTACAAAGAAATGAAAATTATATTCGAATCTATTTGACAAAGATAGTTATTTTGTCTTAAATAGTCATGCATGGCTTGGAGTTTAATTTTATATTTAGATTAAACGTAAAAGTATTTTTTTTTTAATTGTCATTTTTTTAGGAAGTACATTTAAAAAAATACTGACACGTCAAAAATACATACCATAAAAAAGCTGATATAGAACTGAGTAATATGTCAATTTACTATTTGTTTGAAATTGAATTACTCTAAGATAAAAATACTGATTATGACTCTTGATATTATATTAACAAAAAAATATATAAAATTGGATGCCTCGCCATACAGGAAGTAAAAACTATAACTGCTAAACACCATTACTCTTGTACGGGAAGGAAGGTTTTTTAATAATTTACCTCTGAGATAATGGAACTAAATTCAGTACTATAACAAAGTTTGAATTGTAGAAAAAAAATAGAAAAAACATATAATTTTATAATATATATGTACGATTGTGTGAGGACTAGAGAGAAGACTGACTGCAGTAAATCATTGTATATGCGCGAAGTACCTAATACACCTTTATAAGGGCGCGTATAACGTCTCTTACATTTTATTTGTTTATTTAAACACTTTATATACATACATACAGTTTACATACATATGCATATGGGCGGGCATATTGGCTTATGGCAATTTCCTTCTACCTTCCCAAACCGTTCAATTTGATAAAATCAGTGGTATATGAACATATTGTTGGGATATTGTGATATTGTCATTATAAAACAAAATATGGATAAACATCGAATTAATTTTGAATCGGGTTGTACTCACGGTTTAAAGGTTCGTGTTTTGAATCCCACTCTACCCCAATTTGATTCCTATTTTCTAATAGTTAGTTATTTACAACTCATTGAAAACGGCCCTCAAAATTTAATATTTAGGTTAATCATAAAAAAGCAAATATTTTTTTTTACTAAAAAAAGTAAATTTTTAGAAAAAATATTAATGAAAAATCTACACTATACTATGAAGTGAGAGAGGGTAAAGAGGAAAGGAAAGAGGGAAGAGGAAAGAAAAACGCTAATTCACATTCATAAAAAAAGCATTATTATTTACAACTTATTAGCGTTTCTGTTTTATATTTTATTGTAAACCCACTGCATTTTTAGTGGGTAAAATAAATTGTAATCGTTAGTTAAGCTATTTTTTTTTTCCCCGGGTAAAAATACTAATTATGGCTGTTTGTTTAACTTTGTAATTACAATATTTCGTGTTTCTGTTTTGCATATTCTAAAAGTAACAAATAATCGAAGGTTGGACCCATGTGTCCGCATTTTATTCAAGTAAATTTGACATTGAGGGTAAAAGCGTCATATCGTTTTGCATGCAATATAAATATACGTACTTTCTTCGGTATATTTTTATGGAAAAAAGATAAAGAAAACAATATTATTTTAGATATTACTCGATATATCTTGAAATGTTTCCCGCCAAATTGTGCGTGTACCGTTGACCTACACATATAAGGTTTCAAGATTACGATGTATATTATTTAAACATCTCACATTCGGAGTCGAGTTGCTACGGAACATACTCTTTGATCGAGGAATAAAATTTAATATGTTAGGAAGGCTCACGCGAGAGAAGCCTCATTTTGTAACGTTACTTTTTTGCCAGGATTGTATAATCGTACTAGAACATTCACCAGTTTTAATGAATTTATTTAAGCATTTGTGTTTTTCATACGATTCTCTTAGGTGTTTTTTTTTCTAAAACATCGTAAAAGAGATTTCTGAGAGCGCCCGAGTTCTTATGAGAATAAACAATTTTTACTATTCATTGTACGAATCAGAATTAATGCATTAATATTAACTTATAAAATTCTCAAAAAAAGTGAAAAAAGTGATAAAAGAAAACGATTTTTTTTAAATTCCTTTAAAAATATAATTGTTTGGATATTGCTTCATAACTTATAGTTTTTGTAATCTGTTTGTATCTTACCAAATTTTTTTCTATTTGAAAGTTTAACATTTTTAAAACGTTCTGTTTTCTGAAATTATCTTTAAATAGCAAAATTCGAAGTTCTTATAATTAGGCTTCCTTATAACTAACCATTTATATTATATTATATTATTACGTATTACTCGTTGAATATAAATGTAGTTATATGCGCAATTAGCAGAAACCTTACGGTAATTATAATATAGTATTTTAGTGCAGAAATATCCACAGACAGCAGCGCCATAAGAGGCCATATAAAGTTTAATTAATAACACGCTGTTTGTCAAATTTTCCGGCTGAATACACTCACGCCTTCCAGAGAAAACCAAAGATTAATTACTAAGGGTGACTTGTAGAATATTAAGAGCAAGCCAAAATTATTACAGGTAATTCTGTTACCACTACCTTCTAAGTTTCGTTAAATAGTGTTATGTTTTAAAAGCACACGTTATATTAGACGTTGATTTATGACGCTTTACAGCACGTTGTAAATAACATATTAATCTAGTTGACTAGATAAAATAAACACAAGTTTCCAGGTGCTGACAAATTATGTTAAACGTTTTACATTACTCTAAAATATTTGAAAAAAATTGAACATGGATAAACGAAAGAAAAAGTAAAAATTTTAATAAGTATATTGATTGCAATAAACCATTGATATTAAAGTTATTTGTTTTCCACTTTTGTACCTGCTTTATTGCTAAACAATAGTTTTCAGCTACCCAAAAACTGACTGGTGAAAGTTTATCATGATGTGTATTTATTAACATGTACATAGTTAAAACTGAGTAAAAATGGATTGACAATTAATGACACCCAATTGAATCATGTCAGATTTGCAGATGACAAAGTCAATGTAAGTAAAGGGATGAATAAACTAGATAACTTATTTAAGGAATGACATGAACTATCTAAGAAAACCGAACATATAAACTTGCAATAAACGAAGATTCCGTCAGATAGTAATGTCGTAATAGATGGAAACGAAATTGAGTTTTTCGACGAATATATTATAATTTCATTTAAATTATTTATTGACAATTCTTGATGGAATTCCATTGTAATGATAGAATAACTTATATTTCCATATAAGTTATTAATTTAAAAACTACTTGGTACACTTCCACTTATTTTACTTTGACCAATTAGCGCTTTCACCCTCTAATGGGCATCTTCAGACTGGTGAATATTATACAGTGTAAGGGTAACAGAGTGAGACAAATTATTGAAACATGTGGTGGTGGCGGTATACTTTAAGAAAATATTCTATTATATGAAATATATTTACTGTTTTATTACAATGTATAGGGTCTAACTAAGGGGGCTAATAAGGGTGAGTTTTTAAATTCTATCTGCTGATTTATTAAAATTCTATCGCTTTTATTTTTTATCCTATTTATTTCTAAAATTTCCAATCTATCTAATTTTGGACCTTTATGTCCTACATGTAAATGTTTTTTGTTTTATCAAAAGTATGTTTGAATTCATTTAAATGTGATGCATAGTTTGATAAGTCGTTATTTAATCTATGTGAAGCTAAATGTTCTTTCACTCTGTATTTAATAGCTCTCCCGCTTTGTCCTATATATGAACCAGGACAAGTACATGTTAGTTCGTATATTCCTCTATTTTCCAATTTGTCGACCTGATCTTTACTATTAATTAATGTTTGGCCCAAAGATTTTTTATTATAAAATAAAACTAAAAGATTATTTTTATGTAAAACTTGTTTTATTTTATTGCTAGTATTTTCGATATAATTTAATTTTACCCACTTTTTATTATAATTAATATATTATTTATATATAAATATATTATTTATTATAAAAATACATAAACAAGGTGACTGGAATTGAACCCGCCTTAGCAAATTTGCATACAGAAGAGGTTATTTGATAACTATTGGACCTTTTTTTCCTTAGCTAAAATTTTATAGTTTGGGAGTTATGTCAATTTTTATTCAATTTGGTTTTAAATGTACTACTCTGTAATTTGATTTTGAATGCACTACTCTGTACGCCCTGTGCGATTTGTCGTATACATGTAGGTACAGGGGGAGAGTGTAAGGAGTTAAAGGAGGGGATGAGATTAACCCTGTCAACCGCTACCTCCTCATCTCTTCTCTCTTCTGGATCCCTGCTCCCTATGGTGACAAAGCCCTACTGATATTATGCTCAGGCACGCGATATGCAGTGTGAGCAAAAGTGATGTGGTTTTTTCCAAATATTGAATCACACATGTCTATCGAATAAAACACAAGTAATGTGTTTTAACATTTCAAGGGGATATTAGTAGTTAATTAGTTTGGAAAAATGACTTGAATTGTGTTAAATATATTGTTAGTTTAAAAAAGAATGTACATATTTAAGAAATCAATAAACTGATTAAAAATCATCAAAGAGTTTTAAGGTACATTAAAATAAAAATATATTTAAAACAATATTTAAAAAAATGACAACAGAATTTTAATAAAAAATTACAGAACGGTTTCTCTTCTGCCATATAAATTTTACAGATCCAAAGTTATTTAAAAAAAAATTTCGATAATAAATAATAAATATAAAGAAGTGCAAATATAGTTATAATATTATTTAAAAAACACAAAACGATTCGAACTTTTTGAAACTATAAACAATTCGTCTGACAAGGAAATTTTCAACTTACACTTCATTTAAGAATAAAATTATCTTGAAATCAATCCCAAATTTCTGGAAATTTAAACTATTGTATTTTCTAAATTATATGAAGTGTAAACTTTGTAAATTTTTTCACGTTAAATGACAGGCGCCGTGGCGCAGTTGGTTTAACGGCCAACCGTAAAACTGGCGTCGCGGGTTCGATTCCAGCCAGTTGCAAGAAAAAAATCCAAGAAAGATTTTTTTCTTAAGTGGTCTGGGTGTTGTGGTGTATTTTTCATTACCTTCTTCCAAATCCTTTTTATCCTACCTGCTGACAAACCTCAAAATAGAGGCTTAGCGGGATATTCCTTAAAAAAAAAAAACCAAAAATTTACTCTGTATAAAACCACCATGTGGATTTTTTAAATGTGTAGTGATTTTACAGAAAAATAGTTGATATTTATCAGTTAAATTAATAAACGTAGTATTTTTATACGGAACATTATTTTTAAATGACAGATTAGTCACCAATTTCTTTATAAATCAACGAAAACCTAAAACAAAACAATCGTAACTTCATACCTCTCGTATTTGAGATAACGCTTCGTTTTATACGTGACGTGATAAGTATATTTCCCTTTTCACCATAAGCTGTGTATAAAGGATAGTATGTGGATGGGATACATGTTTCCAAAACTTTGAATTATGAAAAAAGGTGTAGAAAATATAATTTACAAAATGTTACTAAGGAAAACAGAACGTTTTAAGTACTGTTTACAAAATGCAGGTGGTTTTCAAGTTACACAAAGGCATGAAAATGAGACTGTCACTTTTCTCCTGTTTATGAGGATTGTTATAATGCCGCTAATCTCCCTTCTGTGTTTACGTGATCAGACCAGCTGATTATGCGAATGAACAAAGAAATTAATTATGGGAACACCCATAAATTCCTTTAATAAAGGCTAAAACCTCATAACGGTTCTCTACTTTCCTAAACAAATTTGTTTGACGGGTCCATCGTGGATAATCCGCACTGGGAAGTAATTTCCTAATTTCAAACATAGAACCACGAATGATAATAAATCTGTTTGATAGCACCTCCCACTACTTTGAAAATTTAATTTTGTTATGTAAACACTTTTGTAACGTAACAACGTTTAAAATTTTTAAATATTAATTTATGTTTAGGGAAACCAAAATTATTTTTATTTCAAACAAATGAAATGTTATGTGCAGTTACTAGTCAATAACTTTTATTGTTTTTGAAGGTTTTTTAAATTGATCTAAAGATCGTAAAAAAAATAGATAAAATTTTATCATAATACATGTATTATCTAGGATTATAAAAAAATATTGGGATAAGAAAACAATATGTGGCTCATTGCTATTGGATCTTAATTATTTGATTTTACAAAACCGGAACGAATTTTAACATAAAATTGAAATAAATAAGTTCAAAGTTAATTAGAGATTGATATATAGACCAGCACCTAATAAATTTCATCATTTTTTAAGCACAACAAACCAAATACAAGACCTTACCTTTTGGAATCAATAAATCACATCAACAAGCGTTTGTAGTATTGTTAATGATACTTTAATAACATTGTTCACACAGTTACGGTACGGTCAGCCTAGACCCTAGACCAGTTTTTCAGCGGAAAGGAAGTCTATAATATAGTCAAACTAATTTAAGGTTTTATAAATTTTTGAGCACAATACTTATGAATACGTAAACAGGGTGTCTGGGGAAGGTACACCGCCTTCTATACTCAGGACGCCCCGCGGCGGCGGCAGACTGAAGCAGGTGTTAACAACTCTACAAATTTGCTTTGTTATTAAAGATGGCGTTAATTACATGTATTTAAGTGAAACAAAAATTTAAATTAACAAAGCTCAAAATTATCTCATTTACTCATCATTTCGTTTTTTGGAAAAATTGATGGCGGTCGTCAAACAATCGCAGTTTAGTTAAATATGTCGCGGGCGATTAAAATGGCTCCTAAAAGGGAATCTTGTTTGGTGCGTTTATAAAAATTAGGGTGCTGGTAACATGAATGATTACTGAGCAAATCAGTACAATGTTTTTTAAACTACGCGACGAGAAACTGATTTGAAAGGACGCAAAACATAGCAGCATATATAAGAGTGTGTTTCAACGCTGACAATTTTTTGCTTATCTTTTTAACTAAACTACATTGATGAATTTAATTTACTTGGATAATTTGTACGTAAATAGCCGAGAAAAAGCGTTTTTGGATTGTATTGATTACAAAAATATAATACAAAAAATGAATTAACTTCACCTTCAAAATATCAGTTAGTGTACTTCACCTGTACTAGGTTCATACGATGGTAGAATTTTAGTTTCAAATTCATAGTAACACACGGCTACTTTGATAAAGTAGCATTTGATTTCAATGTAGCTATTTTTCATTCTAACGGAAGTAGTAAAATTAAACCGTCTCTCATTAAATTGATTTTGAACTCTAAATTTTGATTTCAGACTTGACAACGGGGAGGTTACCTAATTAAACTGAAATTCCCGACTTTTTGACAGGTCTGTCAAAAGCTGAAATGAAGAATTTTCAACATTATTTCACTCGTTTAATCAACAAGTTTAAATTGGCCAACAAATGAGATCAAAGGTAATGAATTTCTGTAGAGAAATTAATCATATTTTTACTTACAAAGAAGGTACTATAGAAAATAATAACGCATAATCTAAAGGTAAGACTTTTAACTAGTAGAATTCTGCGGTCCCCTTTAAATGTTTACCTAATATAAATTATAAGTTTATTATTCCAAGAGAATAAGATTTAAGCCCTTGTTTTCCATTACTACTTGAGTTACTGGGAAACGACATGAATAATGTAAATGTAATTACATTTGTCATTTTTGCCAGCCTTTTTACATTTGTTTTAATGTTCTTTAGAAATCACACGTTAAAATGAAAGTACCGAGTTAGATGAAAAATTTAGCTTTCAAATTTATGTTTTTGTTTAACTTTTTCGGTTGTAATTTGGCCAGGTATTTATTTTCATGTTGACAGCAACACTTTTTTGAATATGTAAAAAAAAGTTCTGAACACGAATTGATTTAAATAGTAGCTGTTATTCATAAAAAAATAGAATGATAAAACATATCTACCGGGTTGTGGTACCGTGGCTAGGTCACGAACTCACGGATCAGAGGTCCGTGGTTGGCCCATTTCACATGTATTGTCTAAATCCACACGGTACGGTAAAATGAGAGTGAATAGAGATTAAATATATTAATTTACAATTTGTTCAGCAGCTACATATAGGTGAAAATATAGCAAAATGAAATCAAATAGAGGTTAGTTAGGTTAGGTTAGGTTTGGTTAGTAGTAGTTAGTTAGTAGTTAACTGCGTAGGCCTGGCATTGAATGAATAAAAACAATTGAAAATAATTGTTAAATGATAAAAATCAAGCAAAATCAAAACATTTGTTCGTCCAAAACAGCGAAAACGGTTTCATATAAAAAAAACATTATTTCAAAACAATTATTCTTTGTAAACAGCTAAACTGTTACTGTAAATAAAAACTAGTCAGAATATTAAATTAATCAGTTTCCAAAAAAAAACCGTTTTTAAGTGCGATGGCCAAACCGTGGTTAACCTCCCCCCCCTCCTTCCCCCCTCTATCATGAACACAAAAAAGTGGAACTGTTTCTATTTTTTTTTTGGTTATAACAGGCTTTAGAGCAGTGTAAGGCGTAACAAGAAGAATTGTACTTATTTTTGTGGTGTAAAACCATAACTTGTACTAAATTGTTTGCCTACGTTACTCTATTATTTAGAAACAATTTCACAAAACAGTTTAATTAATGAGACAATAACAGTTACTGCTACTCCTTTTAAATGACTGAAACGCTCATCTCTAACCAGAAAACAAACATTTATCCATAAAAATATTTCTTTTTATTGACTATATTTATTGATTCAAAAGAGCTGACACATGTTACATTTTTTCTATGGGACATTTACGTAGGGCGTTTTGTTGTACCTTAGTCTTTTACAATATAAGTACATAAATATTTAACGAACATTTACCTTTTGTAGTATTTTTCTCTGTATTTACATGGACGATAAAATAACACTTTAATCATACAAAAATACATGCACAGAGTCCCTGAAATATTTGTAGGTGAGTAGATTATGGCTGTACATAATATTACTTGAAGTATACGGTGAAGCTTAAAAATAGATAAAAAAAAAAAATAATTTTAGTGAAAGCATTAATCGGACAGAAAAAAATAATGAGAGAATTTGGAAGTCTAGACGTTTACTGAGATATTGAACTGTTTTAAATTCACTTAAAAAAACACCGTGTCTGCCTTGTGGTCAAATTATCAGCGCGTTTACCATCATCTTAAGGCTCTCGGGTTAAACTTCCGCTTAGTTGATATAAAATATTTATTTTAAAAAGCACCTGAAGCGAAAAACTGAACATTTTATATTTATATCCCTAACAAAGTATTGATCAAGGTACGCTACGGGTAGTGTTCCAAAATAATGCCCTTTGCACCACAATATGCAGAAAAGGAATGATGAAAATGATAAACAACAAATACTATTCCACGTGAACTTGAAAAAAATGAAAATGTAGGTAAGATTCCAACGAATCTTCTAAAGACGGTGTTAATTTCTATTTTTTTAGTTCACCGGTGACAAATCAATTGAGATATGTGTGTATGTGCTTATTTATAAAAATAAATAAATTAAATTTTCTAATTGAATTCTTTATGAGAGATCGGTCCGCAGAGGAACCGGTAGTGAATGTAGGTAGCACAACCAAATAATGAGCTAAATTTAACAGCCAAAAAAAGTCTTTCCATACACTACAGCTTAATCTAAACATTCAGTTGTTGTTTGAATGTTAAACAGCGTGAAATTTTGGCACCGTAACCAGCCAATGACAGATCATAACCTTTGTAAATGTTTAAGATAGCCATGTTCGCTTCTCTAAAATGTTCTCGATCTTTGTTGTAATGTGTTAAAATACATTTTTTAATTAAATCAGGTTGTGGTACCGCCGCTAGTGTCATTCACTCACAGATCAGACGTCCGAGGTTTGAACCCCACTGTGTCCCACCATGATTCCCATTTTTTAATAGTGAGTTATTTACAACTCGTTGAAATGGCCCCCAACATGCAGTTTTTGAGAACAATTATAAGAACGCAAATATTTCTTAAAATAAAAATAAAAACATTTAAGTTTATAAAAACCTTTTTTGTACCCACAAGTTTTGCGCCACCGCGTGCGTTATGGAAGATGGCGGTCTCGCTGTGTGAGTAATTTTATTATGTATACCTTCACATTCCTCCCGTTGTATTGTGAACCACAACGTGTCCGGACTCACCTAGAAAATACAACCCTTTTTACAGAATAGTCTGATTCCTAAGGACAACAATGGAAGGATTCCCCATTATGGATTTTAGTGTGTTATAAACGTAATACTAACATCACTTTATTGATATTGTATTTTCTGACGATGCTTGAAAGGTAATGTATGTGTTATAAAAATGAATGTTTTTCTTTATCATAAATAAATTTATGGTGTAACAAACATTATTTTAAAAAAAAACCCTTACGATACACGCATTAAAACAATATAATGTCTGTATCCGGGCGGACGAAGAGTACAGTTATATTATTCATATTTCAATTTATATACATATTTTTTATATAACTTTACTTTTTTTATTTTTATATCAACAAATAACTTCATTATTTTTGTTCTAAAAAAATCATCCTGAATATTGACATAATATACATAGGTACATACATGTATGTGTATTCATGAGTACTTATATTTTCATTGTTTTTTATTACTTTTTTGAATTTTTTTACTTATCTTTAAATTTATATTTTAGGCCGGGGCTTTCCTAACCATTTTTTTCAATTATTTTACAAATATTGATAAGGGGTTTATAGGTTTCCTCATTAAGGTTTGAAAATAAAAAGATAATTTTTGATAATCATTGTTCAATAAGTCTACTTATATTCACTACACATTGTCGAATACATACAATTCTCACACTTCCATACATACATAACACACACTCTCACATAATATATACTCACCCTCACTTACATGTACAATAATAACATTGATACACTAAAACAAGTACTACCCACATATTGAAACCATTTTATAAATTCTAGAATGTATTTTGTTTTTATGAGAAAAAATAAAGTAAATAATAACTAAATTCTTGTCAGACGTCGACCCTCGAGTAAAACAATAAATTTAGTGGAGAAAAGACTGCCTCGTAGTGAAGTGTTTGGCGAGTTTTCCATCCATGCTAAAGGTTCTCGGTTTGATTCCTGACAGAGTCAATGTGAAATATTTGATTAAATGTAGGTTTTAACTTGCAATATTTCAATCAATTGGACTTGTGTCTGTCTCGAGCTGTGCTTGTGGAAATGACTATCAATCGGTGCTATTGGACAATGTCAGAGATAAGATGCTTAATGGTTTGACAGGGGTCATGTGACTAGCAGTACGAATTTCGCACTCTCGTCGGTTTGTTTGGACTTGGGTATTGCGTTGGGAGCAGCTCAGATGCGCGGACGCCTAGGTGGGTTAAATATGCCGGAACCAGCAACTGTTCCAGTAAGATGCTGTGGTACCTTCCAAACGGAACGCATACTTTCTCTTGTTTTGTCCTCCGCTTACGGGTGTGGTCTTCGGATTCTCTGTCTCTGTTCTCCTAGGAAGTTCTTCTTTATTTTAGGTCGTCCTCACATTGTAAATAACCGTGTTTCAAATTTTGTTTATTGTAATTTGTAAATAGGTACTCGAAAATTTGTTATTTTTATTTGTTAGCCTGAAATTGGTTTTATTTTCTGTAATTTTTAACAGTGCAGTATATTATGCTCATTTGTTTTATTATATAAATACCTAATTTTAAAAAATAAAAAAATACCGTCTTATACTATAGTCTTTATTGTCGGCCTCGTGGTGTAATTAATGGTCAGCGCCTTTGCCTACCATTCAAGAGGTCTCGAGTTCGATTCCCGAGATGGTTGATATAAAATATTTGTTTAAAAGGGTGTTTCACACCAGAATATTTCATTATACCTGGACTAGTACCTGCAGCGTAAGATTGATCATCTTACCTTAATACAACAAAAAAATGGTGAAGATGCGCTGCGATCGGGGTACCAATGCAGTGCCCTATGCACCATTAGGTGCAGAAAGGGAATGGTGTTGATGCTTTTTAATATTTTCAATATTTTTGTACTCTATTATTTGTGTGAATTGTTTGTTTTTTTGTACGTACTTTTTTTGTGAATAAAAAAACCGAGGCATCGAGGGTATCTTGAGAGGTGAGGATGACATGGTGGCTTCTGTCCATACATCCTCCTCCCTCTTTTTATCTGCATAGTGTTTATATTCTTAGGGTATATTTTTGATAACTTTCCTCTTTGTGCAGCTCATATAGAGTCAGTTTTTCAAATACGTATTTTTGTCTGTGATACAAATAATAATAATAATAATCATAGTTTATTAACAAAATAACAATTACTTTATCTACTACATGCACATTTAAGTAATAAATATCTCTGAATCATGTCTAGTCTGCCTAACTAGGTACAACTTGTTTTAAGGCAGACATTTTTATACAAAAATAAACAATAACATTTCTACCTTCTAGTTTATTTACTATACAATTAAACAATATTGATTTATACCATTTATTATTTAAGAATGTATTTTCAGTAAATTTTCCGATTTTTCTTGACCGAAACTGAGTAACCTATTTTTCACATTTTTGAAAAATTGAATCCGGGCCATGGTTTTACAATGTTCGGGTATCATATTAAATATTTTGGGGCCCAGAAACTTGAAATTTCTTTGCCCGAATTCAGAGTTTTTGATACACCCCATGACCCATCCTCTAGTTTGACTTTTAGTAGTGTGGGAGTGTTCTTTTTGGCATTTGGAAGAATAAATTGCTTTCACAAACATTATTATTCTAAAAATATAGATAATTGCCTCATATCTAAGATCACAAATTCCTCAAAAAACTTGATGCTCGGGTACCTGAAGGGCTTTAAAAAAAAATATTTTACCGATTGATTTTTGAGCACATTCGAAAGGGTTTTAACATTGATTTTTATATTGATAACAATGTCTTTTGACATACATATATCTTTCTGCTTAAAAAAATAATGGATGACATGTCGATGTTTAAACGTAGGCAGCATTATATATGTTATACAGTGTGTAAACGGACCACTTAAATCATCCAATGACAGGTTGTAAGCCCTGTAAGTGTCTAAACTTCCATATTCCTTTTGCTGTAAATTTCAAGTTTAATACGTCTTAATTAATTAATTTATTTAATGCACAAAATACACAATTTTATCATAGAGCACAATTATACTTGTTAGAAAATTCCGTGTTTAGTCGGGACTCTTAATAAGACAGATAATTTAATGAAAATTATAATTTCAATTAAAAAGCTCTTTTGGCGAGCGATATCAAATAACATTTTTTGTTCCTTTATCTTGCAAAAATAATTTTAATTCGATTATTCATAAAATATTCATTTTCTTCCCATCAAATGTTATAAATTTATAAATTATAACCTAAAACGAACACTACTTAAAAATTTTATTAAAATTCCTACAAAATGTATTTGATTTTTAACCTACTAAGTGATTGAATTCTCACCTTATACTCAATTACAAATTATTCCAAATATGTTTTTTTTTATTTAATTACTCAAAAAAATTACGAAGTCAGCCTTGTGGCCTCGGGTTTGATTCCCGATATGGTTGACATAAAATACTTATTTTAAACGATTTATTAAATGTAAAATATTTCACAGTCCTGGACTGGTTCCTGAAGCGTAAGACTGGCCATCTTATCTTCGTGTTGGAGAAAGAATGAATAATCAAACCTTTTCAACGGTTGGAAGGTTTTTTGCTTTGAAAAATGATGAATAATGCATATACCAATTTGTTTTTTTTTTCAAATACAGCGAAAAATTTTACTATGCATTTGACCAATTTTAACGATTAAAGTCTGGCTGACCACACAACCTAAGATGTGCATTTTGCAGAAAACAGCCAGCCCTAGTGAAATTCCGATTTATGTTGTGTCATTTATATTAGGGTACTTACTTGTAAAGAATCACTGAATTCTTATAATTAGAAATCAAACACTGATTTGAGTCTACTGAATACTTTATTTTATTTTTACAAATATAAACATATAAAAATAAAACTTCGTGACAATTGTTTCGCCTTATTAGGGCATTTTCAAACGAATGTGAAGATTGTTTGGATTGAATGTCCTTATATAGTTATACAATTCAAGGTACTTAAGTAGAAAATAAAAATAATCTTATGAACTATAGCATGTACATTAATCATAATTGAGGGAAAAACCGATGGTTAAGGGTGAGGCTAAGTGTTTAATAGGTAATGGGGAATTTAGGTATTTATATTTGAATTTCGGGGAAAATATAACAAAGTAAGTATTTATTGACATACAAGTATGTATTGTGAGATAATTAAAGAAGCCTTATAGTTTTGTAAATTTAGATAATTGTTGTCGAAAAAAATATCAATAATATAATAACAGGTTGCTGTTCATTTAAATTTTAAACAATTTTTAACAATTGTCACGAAGTTTTATTTTTATATGTTTATATTTGTAAAAATAAAATAAAGTATTCAGTAGACTCAAATCAGTGTTTGATTTCTAATTATAAGTTTAAATATGGAGTTCTACAAAATAAACACCAAATCAATCAATCACTGAATTCATTTGTTGAAAGTAGTAAGTTTAAAAAAATATATATTTAAGGGGGAATTTAGATTTTTGTAATTTTTTTAAGTTTGACTGACCACACAACCTTAAATATGCATTTTGCAGAAAACAGACAGATCTTATATTGAATGATATCTTATTTAAACTCTTACGGTATGAGGTGACATTTTGTATTAAAACATGTTTTTTTCAATTAAGGGTGTTTTTAATTAATGAATTTATTAAATAAAAATGCTCATCTAAGATTTCTCTACTAATATGGGTGTTATCTGCAAATTGAGAAAGCCGTTTTTGTGAGCAACACTATTTTCCCAAGGTGATTTTTACAGATTTTTTAAGACAAGTGCCGTGGCGCAGTTGTTTAGACGGCCAACTGTGAAACTGGCGTCGCGGGTTCGAATCCCGCCAGTTACAAGAAAAAAAAACGGAGAAAGATTTTTTCTCAATTAGTCTGGGTTTTGTGGTGTATTTTTCATTACCTTCTTCCATATCTCCTCTTTCTCACCTATTGACAAGCCTGAAAAATAGAGACTTAGCAGGTTATTCCTTTAAAAAAAAAACAGACATCGTCTCGAGATTGTTATTAAAAAAATGTGTAATTAAAAAAGTGGCCTGGCTGCTTAGCAGAACATAGAATTGATTTGAAATTGAAACTGCACCCGATTACACTAATATCTCTTTTTTTTATTGTAGACTCGCTGCTTTCTGCATAACTACATGAATTTTTTCCGTTTTATTTATATTGTTCCCTTCAAAACAATCACGATCGGTTATAATTTATTATTATGTCGGCGTATTTTTCAATCCTTGATTCGTTCTTAATCTCTTCTATGGTCGCGAAACATCGTCCTTTCATAGTCATAATATCAGAGAACAGGCAATAGTCGCAGGGGGCCAAGTCCAGTGAATAAGGTGGATAGCCATTAATCCGATTAGGTTTTAGGTTGTCAAAAAGTCACTAATAAGCCGCGACGCAGAGCGGACATCTATCATTTTTGCTCTGAAATAAACTTTAAAACTCTTAAATTACAACAAAAAGCGTCTGACTGGGTTGTCTGTCAAAAAGCAACTACCCTTCAAAAATGGTCGAAAATTGACAGATTTATAAAAGATATATGTACCTATTTAAAACAAAAGAGCTCTTACTCTTACAATTGAAAAAAATGTATATTCTGAGTACTTTTTTTTATCAAACCTCGTAGGTTTGAGATGCTATTATGAATTAATCGTCCAGTACTGTAAATGGTGGTATATAAAAAAATAATACCACGCGTGTGAATGGGGGATTTTTCTCACTGCACAGTGCCATGATAAATAGTTTACGTGATGTTGACTATTAAAAATACATCAAGTCTAATCATAACGTCACATATGTGCGTACATGTAGTACGAATACTTGTATACGAACGCGTAGACATGCGAATATGTGAGTTTGTGCGTGTGTGTGTGTGCTATAACTCTAGGAATACAACATTGCCTAACATGATATGAAGCACGATACGACAAGGGACGTAAAGTAGCTACTCTAAATAGTTTTACCCATACCTGATGAAAAGTAGGGGTAATTTATTTGAATAAATCCGTAGCATGTGACAACAAAATAAATTGTTTTAATTAAATAACAAATTTAAAAGCTTCAATTAAATTAATTTAACAATAGAATCACTATGTAAAGCGCCCTTGAGGTATTTTATTACGAAAATGGCGCTATATAAGTTATCCATAATAATAAAAATAATTTAAAACTGCCAAAATAATGATATGTAACTTATAGGCACTCACAATAAATATGTTCATAGAATCCATAACGAGTTGCCACAAACACTGAAAAATTGAAAAAATAACGTTTATTGTATGTGGGTATTAAAAACGTCTCATTTTAATATATATTGTTTACATGTTATGTAATATATAACATTTTGTAGGTAGATAAATATATATACGAGCATACGGCCTCCGTGGTGTAGTGGTCAAGACGCTTGACTCACAGACGGAAGGTTCCGGGTTCGATTCCCGGTGAGAACACAAAAATTAAAATGTGATTTTTCTCAAGCCTGGGTGTTCTGTGATGTGATTCACCACTGTAATTGGGCCTCCTGGCCTGTTGTGGTGCAAAAATAAAATAATAAAAAATAATAATAATAATATGTAAAACTGTTTTTTTTTACAAATAATACATAAGAAATGTAATGACAGATTTCTTATATCTGTGTTATCTATAATTTATTTATCTATGTACAATGTTTAAATTTATTTCTGAAGCACAATAATTGTAAACAAATTACGAGAGGGATGGAGGATACCTTAAATAAGGGAATATGGAAGTCTAGGCATTTACAGGGCTTATGACCTATCGTTGGCTGGTTTAAGTGGCCACTTTAAACACTGTGTAACATTCACTATTTTGCCCCTGTTTGAATATACATATTTCTTCAACTCTTCCATCTGTTGATTTTAGTGAAGTTCTTTAACTTAAGTTTTACTTAACTCAGCTCTTTAGCTGAAACCTTTATTGTTGTGAAGAGATTTATCTGACTGAATTATTTCACATACTAAACAACGCCTGAAAACAATTTTTCCTGTTTTTAAACTTCTTCTTGGACCGGTTGGTTTTATTATTTTATTCATATGTTGGAAATGACAGAGGAATGACAAGGAAGGAAAAGGAGAGAAATGTATATCTGACTGAATTATTTCACATACTAGGCAACGCCTGAAAACAATTTTTCAATTTTCACAATAATTGTCTTAATCTATTGCAAAATTCTACGTAAAAGTAAGTATTGGTTTAATTTTTTTTTTTAATTTGTCACATTTATTTAAGAGATTTTTGTTTGTTTTCATTACATAGGTATAGTAATTAAGTGACGTAATTAATGTTCATTGTAATTGTTACCGTAATCGTTATTATGATCGTAAACATAATTTTTATCGGAAATGGGGGTAATTTAATTGTAAATGAAACTGGGATTGTAAAATTGAATTTTTCCGTAAAAGTAAATAAAATGAATTTCCCTGAGACAGAATAGTTTTTTTTAATAAATTCTTACAAATTAAAATGCAGTAGTTAATTCAATTGTAAATATAATTGTAATTGTAAGCGTAATAATTGTTATTGTCCCAAGCAAATTTAATTATTGTTATGCATTTTAATTGTTGCAAATATTTGCATTGCAATAAATGACTACGATATTGCATAAGTTAATTGTAATTAAATAATATTTTTGTTGTTATTTTCGAATGTAAACTTTTACGTTGACTTTTGTATTGTCCCGTCGCGTCGTCAAAAATATGATAATATAATTCGTCGATGGTCAAAAATATAACTGATTCAAAAAATGATAAAATAATTTAAGAAATAGTGAGAATATTGCTTGGAAAAATATTTTTTTATGTTAAAAGCGATAAAGTGGGGACTCGATCTTCCCATGATGGGATTTAAAACCTACAATAATACCCCTGGGTCACAATCTGACTTAAACAAAATGTATGGACGTCAGAACAACCTTATGGTTAAAATAATTGTTTTTTTAAACACATGTATGGTATAAAGTGATAATACTGACCTCGGAAATGATACATGCACTGCAATTTGAATTAAATTCATCCATACAGTTTATATGCACACGATTCAGAATTTTATCTTGATTGTCAAGCATTAAAAACTATCCTCCGGCGTTAAAATTTTTGACAAGCAGCTGTTTTAAATATGGACCTTGCGCTTTAACAATTTTTCAACGCTGGTTTTATATAAACAAAAATTAACATTTATTTGCCAACACATTTTTGTGTGTATTTGGTATTCACATATTATGGTTTCGCGAAGGTTTATTATTTCTCTTAAATAAAAACAAAACGTACAGTATTCATGATTTTTAACTTAAAAAAACGATAACAGTATGACTTTTTACCATCAAAATTGAAATAACCAAAACCTCTTTTTACACGGTTGATATATTTCACGCAGTACCGTGTAAAAAAAGTGAACTATAAAAAAAGTAAAAAGTTTTCTTGAATAAAAAATCAAAAACGATTTATCGTCATTTTATCAAAACCAAATATCTAAAACAACTTTATACATTATAAGAAGAAAAAAAAAACAAATAAACAATATTTTCTTAAGTCAACTCCTGTATAGTTTTTAAGATCGTATCCATCTCACTTCACACTTCCCGTCATTAAAAGAACACTTGACTTATTAGCTCCATTATATGTATCAATAAGTTATAAATGTAAAAATGAAATGCAATTTAATTTATTAGTTAAGTATATCTTAATAGAGAATCTTTGAAACGGGTTGGTAAAAAACATTTAAAATAAGTGATTGAAAATAAGGTTATTTTATATTCATTTTATTATGATGAATAAAATTATACAACTCACAGCACGCGCTCGATGGCAAGGTGCAGAATTGTCTTGAAATTTTATTTCTGAAATATGCTCTGTTAGAGCCTCCATCGTTGGAAAACACTTTTTTTTATAGTTTCCTTGTATTTTTTGGAGTTCATCATACCTTGAACAAACTCAAGAGAACCTACTCCATGAGCCATGATGCAGCCCCATATCATCACATACGACGAATGTTTAACAGTTGGGAGGATGCATTCATCACTATATCGTTTACCTTTTCTACGACGTACTGTAGTCTTTCCATCCGACCCGATTAAATTGAATCAAGATTCATCTGAAAATACGACCCTACACCAATCATTCACAGTCCAGTCGCGTCTCTTAAGGGGCCACTCTGGTCTGTTTTTCTCCATTTTCTTAGTTAAAAAGACGCCTTTTTGCCGGTTTTAACGCACTAAATTCCATTTCTTTATTTTTTCTTTGAACTGTACAAACACTCACTTGCGTGGAATTTATTTCCTGCAGTTTGGCGTATATGTTTGATGCAGATACGAAACGATTTTTAAAACTAGTCGTTTTATTACGCGCTCATCTCTATCAGACAACTTGAGCTTCCTTCCGCTGCCTGATTTTCTCGTAAGGTAACCAGTTTGACGATATATTTTTTAAAAGTCGACTCGCAGCAGCTTCATTAAACTCCACTTTTCTAGCAATTTCGCGCACAGAAATGTTTTCTTTCACAAGAGTCAATATAATGTTTTTAATTTCCACCGAAATATGTTTTAGCCCGGACATAGGTTTTAACTTGAAATAATTAAGAAATTGAGGGTAAAAGGTATGTTACTGCAAGACAAAGATCTAAAGTACCGTTATAAAAATAGAAAGTGTCCGGGGGTTCAATGGTCAATTCCAGGAAAATGTATAATTATTGAATTTTACCTGAATTTTAAGTGCGGATTTTTCATTGTCGCTAACTGTACATAAATTCATAAAACATATTTTTTTAAATTATTTTATTTTAAATATTTTATTTTTGACATCTAGTTAGCATCTCCAATCCGCGGCATGCATCTTTTCTGACTACCTACGACCAATGTCGTTAAATGTAACAATAAATTAAATGATCGCAGTTTAAAAAAAAAGAGTTTTTAGTTCATGTTATGAAAATCTATTTAAAAACATAAGTACACATCAGTAGGACATGATTTGATTTGATGACAGTGCTAATTTTCACTCACACACAAAACATAGTGATGTCGCGTAGCCCGTACATGACTGTCATTTTGAATATTAACAAATAAGAAATTAAAGCCGCCTTAAGTAATTTAGTAATTAGTAATAAAATTAAATTATTTTGAAATAAAGTTAAGTTTGTATTACATGTGTGTAGTTTATTTTATCTGTTTATAATTTTTTTCTTAAAATAAGAATAAAAAATATCGGATGTCATTTTGATGTGAATTTTATGATGCCGATTTCTGTGAATAAACAAATATTTTTATTTGTCCCAAATAATATAGTTTTTGTTTACACACCTATAAAATATTATGTTATTTAAATAAAAAATGTTTTAGAACAATGTTTTTTTAAAAGGAACCACGAAAAATCATAAATTAAAAATAGAAAAAAAATCTTTTGTCATGCACATTGATCAGAGAAAGGGATAAAAAAATAAAAATTTACAATTTTTTAGTTAGTTGCAATGATAAGGGTTAATGAGCACCGTACTATTATGGCCCTGAAACCTTGAAAAAAGTCAGCTAGAATTTGGTTAAGAAATTCATTTTCATGACAGTATCATAGGTACATAGGAACATTTACTAAAAGCTGAGACTTTTTAGCGCATTAACCGAAATCACACAAGGTTTGTGGTTCGACAGACGTTTGCATAACGCAACTAAAGTACAAACACGATTGCTCTTGTTATTTTATCACAAGTTAGTATAATCGTCATGTCTAGAAACATAGACAATGGTGATAAATGGAACGTTTTCCTGAACATGAACACTTTTCAAACATTCGTATTTTTACGAATGCCTTCATGAGAATAAACTGTTTCAAATATAAATTGTTTTACTTCAATCAAAACATATCTACTGTTGGAGTAATAGTTCAGTATTTGATTAAAGTAGAAACCTTCAATATTTCAACGGTGTTACTTTGATCTTGCGCGATACTATATTCACCATGCTGTCGGTCAGTCCGTCTACCACGTGACCAGTTGTTCTTCTCTTCGCCGCTCGAGGCGCTGCTGGCGCGATAGCTAGTACCACGTGACCAGGGACTTTAAAACGCTAGTAATACTACAAATAACTATAAAAGATAAAAACCAAAACCGTGAAATGTCTTTTTTTGAACTGCCTTAATATAAAATTATTAGGAAAATAAGAAGCAGGACCCTTCAACTCTGGAACGATCGCTATTTGAGTGAGACAACCGGAAGTGCAACTAAAATGTTTTTCCCTACAATTTTTCATGCCTATGATTTCAGAAAAATGCAAAATGCTGGCTACGAGCTCACCCAGATGCTTACGGGTCATGGTGGCTTCATGAGCTACCTGCATCGCTTCAAGCTCTCAGAGATCGACAGCTGCCCATGCGACGATGAAACTCCTCAAGATGTCCCTCACCTGTTAATGCATTGCCCCTTTTTCAGCTTTCAAAGACAACAGCTGGAGGCGCGATGCAGAGGCCCGGGTGAAGATCTATGCAACATCCCGTCGGTGATAGGTAATAAAGAACTCACACGAGAGGTAGTATCATACATGATAAATATAGCGCAGGAAATTGGTAAAATAAACCAAAGTAGGGAACAAAATGCCGAACACTACTCTTGTGGAACGGAAGGCCTGTTGACTACTGCCAACAGGCCGGCTTCTTCTGAAGAGTTTTATGTGGTTTCCTCTCCACATGAGCAAATGCTGAGAAGTTCCTGATTAGCCCACATTAATATATCCCTCCTGATCCCAATAGTTTAGATAAATTTTAAGATATTTACTGGCAGAAAAATCCACTTTTTGAAATATAAACCTTGTTTATTATAAGCAAGGTAAATAATAAAGCAACTCCCATATAAATAAAAAAAAAAAAAAAAAAAAAAGGCCCTTAGAAAATGTCCGGGAGCAATACTCGCAAGATTTTCGTTTTAAGTTGACAGTATTGTCATCAATAAATTAATAATAATAATAATCATTTCATGATCATGTCATACCATATATATGTGCTATAAACTATTTAACATTTAAAAAAAGAATGGCCGACGCTCAGACGCTGTAGTCTTGGTGGGCATTTTTTCCAATTCATGTTATAGCTTAATTTTAAGATGTAGTTTTCTAAAGTGTATTTTTGTTATTATATTTCTATGTAAATAATATATGTATGGAAAAAAAATACAAAAACAGGTGAGTATTTTTGCAAATTAGGTTAAGTCGAAATGTTTGATTTTCTAATGTAAATTTTATTATATTTCCAATTGAATAATTGGGTAAATGAAAATATAATTCATTTTATTCATTTTTATTCATTTATTAGTTTATACATACAATGTTACAAAGTGGCACAAAAAACACTCTGAAAATTCTGCTAGTACTAAGAGTAGGCTCAGTATATGAAGAGTCGGCAAGCCAGAAATATGAATACGCCTAATGTTGCAATCGGTTCCTATATGGGCAAATGCCTGTTCTAAGAAACCGATTTGTTGCGGCAAATATGGTTTTCGAATATGTTTCCTATAAATAAAAAACAATATTGAAGAAATAAAAAAAAAACAGTTCTAGCCCAAAAGAGAAGAAAAGAAAAAAAAAAAAGTTTACATTAAATGTAAAAATACAATTAAATACATAAATAAAGAGCATACATACTTCGCACTTACATATACACATACATACATATATACACACATATACATACATATACATATATATACACACATTCATACACAATATATATGCACATGCGAAATTTAAACATTTAAAAATACGTAAGACACAAATTTTAAGCAGTCAATATTAATTACATTAATGCAGAGACAGAACTTAAGGTGAGGAAAGTACATTCTAATTTCAAATGCAGAGATTAACCCGAAAATGAAGACAATAGATTGTACTCTCTTCACCTTAAGGTTTGTCTCTGCACACGGGCATAAGTTTGAAGGTTTAGTAATCATATGTTAATGTGTTAGTGCCTGTAAGTAAACCAAGTAAACATACAAATTTCGTTTGAGGTAGTCACAGTGCGCCAGTGGCGAATGGTGATTTTATTTACAGGTAAGCTATTAAAAAAATCATGTATTTGTACCTACATAGAAGGTACATAATATAATGTAACTAATATATACTATCAATGGATATTTTTCTGTGGTTCTGTGTGATACAAAAACTCTTTTCCATTAATTTATTATATAATAAAAAATACCACTATGAATTCAGTCGATATTAGGTATTCAATTGAAATGTCAACTGGCCTAATTGTTCTAGTATTGAATAGTACTAAAAATGGCCGCGTGGAGCGCTATATGTCCTGTAATATGACGCATGAAAGTAATTATGGTCTTATGTCAAAAGTACCATCTTAAAGAAAAATAGTCCTTAAGGAACATTGTTTGAAATACTGATTTCCAAATCAAGAATCTTTAAATAATTTGTGTAATCTTCAAGTTTAATCTAGGAGAAAAAACCTGCACTGGGGTTAATACATTCAAAATATGGTATACTTTTACATATGAAAAAATAAGCTGGAATAATCGGCTAGTTTCTTGGCTCACCGCGCTGGGCGCGCTTTATTAAAATATATATTTATATTCGGATAAAAATACAATATGATTTCAAATAAACGTTAATTATTTATTTGTTTTTCTGTAAATAAAGTTACAATAAAACATTATTATAGTTAGTCAAATATAATGGTAAGCACGGTAGTACACGGTTCGCCCCTGCACTGCGCACACATAAATAAATTCTATCATCTGGCGCGTATTAAATATTTAATTATTTAAATTTTATTTAGTATTTGCAAATGAATGTAATTTATAGTTTCTGCACTGGAAAATTCTGTGTCAAAGAATAATCTCATTAAATCATCTATCGAAATTGGTCAAAGTTCGAGGACTTTTTAACCACGTCGATAAATATCTGTGATTGAGCAACATAGTATTATTTCTACATCTTCAATACCACACAAGTATATAACAGTATGCTTACTTCTTTCACCGACAGGCACATACACATTGAAATGAGCTTATTTAACTTTTGAAAGCACTGTCAACTGAAAAATTGCGAAAAATGTTTCATTAACGAATCAAATTAATATTTTTATATGCTCACTTTACATATTTTGCATCAATTTCATTACAATCCGAGCTTCCAGTTTCGACACTGATTTGAGTCTCGGAACTGAGACGCGACTCGGAAACCAAGTCTTCAAATTTCGATACTTTCCGAGATTTTGAGACTATTCGATACCAACGATAACTCATTAAAAAAATATTAAATATATAGAAAAAAAAACACATTTAAGGGGTTGAATAAAAAATAGTTGTTTTTATAGAATAGTTAATACTCATTTAAAAATAATCTTAAAAAATACTAAAAGGCCGATCTCTACCAAATAGCGATGTCCGCCACCAACCTGTTAAATTAAAAATAGATATAAGATTTATTTTTAATATTGATAAAAGATTATATTTTTATAGTCACAATTTCATTAATCTAGATTCAGTAACACAGTTATATAAGCAGAGGTAAGCGTCCGCGGAACGTATTTTATTTACTCGAACGGAACCAAACTTTTGACATGGTGCGTGTTGTATGGAACTCAAGTTTATACTCGGTCAAAACGAAATGCCGATCATTCAACTCTTGCAAAATGCCAGTACTCCTATTTGGGTGTGAATCTTGGCAGCTTACCAAAGTTCAAAACACCAAACTTCTGAGTTTCGAGAGGAAGTGCTTGAGAAGAATACTAGGTATAAGGTGGTTCGATTGTTTAACTAACATTGAAGCCCGAGAACGGACGCAGCAGCTCCTATAACGAGCGTTTCGAGGCTGCGGTGGTGGACCTGGCTTGGGCACGCTATGCGCATGCCTCAGAAGAACCTAAACCCGAGTTGCCTCTTATTTAAACCTGCGGGCTCACGCCGTCCTGGTAGGCCATCAATGACGACCTTTAGACTTTATTCGGCGGAATGAAGGGGCGCTGGATTGACGTGGGAAAAAGCAAAAATGCTGGCTGGCGATAGGGTCTCCTGGAGACAACTGGTGATGTCTACATGCTCCACTTAGGAGCGGATGTGGAAAGGAAGAAGAAGAACCAAAATACGACCTGTATCTAAATGAGATTACCCAGCGAACAACATCTCTTGCTTATGATAGACTATCCCTTTAACACCAGCAGTGAAACTCAGAACGCTCTAAAGGGGGTAGAGAAAGCGATACGTTCTCTATCCCTTTGAGATCGTTCAGAGTCGCACTGCTGGTCTTGAAATTTTGATACTTGTATCTCGAGAGTCTTGATATTGAAAATATCTCGAGACTCCCGAAATTTCAAGAGTCTCGATATTGAAAATGTCTCGAGACTCCCAACATTTTGAGCATCTCAAATTTCGAATTGGAACCCTAATTACAATGTTAACAATAATTGGATGTTGTATGGCGAAGTATGAGTTCCGATATTACGTTAGTTTACTAAATATGGTATAAATGTGTCTCTGGCAAAATTCACTCAAACCTGCAAAAGCAAACTCTACTATATATCTACGTCAATTTTTAATTATTGATGTGAAATATTTTTAAGCAAAATGGTTTTTGTTTGTGTATTAAATGACAATTAAACTTTCTGAAACTCGCATTAAAAATATGAAATTCCTCCATAGGGGATTACTAAAGCAACAATCGCAACTAAAATATTTGACAGTACGATAGATTTGTGCTCATTTTTAATTGATTTTTTTTTCGTATTCTATTTTTATTATCATTATGGAATGGCGCTATTAAAAACAAATGCCATATATTTTTAAAAGCTGCTATTTTTGTTTACAAATTTCTTCCAGGTGCTTGAAAATTTTGGCCTTTTTGATGACGTAGTAGGACAGAGTAACTGGCTTTTTTATATCAAGTTAATACAATAAATGGGTTTTTGTAATGATGATTTCAATTGTTTACGATAAAAAAGCGTCTACAGTGCAAACATCAAATTACAAAAACAACTAAATATTTTTTTGTGTTTTTTATTTAATATACCATAATTTAATTTCTGTCCAAAAAGAGACAAACTTCTGTGTTTGGAGAAGGACTTACATTGAAATAATAGTAAATACAAGTTTTAAAATTATTTTATAAAATAAAATAAAAATGCATTATCATTTTTCAATAGTCCTTACAAATCATCAAGATGTACTTCTAGAAATACTAACAGCATTGTTGTTTGCTTTTAGATTGTTTATATAAATGAAACATTTACTTGTAAATTATTGTGAAGTTTAAGTTTGGGAAAAATATCAAACTGTTGATTATATTTTCTGGTTGGTTGTTATTTTTAATACGTAAAGGGCTCATTTCATCACAAACCTGGCCGTTGGATGGGGTTTAAGGATCCAATTAAGTTAATCTGTTACGTTCATTAACAAAGAAGGTCCGTCCGGATATTGTCAACAGCTTAAATAAATATGAATAATTTAATTGAAATAAATATAGAATTTTCATTATTATAGATAGAACAAACGTTTATTTAAATATTGAAGTGAAAACTCAAGATTTTAGGTACTTACCTAATTAATTCACGTATGTAACAAAAATAAAGGAAAAGTAAATCACTTCTGAGGTCCGCTAAAGAAATTAAAATTAAACATAAATTCAATTTTTTGTGGGTGAAAAACTCAAAAATTTACTTACGAAAAAACGAGACTTCAGAAGCGATTTACGTTTACTGCACAACAGTGTTAAAAAACCTCACCGAAAGGTTGTAATTATTTTTAACTTTCTCAAATTTACTTATAAACTTATTGGCGTTTTAGCCGGCGCTTGTGTCACCGATTGTAACTCACTGTCATTTGATACTCAAATACACATTATTATACACTACACTACCAATTTCTTTTTCTACTGTAACATAAAACACTCTTCCAACTTGAATATGTTTATGGCTGAGGTTTTTATTTTCTTTTTTATTTTCTTTATTCTTTGTCGATTTATAAATTCGATCTCATTTTTTCTAACGGGCATAATATTACCTGTCTTAGTTATTTTTTATTTTCTTTTAATAAGTATACACCGCCTATATTATAGTACTTTATTACAGTATTACATGCTCATATGTTTTAGTCATAAGGAATTTTACTTACCAATATTTTTATCGTCAACTGATTCCACTTATATCATTGATTTTCATTATTTTACAGAATTTAGATACACATATGTTATACGTTCTAATATTATATGTGTGTTTGAATCTGAGTTAAATACTTCTCATTCGAATTTCAATATTTTAATACTGCTCATTTTCGTATTTTTACTTCAGACATTGTTTATCTTATTGTATCCAAATATTACTTATGCCTGAGTTACTTACAGTCTACTACCAAAACGCTAGGGGACTCAGATCTAAAACGCATGAGTTCCTATCCAATGTTCTAATCAACAACTTTGATTTTATTTTAATAACAGAAACTTGGTTAGTCGAAGGAATAGCCGACGAAGAGCTATTTGACTCCCGTTACCATGTATATAGAACTGATCGTGACATTAATAATAAACAAGGTAAAAAAAAAGGAGGTGGAGCATTAATTGGGATCCTTAAAAATCTCAATGTTCAATCACACTCATCCTGGAATTCGGATGCAGAGGATGTATGGATTTCTATAAACTTAAAAAAACTCAACCAATCTAACTTTCGACTAAACTTGTGTTGTGTTTACTTACCGGGTACTGGCCCCAAACTAACTGCGTCTGAAAGACTTGCAATATTCTCAAGCCACACAAACCAAATCTGCGAACTTACCTCTAAATTCCAAAACGATTTATTCCTAATAGTCGGTGACTATAATGTACCTCATATCCAATGGAATATAATTACTGATGGCCCATGTCATACCGACGACTCTTTCAGTCAACCACTCGCGCGTAATGATCTATGCGCAAGAGCGTTGACTGATTGTCTATCCTTCTCTAACCTCAAACAGTTTCATGATATCAAGAACTCACACGGAAACATACTCGATCTCGTCATTAGTAACTTTCCTGTCTCAATTGAAACATCGGATTTTCCTCTCGTTCCCGAAGACGCTTATCATAGCGCCATCCTTATAAACATCGAGTTTCCAAACCTAATCAAACCAAAACCAATAAAAAAAATTGTAAAACTTTACCACAAAGCAGACTATCAAGCTATCAATCAGTCTCTTAAAGATTCTGATTGGTCACTAGTTATAAATGCCCCAAATGTTAACGCAGCTGTCGATAATTTTTACCAAATCATTGAGGATGTCATAGAAAATTATATCCCAACAAAAGAAATATTAACAGGAAAATTTCCTGATTGGTATTCTCCCGCCTTAAAAAACGTCACAAAAGAAAAGCTAAAGTTTCATAGAAAATGGAAGCTTTCCCGTAACCCATTAGATTATCAATCATTTTCTCTGTTACGAAATAGGCAGAAAAAAATATCAAAGTCAGATTATAAAAAATATATTGATTCAATTGAACTCGGTATCCAAATGGATATTAAAAAATTCTGGTCCTACGTGAAATCAAAAAGAAAAACCCCAACAATTCCCGATCACATGACATATAATTCTATAACAGCACAAGATAACACTGGGGTAGCGAATCTTTTCTCGGACTATTTCGGATCGGTATTTTCAAATCCAACGGCAACACATTTTCGTAACAATTTTATTGATTCTGCATCTATTGAAATCTCTACAATCAATATTAACAAAAATAACACGCTTAAATATCTACTAAGCATAGACCCAAAAAAGGGACCTGGTATAGATTGTCTGCCGGGTATTTTCATACGTAACTGT
This sequence comes from Micrasema longulum, assembly GCF_059751315.1. Taxonomy (NCBI): domain Eukaryota; kingdom Metazoa; phylum Arthropoda; class Insecta; order Trichoptera; family Brachycentridae; genus Micrasema; species Micrasema longulum. The sequence goes on along the minus strand of NW_028277652.1, from coordinate 924,697 downwards.
GCTCATAATTTGACTCCACCCGTTTGTGCAATATTTAAAAAATCTATAAAACAAAGTTGTTTCCCAGATAGGTGGAAGACAGCCTTTATTTCTCCAATCTTTAAGAGTGGAGATAAACACGACGTCACTAACTATCGACCGATAGCTAAATTGCCAATATTAAGCAAAGTTCTAGAAAGGATCGTCTACGACCAATTATACTCAGTTACAAGTTCACTAATTGTCCCTTACCAGCACGGTTTTGTTCGTTGTAGATCAACAACATCAAATCTTGCAGTATTTACTGACTTCCTGCATAAAAATATGGATAAAAGACAGCAAATCGACACAATTTACACTGATTATTCAAAAGCATTTGACCGCGTTAATCATAACATCCTGATCAATAAACTTTCTTCGTTGGGAATACACGGTGACTTGAAAAGATGGATAAAATCTTACATAAGTAACCGCAACCAAATTACTATTGTAAATGGTGTTAAGTCTAACCCTGTCGAGGTAATTTCAGGAGTGCCACAAGGATCCCATCTGGGCCCTTTACTGTTTATTTATTATATCAATGATATTTCCAAATGCTTTCTTCACTGTAAATTTAGTGTATATGCCGATGATATGAAAATATACTGTTCTATTAATTCTATTTCTGATTGTGATGCCATGCAAAACGATTTAAACCGGTTTTCAACTTACTGCCAAGAGAACGACCTAGCTTTAAACGTTTCGAAATGCCATAAAAGGACATTTACTAGAAACAAAAAAACAATAACTTTTCCCTATAATTTTAACAATATTAATATCCAAAAAAAAAACAGCTGCAGGGATTTGGGAGTAATTTTGGACACAAAACTTAATTTTAATACTCATATAGAGGCTATTCTATCTAAATCATATAAAATGTTAGGCTTCCTAATGAGAGTTTGTAAACCATTCAAAAATCCAAGCACGACCTTGGTACTATACACCTCATTAGTCAGAAGTCACTTAGAATACGCTTCCTGCATTTGGAATCCCCAATACAACATTTATATAAATTTAATAGACAAAGTACAAAATAAATTTCATAAGTACATCCAATGTAAATTCCCTAATGTCAGTAATTTAAAGTTACCTTGTCTTCATAAACGGCGTATGATTGCGGATCAATTATTTATTTATAATTTGCTAAATAATCGGATTGATTGTGCCGATTTGCTGTCTGAAATAAACTTTAATACTCCTATTCGTCGCACTCGACATACTGTATTACTGAGCTACAACAAATGTAACACCAGAGCAGCTCAAAATTCGCTCTTAGGAAGAGCAGTTTGTAATTTTTCTAAAATTGAGAAGATGTACAATTTAGACATCTTTAACGACTCAGCTCTCTGCTACAAACGGAAACTGAGTCTTATAGACTTTAATGTATAGTATCACTAATATTATTATTGTTATTATTGGAGCACATAAGGGAATTTGCTTATGTGTGCCCTACTTCAATGTTTAAAGTTACACAAATTCTTCTTACATCTTGTTGTATTGTTAGATAGTTATTTCATATATTGTGTTGTGTACGTAATTGGTGCTGTGTTAGGTTTAGTTTTTGTTTGTAATATTGTCTAGATTTATATTAACATAGCACTGTGTGCACAACATTAAATTTAAACAAATAAACAAATAAACAAAATAAACAAATAAATAAAACTGACGTATTTTTGACACTTGTTTAGAGTGAGTAGTCGAAAACAATGAGGAATCCTGTCAGATTATTTTGCGTCAATTGCACTATGAAGCATATCAGAATCGGTGCTCGTCAAAAAACAATTCCTGTTTTTTTTTGTTTATTATTAAATACATAATTAATTTATTATTAATTTTTTTTTTCTGTAGATATGAATTGAAATTCTCGATTTACTTTACTTTGTTTAATTTATTTTTTATCTTGTTTTGATTACATTTATGAGCACACACTATTTATATATATGTCTATTATTTTTTTTTCTTATATTTAAAATATATTTAAGTTTATTACAATTCTTTAATTTTAATTGTATTATTTTACTTTATTTTGTTACTTTAAAAAAAAATAAAAAAATCTTTAAACTATTTTTATGTTTATTATTTTAAACGTATACAGGATTATGTCTGTACTCTTCTTATTTGATTATTAATTAAAACTAATGTCTGAGCACCCGATGACAAACTATTATTGAATAGTTTATCGGGACAAAATATATCTTAATACTTTGTTTTTTTTTATAATGTATTAATATTGTAATAATATGTATATTTTATTGAATAAAGACTCTAAAAAATAAAAAAAACACAAACCTATATTTTCCCTATGCCTTATAAAATGGTGTATACATTATCGTTAAATAAAAAACATCTTATTGATGAACAATATCGTTGAAACTCGTAAATCCCAAACTTTTTTTTTCTCAGGAGAGAGTAAAAACAGTTTTTATCTTCCATATATGTATTCGAAAAATAAAATGCGACATTGTAAGGATATAGATTATTTAAAGTCCTAACAGAAAACGCAAAAATATATTTTTTAATAATATGTGGATTTACGAGTTTTACAAGTTAGGGTAACTATATAAAAAAAGTTTGTTAATGATTTTAATGAGTCCAATGATTTGGAAATTCATTGAATCAAACGGGCTGAGTTTTTAATTGTTTGAATTATTGAAACTATTTTATTCTAACAACAAATAAGTAGGTATATAATGTGCATTTAGAGCAATATTTAATTAGTATATTACAACATATATAAAGAACATTTTAAAGAAGGTAATATAGAAGTCTAGGCATCTATAGGGCTTATAATCTGTCATTGGCTGATTTAAATGGCCACTTAACACACAGTATAACATTTACCATTTTGCCCATATTTGAACATCTATATCCCTTTTTATTATTTCATCTGTTGATGGTTGGAGGTAAAAAACTGAGATGTTTAAACATGAGTAGAATGTCAAATGTTACATAGTGTGTAAAATGGCAACTTATTTATTTATTTTATTTTATTAATATAAACGGCAAATCTGCCTTTTACAAATATGTATAATATTAACATATTTGGCTTAATATACTCGTATATATTTTTTTAAAACATAAATTTCCTTTTACCCAAGATTTATAAAAAAAAATTAAACCCAAAAATTAAACAATATATTCAGTCGAAAGTTTAAACAATTCAGGAATAAATGTAGAAAACAAATTAAATAATAAAATATTTTAAAGCAACATATCAAGAAGATCGTAAGTACTGTTTCATACAGATGGGCAAAGTGAATAAATTGTTTTAGTTACTATTCACTATCCTTGAAAAAGTTCAAAAGGTTTGTTCTGTACGAATAATACCCTACACAAAATATATATAATACGTGGGAATAACTATTAGCGAATTCATGAAGTCTGTTCTTTAATACGGCATTACAAGTGTACACTGTCCGTAAATTGTTGCTTTAAAACGGGTAGCCGCCAATGACATGTCATAAGCCCTGTAAATGCCTTGAATTCCTTATTCCTTTCTCAAAAATGTTTTTTTTCCCTTTTGTAACAAATTTAGAAAATAATACTGTTAACGGTCGCAAGTTTTGCAGGACAAAATGGGAAATTCCTCTTAAAACTCGACGAATTGATACAAAAACCGTTGAATAAGAATGAAAAATATCCTTGCTTAAGAGAAGCCATAACAATAAAACGCCATAAAGATGGCTTAAACCTGCCCAATGCCGGAATAGCCTAAAGACGGCCTTCCTTTTAAAAGAAAGCCTCCATATTTGAAATCGAAATCCTGGGAGAATGTTAAAATATTGTCAGACTTTAGCAATTTTATATCTCGCCTTGGATCCGCTCCTCATTCAAAGGACCTTTTCGGAAAAAGGTTTCAATAGATGGGATAAGTTTTTTCGATTGGTCTTATTGAGATGACTGACGAAACACTTTAATTTACTTAACAAAAATCCAACTGCGTTCATTTTACGGTTTCAAAAAAAGATCTCTTTCAGAAAAGATCACATTTATTTCTTTGAAATCTTAAAATGATGTGGAGTTCATAATCGACAAAAAAGAGAAGTATTTTATATCAGTAATACCTTCTCAATCGTCTTTTGTGAGTTATGTGGAATAATATAAATATTATTTACATAACATTTTAGGTAGATGTATTTTGTTTTACACTTAATTTTAAACTAATATAAGTAAATATATTATTGAAAGCATCATTTTACGTAGAATTAATTAAAAATACCAAAAAAATATTTAATTCATATACTTATTAAAATTTCTTTATAAATTTAAAGATTTTGCCATATCAGTTCTCTTATTCAATTTTTAATCTATAAATAACCTCAAAAAATACTTGAATACTATGTCTATACAAATGAATAAATGTACCAGGGTTACAGGCCGGCCGAAAAGAAATTTTATTTTAGTTCTATGTAATATTCAAGTACATTGTTTAATAGAAATACCTAAAAAAATACTGTTCTTAGTGAACGCATGTTTATTTTATTTTTTTAAATAACAAATTTATTTTTAAAAAAACGCGTTTTTAAATAGCTAAATTGTTTGATTGACGAGACTTAAGCTTTGACTCATATTATTACGCTCTTGTTCAGTTTTGTCCGTGTTTTGCCACTTCAGTCTCTAGTATGGCATATTAAATGTAAGACTAGTAATGCAACAATTAATATAGATATGCTGACAGTTGAGCAAGTATCAAAGCAGAGCCACATGCAAAATTAGTTGCTGATATTAGACAATATCAATGGTTTGGTATATGTGTGAAGGTCATAGTTTATGATAAATGAAACATACACGTTCTAAATTATTTCACCTGAAATAAAGAGCAACTACCAGTTTTTTTAGTTATTGAAAAATTGTAAGCATAAAATTACAAATATACGTGCTTTTGTATGTACGTTTATCCTTGTTAAACAAGAAAAATGAAACAAGGAGAGGCCGATTTTTTATTAAATTTCAGCACGTTTTAAATAATTTTTAGTAATCAGGATAAAAAAAAATTGAAGGTTAGACCACTTTTGCGCTGACGGCCTCGTATTACATTTCAATTTAACTATCTCAAACAGATTTCTTAAAATAAGATATTATATTCTAAAAGATAGACATTTTTTTACTCTATGGATTTAAGGATACGGTGGGTTCAATATGTTTCCTCATTTCTCTCCTTTTCCTTCCTTATCATTCCTCTGTCATTTCCAACATATGAATAAAATAATAAAACCAACTGGTCCAAGAAGAAGTTTAAAAACAGGAAAAATTGTTTTTAGGCGTTGCTTAGTATGTGAAATAATTTAGTCAGGTGAATCTCTTCGCGACAATAAAAGTTTCAGCTCTTTAACTTCGCTAAAACCAATAGATAGAGGAATCCAAAAAATATGGATGTTCAAACATAGGCAAAACGTTGAATGTAGCACATTGTGTAAAGTGGCCACTTAAACAGGCAGGTCATAAGCCCTGTAAATGCCTTGACTTCCATATTGCTTTATTCTAGGTATTCTCCATCTCTGTTGTATTTTGTAAATATAAATAATGCTTTATAGCTGCAGTTGTATTGCGTCTGTGTAGAGTTTAATTATTTGGAAATCTAGGGTTTTGAGAATTTTGTAAAAAAGTAAGGGTTTTTTTTTTTTAAGTTTGTGTAGCAGATGTTTTTTTACAAACGTCATCAATTGAGGATACATCTAGATTTTAAGTTTAAATTTGAAAGGTGAGTTTTAAGCTTTTTTTACTATAATTTAAGATATGGTTTTTTGGACAGTCAAAAGTGAACGTAGTGGATGAAGTAAGTCATCATTTTTAATTGAATACAATACAACATATTCTGTGAGACTAACAGTGTTGCACATAAAAAGTCCGTCTTCATAAAAGCAACGTCCTTCAGTACATTTATGGTGACATTAAGAACAAAGGAATAATAAATCATTAAAAATTCTGTTTTTGTTTTGTTTTTTTTTGTACCACAATAGGCCAGGATGCCCAATTGTAGTGGTGAATTACCGGTCAGAACACCCAGGTTTGGGGAAAATCATAATTTGATTTTTGTGTTCTCGTCGGTAATTGAACCCGGAACCTTTCATGCGTGACTCAAGTGTCTTAACCACAACACCATGAAGACCGCCAAGGCCACTAAAGGAACGCGGCCTTTACAGTCAGCCCAAGCAAGTCAGCTCAAAGAGTCAGCCTAAACAAGTCAGCTCAAAGAGTCAGCTCAACCAAGTCAGCTCAACGCAGTCACCAAGTTCTAGAATGTAGTGCAGGTGCAGCCCGTTTAATGCGTCATCGCCATTACTCTAGTGTTCCGTAAAACTTCCGTGCATTAATTTGCCACGTCATAAAGACACCTTTATACACCAACATCGTGTTTTCTGTTAATCTCCATTTGGTGTAGGAACTCCAATGCTTAACCACCATAAATCCTACATATTTAGTATCCACATCGAATAAATGTAATGTGAAACATGCTACAAATCTTAATCTAAATATATATTTTATTGCATGTGTATTGTATAGTACGTAATGCAAATAGTTGTGCGTTTATTTATGATATTTCATTTTGATTGAGTGTACTTCAGCGACCTGACTTAGCAGCCTTAAGCGTCATGTGGGCGGATTGGTACAGGTACAGTAGACACAAGAAGAAGAGTGGGGGCATGAAATCAAGTCAGAATCTTGGCGCCATCTCGTATCTTAGAAGAGAATGATTTGCCAACCATAATATTATAAATATACTACGGACAATAATTCTCTCGATTACGACAATTTCTTGTTTTACATTATTTTTACTTCAAATCTTTATTCAGCACTTAATATCACCAATCCTTAAAACACTGTTTTTTCACAAATATGTTTTTGTGGTAGGTGAGTACGTATTTTACTGAGTGAAAGAAATATATATCTAGATAGATAGGCACGTGTATAGGTAGATGAAGAATACAGTTTTTTGTGAAAAATAAAACCGGAACCCTAGACGAGTGTATTCTACTCGATTGCAACTCTCACGTAAAAAATTTAGAAAAGGAAATCAGTTGGGAATAAGTCCGCCTTGTAGTTTATTGATAGGTGCGTTTATGTACCCAGGTTTTTAAAATTTATTTATAAAACATAAAACCTTTTATTTTTTCTTTTCTATGTCAACACCTCTCTGGGCATAACCTGTGTCGAGACATTCATTGACAATATTTTTATATCATGTTCTAGTTAAAGTAATTGGTATCCATAATAATACATATATGCGCATACACATAAATGTATGCATAGATATACACACATGTATAAATAAAAAGTCAAAAAATATAATAACAACAAAATTAATTAAGGTTTGATTTCTGGCAGTGTAGAAGTAAAATATTTGTTTTCGAGATATTTTACTCTAAAATAAATAAAAACCATTTTGTTTTTAACCACGTTTTTTTCCTACCAACCGGTTTCAAAGCTATACAAGCCTCTTTATTTATGGATATTGTCCATTTATACAATTCATAGAGGTGAATATTATAACATAAAAACAGTAAAAAAAAAAAAGAATAAAAGAAGGTTCGACAAACGAAAGAGAATCAAGGCATACTTAACTAATTTTATTTTATTTTATCTATGTTCACATAATATGACAAACAGACTACAAGAACAGCAAAATAAAATATTGAAGCTAGCATATGACCTCCCTTATCTAACACCAACTTTATTTTTTTTTAATAAACATGGACATAATACAGAAATATCAGAACAATACCAGATACAACATTCCAAAACAAGACAAGGACAATCGAGACTAAAAAAACAGGGACTGAAATTATACAATAAACTACCAGTCAAAACTAAACAAAAGATATGACAAACTTTTTTAATGGCGTAAAAAATATAATAATCAACAACAGAGTAATAAAAAAAAAATATTCATTATTTTTGTAAATTAAATGAAATAATCCGTAAGGGTTAATAAATAAATTTCAAATAAAAAATATTCAGAATAATATTGAGTAATATTTATTCAGCATAATATCAAGTAAACGTAAACATTGATTCATAAGTTATGTAAGCCTTGATAAAGAAGCTTTTATAGCTTTGAAACTGATCAGTAGAAAAAAAAAATGGTTGAAAACAAAGTTGTTTTTATTTATTTTATTATAATAAATAACCACAAAGTTAGTGCTTCAAATACAAAATTTATCGTTTTACTCTGTCTCTGGACTTCTGAGAGAATTTTAAAAATGTTTCCTCTGTGTATATGGATTTTGTGTCGTTTTGTTTTGTTTGTATTACTACATTTTTCTTCCTTTCCAAAGCGGGATCTGTAGCGTATGGCCACGGTCTCAATTTGAAATGAACACTGTATTTCTTCACTGTCATGCTAGGGCCATATGTATTTGATTGATCACAAATTGACAATACTGCAACGAGGGGTACAACGAAAGCTTTTGAAGTTTCTATGTTTATTTATTTTGCGGTTTGCTTGTAAAGAAATATTAAATTTTCGATTATCGTAGACAACTAAAATGGCTCGAAATCGAACAACGGAGAGACTTTCATTCCCTCTCACTTCTGTTTACTATATTTTATAGTTCAAACTCTCCTAAATACCTCCGTGAAATGTTCCACCGGTTCATGGTTTGCCTCTTCGTTCTTCTTCTTAAATTCTCAAAGCACCCTCTCACATATACCCATGCACAATTTTTCCTTCTTCTCTAACTCATATAGTGTTTATGAGGCTTAGCTGTGGAATCGTCTACCATCCACTATCAAAGACTACTACAGTTTCTCTGTTTATCACGTCTGAAGAAACCCCTTCTTCCTCTTCCTTAATCTCTCCTCCTTTCCTCTTTCCCTTTTATTCAGCTTCAAATGTACAATTTACATTATTTACAATAAGTTAAGTAAATGCATTTAAAAAAAATGTTTACTTAGTTACTTTTAGAAAGTTAAAAATCAATATGCAAAATTGTTATATAATTACCAGTTTTAGGACAGGGTGTGCTTTCATTGTCTTTGGACTTAAACTGCTTCTGATTGGTAAACTTAAATTAAATTGTATGTATTCTCAAAGCAGTTCGATGTCTCTGGGTACGAACTGAACAAATATTTTGTGCCGTCCTTTCTTATCAAAAAGGAGTATAATTGCTAACCCTTGGTATTTAAATTGTCAAACAATTCTTTTACTGTGCCTTGATTAAATTAAAGTAGTTAAAAACCTTTAAATAAGCAGTGCTTTATGAATTATTGTAAGATTTATCATTGGGTGATTAATATGAAGGGCGTCGGAGTTATGTAATTTAAAAACAATGATTATAATAGTCTAATCAGAAGTTACTAAATTTAAAAAATTCAATAACAGACATAGGCTCTTGTGATACAAGCAAAAACAGTTTTTGCTACCATAAGTGTTTATAGTATGGTTCTTGGTAACATAAGGATAAATGAAAATATCCGACAAAGGCCCTCCATATAATTTGTTAAACTCGGCGTGAAAGGGGCAGTGAAAGTAAGAATTAAATTAAATTAGATTAGATAAAATTATGCATTTTCAAAGAGTAACTCGTTGAATGACAAAAAACATCACTTTTATGTATGTGTGAAACCGATAGGAAGACCCTCGGTCTTTCAAACGGTTTCGGGTATATGAAGAAATGTACTCTCACTCGTCTGTCTAAATGCACAACCGATCATTTTGATGGTTCGTTTTTGTTGGTATTGATCAAAACTTTAAATTTACGGATACTTTAATGCAATGTCATCTAAATAGTGGATATTTTATACATCGGTGTAGATACAAATATAATGTCCGATTTAACCCTTCAAAAACGAAATATGTACTAAGTAACATAATTATATTAAAATAAAAATATTACTTCCCTACTAAATGCACATTGGTTTCAGCAAATATTGTGTTGCTTTCAACAATAAAGAAGTTCAATACCTTGAAAAATTGGATTAAAAAGTATTTTTTGATGCGCGGAAAATGAATGAAAAAAAAATTAAAATAATTTTAATAAAATCGAACCAGGTACATTAAATTATGTAACTAGATCTTTCAAATCAACTATTAATAGTGTTGTGACAGATTTCCAGTTAACGTGAAGCTAATTCACTATTCAACAGACCTCGCCGAAGAGAATTCTTGACCACAAGTGTGTTTACAATTTCATATTATTATTATTATTTAAAATAATTGGATTATTTCAATATTCCATTAACAAATTTTTAAACTTCCTAATTTGAAAAAAATATAAGAAATTCCTACACGCATTTTTATGTGAGACAGAGATGTGAGGAAGGCAACTAACTTCTCACGAATTTTAATGTCATTTTTACGCGATTGTGACGTGTATATTTAATAACGCGCGATTGCATAGTGTGATAAGTATCTCAAGGATGCTGTACAATAAATATCCCTACACGTCTAGAAGCTACAGAGCGCACAGACGGTTGGAATAATATTTTCCCTTTCCAATCATAGTAAATTTTAATAATAGAAGAGCACATGGGCGTTTGTAAATCTAGACCCTGTTTACAGTAAAAAATGCAGTTAAAAATAATTTTAAAATGAACTTCATTTTCATAAGATGGAAACCATTAAATTAAAAAATTAAAATTATGGAATCAAAGCTCTGGGCAAAATTATGATATTAATTCCAACCTGACAATATTTGAAATCATAGATTGTATATTTACGATCTCTTGTTTTAGAGTACAAGTTTCGCAAGTCAAAATACATCCTTAATCCCATAACATATGACAAATTAGCACTGGGCAGTTTTTTTTTAAGTGTTCTTACATACGCAGGTACACCTGTTCTTGCAGACAATTAAATAAAAATATACAACCACCTTTCGAAAACCTGTAAATTTTAAATGAATTTTATTTGGACCTTTTCGTCAACAGTTTGATAACCTCATTTTTAAAAATATTTGGTTTTTCACCTCAACGGGCCAAGAGGTTGTCAATCGTCTAGTTTACTTGACAAATTTCTACAAATTACAAGCTAAGGATGTATTAGAATGTAAATATTGATATAATCACCTAAAATCTAATATTGTTATTTTTTTGTCTACGTATTTTAAAGGCATAAGTTTTGCTTTGTTCGTAGAATATTTAGATTTAAAAAAAAATATGCTCTATTCTCTTTCCGTGCTTAAAACAGCATAGGACACTGCATTGTTACACTTATCGCTGGCTTAAGTAAAGTATTTAAGATAATCAATCTTGCGCTACTGGTACAAGTTTGAAATAGTCTAGTGTAAAGACACCCTTTAAATAAATATTTTTTTAAATATTTAAATCTTAAAATAGGGCACACATATTTTACATATTGTTATGTGTGTTCTAATAATAACATTGCAAATATATTTAATTTATAAATTGTTTATCACATATGTCTTGACCATTATTTTAAATTTTGATATGTTTTTTTCTTCATAAATATTTTTTTCCATTTCGTAATACTTTTTAATTGCTTTAAATAAAATTGAATTTTGTGACTTTGCCTTTTTCCTAAATGGAAGTCTAATTTTGTTCTTTTCTCTAGTATTGTGATTGTGTTCATGCTGGTTCCGATCAATTTTTTTCCAAAATTCTGTTTTTTTATTAGAGTTTATAATTTTATGAACAAATATCATTGTATTGTAAAATATTCTTTGTTTATATGTTAATAATTTCATTTCATTTGCCATCGACTTTACCCTCGTATATCTGTTATTTTTCAAAATGATTCTAAAGGCTTTATTTTGTAATACAGTTAGTTTATCTATGTTTTCTTTGTTTGATAAAAATAAAATGCTACTATAGTAGTTAACGTGTGGTTCAATAATTGCTTTGTAAATAGTTTTGCAGGAGTCCTTATCAATAAATCTTCTGATCCTTCCCAAAATTGATATTTTTTTTGCAATCTTATTTATTACCATCTCAGCGTTTTGGTGAAATGTAAGTTTTGAATCCAACATTACACCTAAATATTTAATTTCAGTGACTTCATTAAATTTTTCATTTTCTATTACAATTGATGGTGTAATTTCTATTCTTTTGTTTCCTATATTCATATATTTAGTTTTGTTAACATTTAATTTTAATTTATTAATTTTTAGCCACAGTGATACACTATTAGGATCATGATTTAGTCTGTCCATAATTGTTTTATAATTTTCTCCCGATATATATATTAAGGCATCGTCTGCAAAGAGTCTTATTTTTGAATATTTTAATGTTTCGACAATATCATTTATGTATATAATAAACAAAACCGGTCCGAGAACCGATCCTTGTGGTACTCCCAATGAAATTTTGAGGGGCTCGGAAATTTCATCATTCACCTTCGTTATTTGGTATCTATCGCCAAGGTACTCTTCAAACCATTTTATTTTATGTCTACCATCTCGTAAATAGAACCCGAGACCCCTTGTATGATAAGAACACGCGTTGATCACTGTACTACGAAGCCGACGAACAACCATTGAGGTATATAACTAGAGTAAGCATAAGCGTTCGAAATATGGTCCCTCAACCTGCGGCCAAATGGCATATGTTTGAACGGTCTTTAGTCTGTTGCGAGCAGTCCTCGGATACTTTTGAACTTTTGTGTCTCCTCGAAATTACTAAAATGCCTACATGTACGCTAAGACACTGCACAAATCGTTCTGGAAAAGCCATAAAAAACAATGGTAATTGATGTTTTCATCCTAATCAATATTTGTTCAAAATAGATATTTTAAAGTTAAAAAATGTTTTATAATTATGTTACTAGTACTAATATCCTAATAATTTTGCCAGTTACCCTACTCTTTTGTCCACAAGTGTATTTTTCCGTACACGTTGTAAAACGGTAAACAAATGTGACGCGTATGCGGAAGGAAGCAACATACTTAATAAAACTCACAGTAGACTGATATAAACAGTCCGTGTTTTTTACTGTACTGCGTGTTTTGCTTGCCAACGTCAATATGATATGACGTGATGACACTTACATCCCTCGCTGGCCATTCCATTTCATTTGAGGACGATTTTTTTGCTCGGATTTGTATTGGGCCTACCATACACTCGACGAGTGGCATAGGAAGTAGTAAGGAAATAAGGCAAAGATGTAGTGTGGCAACATCACTCGTCATGCCGCACGTCATGCTCCTCACCGGGCTCATCGCTCCCTATTTTGTCGGTTTTTTGAGCGCGAGTCAAAGGACCGGCAATATGAGCGTGAGTGAGTGGCCACATAATTGCGTGGCAGTCTCGCAGTACGCATAAAGCGCGCACACAAGAGGCATACGTCATTTTTGAATGATGTATATTTCTTGACTTTTTTTAAATTTGTTTGTTTTTTTACAAAATACAAAAGAACAGAGCATTAAAAAAATAAAGGATAATTACATAGCAATGAAATACATATATTAACAGTAAAAATAGTAAACAAAAAATCCCACGAAGGCATGGCCTGTTCGTGGGTAAACAAGAAATGTTTATGAATTTTTGCACCTATAATAAATAGACAGGTATAATATTTTTGTGTTTTATAAGAAAGAGAAAAGAAAATATTTTGTCAAAGATTAAAAGGTACTTTTTTATTTTTAGTAATAAAAAAGGAAAAAAAATATTTTTTAAAAACACAAAAATATTCCTTATATACATTGATATAATTAGGTGTACTAGAAATGAGTAGCGCGCATGGTGTCACTGTTTCATCGTCCATTATATAGAAAGACAAATGACAAGTGCAATTTATTGCGTGAGTAGAGCAGTGTGTGGGCGGAGAGGGCATCATCGGGCGAGAGGGCGGCAGCGCAAGAAGCATGAGCATGAGCAGCGCAAGGAGCATAGTGTGGCGGGGCTATATGGAGTGTTGCGTTTAAATAATATATATCAATGCAAACAACAACCTTTTAAAAAAAATATCCAACTTATATCACCTTTCAATTTAACATAAGTATTTCGACTTGTGTAATTTGTAACATTATCTGAGCAGACATGTATGTTTGTTATTGAAAAAACTACAAATACTAATAGTAGTTAAGAATTGCTCTTGTCTATCTAAAAAAAACTGCACGTTTAAAATCATTGCACAAAATACTCAGACATGAGATAAATGCAGTTATTTTTTAAAATATTATTAGTAAATTGCAAAATCCCCGTGTATAGGAAATGCCTTTTAGCATATACACCAAGCGTTCAGAAAAAACTCTTTTTTTTTTTCAAATCACAATTTGAATACCTTTAAATAAATTAAATATCATTATGGCAACTTCCCTTGTTTGGCAATGAGCAAATACAGTTTAAAATGTATGTCTTAGTGAAAAAGTATTTAAAAGTGGCTTTTGTACATACGAGCTTGATATCTTGTGTAATTTCGTAAATTAAGATTGTTTTCTGTTGGCGACAAATTAATGACTGAAAACTAAAGTTTTTACTAAAAAACAAGTACTCGTATACTAATTCACAAAACCGCAAAACTAATTCCACTAAACTTATTTTATTACTATTCGGATCCAAATGATTTTTTTCACTTTTCATGGCAAATACCTAGCACGTTTAATTATTGCGTTCTAGAAATTTAAGTCTCTTTTTGTCAGTGATTAGTGAAACTCATAAAGTTTCAAGGGTACAAAACAATAAAAGCACTTAAAGCACACAGTTTTTGTTACAAAGAGCTTTGACATGCTTTTAAAACTTAACCAAATTGTGGGGTAATTTCGAAGTTCAGCGGTGCTATTAATTATACCAAATTTGTATAATTTCATATAGTATAATTGCAGCGTTCAGAGACTTTATAAAGATACAAATAACCAATTCGTTTCCATAACGTGGCACTTCTCCACACTTACAAAATAAGGAAAGACTTTTTTCTTTGCAACAGAGTGTAGAAAAATCGCTTTTTATTAACGGTCGTAAATTATTTGCGGGTATTGACTCATTTACCTGTGCGACAAACTAGTTGAGTTTATATTGCCTCCGCCCTTAGGCCAATAGAACATACACGGAATATAAAGATTAGTTTACAATCTAACTTTCATCGGTAAATTATTTAAAAGCAAACAAATACGTTCCATCAAAGTAATCGAGAATTTTTTTCTACCAAAGTAAAGTCTGTAATTTACCATTTCGAGTAAAAACTTTTTCTTCAAAAAATAAATTTGCTTTGTCCTTGAAAGTAAAATTCTAAACATAAATCACGAGAAATTTAATATTGTAGTCGGTTTATTTTTATACTCAAATAAAAAACACGGAAGTCATACGATTTTGCCATTTCAAAACGCGTTTCTTTCAAAATGATGCCATCAAAACAATAAGCATTAAATAAAAATAATTATTATCTAAGGTATTTCTAATGCAAATATATTTTTTAATTTCATCTAATATTATTTTTTGACTAGCAGATTAAGCCCATCGAAATATTTAATATACTTGGAACATTGATATTCATATAAAGACAAAATATTTAAGTAAAATTTGCTGCAATGATTTGAAGATAATAAATTGAGCAGAAAAGTTATCAAAGAAAAAACTTAAATTTTGGTCATTGAATAGAAATAAAAAAGTCAACAGTTGAGGAAATGTGGATGTTCAAACATGGGCAGAATGGTGAATGTTACACAGTGTGTAAAATGGCCACTTAAACCAGCCAGGTCATAAGCCCTGTAAATGCCTAGACTTCCATATTCCCTTCTCAAAAATGTTTTCCCTCTCTGTTGAAATAAATTTAGAAATATTATCATTATAAGCACACAACCATCAAGGTATTTTACTTAAGCTTCGGATTAAATTATGCTTATCGTTTTAAAAAAAATCTTTTCAAAATTGATTGAATTGAAGACCGCTTTTATGAAATAAGGTTTATATATATATATTTATTAAGAATAATTTTAAATTTGATTTCTACATCATGTTTTTAATAAACCGTCAAATAGCCAATATGAATATTAATATTTTTTCTTACTTAGTAAAAGTTTGGGGTTCATGAATTGTTTATAACATGTGTTTTTAGACAGCAGTATGTCAGTCTCTGGATAAATATATTATCTTAAATGTTTCCATTTAAGTGTTAGGTTCTTACATATATCCTTATTAGAAAAAAATAACAATGAGAAAATCAGTACGTAACAATTATTTTAGCAAAAATATTTTAGTTTATCGAGGGTTCGCTTTGATGGGGGGTTTATCAACCAATTGACCAGGCGTTGTAAGGCGTGAGAAAATAGATTTTAGGGTATTAAGACATTATCATAATTATGGCTATTAGTTTCTTGGCATTGTAATCACAACCCGCCCCCTCCCTCTCTGTGGCCCGCACACGATTCGATAAAGGCTCGTCCAAATTGAGACGCTGAAATAATGATGGTCATCATATCCGATACAATAGTACTATTGAGATATTTCACGAAGACAGTAATTATTCCGTCACGCAATCGACGAAATTACAAAACAAAATAATAAATGCTTATTTATGTTTATATTAAACATAAAATAACGACTTATAAAAATGTAAGATTTGTTGATTTATATATACATAATCGAGCCATGATTGCCAAGACATATTCATCAACAAGGACAAAATTTTACAGGAAAACACTTCTTCCTCTTAATTAAGAAGGAATACACTTTGAGAATCAAACTCTGTTTTACAGTATATTAAAAAAATTAATGCTCAAAAAAAAACTTGACTGTCGAAGTATATTCTTTAAAAATTAGAAACACATAACATTACCCCGTAAAATATTGCTGCTGTCGGTTACGATGTTTTGGCGAGCATGGCTCGATATGTACTCGTAATGTTAACACACAAATATTGTAAATATTCGGCTCTGTGGTGAGCTCCGCCCGTTCTATCTTTCCTAAGTGCCAACGTATATATATTTTAATAGAATTATTGTACAAAAATATATAAAAAGAACGAACATTTAAAAAATATATATTTAGGAAGCATTTAGTACAATTTCATAGTTTTAGGGTTTACAAAATTAGACTTAATGCTAATGGACCAGTGAAATTTCCATTTTATATTACATGCTAAGATTATCAATGAACTGTTTTTATTATTTCAAGTACAAGAATCATATTGCGAAGAGGAAAAATGAAAATAATTGAAAGATTTAAAGATTAAAAACATGTTTTAAAAATAAATATTATAAGGAATTAAAAAAACCTAAAACAGAAATTGAAGTTAATTTTAAAAATAACGTTAAAAATAATTACAAATAACAGTAAGAAAAGTAATTGAGTTTTATTACCTTGCTAAAATATTTCATTTGTAACATTATTTGATAAACACGGTGGCCTAAAATGAGTCTCTGTGTATTTTTATATTTCGATTTATACACCTATAATAATAATAATAATTATGGATAACTTATATAGCGCCATTTTCGTAATATAATACCTCAAGGGCGCTTTACAAAGTGAATAAATACCTGTAAGATTTAAGGAATTATATGAAAGGATTTTTTTTTAATAGTGCAACCCGTTCACATCATATTTTAAAATCAAACTTATGGTGCGGTTTTCATTAATCCAAAAATTAAAAATCGATTTGGTTAAATAAGCAGAGCCAGGTTTAGACTCGTGGAAATATTGAGGACACACAAATCATAAAGCCGAGGTTTACACCGCTCTCCACCATAATTTGATGCATATTCTCTACGATATTTATTTACAACTTTTAGAAAAATGAATCAATCAGATATTTTTGTTCACAAACAGGACTTGGTAAAATAATAAATAAATGATGTACTAAATAAGAAAATTAATGAAAAGAGTGCTAAAATTAAAAAATAAAAAATTGCTGTGTTTTAAATTGTATACTTTTGTTTGTTAATTTGTATAAACTGCTTCAGTTTACGGTTAAACAAATTAATTAATTAAAAAGTTTAATATGGGTTCTAAAACCATGCACGTAAACATAAAATAACTGTAAAGTAACAAAGTTAAATATTGTGTCTTGTTTTAATAAAATAAAAAATTACTTACCCTGTTCAAATAAAGCGTTTATTTATTTTCTTGCAGAAATTTAAAAACGAGAACAAGGACAGTTTTATTTTATTTTTAAAATTAATTATAAATCAAATTGATAAATATAGTAGAAATTTTATTTCGGTGTTACGGGTTTATATATATATTGTTTTTTTTTTTTGGTATTTCGTTTAGAGATCGTGCAAAGAAAATCTATCGCGCGAGCCTTATTATTCTACGAGCCTTATATGATTAAAGTACTTTATTTCAATATTGATCATAAAAAGTAGAAGTAAAAGTATTCGTCAATAAACAAAAGGAAAATGAAATATTTCTCCTTAAATATTAAGCGGTCACATACTACTTTCACTCGGGATATTGAATGTTTATACTTTGGGTACATTAAGAAGCGTGGTAGTGATGGTTATACAATATGAAAGTAAGTTATCACAAAGGCATGTTCTTTGTAGGGTGTAAAGTAAACGTGTACCTTTGGGTTTACACGAATCGTTTGTGTCTCTGTGTACTCGGAACTATAGACAACATAAAACTACACATGACTAAGCCAACCAGACATTGCAATGGGAAAACACAATGCGCCGCTCTAACGTAATCAAGTCTAGCTATTACAAAGCCTCCTAAATACCGGAGCTTGGTAAAAAAAGACTGAAAAAATTATAAAACGCACAAAAATTTGTTTCGCATGTAATTCAACTGTTACGTTTTCGGAAAATTGACATAAATATTTAAACAGCAGTCAGAAGCCAACAATATGAAATGTACAAAAAATCCACGTTCAATATAAATTTATGTATGCGTATGACTAGATTTTTCGATTTTTCCATTGGTTTTTAATTTTTATTTTTTTATCCTTAATTTGTTAAAAGGATATATTAATTTGTTTTTTATTTCCATTTATTTTTAAATTATTGAAAACTTCTGAGCTCTGAGCAGAAGACAGTTTATATTATACAAAGGGCATTCAATATACATCGCAACTATACCAACAAATCAAGAATTAATGATTCTTGCTATTTTTAATTTACTGCGTTTTCTTTATTTTTTTAGTATAATAAATTAAACTTAAAAAACAATTCTCAAGTTTATTAAATTGCAAAGTCAAAATATATGCAGTACAATGTATAAAACAACTGTGTAATATGTAAAAATATATTGTTCTTGTATTATTTCATAATTTTGGAATAAAACACTGTTTTGTTGAATGTTTTTAAAAGGCATTCGTGTCGTGTACAATCATAAAAAAAATAAGAATAAATATTAAGGATTTGCTGAAAATCGTTTTACGCTCGTGGTGATTCGCTGCCGTAAATCGTGAGGGTTTGCGAGTATTCCGTTTGTTCTCTGTATGAATAACAAACGCTCGGCACGGTAGGACAGCTGTGAAACAGATTGTCCTGAACGTAACGCCTGGAGTTTGCATAATGAGAACATCCTTCTTGGATGGACGGACTGGACATTGGACATTGGACATTCCGGACAATGTCCGCCACACATTTAATACTGGGCGGGGCGTGAGACAAGAAGGCATTGACGAATACGACTGCATGACTGCAATGCACTGAATTAAAGCACATTTAGAGGATGCGTGGTCTGACTATTCATAATACATACGTATTCCCGTATTTTCTCCCAAGACTATGCCACTAGAGCAATGATTTTGTCGTTTGTTGTTTTTTTTTTTAAATTTAGCTAGGACATTCCAAAAACCCTTAGTAGCACATAGTTTTATCTGCTATCGTCGGACTAACAGTATACAAACATGATGACTCTTATATGTGTATGTGTATATATTTAATTTTATTTTTACATTTAATGTCAACTGTACTTTCTTTTGAGCTATAACTGTTTTTCTATTTTTTCAGTATTCTTTTTATTTATGGGAAACATATTCGAAAACCATATTTGCCGCAACAAATCGGTTTCTTAGAACAGGCATTTGCCCATATAGGAACCGATTGCAACATTAGGCATACTGATATTTCTGGATTGCCGACCCTTCATACTGAGCCTACTCCTAGTAGAAGCAAAATTTGCCAGAGTGCTTTTTGTGCCATTTTTGTAACAATGTACGTATAAATGATTAAATAAATAATTAATATAGAAAAAACGAAACATACCGACACAGAAAATGACAATTTTCCAAGGCATAAGACATTAATAATGCAGGCGGGTTTAAATAAAATTGATTGCGTCATTCGGCATTGGATTGCATCAGTTTTAAGAATAATTCTCCTAAATATACCTAACATATTTATTTATCTGTTTTTACGATCATCAGAATACTTTTGGTGTTTAAATATTAAAACCCGACAGTTGTGAAACCGGAAAAAATATTTTACCTAATTTAAAAAAAAACTATAAAAAATAACGTTTAATTTTTTTTAATTGTTGAACTACACACTATGAAAACCTATTCTACGGAGATGGTACAGCGTACAAAATTAAAGTTAATACTTACAATATTGTATGTTTGCATAACATAAGCACTTAATTTTTTTTAAACTATCTTGTGTATTTAATAAAAAACGCTCCTATCCTATCCACGAGAACTTTTAATGGCAAATACTTTATATTATATGATAGAATGATGTCATTTTAAAACAGTATTAATTTATTATCTGTTGGTATAATTTGATAATAAACCTTTATTTTGTTTGTGAGATTGCGGTTTCTTTCAACTAAACGGTTAAATTTAAATTAGGTAACGTAGATCATTGGTTGAAGTTCATTGAAATTTACTACGAAAATGTGAATGGCTCTAGCAAGTAGTAATTAATCTTAAATGTAAATAAAAATACAAAATAAACGCAGTTCTGCAGAACTAAAACTAAAAGTATTACCCGTTTATTTTTATTTTATTATTGTTTAAATTTGTAAAGTAAAAGTTTTTATTTTATGAGGATATGCAAAAGGTGTCTGCGGTACGGTTGAAATTATCTATAAAAAGTCATAGATATTAGAAAATCAACGCACTAAAAATGAGATCAGTCCAGATAATGGAGTAACAACGTTGTCATATTTTTTTATGGTTTTATTTAGTGTTGTTTATCAAAGTATATTCAAGTAATTTTTATTGCCTGTCTTCTTAATATCATAGAACGGGAAAATTAGACCTTGTTAGGCAGCCACAGACATTTATTTATGTTTTTATAATTTACCCAAATATTTCAATTGTGAGAGCTTTTTTTAACATGTTCTAAATCTCTAAAGTACTAAAATGGGAATAAGGTTGTAGTAGAGCTAGGTGTTTACCTTCGATCTTTGTTCCCCAAGTCTGCGACACTAGTTATGGAACCACAACCCGATTCATAATTATTTTTGTGAATATTTAAAAAATAATGTTTTGCGTTATAAATTATGAAAAAAGGGATACAAATAAAATAAATATTACGCATGTGTTCTAATTTAAAGTGAGAATAATCTTACCTAATAAATCTGCTTTAATATTTGGTGATTTGGGTTCTTACCTGTAACAAATATAAATCATCATTAGAAAATACATTCAAAACTAATTCAAAGGATAATTAATTAAACAAAAAAAAAACACAGAATTTATTTGTTACAGTAATTTATTCAAAGGTTATTTCATACATATTTCATACAATTGCAAATTGAACTTCTATGAATGAATTAAAAACATTAATTCAAAATTAGGAAATGCATATTGAGCTTAATTAAAGGAGATCCAATTTATGTAATAATTGGCATTTTTTTAAACCAACAAATAATATGTGTAAATTTGTTAACCAATTTGACATTTGATAATAAAATCATCGTCATCAAACCCATATCCGCACCTGTTGGTAGATATGGCACTGTTTATTTTTTAAATGCAGCGATTCTCTATTATCAAATACTATATTTTAGGTTTTGGGTTCGATTCCTGGAAAAGATGACATAAATTTTTCATTTGACAAGTGTTTTTTTTTGCCCAACAACAAGCCGCCAGGAGACGAATCACAACAAAAAACACCTAAGCTTGAGAAAAAACACTTTTTTTTCCGGGAACCGAATCGGGAACCTTCCGGGCGTGAGTCAAGCGTCTTGACCACTACATCACGAAGGCCGCCTATAATATTAGGTTGGGGGAAAAATAATTTCGTATTTTGCGCCCTTTTTATCAACTAAGTATATCTCATTCATTATTTGTCACATCGGATCATACAATACGGCGTTGTAATGGTGTGAGTGTATACTACAAACGTTTAAAAAGCTCGATGTTTGAGTGCCACATGAAGTGACGCAAAAAAACCTCATGGAAAGAATTCCCATATGCAAATCGCTGCTGAATTCCAACAAAATCGACCTTTTTCTGAAGCGGGTGGTGACTGGTGATGAAACATGAGTGAATTTACGACAATTTCAAGCTACAGTGATCTTGGCCGAAAGCTAACAAAGCGGCCCAGACCATGGTCAATCCAGGGTTGACGGTCAGGAAGGTGTTTCTGTGTGCTTGGTGGGATTGGCCAAACGCTTAATTCTGCCCTCTATCGTAAACGATTTGACCGTTTAAAGCTGGCGATCAAACAGAAGCGGCCAGCATTGGTGAATAGGAGAGGAAACGTGTTTCATCAAGACAACGCCAGGCCGCACACATCTTTGATGACGCGCCAAAAGCTCCGGGAGCTCGGATGGGAAGTTCGTATGCATTCACCCTAAAGTCCGGACCTGGCACCAAGTGACTATTACCCGTTCCTGTCTATGGCCAACGCAATTGGGGGTACAAATTCGGCCTCAATAGAGGCCTGTGAAACTTGGTTGTCCGAGTTTTTTGCCAATAGGGACAAGAGCTTCTTTGAAAGGAGCATGATCTAATTCTCGTAGACAACAAGTTATCAAACAGAACGGCGGCCTCTGTGGTGTAGTGGTCAAGACGCTTGACTCACGCACGGAAGGTTCCGGGTTCAATTCCCGGTGAGAACACAAAAATTAAAATGTGATTTTTCTCAAGCCTGGGTGCTCTGTGATGTAATTCACCACTGTTATTAGGCCTCCTGGCCTGTTGTGGTGCAAAAAAAAATGTAAATGTAATGTAAATTAATTTAAGTTGGATGGTTATAATACTTTTTATAAAGGGAAAAATACGAAATTACTTTTTCCCTAATCTATTTTTTTACGGAACAATATTTTACTGTCGCAAGATTGTCATCTGAAGAGTAGGATTGATCATATTATCCTCATGTGGTGAATGATCAAAACACGCTACTTTAGAATGCTGATGCACTGTTTTATTCACCAATGGGTACAGATAGGAAAATTATAATTAAATTGATTTCAACCGAGAGGGAAAAAAAATTGAGAAGGGAATATGGAAGTCTAGGCATTTACAGGGCTTATGACCTGTCATTGGCTGGTTTAAGTGGCAACTTTACACACTGTGTAACATTCACCCTTCTGCCCATGTTTGAACATCCACATTTCCTCAACTCTTCCATCAGATGGAAGAGTTGAGGAAATGTGGATGTTCAAACATGGGCCGAATGGTGAATGTTACACAGTGTGTAAATTGGCCGCTTAAACCAGCCAATGACAGGTCATAAGCCCTGTAAATGCCAAGACTTCCATATTCCCTTCTCAATTTTTTTTCCCTCTCGGTTGAAATAAATTTATATACGAACAACTCCCTAGGGAGGAAATCCAGCCAGCATTTGGACATAATCAAACATTGTTAAATTATAATTATGTTAAATCGATAAATTAATTCAGAAATAGTTTTAAAATGGAATTTCCTGCAAAAAAATATATTATGAAGTAGCAGACAGAATTTTTATTATTAAAACTGATGATTAATTTTATTCCTCAAATGAGAATTTATTCTTCCCATTTTTTCTTTTGACGTAACAAATTGTCTACATACGTTAAGATCATTAGAAGGTTGTGTTTTTCTTTTAGGAGAAGCAAGTTTTATCTTTATAATGATATCGAAACATATCGATTCTTAGAGGAAGCCTCCTACGGAGCAAGAAAGATAAAACACATGTTTTAATGATAGAGATTAATGATTATTTACGTCAATAAACTAGGATGGCTATTCAACTTAACTCTATCAGAATAAATTAAAAACTGGAGGTCTCTATGTAGTAAATCCAAATTCTGTACTTAATAACTATTAATTAACGATTTTGGTAACTATTAAAATACTGCGCTAAATAATCTGATAACACGCGGTGATGTAAAATTAAGTTACCAAAAACGAAAGACAATATATTCTGAAGTTCAGAGATTTGAAAAAAAAAACAAAAAAGAAACATAGGTCCTTTTGAATAATTGCTTTTTTTTACAATATACAGAAGAGATAAAACAGAGTTAAAAAAATTGAAGAATAATTATGTAGCAATAAAATAAATATTAAAAGTAAAAAAAGTAAACAAAAATCCAACAAAGGCATGGCCTGTTCGTGGGTCTACAAGAAATGTTTATGAATTTTTTGCTCCTATAAAAAATAGACAGGTATTATATTTTCGTGTGATATAAAAAAGATAAAAAAAATATTCCGTAAACTATTAGAAGGTACTTTTATATTTTATAGTAATTAAAAAAAATATAAATATAAAAAAAAACCTGAAAATATTCCTAATTATTAAAGGGCAACAAAATATATCATAGCAAAAAAGAGTTAATATCTAAAAATTCAAATTTAATTTTGACCTGTCATAAAATAATGAACGGATCATTTAACTAGCATGCACTCCTGCTCTCTGCCAATAACCGACTGATTGAACGAATTTATTGTTCTATTTTTGTCTCTTTCACACTGGCCACAAAACAACGTCTCTGTCTTCCTTGTCATAAGTTCTTTTCTCGTGCTCTTTCTTATACAGTAGAACAAATTTATTGTAGGGTATGGGCATCACTTTAAGTTATAAAATTTAACTTAGTTATGCAGAAAGTAGCTAGTTTACAATTTTGAAAAATGACATATTGATGTTATCTGGCGCAGTAAGGTCAATTCTATAATCTGCTTAAAACACCCAGACTGCTCTCTGCACAACTACTTTCATTTATTCTTCGCACAGCAAGGATCAATGTTTTTTGTATTAAATCCAGCATATTTTTATGAAATCTACTTGCCAAACTTGATGGGGAAATGTTCATTTGAAGACAACAAGAAATACAACTTTATCAATTAAATACATAAGAGATATATATCAAGCCTTGTATTATATGAAGACTCGTGTTACACCACAGCCGCACAAGAGTTAAAAATAGAACTTTTAGGTGTTGTTCTTATTTTATTTTTAAATCGGGTTGTGGTCCCGTGGCTAGTGTTTTGGATTCACGGATCAAAGGTCCGTGGTTCGAATCCCACTCTACTCCAACCTGATTCCCTGATGAGTTATTTACAACTCGTTGAAAATGGCCCTCAAAATTAAATGTTTGCGTAAATTATAAGAACGCAAATGTTTCTATTTTATATAAAAAATATATATTTACATCATACCCATATCCAAAACCCGATGGTGTTTAGGGTACTAAATTGATACAAAAACGTTTATTTATATTTATTAACTGTTAAATAAAAGTTTTGTGGTTCAGTTGCCATTCAGAAATAACAAAAAATTGCAATGCTATGGTCACGTTGCAAATCAATATATTATTTGAACGTCGTCAAAATCTAACCCGGGTATTCAGGCTTGGTAGTTAAAGCCGTCAACCAGTACACAACAAAAAGGATTTGTATCTGACCACGCATTTCTTTCCATTGATGTACGGTATTATTAAAAACCTTGAAATAAGGCTCCGCATTATCTTTTTGAGTATTTAAACAGCGTTAACATAGACTGTTTTAAGTTCCAATATACGAGACCAACCTACCAATAGTTATGCTTGTTAAAAGGACTACCTTTATTTTTAATAATTTTACTTTGAAACATTTGTTGCTAGATTTTTTGCTTTTTAAACATTTTCTAAACATATTATTTTCTTGTGTTTTTTATTTTATTTAATTGACTTTTTTAATTCCCCCCCCCCCTGATTCTGTCAAATCAAGTCATCGAAAAGGTCGAGAGTTTCAAATACCCGGGAGTATACCTATGTTACGAAAAATGGCAACCTAAAAAAGAAGTGGGGGTGCGGCTAGAAATTTCAGGCGCCACATTCAACGGTATGAAGGCTGTCTTGAAATCAGATATTTACTCAGTAAAAACCAAATGCCTCCTCTAAAACGCCTGAAAAACACATATATAAAGCCCGCATAACACCTTTTCTTCTCTATGGATGCGAATCGTGGCACCTCACTAGGGCCCAAAACTAAAAAATACCGAAGTTTGAGAATATGTGTCTGAGAAAAATCTTGGGTGTGTGGTGATTTGACTTCGATTTTGTGCTGAATAAATAAATAAAAGAACGGACGCTATAAACTCCGGTAACAATTGTCATCAAGCGGAGGCGATACGGTTGGCTTGGCCATCTACTGCGGATGCTTCCTGAAAACCTTAATCTCATCAGATTCTCGTCTTCCTGCACGTCCACTGACTGCTTGTCAGCAGTTCATGTCAGATTTGCGAGACGCGAACCTGACTTCTGAGGATGCACAGTAACTAGCAGCCAACAGAGATGCCTAGAGAAATTTCGTGGACACTATATAATGTTCCAACTAAGGAGCGGACATGAAATGATAATGATGATTTTTATTACATGTTTGAATGTATATGGAAAGTTTTGTAATGTACGTAATATACATATAATCACATAAATTAAAAATAATGAAATGCTTTACGAAGAGACGTAATTTTTTCCACTAGATTTCTTCGAATAGGAATTTTACCTGAGAGTAGTCTTCGAATCGAAAACATTTGTCAAAGATTCAAGTTCCATTTTACATAGAACTAAGTTTGTATATTATTTATCCAAGAAACAATATTTATATCATTTTTAACAAAAGGACTTTGACAATCAAAATGATTTATACAAAATGTTTTTAATCTATTCACGATTATTTTTAAGGGCTAGGTTGTTAAATCAAACAAGTTATAATCACTTCCATGATGAATTGTTTTAATGGCTGCATCATTTGCATATTTACCAACGAAGATGGCTATCTTTGCTGTAGGTAAGTTATTAAATGTTCTTTGAAGCCCTTAATAATAATTATTTATGGACAGACGGACCTAACATTTAAAAGCGAAAGGATATTCAATTAAGTATTTATTATTTATCAGTTCGGTATGCATTTTTTGCAGATAATTGGATTTTAAATTTGAGCGTAAATACTGACAAAAGTTTCAATAAAAATATTGCTATTCAACAAGAAATTAAAACATCAAACTACTAATTATATTTGATTCACAATAACGCAACAAATTCATATTTTTAACACCTGCTACACTTAATTTAATTTAATTTAGGTTTATTTAGCATTGTTTGGTCAGTTCAGTGCCTCTCTCACGCATTGAGTAACTGATAACCGAGGGATTTTAGAGTTTTAGTGGACTGTATGGAATTGTTACTCACTTTAAATGTTTTCCGATTGATTCTTATATGAAGCACTTTACTATTGCTGCAGCACGTATACCGCTATCGTGTAGATGTTGTAGATGATGATGAACTGTACAATTTAGTATATTTATAACACACTAAACATCACTTTGTACAAATATGCTGACGCAGTATATGATAAAGATTTATCAGAGAGGCGAATTTTCACATGTGACTTTCTCACAGAACGGTAAAGCTATGGTTTCCTAAGACAGCGGTACCGTCACAGAGCGGCCGTCACGGGACGGCGGATGACGTTATTAAAACGTTGACTATGTAAATCAATGGCGCTGGTTTCCTAGAGAGCGTTGACCGTGAACGTAACGTCGAAGCAACGGTGCCGCCATTTGCAGGACGGCCGTCACAGCGGTGCGAACTGTTTTCGAACGGTTTTTGTCGCGAAGCGGTGACCGTTTAGCTGTCAAAATGAGTGCAAACGTGGTGCGGAATGTTGAAAATGACGAAATATTGATTAATTTTGTAAAAATCATGACGATTTATGTAATGGAAGGGCAAAGACTATTAAAAAGTCGAGTTGAAACAAAGTTCGTGAAGAAATATCGGGACAACGCTTGAAATATCAGGTATGTACTAAAATGTAAATAACAATAGAATCATGTAAAAATAACAGAGCAAATGTTTATAATCTACAAGAAAAAAGCTAAGCATCTATTATAATATTATTTTTCTAATTTAAAACATTTATTATAACATTGTTTATAGGTAATAGATTCCAAGGAATCCTAACCTATTTATTGTGTCTGCAGATAATTGGTTGAATTCCATATTAAAACTTCGTAAGGTATCCAAAGTAAAATGCTTTTATTGGATTCAATTATCCTTTTATTTTTTTTATTTACAAGGGTGTAAAATGTGACGCATTTTGTCTTGTAAGGACATTATCAAACTTTTTATTAGGTTACCTTACCAAATCTTAACCTATTTTGAAGTTGACATTTTATGAAATAACACACAACATTTCAGATTAAAAATCACATGGGTGTGATTTAAAATAAGGAATTCTCCATGAATATTAAAAAGCCAAGAAAAATACCTGGAACATAATCTTAACAGAGTAAGTTTGATGAATTTTAAATAAAATATGCCCTCTGAACATGAAATGAATACAACAAATTTGTCGATGGATACAAATAAGTATACCAATGTAATTCTTGTATAAACATTACCATATTATTTTTTCTGCATTAATTATTACATTTATTTATTCTAGAAAGCTACAAACACCAAAGAGTAGTCACCAATATAAACAATTTTTGTTACAACTGAGAGGGAAAACATTTTTGAGAAGGGAATATTGAATTTGCATCGTAGGTGAATTGGTTCAGGCGAATAAATCTCACCCAAATGATAAAAGTTTCAGCTCTTTTACTTCACAAAAGAAAACAGATGGAAGAGTTGAGGAAATGTGATGTTAAAACATAGGCAGAATGGTTAATGTTACAGTGTGTAAAATGCCTACTTAAACCAGCCTATGACAGAGCATAAGCCCTGTAAGTGCCTAGACTTCCATATTCCCTTCTCGAAAATGTTTTCCCTCTGTGTTGCATAAAATTTAGAACTATATAACTCCCTAGGGAGGAAATCCAGCCCGTCTGCAAACATTTGGACATACTCAAAACATTGTTTTTAATGAGTAAACTTATGGCACAGAAAAACGATTAAATGTAGACATACTTGGGACTTATTAATACATTTGTTCCAGGATTCTTATCGCCGAATTCAATTAAATAATATGGTATGTAAATGTGCTCCCATTTATATTTGAGACAAGTTCAAACTACTTTTATAGCAACTCCATAAACACCAGTAATAAGTTCTTATTTAGATACATAAGGTAGGTTGCAATAACTTTCCTCTATATTCATTGTGAATTTTATTTTCAGAATAAGTACATACTACAAAATTATTTTCACCCAAGTGCAGATCAAGATACGAGTAGTGAGAGGGTAGATACTCTCCCGATAGTACTGCTAGGTTTGCTGTGCGAGTCGAACTTAAATGTTTGCCAGCAGAAATTACCAGGCTCCCAAGCGATATCTTCACTGCCTCAACATGCAAGGACAAGGGGACATTCGTCAACGACCTACGACTCAGACTCGCAGACATCAGACAAACACCAGGCATCCACCACAGTCCAAAGAAAACCTTTATCCACAAAGAACTTCTCAACACGAGCAACGTATTTATTTGTACTGACTGCCACAGAAGACCATTCCAGAACGCCATACAATGTAGAACAGACGGGAGACAAGACTTTCTGAAATCTACCTTCACTATTGTGATGGAAAAATCCAATGACACCATCGGACTCACCAGATCCACCTCCAGGAAGGCAGACACTCCCCTGAAATGAACACTTCCCAGAATAATACTGATCATAAAAACAAAAATGTACTAATAAATATGAGCAAACTATTTTTACCTGGATGCAAATTATGTTTTTAATACCTCTTATGAATACACACATTATTGTAATTCCATTTTGTATTATAATTTTATATGTATTCTTCTCCTTTTTGTAAATCATGAGAAATGTAGTTTATACTCACATAATATATTTTCTATTACATAATATTTATGTAAATTTAGGATCAT
The DNA here is from genome assembly GCF_059751315.1 of Micrasema longulum. NCBI lineage: Eukaryota > Metazoa > Arthropoda > Insecta > Trichoptera > Brachycentridae > Micrasema > Micrasema longulum. Next base: position 894,655 of record NW_028277652.1, on the reverse strand, counting down.
AATGAAAAATCCTCAAGTATGCTATACTAAAATGATTTCGTGTTTAGCATTAGGTTTTATACTCATATATATACATATAACTCATATAATATTTGTTCTTTATACAAATATGAACCAAACTTTTCTTCTTTAAATATCTCTTTGTAAAAAGAGATATTTAAAGAAAAAAAGACGGTAAATTTAAGTTAATTTAAAAAAACATCTTAAAAAAATAATAACATATTATGGTAAAAAAAGCAATATATTATTTTTAAATGCTATTCTAAAAGTAATTCAAATAAGTTTTAAAATATAAAACCAGCAGTGAAAAAAGAAAGAATAAAAGTCTTTCAAGTGAAATGTAAAAGAGCATCAGAAATTCAAACGTATTAAAAAAAAAATGTACTTTCTCCAGCCTGTCAATATAAGTAATGTATTGTGGATTCCAAATTATGGATGCAAATTCTAGGTGAGTACTTACATAGCTATAATAGAGTTATAATGAATTGATTACAATGTCTGCTTTGTAATGACAAATGTATTCTTTATGTTTGTTGTTACCATGTAAAATACTATATTATATTTTGACAGACTAATAAAATGAATTTAATTATGATTTAAAGAGGTTGGACATATACTTGTATGATATGGAGCAGATGATATTCCTAAATAATTAAAAGTTATACAATACTGTGTTGTGGGGTACATAAATTATTAGTTAAACGCTGAAGACATTTTGGTTTCGAACTTACAGTTTGCAGTTATGTATATTATTACATATGAAAGTTATAAGTATATATTATGGTGTCTGTAAGAAGTAAGTGTATAATAATTGTAATTTTTCAGAAGAAATCTGTACAGTTTATATATAGTAAGCAATATTAAGTTCTGATGTTCCAGTATAAATTGTTACTACAATTATTACAAGTTTATATATGTATATTAAAGAAAACATAAAGTAAAGTGAATTCTGGTTCTTTTGTTTTACAAAGAGATATTTAAAGAAGAAAAGCTTGGTTCATATTTGTATAAAAGTACAAATATTATATGAGTTACATATAATACATGCGTATAAGACCTAATGCTAAGTAATCTCACGAAATGTAAGAAAGCATCAGAAATTCAAATGTTTTAAAAAATATTTTGTACTTTCTCCAGCCTGTCAATATAAGTAGTGTATTGTGGATTCCAAATTATGGATGCAAATTCTAGGTGAGTACTTACATAGCTATAATAGAGTAATAATGAATTGATTACAATGTCTGCTTTGTAATGACAAGTGTATTCTTTATGTTTGTTGTTACTATGTAAAGTACTATATTATATTTTGACAGACTAATAAAATGAATTTAATTATGATTCAAAGAGGTTGGACATATACTTGTATGATATGGAGCAGATGATATTCCTAAATAATTAAAAGTTATACAATACTGTGTTGTGAGGTACATAAATTATTAGTTAAACGCTGAAGACATTTTGGTTTCGAACTTACAGTTTGTAGTTTATTTATTTATTTTATTTTATTTTATTCAGAAAACATACAGTCATACAAAAAATCGGGTTGTGGTCCTGTGGCTAGTGTCTTGGACTCACGGACCAAAGGTCCGTGGTTCGAATCCCACTCTACCCCAACTCGATTCCATTTTCTAATAGTGAGTTATTTACAACTTGTTGAAAATGGCCCTCAAAATTAAATATTTGGGTTAATCATAAGAAGGCAAATATTTCTTTTTTTAAAAAAAATAAATAATAAGTATTAAAAACAAAAATTTTTTAACATAAAAAGACCAATTAAGTTTTCATAAATTAAAAAGATATAAACATTAAATGTGACAAAAAAATAAAAAATAGATAAGAATTTTAAGTGAGAAAAGAATAATTAGTAATGTATATTATTACATATGAAAGTTATAAGTATATATTATGGTGTCTGTAAGAAGTGTATAATAATTGTAATTTTTCAGAAGAAATCTGTACAGTTTATATAAAGTAAGCAATATTAAGTTCTGATGTTCCAGTATAAATTGTTACTATAATATTTACAAGTTCATAAATGAATATTAAAGAAAACATAAAGTAAAGTGAATTCTGGTTCTTTTGTTTTACAAAGAGATATTTAAAGAAGAAAAGTTTGGTTCATATTTGTATAAAAGTACAAATATTATATGAGTTACATATATATGGGTATAAGACCTAATGCTAAACAAGAAATCGTTTTAGTATCGTTATCGTTTGAGAATTTTTCATTATGATCTTAAATTTACATAAATATTATGAAATAGAGAATATATTATGTGAGTATAAACTCCATTTCTCATGATTTACAAAAAGGAGAAGAATACATATAACATTATAATACAAAATGGAATAACAATAATGTGTATATTCATAAGAGGTATTAAAAACATAATTTACATAAAATTTTGCATACTATAAAACTATGTAATAGTACTTAATGTTTCCTAAATAAAAGAAAAAAATATTTCTTTCTCTTATTTCTGTTTACAGGATATCATGATTTGTTCACCAAAACACTAGAAATTGGCCCTGTGAAGGAATAGAACGCACCAAGATCAGTTACAAATAAAAATGTAGTTATTGCATATATAATTTTTATTTAATCAAAAATATACACCTTTTATTTCATAAATTATTATGTAATGTATTTTTTAAAATTATTTGAGTATGATCTTCTTCTTCTCTGGTCTCAATCCTGGGATTGGCTGGCAGCAATTCCTTTCATTCTTCTCCTCCATTCCTCCCTGTCTTGTGCGGCTCATTTAAAGTCAACATATGATGAGCAGCGCACGTCCTCTAATAGGTCCTCCAGGTACTCTCGGCGTGGGCATCCCCTAGAATTTGTTCCCTCGGTCATCCCCTTCATTGCACATGCAGGCCTTCTTGACGTATTACATGACCGATCCATCTCGCTCGCCTTTCGGACAAGGTCTTGAGCAGGTGCCTTCCACCTTCGATTCTTTGGAGAACCTCCTCATTTGTAATGTGGTCTCTCCAGGAAATTCCTAGTAGTCTTCTATAGGACCACATCTCAAAAGCCTCTAGTCTCCGTTTATCTCTTTCGGATAGGCACCATGTCTCGCAGCCATACATCAAGATACTCCATAAATAGGTCTTGATTAGGAGTATTCTTAGTTTTAGGTCTATATTATTTGATTCTTTTATTTTGGACCTTTTATTAAATGCAAGTCTAGCTTGATGTATACGGCTGTCGACCTCGCTCTTAGACCAACCGTCCCACGTTATTTTGCTCCCGAGGTAGAGAAACTCCTTGGTGTTCTTTAGTGGTATTCCCGACATCACTACTCTCATCTGGTGTTGCATTCGGCCTACAGTCAGTAGCTTTGTTTTGTCTTTATTTATCTTCATACTGTAGTTATTTTGAAGAATGCTTTCCATAGTTGTAAGGGCTCTTGCAGTTCTTCTTCACTTTCAGCAACCATAGCAATATCGTCAGCAAACCTTATCATATCCCATTTAGTATGATATTAATAACAATAATTACAGGATTAAATAAACTAAAATTAGTTATTATATAGATGTGATTATAAGTAATTATGATATTTTACAAATTGCAAATATTTATTTATAAATCCAACATACTCAAGGAATACTATTTAAAAGTTTAACATATAACATCAAATCAGAGAGACTAAACATATATTATATAAACTATAAATCATATATTTGTTTTTAGGTTATAAATTTAAGATGTTTCTATCCACTTGTATCAAACACACACTCACCCTTTCCACAAACCCACTCTCACACTCATATACACTAACTCTCATATTCACATACCTACCAAAACCTCACTCCACTCCAGCAATATTACATCACATTTAAATCAAAGCTTTCTCTCACTCTCTAAGACTTGCAAATAAATAATACAATAATAAGCTCCACTCGTTTGACAATAACAGCCAAACCTCGCTTCTAAGTTATCGTTTTGAAATTTACTCAAGAGTAAATATTCTACTTTATGCATGGAACATATACATAGGATCAACATTGAAAACGCATCCAATGTAGTAATGGGGGATTTAAATTTTTGTACACCTAGAGACTAACTCTCAGGTATTGAGAGTCTCCAAGTTTTTAACCAAAGGGACATGTTTCTTAGAAAAATGTTATTATCTACACTATCTTCTCTAATGGGTTCCTTGTGAAGATTGTTGAATCTCTGAAATTCAAATACACCTTACCCATTTACAATCTTCCACCATCTACAAAATATACTTTTAAAATCTAGAGTACTCTCGGGTTCTACAAACAGTTCTGGATTTTTAAGCGCTACGCACTTTAAACCCACCAATTGTTTTCTCATTAAAAACTTTTAACTCTAGGGATACATTTTGTTTTAGAATGTTGCTTGGATATAGGACTTTGTATGATATCATGTGCCCAAATTTGATCAAGGTTTTTTTTTCAAGATCATTAATGAATTTCGAATGTTGAAATTGAGCGTCTAATATTATACTGAAATCATTTAAATGATGATTATTTTGAATTGATCCAATTATTGCAAACACACTTAATTAAATGTAAGTACAGGATCAAATTTGAAAAATAAAGTTCTACTTTTATCTAAAGGGTGAGGTAAACTAGGGAGTAATATTTTATCTGTTTGAAACAATTCAAATGCCTTTTTTGTTAATAGCATTATTATCGGATATCAAAGATATTGTGAAGTAGGCCTTGTATACAAACTCCTGACGTCACTGCAACCTGTGAAGATCTATTGTGATGGATTAAATTAATTAAAAACAACTACTGCACAACATCATTATACTTACAGAGGAATATTTTTCTTTAATGAAATGAACAAAGATAATAAAAAGTACAGTCAGGAATACAATATATTTAAGAAAGAAGTAAAAAATTACATCTATAATTCTTCTTTATGTAACACTGATTGAAAACATCGTTAATATCTTTTTTGTAATTTATTTATGTTATTCTAAAAATAATATTGATTAAAATAAAATAATCTATTATAAGACGTCACTCCCCATTATGTACACAAGAATTGTTTATTTCTTTTACGTAATGGGAAACGTTAATGTAAATATATGTAATTGAAAAATGTAAAAAATTGTATTTAATATTGTATTTAAATTTGTTATTAATAAATTTAAAAAAAAAAATCTATTGCACCTATAACTTTAAGAAATCCTCTTATACAAAATAAGCCGGATATAACTACATTTGTTCTGGACACTGGCTTCATTATAATATAGTCCGGTGTTTTTCATGCCAATTGATGTTGATGTTGAAATAGTTTGGTGACTAAATTCGTGTATATCAGCAGAGTCGTCTTGAATCTGGAAGATTTATCAAAAGTTAATATCTATAGGCATTAAACATTTACGTATTTAAAATTGTCAAATGAATTGACAGAAACGATACTTACATATTGCCAAAATTATTATTCATTACATGCCTCATTACTACCCCAGTACCGAATAGCAAATAGGCCCTGGAGTTCTACTGGTATTTTCTCATCTCGTTTGTGTCCTTCCAAATCGAGTTTTACTAGAGTAATTATGCGCCTCATATTTTCCTTCGAAAAACAGTATTTCTCCTTGAATTCACTGTCTTAAAAATCTTAAAAAGAGTTGACTCTTTTTTTAATACAATTTTCGTGCACGAGAAGGTCGCATGCCTTCGAAAATGTTTAAAATTAAATAAAACTGTGACAAACTATTCATAAATAACGACAAATATGACAGATCGCATTCTAGGGCATATTTTTGACAGATAAGCTGCCGTGGCCGCCAGATATGACAACGTTTTCCTAGGAAACCACTCTCTAGTCACCGTTTCGGCGGCCGTTCACCGCATCACCGTTCGTACGGCCGTTAAGATATCGGCACCGTTTTCCTAGGAAACCCAAGCTTAAAAGCAACAAGAGATTTTAAAATAGGAAGGATTTGGGAAGGAACGGTATATTTTCAGTTTTATATGAGTTGCCAGTATAGAAAATGCAAAATCAGTACTTAACAAGCGTGCCTGTTTTAAAAGACTTAAATATATATATATACATATATATATTTCAAATACATAAACTCTACAAGTGTTAAGGTTTTGCAATTTACAGCGGTGAGTACTTTAAGTTTCTACATCTCTAGCAAAGGTAGGTGCTTGTATTTAAAGGGGGAATTATAAAGTTGAGAGCTGATAAAAATTTAATTCACCTATGTTAAACATTTATTTTATCCTGTTCTAAGCGAAATTTTCGAAGGTGTTTTTACGTGAAAATGTTAATTTTTCAATATCATTTATAATTATCAGTATTTTCAGCATTTGATTGATTTTTAAATCTATTTCAAAGTGCTTTTATATGTATTTATGTATTTTTTTGCGTCAAATAATTTTAATTCCATTAAAAAAATCGGTTTTTGTAGGTACGTAATATTTATTAATTGAAAAAATATATTAGTCAGCTTAATGCTATCGAAATGAGATCTATAGGGCAAATGAGTGGCAAAATCTGCATTCGATCAGATGGGTACAAAAATATCAAGATCTGTGTATTATCTTTTGAGTGGCTGTGATATGATGACACTAGTCAACATACAATACAGGACTAATGTTTTCAAACAATGAAGCTGTATATTTTGTTATCTTTAAATTTACATTTTTACACCGGATTTGGAAAGTAAAATTTGTTTAGTTATGCTAGATTTTAATTCAAAAAATATTTGTACTTGCTACGCAAATATTGATTTTTATTATATTAATATGCATAATGGGTTAAACTGTCTGTAGGGTCACAGTGAGTCACATTTTGCTGAAGGGTGTGATTCTATAAAATGCTGCGAACGCCCAGTTGCATTCCACCGGCAACACCACTAAATATTTCTACTCGTTATCGTCCACGTCGCAAACCCCGGGCAATGGGATCGCACTCATAACGGTGGGATCACAGCAGATAACGAGAGAATGTAAAGCGAGTTTCTGGCGCCTCCAAACCAGAACCAACTAGCTAAGGGAAGGTAACCTCAATAAAAAAATCCATCAGAGAAGGCAACGGGAAACCATTCTGGTTATCTTTTCTCAGGAATCCCTATGGCGAGTACATCTAATAAGCAGTTGTCCTGGCTGCGGAACATAAAAGTAGCGCAGGACTGATATGCTTTCGCTGAAATGATTGCCAACGTCAGGGGGACCTGACAAGGCACCGCAAGAAGAAGAAGAATCTGAATAAGAGAGAGCACGAAGATATAACTCATAGCAAGTGAGACAGCGACGCTGTTCTGTGGCCAGTGTTTGTGTTACAGATTCAGTCGGTTATTGCCAGTGACGGGGGACGCACGCATGTAAAACGAGCGGCGTAATAATGATTTTCAATTTATTTTGGTGTAACATAGCCAGATAATATGTTTATTTTTATAAATTATGAAAAATAAATTATAATTCAAAATGTTTCCATGGTTTTGGTAGAATATTTCGTCTTTTGCTCGTGGTAACACGGTGTTTTATCACCGCGCGCAAAGAAATTATTGATCACTGTGTTTTAAATTATTTATTTTTTGTCAAGCTATGCAAGGCTAAGATAAGAATTGGGTATCGGCAAAATTAATAAAGGGTGCTGCGTTGGTGTGGACATGTATGATGTATTAATTTAGATAGTAGCACAAAATATATATTTATTTTTTTAGCACATAAAATAAAAAATAATTTATAATAAAACACCATGTAATTAATCTAGAAATGGACACTGAAGACCGAGAATTGCTTGGCATAGTGAAATTCAACTAATATATAAGATGGTCATATCAAAAGTCGGGATCAGTGTGCATGCGTTAGAAAATGTATGACCGCAGAAGAAGCAAGGTATGTATGCAAATACAGTGATGTGGCGTTCTATCCTATTTAACTACCATTAAAATAAAACGGTGCCTTGATTGTATTGTTTGCAATAAAAAATCCATTTGAGTTTTGAATTATGAAAGGAATACCAATATGGATTTTTTTTACAATTTAAAAACATAAATACTAACTTTCTTTTTTTTTTTTATTAAATATGAATTTTTATTTATTAAATATTTTAAATTATGTTTTAATGTTTAAAAATGGGGAACAAGTTATGGTAGAGTAAGGTTCAAATCTTAGATCTCTGGATCCCAAGACCACAATTGTACCCACCAAACCTTTGGATTGCCTTGGCCTTGAAAATTGTGACGTCAAGACGTTCTAATTAAATTCAAATGGTCTGAACGTAATCGTGACGTATAAGAGGCGTGGCCAATGCAAAAAACCGTTTTCGCGGGAATTAAAAATAATATAATATAAAAAAATGTGCTACTAGTAAGTTCAAAAAAATTGTTTTTTTAGTCGACAGTATTTCATAGACCCGTATTAGTTTATAATTATTTTTAAAAAATCCCTATCGGCGAATATTACAATTTATGAATTTTAATTCGGTCTAGGTAATTAATATACATCTTATTTCACCGCTTTTTAAATGTTGTATAAATACACGTAATAAAATTAATTCCAGATATTCAGGCATACTGGGCATCTGATTATACCTTTGCAAAAGCATTCCCTTAGGCTCCGTTCAAATTCCTCTTTATGTAGATCTTGAAAAGTTGGGCAAAAAATAAACGAAATTTACTGAGAACAAATGCAAGTAAAAATTTGCTATAGCGGAAAATTTTTCATCCAATAAACTATTTTTACCGCCAATTTTATTGAGATTACTGATATTTTTTTTCGTTAATATTATTACATTTTATATTTTTTCCATAATTTTTGAGAAATGATATCTGTTATAATGCTGCTAAAGATAACGTTTTTGTCACTTTATTAAAAAAATATTTTACTAAAATCTAAGGCTCAATTGAGCTAAGCCATCACCTACATGGTATGGATAAACACTGAACAAAAATCAACCATTTAAACTTTGCTCACTTCCAAACAGGTCAAGATAGAATATAAACCCGTCCCAGACAATTTAAATGTTGTCTAGCCAAAAGGACTATAGAATAAACAAATAATTATAATCGTGAATCCTGGACGGTGTTTAAATCGTCCACAAGCAGATTATTAGATCTAAAAAGTTATGCAGAGGTAAATAAATAAAAAAATATACAAGTACCAATTTGGAAGTGATAAATAAATCAAATAAATTAATCCAATTTATTTCAACAGAGAGGGAAAAAATTTTGAGAAGGGAATATGGAAGTCTAGGCATTTACAGGGCTTATAACCTGTCATTGGCTGGTTTAAGTGGCATGTTCCCTTCTCAAAAAAAAATTCCCTCTCTGTTGAAATAAATTCAAATATGAACAACTCCCTAGGGAGGAAATCCAGCCAGTCTGCAAGCATTTGGACATAATCAAACATTGTTAAATTAATCAAGTTTAAGAGGGATGACTTTTATCAACGCATTCACCAGCGTCGCCGGTCAAGAGCATAAATGACCCCCCAGTTTAAAGTAAGGGATGCCCGCTAGAAGTAAGCATTTTTAAGTTTATTTTAAAATAAGAAAACAAAAATAATAATGATAATTTCAGTATCTGCACCCAGTGATACATAAAATACTGTACTGGTGTTTTAGTTGCATTTGCAAATGTAAAGAAATGCACTGCCAATGTTTTCGGTCAGGAGCCGCCAGTGTTGTAATGCAGTTTTTGGGACAGCATATAATGCAACAGATTCAATTCGAGCCACGTAATTTTATAACAACCAAACCGCACAAGTCTCGAGTCAAAGTATTGTCCGCAGGTTTCTCAGTACATCATCTTCAGTTTTCTTCGCGTGCAACATTTTCCACTCACATCTCAAGCCTGCGAAAGTAAGACTCGAAACATTCAAACGCCCGTAGAAGCTAAACAAAACAAGTAAAAACATATAAAACAAACAGACTTCTAGAATCTGAATTTAAGTGAACATTATTTCCCTTTTGTGGAGGCTTTACTTTACCAGCTAACTTTTTGCGTCGTCCGTATTAAAGATTGGCCGAAAGTCAACCGGCGCCATCAACTGCCCACGTTGGGTATTATAGCGATGGGAACTTTAGTATGGAATTGACGGTGTAAAGATAACAGAAAATCAATTTAAATCGGCATCTTAATGGAAAAAAAAATACATGCGTATGGCCCGCTATCAATTTGTAAAGTTATAATTTATATTTTTTTACATATGAGAGTTGTACTCAACTTTTAATGATATAATAACTTTGACATTGGTATGGATAAATATCCGCTATCAAGAGATATCAACGCGAAGTTTTTATTTTATTTATTTACTATTTTAATTTATTTACTTACTAGGTTTTATCTGCGGCTACGCTCACGTGGTATTAAGGAAAATTTATGTAAGTAATTAATTCGTTATGTCGTTCATCAACAGGAGTTTTTTTCGTCAATAATATTTTTTCAGAAGGAATGATACATTTTTTTAGTTTTTTTTTATTCAAGAATTAACGGTACAAGTACCGAAAATACATTTTATCGAAATTGAAAGAAGTTTGGTCTTCCAACTATCGCTATGAAAGAAATACGATGATCGGTTAGTCTATGGTGACGTACCATCGTTATTCTGTTTACAAATCCAAAATCCTACAACGAAACTAAAACGAAAATCAAACCAAACTAACCATGGATTTTTTATTCCTTTTTTAGGGTCTTCTACCAAAACATAATAACATCTACCATAAAAAAGTTACATTAGCATAAAAACAACACGAATATCAATATAGTCACAAACAATAGACAACAAAAATACAAATACAAGAATATCCGAGCCATAGATAGAGCAAATCAATTATAGAAATTTGTTGAATTAATTTCAAATTATTATTTTTGACATCCTAACCTAACTGCCTACTCATTTTAAGTAATGTTGTTCATTTTTACGATATTTTTTTTTAAGTGTACCTTTTTAATATTCGGGATAAAAATTAAGAAATTTACTTAACTTCTTGTTTTTTCGGCTATCCCTGTGCAAAAATCCGTTGAGACGTAAAAGACACAAACAAACACACTTTCGCATTTGAAGTATTAGTAGAAGTAAAAATTTATAAATAATTAAGATGCTGCCTGTTCTGTTATTGTTGATAAATTGATTGGAGCTCTATGGTTAGATTGTAAATTAAGTTAAACAACCTGAACTAAATTTGCAACGTCACGTCATTGTGTTTAAAGAATGGACAATCAGTTTTCAATGTAATGATGCCTTTATAAGTTATGTGTAGGGTGTAGATCTGTGAATATGACATGTAAATACACATTGTCAGGTTTACATACTAAATGAGCTATTATGTTTTATGGTAAACATGGTGTTTCTTATTAACATTATTAAAAATATCGATAAAAATAATTATTTTTATGAGCAATATTGAAATAATGCTTCGTGAAAAAATATTAGAGAAGAAAAATATAAAGATTTTTTTGTTGCAAAACAGATGAGGAGAGAGAATTTTCGTGGACTGATTTGTTTTTTTTTAAAGTGTTATTTTTTCTTTTTTTTGTGAGTAATTCTAAGTTAAATCCAAATTTTTAGCAACAGAGAGAAAACATTTTTGAGAAGGGAATACGGAAGTCATATGATTTGGCACTCAAACCAGCCAATTACGGATCATTAGTCCTGTAAATTCCTAAACTTCCATATTACCTTGTCAAAAATGTTTCATCGCCCTGTTATAACAAATCTTGATCTATATAACTCCCTAGGGAGGAAATCCGGCCGATCTGCAGACATTTGGACATACGAAAAAAGTTGTTAATAAAGTTAGTTTGAGTCCTGATAATGAGGTGGTAACCTCAAAACCGATCGGTTTTTAACTCAAAAGTAGAATTGGTTCATACAATTTTATAAATAAATAAGTGATTTATAATAAAAAAATATTTTTAAATTTTGCTATTTTTTTTGTTTTCTTTTATTTGTTCTATTTGGACAAATAAGTAAAAAAACGACCAGATTGATGGTGAATTTTTTAATTTTTTCATCTTCTTTGACGCAATCAATGTTTGTATATTGGCGGACTTATAGCCAAAAGGTAATTTATTTCATGCAACCAATATTGTGTTGTCAGGTTATGATAATGATAACATGGCATACTTATCCACTAAACGTTTACTTATAAGATATTAAGTTTGCTAGTCGCATAACATAATCAGTTTTATTTGAACAATTTATAATGTCAAATAATATATGACGCATAGCATCCGTAAATCGGCAAAGCAAACAATACTAGATGCTTAGAAACACAAGTTACTACAATTTATATCTGTCATTATGTATGTGTGTATCTATTATATTTAAGTACTGTATCTAAGCGACTAAATATTACATAATTATGTAATATTTAGTTGCTTAGATTATCTTGGAATGGGGTATGTACCCTTGTTAGCTAGGCAAAGTGATCATAAAATAGTATTTATAATAATATGTATAGGTAAATAAATAATGTCACTGAAATTACGACATTGAAATGTAAATAAACTTTAATTTCTAAATTCTAAATTTATGAAAACCCAGATACCTAAGTTAAGTCTCAATTTAAAATGGCGTAATCTGCCAGTCTAAAAGTAATTACATTTTAGTTATATAAAACTTTTAAGTATATTTTTTAGAAGTAGAAATACCTTAAAAAAATATTGTTTTTATCTAATTAATGTTTTTTAATACTTTTATTATTGCGCGATTAAAAAAAGGTTTTAAAACTGCAAAATTGTATGATTTCCTCATTTTGAGTGCATTATACCAAACAACAGCCTTAAATGACGATGCTTTTATATTCCTCACTAAAAAAAATGTTTGATTCTTCTGGGATACAAATACGTGGGAGAGGTTTACAAAATTAAATGAATATTATTTAATAGTTTATTGAATACTCTTTAAATATGTGAATAACGTGTTATATCAGGATCACTTGTTGGTATGGCTCATTCAATAGGAGTCTAATAAGCTTAAAACCTTTTCATGGTGTACCGTGACTAGAAATAGGTATTGCTATTGCCTGAATACATTGCAATCCACTAGAGAGCGGTAAAAATTGAACAGCAAAAGCTTTTGAAAGCTCAATTTTTATTCAATAATATTTTAAGCGTTGCGTTACGTTGGAGGTACTGAGGTTGTTTGAATTGCAAAAAAGGTTGTTGCTGAGTAAGAAAAGGGTAAAAAATTTAATTAATTTTACATGGGTATAAAAAATGTGGCCAATATGCCCATGTTTTTTTAAAAAATATTTTATTAGCTAGCGGTTTCCAAAATGTTTTCAGTTATTTCTTCAATTTAATAAGAAATATTATTTCTCTTTATAATAAAAATTATGTTACATTTTTCTGTATAAAAATTTCAGTATTATCTGGGGTTAAAGTCAATATTTATCATCATCATCATTCCGTTATCCGCAGGTATTTAATGGTAGGTACATGAGCAGTGTATTGGTACTCCAATCGCAACGCATTTCGATCATTCGTCAAGTTAAGGAAAAATCATTAATTTTATTCTTTAGATGCCAGTCCAGGAGTTTTTAAATAATGCTATGAAAATAAACGCATTGCAAAAAAAAAATAGTGTTAATTTTACTTGAGAATGATCCCGAGACCTAATGCGTGGTAGGGAAATACCATTAGAAATAAGAGAACAAACAAAAAAAAAATTATTTAAAAGTAAGTTAAAAAAACATGTGTGTAGCAGACAAGTTAGTTTTAAATAGTAATAGTATTTGGGAAGAATTAAGTTGTTTTTGTGGGGTTTCCAAAATAATAATTCTTTAAACAAAATGGTCTATATTTTAATAATAGTTCGATATAAGTTAATAAAACAACATTTGTGTATTATGTTTGAACTATTTTAAGACTAAATGAAAAAAAAAACGCATTTACTACTCAACTACCAGCGCAGCGGTGCTATTTTGAACCGCTCTCACGGCCGTAGCAAACATTTTTATTCAAAATACGTGAGATAAAAGTGTTTTATACGGCCGCAAGAGCGTTTGGAGTATCACCCCTGGTGGATTAAAAATATGATCGGACTAAGTCAAGGGTTAAAATTACTATTTACAATACCAAAAGAATTGTTAAAGAAAGGTGAATTCAAACAAAAAAATATTGAGAAGAATTGAAGAAATGTAGATATTCAAAAATAAACATGACAGCAAACGTTTCACAGTTTGTAAATTAGTCACTTAAACTAGCTAACGTCATAATTTTTAACTTTATTGATTTAAAAATATAATAACAAAACGAAAACAAACAAGAGATAACTTTGTTATTTAGAACTGTAACATATTAAACTAAACTTTGCCATACATTTAAAAAAAATGGAAAACCCGCTAATCCTTAATTTAAGAAGATTATTATATAAGTTTTCTTAAAAAAATAACCAAATTGGCTCAGTTTTAGGTTCAAAAAACGGGACAACGGAACTTCAATTTTAGTTTATTTATTTAACACTTTATATACATATAAGGGCGGGCACTATAAGCAATTTTTTCCTACCTACCCAAACCGTTCAGTTTGAGAAAATTACAAGTACATGGACATATTGAATCTTGCAATTTTATACTAAATTGAAACCAAAGATTACCAAAATAAAAAAAATAACTATATTATGAAGAGAGGAGAGGGGATAGGAAGGAAAGAAGAATGATAAACGAACAAATGAAATATTTAAATGGTGACATTTTGATCCTGACTTCAATGTCTAGTGGGTAGCTTGTTCCACAATCGAGCGACTACTACTGTGAAAGAGAACGCAAGAAAATTAGAGCGATGAAAGGGTATGAAAAGAGTTCTCACGTCATTTGGTTCAGTTAAGTACAATCAGTTCAACGGGGAAGAATTTGCAAGGAAGTGACAGAAAAACCATGTTTAAACACTTATTCCTAAAAATTCACAGCCATTGCATTTCCTCTTAACCAATTGCGGCACGGCGCCTGTCAATTATAATAAATACATGAAAGCTTCACAAGTCCATTAGAATTTTGTTTTATTTGTTTACTTATAATTTATTACGTGTACGGTTTGCTTATTTAATAAAATAATTTTTGTATCAAAAATAACAAAAATAAGTTTTCAGCGAAATGTAGATCTTTGCGCTGCGCGTGTTTGTAATAATTTTAATTTTTATAAAAAAGTTGGTAGCATAAATGTTTTTTTTTATCGACCTACCAGGGTTACATTCGACAAGAATGAATATATAAAAAATGGAAGGATGTTTAACTGTTGTGTTAAAAAAAAGTTTGCTTTTGATGTTTACACACAAAATTTGCTTTTTATGGATTCCAATCAGATTTTTCCGTTACATTAATTATATTTTTTTCTCATTTATTCCTATACATTTTTGGTAGTACTCAAATAATATTAACTGACATTCAATACATTTTTGAAAATCGCAAATGTTGGTGAGAAGAGCCGAGCTTGACGTTTGCAAAAAGAATACTATATTTAAAAAAATCTTTTTTTTAATATTTGGAACTCAACCGTAAACGAGTACCGACTTAAATTCTATATTTGAATATTTATAATTTTTAATTTTAGAATTCAATCATGAACAAGTACCGATGTGCCTATTTATCAATGCAAAGTATTTTTCCAAGCTAATAGCAGGAAAACCAACGTTCAGACAGGACAACGTCTGTCAGGTCCGCTAGTATTGTATATATCTATAAATGCAAATATTTAATTTCATCTGTTAGGTAGTTTTTTTTGGGGTTTTTTTTCAAGCCCAATATTTTTGACAAGGGTCAGAGCACAATGTGAGTTTAAGGAAGTATGTAAGTACACGTAGGATGTATTGAGAGGTACTCTGGTCCACGTGCTATCTCTTGGTATGCCTAAAACGTTCGGAGTATATCAGCCGCGAGAGGTGTTTGTTAGTCCCGAAGGTTTTGCGTGGGCGGTAAACCGGTGAGAAAGAAAGCGGCTACGCCACACAGAGTTCACCTTGCCACAATCACATAAACCCAGTTTACTTCTTATAATTCAATGCTCAATTTTTTTTTGATTGAGTTTAAACATGAAATTAAAAATATATATATATATGCCAAATGCCGAATGTAACACAGTATGTAAAGTGGCCACTTAAACCAGCGAATGACAGATCATCAGCCATATAAATGCCACGACCATCTTTTGCTTTCTAAAATGTTCTCCATCTCTGTTGTAATAGCGTGAGGTAATTACTTCGACTTTTTTATCTTCTTTTTCCACAAAAGCTCCTAGGTGGAGCATGTGGACATTACCAGATGCCCCCAGGGCCCCGATTACAATGGGAAGTTGACATTTATTTTCAATATAATCTACAAAGTAGAATTAAGTTTTCGGTATAAAAAACAGAACATGCAAACATTTTTTCTACTATCAATGTGCAATTATAGGTTACAAAAGAAAATACTTTAAATGTTCAGAATGGACTGCAATCGCTCCATTTTATATTTAGGTAGGCCAGCATATATTTCATTGCAATAATTGACTCTTGATATCACAAATGCGTTCACTAAAAGACGGGCCACCTCATAAAGTAAATGTTTTCGGATACACTTAATTTGCCTTAGCTGGGAAAAACAAGCACTGACTGTCTTGCTGATTTGCAGGGTATTGCATTGGTACTCCAAGTACAAAGTATCGGGATAGCGTATTAATTTGAATGGAAGTTAAAGTGATTAATCTTATACCTTAGGTACCAGTACAGGGATATTGAAATATTTTGATGGAAACACCCCCTTATAAATCAATATTTCACGTTGACCCTGCCGAGTTGGTAGTCAAATGCGCAAACACTTGGTATCGGACTTCCCTATTTCATTTCCGTGTCGACTCTATCTTCCAGTAACTGAACCTGATATCTCAAGCATGGTTAGCAAACGTGTCAATCAATCATTACATTTTTACTTGAGAGTAGACATTGTGTTAAAACATTTGTCTAGTACAGCTCACATACTTAACTACTGTGCAGACATGAGGTCAAGTAACAAGCTACTGTCAGTTCCCGGTGGCCCAATATCTGTATAAATGGCAAATATATGAGTATATGACAGTACATAATATATTCATCGAGACACTGTGTGGATACATGAAATGCATTTTAAAAAAATATAAACAAGTCTACTGCTTTGGTGGAGTGACCATCTCGAGACAGTTCTCGAGGCCCAAATCAAGTAGCCATTTTTTTACAAATAATTAAAATTATTTAAGATTTTTATCTTCTTTTGTGGCAAATTGTATATTATTGGAGCAAGGTATATTTGACTTCTTTGACCAGATGATGTTGTCATTTTAGGTGCCATATATAGCTGTTGGGTTTTAAGACGCGTTTCATAGCTTGTATTGTAAAAAAAAATTCCACCGTGTTTATGAGCGTGAACGACAAGTGCCTTAGCATACAGTTGCCTGACGTTCAGCAACACCTACTCGTTCAAACACCTCAGCTGTAGGTGTCCTGATAGGGACCCCGAGTAGAGCCTTGAAAACACACTTTTGTGCAATTTCTAAATAAATATATTTCATTATATATATATATATCTAGTTATACAATTATAGTTATATGATCCCAGTTGTGGTCAATTGGCTTGTGTTGTAGACTGGGGGAACTTACTTTCAATTTTATAATAGTAATTTATTTACAGCTTGTTAAAAACGGTCCTAAAATTGAAATGTCAGTATCACAAAAACGCAGATCAACAATATTTTGAGTTTGTCCGAATTTTCGTAGACAAGAACTGGATTCAACTCCCCGGGGAGCTGTTTATATTAACATATTACAACAGAGATGAAGAACATTTAAGAGAAGGTAATATATAAGTCTAGGCATCTACAGGGCTTACGACCTGTCAATGGCTGGTTTAAGTGGCCACTTTACACACTGTGTAACATTCAACATTCTGCCCATATTTGAACATCTATATTCCTTCAATTATTTCATATGTTGATGTTTGTGAAGTTAAAGAGCTGAAATCTCTATTTATGAGGGTGAGATTCATCTAATTGAATCATTTCACCTTCATATTAAACCAGCTATTGAAAGGTCATAAGCCTTGTAGATGCCCAGACTCCTATATTACCTTCTCTTAAATGTTCTACATCTCTGTTGTAATATGCATATTATTATGTTTTACACATAAAAAAACAATTATACCTGTGATTGAGTGCGCGTGATGTATGTATGTATGTGTGTACTTTTCAAGTCTGCGTAATCTTCAAGTGTAAAAGTACTACAAATCAATAATATTATATTTTAACACTACAAAGTCAACTGGGATTTAAAATACCACGACAGACAGCGCCAGAGTGCCGAATATTTCGGACAAAGCCATTAAAATCCGAACTGTCAAATTTTATGTCGATGTGGTTACCTTATTCTGGAGTCGGTCGGAAATACCAGCGCTGGTTTTGTGATATTCAAAAGCAATCACAAGGCAAAAACCAACAAACACCTTTATAACTCATACTAATTAAGTTTTAAATAGCCTGTTTAAATTTTTACGACCAAATACCTATAAGATATTAATACGGTTCAAATGTATCAATAAAAGTTGAACATATTTTTATGGCAACTGAGTACTTCGACGGGTTCGTGCTCAATTATATGTTTGTTAGATCACAATGAGGAAGTTCAGTGGTTTTTAAAAAATATATTTTTGATAATCAAACTAAGCCGAAAATTATTTTTAAATATTTTTGTGTATCGCATTATCACCGCTATTATCTTTTATTTTAAAATGACTCCGCTCGTGACGTCACGAGTTGTCATCGGCGACTTATACTGCCATTTAAAAGGAGGACCCGGTAGCTTTTAAAATACACTAAACATTAAAAATAGTTGCCACACGGAAACCAGACATCTATCGCAACACATACTAACGTTGTAATGGCTTGTAATTGTGCACATGGACAAAATACGTTTTAAAGTAGTTTTTTTATATTCACACCATTTTTATTCATTTTTTCACACATTTTTCAAGAAATTTTACTTAAAATTAAGCGCCCTAATTTTTACCGCATTGAAGAAAACATTTTTTCATATAAAATATCTGGTAGCATTGAATTTTTTTATTGTAAGGGTAAGATAGTTGATTGTATTTCGGGTGATAACTCAATATCTAAATAATAATTTCACATATTATATTCGTTCATGGCTGTCATTTAATATACCGTATAAGTTAGTGTCATGTTTATTTTGAATATCTAGTAATGAATCAATTCGGATTAGTTAGTCAGATTTTATTGTCTTTTGAAAAATGGTCGTCATATAAATTTTATTACGTTTTAAATATAACATTTTATTTGATTTTAATTAGCTTTGACCGTATTGTTAAAATAATTTATGTCAGTCGTAACATTAAAAAAATCAAACATTAATAAATATAAAGGTCCAATAATTAAAATCGTAAATTTTTATAAAAAAAAAATCTGTCCCCTGTTT
This sequence comes from Micrasema longulum, assembly GCF_059751315.1. Taxonomy (NCBI): domain Eukaryota; kingdom Metazoa; phylum Arthropoda; class Insecta; order Trichoptera; family Brachycentridae; genus Micrasema; species Micrasema longulum. The sequence goes on along the minus strand of NW_028277652.1, from coordinate 875,272 downwards.
GAACTAATAAATGAACCCGGAACACATAAATTCAACAAACTGCTTCATGAGTGGGATGTTTACTGTTGCAAGACATCTACACTGCGATGAAAGTCAAAATTCCTTGGTTAAGTATCTTAAAGCATTCTTATAAAAATAACCAAAGAGTGGTCAAATTTCATGTTTTTTTAATATTATTTTCATACATTTTTTTATGCACGCTTAATCTTTAAAATATATATTTGATAGAAAGGGATAAATATGTAAATAGTGCACTCTTATGGCGGTAAAATGATTATAATATTGCCATATTAAGTATTCTTTGTAATATTGTGTTAAAATGTTCCGATCCGCCGTTTGTGAAATATTTTTTTATTTTAAAAAAGAAATATTTGCGTTTCTATGATTTACCCAAATATTTAGGTCCATTTTCAACGAGTTGTAAATAACTCACTATTAGAAAATGAAAATAAAGTTGGAGTAGAGTGGGATTCGAACCACAAACCATTGGTCCGTGAATCCGAAACACTAGCCACAGGACCACAACCCGATTCCAAATAATGTGCTGTTCTTTGATCAACACAGTACAAACTACGGCTTGCATGTACCAATGTCCCGATTGTGTCGAATTGTAAATTTGAGACGGAATCTGGACTTTATTAATGTGTTAGTTTTTTTAGATTTAAAAAATCACTAAGATGGACCGGATCTTGTCTTGAGGTGGTTATTTTTTTCTGTCCTAGCTGTAATTTTATAAAATTGTACTTTACTTGTTTTTAACCTCTATTTCTTTTAAAAAATGTATTTACTATTGTTGGAATAGATTGCATACGTCCTTCAATAAATAAATAAGTTATACATAAAATAATACTTAGCATTCACGATAAATTATTCAGGGTTATGTCGTCAATCGTTCGAACTATTTTTCGATTTTTTCGGATAGCATTACAGTGTCAAATGAGGCTTAATCACTCAACCATATTATTATGAGGCACGTGTGCTGCAAAACCGGTACGAATTCATTACAATAACTTATTTTTAAATGAATTTTAATATACGAGTAATATTCTAATCATTATTAACTTTCCCATTCATAATATACAACATCAAATTAAAAATTGGTTGAAACCGTATTTAATTCAAAATAATACATAACTGCAAACATGAAGATAGTCTAATTTTAAAGCGCAGGCGCTGGAAACCTATGATTCGCGGGTCACCTAGAAACCCATTTCTTGATTTTAATTGATCCGCTTAAGTTCCGTAAATTAAGTGATACCATCATAAAATCACTTTTTTTTTCAATAAAATATTTCAAATTGACAAAAATTGGCTTTGCTATTTAAGTATGCGTTTGGTTCAACTAAAAAAAGAGAGCGAGTCACCAAGAAACCCATTTCTTGATTTTAATTGATCCGCTTAAGTTCCGTAAATTAAGTGATACCATCATAAAATCACTTTTTTTTTCAATAAAATATTTCAAATTGACAAAAATTGGCTTTGCTATTTAAGTATGCGTTTGGTTCAACTAAAAAAAGAGAGCGAATCTTTTCTCACATTAAATAAGTTTTGAGTAAGAGCAGTGAAAGTACTTATTTCACATACCCAAAACTATTTTAAAGGCCTGAGTCATCTTATCGGTTCCAATCATACAAAAAGCATTTTTTTTTGTATATAAATGAGTAACTCTTTTAAAGTTTTCAATTTTATGAATCGCGATTATAATTGGTATAAACTACTTTCACTGTGTTTGGTAATTTATATAGAAGACCTTTTTCAGATACTGTCATTTATCTTCATAATCATATTGCAAACGCGAATAGTAGCAAAAACTATATTTCCTTGTATCACAGTAATGTCTATCATACTGATTTTATGAATTTAACAACATCAAGAATGTTTTGAGTACGTCGAAATGCTTGAAGACAGGCTTTATTGTCTCCTGAGGGAGTTATTCAGACTGTCTATGAGCATTTTGACATACTGAAAGCAACGCCACTTTCTTTAAAGAGTAGCTCAACCACTGATATTTCCGAAGCATGTTTTCGTTTAAAAATGTCGTCCTGTTTTAACATAATTGGTGTCTCAGAGGAACCATTAATAATTTTGCTATAAAAACAATCAGATGTGGTATATTTTCAATTAAACATCTCTCATTCTCCAAAACACCGTTTATTTATGAAATCAACAGAACCAATCGTTATAATTTAGTTGATTTAAAATTTTCGAAGCCTGATCTATTGTGACCAGGGCCCCGATTACAATGGAAAGTTAACAGTTATTTTCGACTGTCTATAAAGAAAAATCGATATTTATGTACGAAAATAAGTATAGTTGCATGAACATTGAAAGTATCTTCGTCGATAACCTGTAATTAAAAATGTTTAGAAGAAAAAAATGATTTTTTATTCTGCTTTTCATACAGAAAACTCAATTTTACTTTGTAGATAAAATTGAAAATAAATGTTAACTTTGTGGCAACTCTATAGACGTCAGGTCCGAGCGACGGACATCAAAAAAGGCGTTTTGGCTGTGTTCGGTGACACACATTCTTTAGACAAAAACTTGATTTAATTTTAATCGTTACGATTTCATACTTTTTCTTAACTGCGTTATTTTACGTTTTACAAATTAGATTCCTTGAGTTATTTTTAAGTATTTCCATTTTCTATTTTATAAAGTATAGTTGAGTTTATATTTTGGATCTTTTGTATTAATAAAAGATAATAAAACTGTCAGTACAACCTTTTACTCTATCCGTGCATAACATATATATTCATGTTAGTCTGAAGATTTATCCAAAACGATCGTAGAGTAAAAATCGTTCTCGCGAGACGATTTTCACGGAACGATATCAACGCGAATAAATATTTAGCGATTTATGTGGAACCAACTAGGCAGTCGACACAACTCGACGTTTAGTAGGTAACAAACAAACCACCATAACTTCCCATCGTAATCGAGGCCCTGCTCTTTAATGTTATTAATTACGCATTCAGCATAATGGACTCTTTTGTTGCAGTTTGGCGCCTTTCTAAGTAGAATGACATAACAAGTCGTTACGACGTTAGTTTCGGATGACCAGTTACCGAGGCGTTGAATATCAGCTAATATGCAGCGCTAAAGAATATGCTTACATTATGTATTATTTTGTATGAACGTGCAGTAAATAAGTACTAAATACCTGAACTGATTCATTGTTGCTATAGAATCACAATGCACCTTTAGAAATCTTACGTTTATACGTCTTAAATATGTGTTTATTATAACAATAAATATTTTAAGCTCTTACCTACTCAAGGGTTGAGATTTTAAGATCAAAATCAGTCATTAAATCATAAAGTTAGGAAAATTGTATTATTGATTTATGGAGTATATAACTTTATATCGATGTAACGTGTTGAATTGCACCAAGAGCTTAATACATATTTGTAATATTTAAAGCATTAGCTCTGTGGTCAAACACTTTAATAAATGTTATTAAATATTTGTATATAACCACTTACCGACTTTTCTATGTCTACCGGTTTCGAGACGTACCCGTCTCTTCGTCGGGACACCAATTAAACCAACATGCAAACTCTCAATTAATTCTCAAACAAAATAATATTTTCATAATTTAATCTGTGCATGTTTGTCCTAATCAGTGCAAGTGCTTTTTTAAATGCATGTCGTGTTGGTTTTATATTTTTGCGCAACAACTATGGTGTGGGCGTATAGTGGGTTTTGCATGTTGGTTTAATTGGTGTCCCGACGAAGAGACGGGTACGTCTCGAAACCGGTAGTTATAAAAATGTCTGTAAGTGGTTATATACAAATATTCAATAACATTTATTAATACAGATTTATTAGCTCTATTATATAAATTTTCTTATTTTTAAATAAATTTAAGAGTAAGAATTACAAATCCACTAAAATCATGAATAAAAATGTGATATTTACACAAAAATAATATTTTCAATACATTGATCGATATTAATGTTTTTAGTTATTCTGTGGATTAAAATATAAATATCATTGTTATTACTATCTTTTGTTTTTGTAATTATTTATTTAATTTAAAGCGAGCAGCTTTAAGTTTATATGCTAAAATATATTTAAGCGAAAGTCTTTAAATCGAAAACTTTTTCAGAACAAATCTAGTCTTTCTTAAAAGTTTTTGCGACTACACGTTGAGATCAGCTCTTGTGGCAGCTTATTCCAACCACCACTGTAATCATTGTACCTTGCATTTGAGCGTCTTGTTTAAGCTTGATCATGGGATCCAAATTTGGGCAGCTATGGTGAGTATCTTGTATCAAGTCTATATCAGGTCACCCGTCACCCAGCAGTTGTACGCTCGAGAGTTTCTGATAATCTGCACATTGTTTTTTTACTTGAAATTAAATTGTTTGAAAGAAAATTGTTATAACAGTATACAAATACTAACTTGACGGTAAAATAGTAAAAAACTAGTGCGATAGCTTAAAAAAAAATAACGACCTTCTTAGTTATATAAAAACTATGCATTTGTTTATAAAATGCAAATAGGCATTTATCTTAATAGCACATTCAATCCAAGCTGTGTTTTTTAGAAAATTAATTGCGTAACTTTTAATTATCTGCTTAAAAGTAAACCTGTCAAACAGCTATCTAAACATTTTGTGCAGTCAAATGATATGATATCAAATATGATGAAAAAATGGTATCAAAAATTGGGATACGTAGTGATATTAATAAATTTGTAAGTCTTAATTAATTCAACAAAGTGAAAAATTTTAAACAAAATTAATTGGAATATTTCAGAAAAAAAACGTTTATTTGAAAAAAATGTTGGGAACAAAAATTCAATGTAAGTTATGACTAGAAGTTTTTATTGAAATTGTGGTTAGAAAATTAAATTAGCTCTTTTATGGTAAAAATTCAATAATAAACACCAATTAATTTACAAATCTTTATTCATATGAATCGCACAGTCACCTCGGTTTTTTACTAACTTACAAAGTTGGAAAAAAAACTATGTATTTTAGTTAGCGTTTGTGTTTAAAATATAGTTTCTTATATTCACAGGCAAAAATGTTTTTTTATTATTTCTCATGGACAACTTTATAAGTTACAACATCGTTTCGAGTTTACATCACCTTGGGTTTTGATAACTCTCGGACATCTTCATTTGTCCGTTCAAACAATGGAGACCCGGCGTCACGATTTAACCTCAACGTCACCTCGCCAGCCCCTACAGACAATGTATGAGTTACTTCGATCAAAGGTGATGATCGAGACGTCATCGTTACTATCACAACGCTATATTTCCAGAGCCAATGTGGAAAGACCTTACAGAAAGTTTTTTTGGTCTCATATTTATGTGACAATCGTGTTTGCCTACTATGCTTTATATCCCGGTTTCAATTCTAAGCAAGTTCAAAATTAAATATTATATGAATTGGTATTGTGATATTATTATATTATTCTAATATTCCATAGTTTTCGAACTGCAGTTGAAGAATAAGATTGTCTTCAAGTCAAGTAATCTTTTAAAGTAATGATGACAATCTATATTCATTTTTTGAAATTTATTTTAAACATACATACCATAATGGGAATGATTTTTTTTTTAAATTCAATTCAATTATTCAATTCAATTTATTTATTTTAAAAATAACACATACAATACAAAAATATATTCAATACGTACATATTATTAAAAATATAAAAAAATACAAGAAAGAGACTCATGTCAAAGTAGTAGAAGAATCCTGCTCCGGAAAATCCCTTCGGATACATGGAACAGATCAATATCCCGAGCGGTGTTATTCAACATAGCGGTAGCCCTTCCAACAGGCATAACCATAGGCAGATTGGTCCTGATTATCAGAATATAAAAAAAACAATCTATGCCGACGCTGTCTTGGGTAATTATCAGGAACATACAAACCAATGCTCATCATAATTTCAGAATTATCGATCATACCGCGCTACAATCGATAAAAATGTGTAGTCAAATACACATTCCTTCTAGTCTCTAAACTGTTGTAGCCAACTAAAATTATAGAAGACAAACTAACAAACTAGATTAAACAAGTATATTGTAAGATTATTATGTAAATAGATTTATAATTAAAGTGTGTGTTAATTAGTATTAGTTTATACACGATATAATATGAGCTAACTTAAGAAATATTTAAAAAAATAAATATTATTAACATTTTTTTATTGTTTTCCCATGATTGCAATTTAGTCATGAGGAAAAATTGTAATATAATTCGACATAAGCTCTTTATATAATTTTACAAACATTCAAAGAAACAGTGGAGATAAATAAATTCAATAAAATTGCAGTTCGGGAAATTAAAATAAAAAAAAACTGAATGCTTTATTTTTACTTGAGTGTTTTTATGAAACAAATTTTGATCCAGATACGCCGTGATTAGAGAACCAATATCAATAAATTTCTTAAATTTTCTTGGCCTTTCAGGTAATCAAAGTATTATTTTGGGTTTCTATGCTGTGTTGTTTTAGCACCGCCGGTGGGCGATGCTTCAAACAGCAACGCTGCGTTTGGACGTTTGGTGTCTGGGTTGATGTTAATCCCCCAACTATTATTTTGTGTTAACATGTAGGAACGCGTATCAGGATCTCAATCATTACGTACTTGAAATACTACACCACGAGGTTATCCGTAATTAAAAACGTGATTCAGAATAAATCAAAGTTCTGTACCTTAGAAAATAAAACGCGGTAGTCTAATTTTTGCAGTTAAAAATGCAGAAATTATCGCAATAAGCTATTTATTCGTGAATAAAACATTGATGTCCATCATAAAAAAATATTTTTTAGTTGAAATAAAAATCTGAAGTCCACTTTTTATAACGCTTAAAACATCAGTCATTTCCGACACTTTATTATTATATTTATTTATTTATTTTATTTTATTTATTTGGATAACCAACAGCTATAATTATCTCATATTTATATAACAAAACAAATAACAAATAAGCCAATTACAGGTTTTCACAAGTAGCATCACAGTAAGTTAAAAAAGATACTCGAACATAAAATGAATAGTAATTAAATGTAAATTTAAAAGAAAAGAAAAAAATACTACGAGTTATTTCGAAAGCAAACGCCGCACGTTATTAAGATTTTTTGCAAATAAATCTATGTTAAATGATTTATTTATTTATTTTTTAATTTTTTTTTATATGTACTGTTACTATCGAAAAACTATCATTTTACATTGGAAGTTCTTTATAGGTTGAAATTATCTCATTTGGTTCCAAAGTTATGATGTTTAAAAAATCGCACAACAACAAAATTTTGTTTCCTGAACATTTCGTTCAATGTGACTCCTGGGGTACAGATTTTATATAACGTTTCAAGTTATCGATAATATAATTGATGGGTTATTTATAACCAACGTAATGTGGTTTTCGATTTTTGAGTTTGTCAGTGAACATCCATATAATATTTACGAATATTTTTATTCACGACAAAACATTTCATTTTCACTGTGTTTCTGCCTAGCGATAAAATAAAAATGCGTTAAAATATTAAGTAGGCAACTTTAAAAGTCAAATTATTTTTGAATAATTTGTGGAATGTTTATTTATGGCATTGTTGACTTTTCCCTCATTCTTTTTATATATGATATCATTACTGGTCCAGCGTTGAGTTGGGGCATTATTCTTGGACGTGACATAATTCATGAACAGTCCAAGGTTTTTGATGGACAAACGTAGTAAACGTACAACCTTTATCTCCACGGGTGGCTATTTGTTAACATTTTACTATCCCAAGGTGTTTCGGGAAACAAAAACTGAAGAATTTGCATGGTACAGTATCCTAAAAACAAAAAAAATATCTAGAAGAGCAGTATGCAGGTCTTTAAAGTAGTTTATATCCGAATAAAAAAAATATTAATCAAAAATAAGCAAATATATCTCAAAACGAACGCCTTTAAATTTGATTATTGTTACGTACAAAATAGCATTTTCCGATATTTTGCCGGGTCGATTACCATTTATTACTATCTTTCCTTTTATCCATTTTCATTGTACCCTTTACATCAATTTAGAAAAATAAATAAATTAACAATAAGTGCATTAGTTGTTTATCTTCTTCGTGTGTGCCATTTGGATATCTAAGAGCAATATCACAATAAAGATAGGATATCTATAACTATGGTACTTTCTTCAATTTTCAAATCACAAAAAGTTGATTGATAAACTATATATGTAATAGTATATCAATCAACTTTTTAGAGAAGATCTATTGTATTTTTATCCTTCGTAATTAACGTGATATTCTTTAACAGTTTTGTCTAATGTGATTAAATTAAATATTATTTTTGACAAAAGTACGCCCGTATAATAATTATTTACGTACGTATTTTAACTTTAAAATACGATGATTTTTTAGACTAAAGTATGTAACAAATCTTTTGAAAAGGAAACGTGGTCTATTTTTTTTTTGTACAGACGTACCTACGTATTGTTTTACTTTCCTGTATCTCACTGAATAATGGCACAAGAGCGATGAATGAAATTTTGTAACATCCTATAGACATTTACCATTAGCGTGTCTGTTGTTTTTTTTATATACATAAATAGTTTATTGTGGGAAGTAGAACCATAAAACGTTTAAAGTGTCCAGTTTTATCAGCTGTCTTTGGACGTACAGTATTCAATTATGATACCTATTTTTGAAAAACACTAAATTTCTTGACATTCACGATTTTTTTTGTTGATACTCTTGAGAAAAAAAAACAATAAATTGGTTCAGTTTTGAGGTGCAGAAAACGGGATAGCGAAACGACTTTTTTATTTTAGCTCAATCAGTCTCACGTGCAATCTTTTTCGCATTGTACCGGGGAGGCACCTGCGAGAGAGTAAAAGAGAAACAATGTTAAAATACTCATTCATTCAAAATCCCTTTACTGCATATCTTCTTGATTATTGAGGTATTTATTTGAAATTTCCACAAATACAGTATGTAACAATAACTTTTCGTGAGCGCGCACTGTGTTTTTTTCAGCTCCAAAACATTTACATTAAAAATGAAAATAATGCTAACATATGTAATATTTTAGTGATTAATAAAAAAACTCCAAATATGTGTATCATGTGCAAATGAAAACGATTACAGTGAGATATTTTATAATGTTTTTTGAGAGTTCATATTTTTTTTATTTATTATATATGCGACCTTAACTAATTACAACAGTTACATGAAGAAACATTAATACATGAAATTGAACAAAAATAACATAAAGCTTTGTGGCAAAGACAAATGGGCAAAAAATAATGGTATACAACATTTTCATAAAAACGAAAGACATAAGACTTCGAGCTAAACCATGCCAATCCAACTTCATCCCACACTGTTGAGTCGCGAAGAGATCTACAAAAAGCCGGAAGATCTATCCCAAAGAATTCCAAGTCGTGTGATAAATTGACAAATCTACAAATTCTGGACATTGGAGCATAAAAACAAAAGTTTCTCTTAGAAGATTTAATAAATATCCTCTATTTATTATCTAAATTATCAATTTGCAAATACAATATGTTTGACATTTTTGATGTAGGTAGTACATAAAGACTCGATATTACATACAGTTTTAAGAAGCATTCCGTGGATGTCAATTTTTCGAAATCAAACTAAAATAGTTAAAACTAAATGATTACTTTTTTGTTTTATAAATTGACTTTAAAAAATTGCTCCTAAAAAAGAAATAAAAAAAAAACTGAACTTACATCACTATCACCAATTATATCTCAAACTTCCCTAGATATTTCATATTTGATTGTTATGTTACAAATAGAAATGAAAAGAAATACGATTTGCCTCGACTTCAAGTTGTATTACAAACAACAATTTTTTTGTGAGTTTTGTATTATACTAAGTTCAGTAAAAACACAACAGGACAATATTATAGTTCTTATAGATGATTAACGAAAAAAAATCATCCCCTTCTATCTACCGAGGTAAATTATGCATACAGAACCTTCCAAACATACCTCACATGACTGATTCTCATTTTTCTTAACACAGAAGTTACTATTGTACTAATGCCGTTCATATAATTTTTAGTAAAATAAAATACAAATTTTAATAAAAATCGTCCACTGTTTTCTAGATAGTTAAGCTTTCATAAACAAATTACAAGAATTTATTAGAGATATTGATTTTTGGGAAACATTGATTTTTTATTTGTTTTTTATGGTTTATTTTTCGTTCCTTAAATTAAAATATTTATACAGTGTATTTTTATTGTGTACGAGCTGTAACGTAAAACTGATATAATCACAGGCTATGCCTATGTGAGATTTTTTTCTTATTATTTTATTCTTTTATGTTATGTTTTTTTGCTATGTTTGTTATAAAAAAATGAAAATATAATAATAAATAAAAAACAAGAAAAGAAAAAATCAGTCTGTTGGCATGATATTGACGGTGGAAAAGAAAAAGATAATGAGTAACATGTAACAACTTTTCAGGAGAGCCAATCACAGATTTTTCATATTTTTTAAAAAATTAATAAAAACATCTTCTATATCTATTATTTAGAAATAATTCTTACGTTATTAACCGTGGTACCAACTTTAATGATAATAAGAAATAATATTTCAGCTAGCTTTAATGAATTATTACAGAATCTGAATAATGTTTTATAACACCAATAATTAAGTACGTTTGATCTTACTATCAGCGATTATATTTTTATATCATTGATAATTTGTCAGAGAGCGTCGTGAGTGGATAAGATCGTCTAGTAAACTCAATTAAAGTTTGATTAGATATTTGCATACAACTCGAGTATACTTCGAGTTAGTAAAGGAATCCAGTTCGTGACTTACCACTATCTTGAGTAAATCTATCCGAAATTTCCAGTTAAGTGGAGAGTCCAGACTTCCAAGTTCTCAGAGCTTAATACGACTCAAACACTGATTGTCTGTAGATTTTCTATTTGCAAAATACAGCACTAAGCTCTGCTTACAATATTGATAACAGAAAAAAACCTTTTAAGTAACTTAATTAAAGGTTATTAGAGAGATAGAAGGCGGCCTGGCTGTTGATTTAAAAAAACCTTAAGGTTATAATTGAATTTGAACTAAAAGTTGTTATTTGAAGCGCTTAACTTGTGATTATTCGTCATTATAAATGTTTTTTTTTTAAATCTTTGTTTTTAACCACAAATTATATTTTATTAAGTATTGAACTTTCTTTACTGACAATTTTTTTAACAGCTGATTTCAAGATTGCGGAACCATAGGACCTGACTTAGGAGAACGCACAATAGTTGGTTACTCAGAAAATGAAAAGGAAGCCGTTCCAAGACGACATTTTCTGCCAACAAGCAGCCGACAAAAAACGAAACAATAATTTAAATAAAATAATAGTATGATATTGTATTCCTCACCAATTCTTATATGTTAAACAGGGTTTTTGTCCTCTAATAAAAATACTAATATCATTAAACTAACTTGTAAATCTCGTAAATCTTAAACTTTCTTTTGCTCAGGTGAGAGTAAAAACAATTCTTACTTCAGTAGCAAATTAAAGTAAAGTTTTTTTTCGATATTTAAAAAATCAAAATAAACGTTGTACGAAGATACTAGTTCAAAGTGCGTATAGATTCTTTGAAGTCCCAATAGAAACTGCCAAAATATCCGAGTTTTACAAGTTAGGGTAACGTTATTCTATGTCAATTATTATGAGTGCCTGTCATATGATAAATAATTACTTAGATATTTAGATTTTTACAACAAAAAGTATTCTTTATGATTTACTCTTGTAAGCCACATAAAAATCAACGAGTTTGTAATGCTTCATATTATTACAATACTTATTTCATTATAAGCAAACGAAAGGTCGCATGCTTAGCAGCTCCCCTCTTACCACAATATTACGCTTGTCTCATTATACCCAATAGATTTCAAACGATCACGTTTGTTAATAAAATTTTAACTATTCCGATCGCTTTAGCGCTATTAATAATGTTCCGAATGCACGCTACTTTCTTCGTAATAGTATTTTTAAGTGTTTACTCAAGCTTTGCTTAATCGAACCACTTAAGCAAGTGTATATATCTACGGTAATCGGTTTCATTAGTATTTATGGTTACAAGGTAAGAATAAAATTATGTTTTTTATCATTTATCGATTTCCGTATAAACGCCGAAAAATACACAGGGTTTTTCATGCATGCACCGAAAGCTAAAATAAAATGATTTGTAACACTATGAAAAATAATTTAATATACAGGGTGTTTAAGGGCCAGACCGCAAAACAACAGTGAAACATCCCTCATCGTAAACTTGAAACATCGTAAACTTTTTTTAAATTAAATACCATAATAAATATTATTTTTTTTGCTGTATGTTTGGAGTTTTGTATCAAAAGCTTTTGTCGGTTACTGTTATTCTTACTGATGAATGACCATGTTGATCATGTTTCAATTAAACAAACGATAATAAAAATTGACAGACGGTAAATTAAAATGTATACGGATATAAAAACATGCGCATAGTAGTAATATTTACTACATCGTGTATTACAAAGTGACACTAAAACCGATCAATAGTTGGTTATAAGGTCTTTTTTATAATAAAAAAAGGTTTCCTTACCCTTGGAAAAAAATATTATATAACAGTTAAATTAAGTTAACGCAGATAAAAATAAGAAAAATCTTGAAATTCCATAACATTGTTTCAAAAAACTATCGTTTAAAATTACGTTACTTTGGAATGAGAAAGTTCAGCGCTACGAAAAATTGGGTACAAAAAATTAGAGCATTTAATTTTACGGCGAGGTTTCTTAAAAACATGTGAAAAAATAATGCAGTTCAACAAAAGATTTGCCCTTTTACCATATCAGAAATTAATGTTATTATATTGCACCCTTATGGCTAAACTATGGCATTGCTAGCGCAAGTCGACGTTTGCTCCTTTACCATGTTTCAAATTTAATGAAAAATTAGTCGTTCGAAAGCACAACCAGAAAAAGATATTTTTTCTTTTACACTGTTATAGAAATATCGACTTAGGTCCAAATGTAAAATCACTTTTTTTATTTTCAAAGTGAGGAAAACATTTACTTGTACCCGTTTCCTTGTGTCATTGAATGGGCTTTTAAAAGGCAGTAAAAACTCAAAATAGCAAATAACCCGACTTGTGCCCCCTTTCTGCGACACCAAATATATTTCAACACAATTATTTGACTGGCCATAAATGTTTATAAGATAAATTATAAAATAAGAATGCTACAATATAACAGGTATGAAGGACGCTTGCTTTTTATGTCGTACCTATTTATATTATATATTTTTCTAGGTAAATGTAAATAAATTTTTACTAACGTTGCCGTTATTTATTTCGAAAATCTTATAAAGCATTTTACATTTTGTTAAAACTCTCATACGTAATCTAAAACCTTGGTATTTTAAATGTCCTTAATCTAAATTGAATGACCACTGCACGGTAGAAAACTCATTAAAAGCTTTGGCCGTCGTCCAAACAGAATAGCAAAGCGTTAGTTTGCTGAATTTAAGTATTAATGAAAAAATGTTAAGTTAAAAAGTTTACTAGAAAAGTGAAGTTTGAAATGAATTTCATGTGTACGTTTACAGAATTTATTATTTATTTTTACTTTCTTACAAATAAATTAACACAGACAAATAAAAGTCTGTTACACTAATAAATAGATTAACAAATTGCAACAGCGATGGAGAACGTTTAAGGGAAGGGAATATGGATGTCTAGAAATTCACAAGGCTTACGACCTGTCATTGGCTGATTAAAGTAGCCACTCTCCATCCCTGGTATTATTTGTTAATCTTAATCAAAATCCAGTTCTTTGTCTACAAACTTTTGAACATCCTCAAAATATTTCAATAAAACCAACTGGTCTAAGAAGAAGTTTTAAAATTAGAAAATTGTTGATGGAGGTTGGATACCATCGTAGCAATTCTCACTTTGTTGGTAGCTGCCCTGAACAAGGACTGAGTGCTGCAATGGAACCAGTCACGCAAGTTCTTTAGCCAAGAGATGCGCCTTCTACCTGCGCTGCGTCTTTTCTCACAGACAAAACTCTGTTCTTCACTCGTTCAGACATTAAAATAGCAAATTTTAATAAAAAAGAAGAAGAAATATGAAGTTTAAACTCGTTCATATTTTATTCACTGAATTGATTATCATGCAAATGGATTTTTACTTAAAATAAAAATACATTACCATGTTTATATTTTTTTTTATTATTCAAAAAACATATAAAAATACAATATTACTACTAAATACAATTTTTTACATAAATTTCTTACATTAACGTTTACCATTACGTAAAAGAAAAAAACATTTTTTGTATATAACGGGGAATGACGCCTTACCATAGTTTTTTTATTTTTTTTTTTTTATTTTTTTATTTATTAATAACAAATAAAAATACAATATTACAACTAAATACAATTTTTTACATTTATCAAATACATATATTTACATTAACGTTTCCCATTACGTAAAAGAAATAAACAATTATTTTGTACATAATAGGGAGTGACGTCTTATAATAGTTTATTTTATTTTAATTAATAATATTTTAACTATTAATATTTTTAGGATAACATAAAAAAAATATACATAGATAAACTGTGTTTTTAATCAGTGCTACAAAAATAATAATTTGAAATATAACTTTTTACTTCTTTCTTAAGTATATTGTATTCCTGACTGTACTTTTGATTAAATTTGTTCATTTCATTCAAGAAAAATATTCCTCTGTAAGTATAATGATGTTATGCTGTAGTTGTTTTTAACGTGGGAATTGAGATATTGCCACCTGTTCTAGGTCGCGTACGTATGTTTTGTGACCTAGAAATACTTCTATTTATTTAGTCTTCATTTATTTGAAGCGAACAATTCTTTTATCTAACAATTTTATATGTAAAACTTTATCTATAATCTGAATACACCTTACAGTATCACAAGAGATTGTTGATATTTTTGAGATGTGTATATATGTTAAACCAATCGACTTAATTGGTTAAGCTTACACAGGTAGGATTGACATAATCCAGTACACATTCTACCAGTACTTACTTAAATACATGACGTCTTTGCTAAGAAGGTACTCGTGACATCGCTTTGAATAATATTTATCCCATAATTATTAGACGTACCTATTTACATAAGCTATGTTAGCACTACCCGGGAAAGTAATAAGTCAGTTATTATAATTTTTGATAGACAAGTTTTTTTTGTTTACTAAAAAAACCATACAGTTATTAATATTTAATACGTCCGCCCCCGATTTAAGAAGACAGCCCCCGATTTCTCCGATTTCCCGCTCAGCTTTGCCAAAAGGAAAATAAGAAGCAGGACCATTCAACTTTGGAACGATCGTTATTTGAGTGAACCTACTGGAAGTAATATTAAAATGTTTTTCCCTACAATTTTCCATGCCTATGATTTCAGGAGAATGCAGAAAGCTGGCTACGAGCTCACCCAGATACTCACGGGTCACGGTGGGTTCATGAGCTACCTGCATCGCTTCAAGCTCTCCGAGATCGACAGCTGCCCATGCGACGATGAAACTCCTCAAGGTGTTTCTCACCTGTTGATGCATTGCCCCTTTTTCAGATTTTAAAGACAACAGCTGGAGGCGCGATGCAGAAGCCTGGGTGAAGATCTTTACGACATCCCATCGGTGATAGGTAATAAAGAACTCACACGAGAGGTAGTATCATACATGATAAATATAGTGCAGGCAATTGGTCAAATAAACCAAAGTAGGGAACAAAATGCTGAACACTCTTCTAGTGGAACGGAAGGCCGGTTGACAACTGTCACTAGGCCGGCTTCTCCTGAAGAGTGTTAAATGATTTCCTCTCCACATGAGCAAATGCTGAGAAATACCTGATGGGCCCACTTAGAATATCCTTACTGATTCCAACAGTTTAGCTAAAATAATGTAATACAATAGCAAGAAAATCCTCTTTTTGAAATATAAAACTTGTATATTATAAGCAAGGTAAAAAATAATGCTCCTTCCAGATAAAAAAAAATATTCAATACGAAAATTTATACGTCGAAACAGAAAAAAACTTTTTTTAAATAGCCAATTAACTTTTTATAAATTGAAAAAAACAACTATAAACATGCGAAACAAATATTAACTTATTATCCGATTTTCTATCTGAAGAGGTCACTCACTAGGTATTAAAAATAACCAAATGCACACTGTGTCCTCCGTTCACATATTTACAAGGTGGCCGGAGAAGTGACGTACAAAGGTAAAATGTAGGTGCCTCATATTGAGGGGTATTTAAATCACCCCTATGTGACTTCCGCAAGTTTGCGTTGTTTTTGAGTTATGATTTTTTAATGGGTTTTTTACAATTTTCAACTTTTTAACTTACTAATTTTTAAAACTGGAAGGTTTTATCAGGATTTTTTTTATAATTCACTCTTTTTAGAGATAAAATGGCGAAACGAGTAGCAGTAAACACAAGGTGAGAACGACTGATAAATTATTCATATCAGTATCTTTGAAGGCTGGTTTCAGCTAATAATAACCTTTTAAGTACTATTTTTTTGTATTATTACGAAAATTTAGTTTTAGCGCAGTTTTAAAAGTTATTTTATAACCAAGTAATTGCCTTTTCAGATGTAAATTTTTATGTTGGAATATCAAGTCTGACTCACTCGAACTTTAATTACCCTTTTAGGTCAAAACTTCTGTAGTTTCCATTAATATTACGAAGCTGATTGTTTTATGCGTCAAAGTACAATTTGAAAAAAATGAGTGAGAAAAAAACAAATTCTGAAAAAACCGATCCGGTCAAAAAATTTTCAAAGATCCATAAAAAAAAACATAACTCAATAACAGCGCAAAATCGCGAAACACACATGGGTGTGATTCGAATATTCTTCAATATGGGGCACCCTCATTTTTTCTTTGGACGTTGCTTCTCCGGCCACCCTGTATATTAAGCCTCCGTTGCGTTATGGTTAAGACATTTAACTCACGCACGGAAAGTTCCAGATTCGTTTCCTAGTGACAAAACAAAAATAATATGTGATTTTTCTCAAGCCTGGAAGTTTTGTGGTGTAATTCACTACTGTAATTGGGTGTACTGATTTGTTTTGGTGCATAACAACTAATATTAACGCATAGAAAAATATGCACACTTACATGATTTATCATAATCCCCTTTTATTAATTAATGGTGTAAAAGGCGCTGTATCAAAACACCGATTGCAGCATATCGTTTATTAGGTACATAAAGGTAAGATGATTAGTCTCCCGCTTTAGGTGCCAGATCAGGTAGTATGAAATATTCAAGTGTAAAAACAGCATGATAAATAAATATTTCATGTCAACCAGGTCAAAATCAAACCCGAGACATCTTTCATGGTAGGGTAATGGCCCAACCACTTTACCACGATGTGGGTGTATACAAACATCAATAAAAACATACACTTATGTACACACTAAATACTGTACTTTATATTTATTTCATACGTCATATAAACCACGCAATATGTACATTTACCAACAATCCCAAATAATACTTTCACTCCGTGAAGGAAGTTTCTGTAAAAAGTCATTGTGTATTTAAACATTTCCATATAACTCATTGACATATTCATACACATAGACATGCCCTGAGCCCTCGAAAATAATGACACTTAATTCATGCCCAAAAACCCAGTTATGTCCAACGCGTATTTAGTCGTTCTTCGACCGCCAGCCAGGCATGCAGTTTAGAATCGGAACCAAAATGCCTGATTGCGTCATGAAAGCGTGTAAAAATCCATTCGGAAAAACATTTTAAAAATGGTTGTGCATCTTTTCGTTGGTAAATATTTGTTCATGAGTGATTAACAAAGCTTAAAACAATTCATATTCAAAGATAAATATTATTTTATGTAAACTTTAAACTACGCCTAGCGGTGCAATTGCGAATCTCTTCTTTCTTACAGGTTGCACTGATAGGAATACGTTTTAAAATATAATAAAAATGAGTTTATATTATTTTTGCATACCCCGAAGTGGGTCGAAATTATAAGGAATTTAAGGAAAGAAACTGATTGTGATCAACCAAAAATGAATGTTTATTGTTAACTTTAAAATGCAAACTTTTTTATAAACCAAAAATGAGTATCTTCCATTTTTTGTAGTACGAGCATTATCGTTGAATTCATCACTGGTATAAACAAACAAGCGTAGTAACCAGTGGTCCCTTTTTGTGTCACTACTTAAAAAAATATTTTACTTCATAGGGCGGGTCTATGCATTAATGTGTCAGTGATATTATATGATAATCCAGCCAGTCTGAAAGCATTTGGACATAATCAAACATTGGTGAAAGTATTCAATGGGTAACAAAACTATACATTTTCGAATGTGCAAAAGTATAAAAGATTTAAAATGATGTACTTTTGGCACTACAACAGACCAGGAGACCTAATTGCAGTAGTGAACTTCCCATTGTAAAATGGGTCCTGCCCCAGTTCAATTCCTATTAAAGTCAACATAAAGTTTAAAATTGTTTATTTGTATTTCACTTTTATTTTAACAGTGCTATTTTCAAGGTTAATTAAATTTTTAGCATTGTTTTAAAACTTTTTTTATACTAACAGTTACCGAGAAGACGTATTCCGCAGCCACTTTTCTGAACATTATTATGCGTTGGGGGGTAAAGATATATATGAGTATTCTAAAAAAAATAAACATTAACAACCTGACGTAGAAATTTGGCAAGTTTACCTGTAGTTAAAATTTAAGTGGAACTTGTAAAACTCGCTCCAGGCGACATATTACTATGACGTTAAAGTTTCGTGTTTTATTACCTGAGGCACGCGTTAAACATGTTAAAAACACATTGAAAACATAATAATTTGGAGTATTAAGCAAAGACACTCGACTTGTCATCTACAAGCGCGTGCCATAACAAAGGGAAGATTTCAAGTTTTTGTAAAGCGCGTGTTAAAGTATGTAAATATTAGACTGTAGTAATGAATATATTACTGCAAGAAAACACATATGAGGTACCAAATGGTTTCAAATATATATTTTTAATTTAACCAATTTTAACTGGCAAATACTTTTTTAAATTTTTTTTTTATACGCCTCCACTCGTTTGCGAGTGATTTTGGCTCTTAGAAACAAGAATAAAAATTTTAAAGAATATACGCTTCAGTGAACGACAAAAAAAAACCCATACCCACGAAAAAATATAATATAATGTAGTTAAAATCAGTATGAAAGAGTTATGTGACAATAAAATATTATTACCGTATAAATTAAACGTAAACATAAAATGAAATTTTGGGCCAAAAGTAAAGAGGGACATTCAATTAGTCTTATTGTTTAAATTTTGCAAATAATATTTAACAAATTCAAACATTTTTATTATTTGTCCTTAAGAATTTAGTCAGAAGTAAATAAGTATCCAAATCATTCTGGGCTAGTAAAAATTTTACGTTAAGAGGGAACGTATTATATTCTTCACAAATATTTTGAAGGAATTCGCTTCTTTCGTAGAGGAGACAGTCAAAAAACAGATGATCTTATGTCTCATCGTCATTTTCACAAAGACACATTGCTGGCAGATACTTATTGATGGAGCTTTTATCAATTATTTGTTTTAAAGTAAAACAAAATATTTATCTTAATTTGTTACACAGATACATTTTTAAGAACGGAATATGGAGGTCTAGGCAGTTACAAGACTTACGATCTGTCATTGGCTGGTTCTCTGCTCTCTGTCAAGCTAGAAGATTTACTACGGCCGAGAGAAAATAGGTAATATTTTACTATTAGAAATGTGAATAGTCCTATATGAATCGAGTATATGTAGCGGGTTGGGATACATTTTAAAATCCCTACGTTTTTTCCACGAGTAAAAGTTTAGCAAGAACTTAAAGGGAAAACGTAAGATTGATTATTAATAAAACTTATAATTAACGTACCACAATAAGTATGAAGAAAATTTAAGAGAAGGTAGTATGGAAGTCTAGGCATCTACAGGGCTTATGACCTGTCAATGGCTGGTTTAAGTGGCCACTTAACACACTGTAACATCTTCCATTGTGCCTATGTTTAAACATCCACATTTTCTCAACTCTTCCATCTATTGACATTTGTGAAGTAAAAGAGTTGAAACCCTTATCATGTTGGTGAAATTCATCCGTCGGATTCCACCCCTATAATTTAGGTTTCAACTCTTTTACTTCGCGAAAGTCAACAGAGCGAAGAGTTAAGGAAATGTGGATGTTTAACCGAGGCAGAATGGTGGATGTTACACAGTGTGTAAAGTGGCCACTTAAACCAGCCAATGACAAATCATAAGGCTCTTAAATGCCTAAACTTCCATATTCCCTTCTCAAAAATATACTCCATATTACATATTGCCCTTTTTCCTGCAACAAATTTTAATATGAATAACTTCCTAAGGAGGCAATCCAGCCATTCTGCAAGCATTTGTACATAATAAAAACATGGTTGAAACTGAGTTTTAATTATGTAACTTAATTAATTTAAACACGTGTTTTATTGTAAAGCATTTTTCGTATTATTGTCAGTAAAGGGTTGAATAAAGCTTTTAAATAAAAAATTTTTTTTTACGTTTTTTTTTTTTTGCACCACAACAGGCCAGGAGGCCTAATTACAGTGTTGAATTACATCACAGAGCACCCAGGCTTGAGAAAAATCACATTTTAATTTTTGTGTTCTCACCGGGAATCGAACCCGGAACCTTCCGTGTGTGAGTCAAGCGTCTTGACCACTACACCACGGAGGCCGCCTCCGTATAATACTTTTCCTCAATATTGTGGGGACCACAGAGAAGAGTGATGACGGGGATTTATTGTCTATGGTGCGGTACCCAATGGACCTATATAAGAGCGCGCAATACGTCACTCGCCCTATTCTTCGTACACTAAAATTCCTGTCAACAACTGGTTAGCGTCTCTATTTTAAATTTATTGTGAACTCACCGCATTATTAGTGCGTGAAATAAATTGTTAATGTAAGTAACCTAAATTTTTCTATTTCACTTGACGTAAAAATATTAATAATAGCCGTTTTACTTTAGGTTGACAGTCATCAAAATCAATCAAGTTTAAGAAAGATTTTTTTATTTATAAGTCTGGGTGTAGTGGCGTATTTTTTTATAAATTCCATCCATATCTTGTCTTTCCCATCTGCTGACAAGCCTCTAAAACAAAGGCTTAGCAGGTCATTGCTTTTTGTTTTTTTTTTTTATAAAAACCCCTATTCACACCCTAAGGTGCAAAGGCTATTGCACTAGAACATCATATGCAGCGTATATCAAACATTTGTAACATGAATGTAAGGTGATCAGTCTTACGCTTCCGGTGCCAGTCCAGGGACAATAAAATATTGCAGTATAATTACGCCATAAAAACTTATATTTTACGTTGACCCTACCAGGAATCGAACTTGGAACCTCAAGCATGATAGGCAAATGCGCGGACCATTACACTACTCGGACTTCTCCCGATTTTTACCTGAGAGAAGTTATCGAGTCGAAAATACTCGTCTAAGGTTTTGGATCTATTTTACACGTATAACTGTATTCTTCCTCCGCCTGGACACGGTAAAAGTTTATATTTCATATTATTTTTGTATAGTAAACTTTAATCTAAGGTTAGAACCGCTAAAATATTATAAATGATTAGATGTTTTCACGAGTTAATGACAATTTTTTTTTTAAATAATTAACTTTTTTTATGGTTGAAATAAAACCAGTTTTACAATAATTACCTAAAAAATCAGGCACATCATAAATTTTAATATGCTGTTGCACGAAACAAGAAAAAAGTGTCTTCTAATTGTGATTAAAATGTTCATGATTAATTATTCAGATTTAATGTATCAGTATCAGGGTTACATAAGCTGCGATGAGTAAAAGTGTACTATAAATCTCTTCTTATTTGGTGCCAGAACTGTGTTACCGTCTCATTATAATGTGGGAATAACGAGAGAAGACGCAGCTCAAGGCAAAGTCGGATTGGATTATTTTCTTTGTACTTTTGTTAACAACACACCCTTTTCTCCTTACATATTTAGAATATACCCGTGAAATTAATGTATTAAATATATAACAACACAAATTAAGTAAATTGTATAAAAAGGTGAGTCTAGGCATTTACAGGGCTTATGACCTGTCATTTCAACATTCACCATTCTGCCCATGTTTGAACATATTTATCCCTTCAATTTTTCATCTGTTGATGTTTGTGAAGTTAAAGAGCTGAAACTTTTCTTTATGCGGGTGAGATTCATCTAATTGAATTATTTCACCTACATACTAGGCAACGCCTGAAAAAATTGTTTTTTCAATTCTTATACTTATTCATGGACCAGGTGGACCAGCTCTTTAATTTCACAAACATCAACAGATGAAAGAGTTGAAGGAATATAGATGTTCAAATATAGGCAGAATGGTGAATGATACACTGTGTGTAAAGTGGCCACTTAAACCAGCCATTGACAGGTCATAAGCCCTGTAGATGCCTAGACTTCCATGCTACCTTCTCTTAAATTTTCTTCATCCTTGTTGTTGTACGTTAATTGCAAGTTTTATTAATAATCAATATTACATTATCCCTTTAAGTTCTTGCTAAACTTTTACTTGTGGAAAAAACGTAGGTATTTTAAAATGTATCCCAACCCGCTACATATACTCGATTCATATAGGACTATTCACATTTCTAATAGTAAAATATTACCTATTTTCTCTCGGCCGTAGTAAATCTTCTAGCTTGACAGAGAGCTCCCATTAGTTCTCTCCTATAAGTCTTGCTCGCACGAACTATTCAACAGTTTGGTCGGTCTGAGCTTTCGATTCTATTATTCCACTCACTATTTTCATTACAATGAAAGGTCACCTCAAGTTTTCGGTGGAAAAAGTTCCACTAAGTATTCACGCGATCAATCATCAGATATAAATCATTATGTTATGGTGTATCAGGGTAAAAATAATACACGGTTTAATGTGTTTTTAAAAGATTAGTTACAAAATATTTTCAAAGCTACGTTGATTTACTTCAAAAGGTCAAGTAGTTAGGAATCAAACAAACATCAAAATGACTTTGTTTTCATATGAAAACAAACATAATGATCTTGTTTGATGGAGTCAGAAAATTTGTATTTGGCCTTAAAGTCGCTAGACACAATATTTTAATATCATTAATGTACAAACATGTAAATTAATTATCAATTAGGGCTCTACTTTGGTACAACTTTATTTGTCTGCATGCGTCGTACATGATTAAAAATACTTGAGGCCTTACTTTTAAACCTAGTATAAAGTTACGCTTTGGCATAGTAGTAGAATAAGGATTGAAATACCATCCTTATTATAGTAGTAGAAAGAAAATGATATTCTCATCATTATTCTACTACTTTTTATCAACCAGGTGCAACTATATAAGTTAGGCCTTAGTTTACTAACAAAGAAGGGCTAGCTGTTTCTAGATATTGTAATAAATATGACAAAAGACACTGTAGTATAGTATACCCAAAGTATGTTACATATTACCAGAAAATTTTAAGAATAATGAAGTTAATACAGGATTGAGACTTATGCTCAAATTACGGCTAATGAAAAAAAGTTTTTATACTAATAAATAGTGTTTATTTTTAATAACAAATGGTATAATACTACCATTACTACTGCCCATTTTAGATTACGCTGATGTATCCATGGCTGATTTAAGCTGTAAGCAACTCGATAAACTTGAATGACTTCAGAATACAAGCTTAAGGTATATTTTTCGTCTTAGGAAATATAACCACATTTCTGATTTTCGTAGGCAACTGAAATGCCTCAAAATTAGACAGCGGAGACACTATCACTCCCTCTTACTTCTGTTTACTATACTTTATAGTCATAATGCTCCTTTATACCTTCGTGAAAATTTTCAACGCTTATCAGTTCATGATTAACCTCTTCGTTCTAATTCTCAAAGCACTCTCTTAATATCCATCCGCAATACCTCTTCTCTAATTCATATAGTGCCCATGCTGCTCGACTGTGGAATAATCTCCCATCCATTTACAATATATCTGTTTAAATCACGTCTGAAGAAACATCTCCTTTCCCATTGATTAATATTTTTAATTTAAGGCAATTTATATATTAACATAGTAATTTCTTTTTTTGTTGAACTTCAGCATTTTCATTTTTATATTCTATTTAATATGTTTTGCGACTTGAATTACAAAAATGAAACTGATATTTTATTGGTTGGTTGGAAGATATTGCCATTTGGTAACAAGCCCGCTAATGTACACTTAACATTATGTACAAAAAGTTAAATAAATACAATATGCATTGATTTTTAAATAGATATGATATAATTGGTATTTATATAGGTTAAGTTTAAAACATTGAAAAAAATAAACAAAACCTGCTGACAAATTAAATCTTTTTGATTTTAATTTGAGAAATATTGTGTAAATACTAAAGAAAATAAATATAATTTAAAAAGTTTAATAAAATAATAACGTTTGTGCACATTGCAATGTTGGTATATTTTATAAAAAATACTACATTAAAATGAAAACCCGTATCATTTAAACGTGGAAACTACAACAGATCCGACAATATTTTGTTGTCCCAGCTCCGTGAACAGCATCGACCGCGCAGGGCGGAACGCTCGGACAATGCGAAAATTCGAGCAAATCGCTGGTCCTGTCCGTGCGCGTTCACACCAGGACAATGCGGCCGCGCGCGGAGGTGGGGTTATTCGATGTTCCGCGAAGATAGCCTGCTCGTCTATTTGAACAATGTCTTGAGATATTGTCTTGTCGAACAAATGGCTGTTTGACAATGCATTTAAACAATGGTCGATTCCTGGGGTAGGATAGTGCTGTATTATCCATGTGTAAATGGCCTTTAACACAGCACCAATTACGTAGTTACACAAAATAATATACTTATGTTATACACATTTCAAAACTTAACAAGATTTAACGAGGATAGTAAGTTCTTTAGAGATGACTATTAATATTATCTATTATGAACTGATTCAAATTATTTCGAAGAATTTCAATTAGCATAGATCTATTTTCTTTGCATTTTGAAATGTTTCATAAATAAATGTAAAATTAATTACACCAGTGTTTATTTTTAAGAAATCATTTTTGCTAAGGTTAATTTGTTTGAAAAAAAACGACTTTATTAAGTTGTACGCATTTCAGCTCTTTCGGAAATCCGTATTGAGAGGAAACGTATTGAATAAAATATAATAATTAAATACAATATTTGTTCAACAAAGCTTTGAGTAAGTTTAAATGTTTGTAGACAGACATCATTAAGCCCGGAAAGGGAACAACGGTGATCATATTATTTATCTTAATATTTCAATGCATTTCCTTTTTTTTATATATATCAACAATATTTGCCTAGTGTGAGAAAGCCCGTTGGGCGGAAATAATAATTATAAAAATTTAAAAAAACTTATAATTTAACATTCATATTTTCTTAAAAAAACATAAAAATGATTGAGTGGATGGTATTTGGCAGAGCAGACTATTCTAGCATTACTTTACGGCTAGGAAATGAACTGTTGGAAATTGTGAATCAATCAAAATACCTGGGCAGTATTATTACAAAGTCTGTAGACCAAGATGTGAAGGTGAAATGCAGGATCAAAATGGCCCATAGCACATTAAACAAAATGAGAACTATATTCGGTGATGATAAATTCAATTTAAAACTTTAAAATATAATGGTGAAGTGTTACGTTTGGTATTCTGTTGTATGGCTCAGAAACCTGGGCTTTGAAAGCACACACTGCGAACCGGTTGGAGGCATTTGAAATGTGGCTCCACAGATGAATGCTTCGTATGACGTGGACAGATTTGGTCAGCAATGTAGAGGTCCCGAGGAGAATTAATTACAACAGACAGTTGTTAAAATATATAAAGGTCCGTAAGATCTCCTATCTGGGTCACATCCTGCGTGGAGACGAGTCCAAAATCTTCCAGCTTATACTTTTACGCTAGTTTGAGGGACTTCGTGGATCTGGCAGAAGGCAAACGTCTGGACTGAGATGTGTGGAAGAGTTGTTCCGGGCAGCGCAAGACAGATGCCTATTTAGAAGTGATTTCCTAAGTTTAGGACACCTGATATGGCACAAGAAAAAAAAATTTTTTTTGCACGTCAACTAACTTTGAAATGAAACAAAGTTGTTTACAATTTTAAACAAAGCTAGGTGTTTATACCATCTATGAGTAGATTTCTAGACATATGATATTTTTGTACTTGGCCTACTAGAGTATTTTGATTATTAAAATATTACAACAGAGATGAAGAACATTTAAGAGAAGGTAATATGGAAGTCTAGGCATCTACAGGGCTTATGACCTGTCAATGGCTGGTTTAAGTGGCCACTTTACACACAGTGTAACATTCACCATTCTGCCTATATTTGAACATCCATATTCCTTCAATTCTTTCATCTGTTAATGTTTGTGAAGTCAAAGAGCTGAAACTTTTATTTATGCGGGTGAGATTCATCTAATTGAATTATTTCACCTACATACTAGGCAACGCCTGAAAATATTATGTTTTCAATTTCTATACTTCTTCATGGACCAGGTAATTTATCAACAATATTTTGAGTTTGTCCAAATTTTTGTAGACAAGGACTGGATTCAACTCCCTGGGGAGCTGTTTTTTTTTAAAATATTACAACAGAGATGAAGGACATTTAAGAGAAGGTAATATGGGTCATAAGCCCTGTAGATGCCTAGACTTCCATATTACCTTTTCTTAAATGTTCTTCATCTCTGTTGTAATATTTTAATATAAACAGCTCCCCAGGGAGTTGAATCCAGTCCTTGTCTACAAAAATTTGGACAAACTCAAAATATTATTCTGATTATGTCTTATAGCGTATGGATATTAATATATTTTCTATTATATAATTAATACTAACATTTTCTTTATACTTGTATTTCAGTTTTGTAGCTGTATGTATGAACTTTTGACTAATTATAATTTTTAGACTGTTGTGTAATAAATAAGAAACAATATGTTTGTAACAATATGAAAGTGCATGGGGCGTTTAAGAAAAAAAAATAACGATAACTTTTTTTGATTTGAACAACATGATTCGTATTTAGGCGGTTCTTAAACAAAGAAAGCTCTTAAATATTTAAATCTGCTGCGCAGTAATATTTCATATAAAGGAAATGTTACTTGTTTCATGTTTTGGAACTATGCCATTGTTGAGGCGAATTTAATTTTTAACTGGCGCGTCATTTTCCATTTGCTTTATAACGAACTAATTGTTCTCCTATACAAAAAGGGGAACGCATTGAAATCTCAGTAAGATTAAAGAGACAGTCAAACAGTTGAGTTCGTTAGATCAGAGGAGAGTGTTAATCGCGCCGTTCCCCCTACGGGGGTACGTGGAGAGGATAGAATGCCGTATAACTCTGTCTTTGCATACGGACCTCGCTTCCTCTACTTTTATGCGTCTTATCTTCGCAGTCGACCTCTACGCCCTATTTGTTAATGTTGTACTTTTATATAATGAAATTAATAATAAAATTTTGAATCAAAGGTGTTTTCTACATTTCGATTTACAAGACTGCCAGGTTCCAGTAAAGATGGTACTCTAGGTATTTCAATTTTAATATATATATATATTGAGTATACTGTACCGATATCCCCTTAAAACATTTAAAGGGTTATTTTGTTTCCGTGACTAAGCAAGCAACAGTTAATTGTTAGAAAAATAGAGATTTAGTTAGAATTAGTTAGATAGTTGGTAGAATCCAGCTTTATAAATGAGGCTAGGAAGAAATAAGTGGATATTTTTCGCCTAAACCGCCAAACACGTGAGTAATTTAGGATCTCCTCACTTGTTTATGGTGAGACCCCCATTGTGTTTTGGCTGCTTTATTGCCAAATCGCCATTTGATAGAGCTACACCTTGATAACATCGCTCTCTGATAACGGTGGAAAACATTCCGACTTGGTTTATGGTCATTTCCACCTTCCCTTACGCCATTATCAAACTTTGGGTGAAATTTAATTAAGATAAGAATGTTTTATTTTTCAGTTCTAATATCTCTTAACTTATTGCATTAAAATAACACAGTTCTTGACCCTTAATAAAATTTCGTGTTCAGTTTTTTTTTCAATGCACATAAACATAAAAGCACACAAAGTTTGTATTGTAAATATTTTTTAGGTAAATTTAGACAAATACAAAAAAAAAGTTTTTTAAGATAGATACATGGAAATATAATAAATTCAAACTGAGCGAGATGTTTAAAATCAATATATTTTGTAATTTTCCTGTTATGAAGAAATTCAGTGCTATGGGAAATATGATAGAAAAAATGTTTTTTTACATGCAGTAAAAAATAGAGCATTTCATTGTAAAGCGAAACTTTTCGTAATTGTATGAAAAAATAAAAGGATTTGAATAATTATGAACTACTTAGAACTACGTTACGAATTCTTCTGAATCAGCCAATAATAAGGTATTGTGATAGGTTTACAGTTTCCGAGAAGACAACTCACCAATCAGCAGAACTCACCGACGAGAACTTGTAAAGTTACGGACGGAGTAATTTCAAAATTAGAAAAATTTAAAAAATCGTGGCACTGATAATACGATACATAGAAATATTTGAAAAAAGTTGGCTAACTTTGATAGTCTATTAACCAATTAAAAAAAAAAAAAAACCATTTCAATTCCTTATTTTCATTTATTTAAAATTAATTGATTTTAAAAATCGAAATTTATTTTGATAACTTGCTTGTATAAATAGAGATTGTAATATTGTTTGTGCAGTGCTAAGGATCGAATCCTGCTATAGCAAGGTAAAACCAAAATAGAGGCAAAACCATAGAAAGACTTCATCTGTTATTTACGTACATAACTCTTAAAAGACCATGCTAAAAAAAGCGTGTTACTTTAAGCAAAAGATTCTGATGTTCAGAAAATGCGGATTGATAAAAAAGCATATTATATGTGTGAAATAAAAACAAAATATGAGGCGAG
Source organism: Micrasema longulum (assembly GCF_059751315.1). Classification (NCBI taxonomy): domain Eukaryota; kingdom Metazoa; phylum Arthropoda; class Insecta; order Trichoptera; family Brachycentridae; genus Micrasema; species Micrasema longulum. The sequence continues at coordinate 846,261 of NW_028277652.1, read as the reverse complement.
TGTTTTCGACTCAAGTTGAATGGAGACAAGTTTTTCTCGATGTTTTGTGGTTAGTGCGTTAATGTCATATTTTTTACATTCTGTGTTCAATTATTCCTTGCAGGAAGGACGTAAAACATTAGTTTTAAGTGCGGTTCTACTCTTTAACATTTAGTTGTTCTGGGGCTGGCACATTTATAATTTATTTATTCATATATGTGTATATTACAAAATAAAATATCTTAATTCATACATATAGAAATAATTAGGTTAAATTAAGTATATATAAAAAAACACATTAGTATACATAATATCCAAAGTATAATTTGTTAAAAAAGTAAGAGAATCTTGTAACGAAAAACTCCCTTAGAGACGTGAAAAATGTCAATGTCCAAAGTGATATTGTTCAACATAGAGATAGCCCTTCCAACAGGCATAACTATTGGCAGGTTGGTCATGTATATTGGAATGTGAAACAGTCTATGTTGACGCTGTCTAAGGTAATTATCAGGAACATAAAAGCTAATGCTCCGCATAATTTCAGGGTTGTCAATAATACCGCGCAACAATCGAAAGAAGTGCGTTGTTAAATATACATTCCTTCTAGTCTTCAAACTGCTGTAACCAAGCGTACCCTGGAGGAACTCATTGGGATAAAGCCATGGATAATATCCGCACTCCCTCATGTAGAGAAACCGAAGAAATTTCTTCTGAACCCTCTCCACCATCAGATAGTGCTTCAACTCACACGGTCCCCAAATCATCGAGTCACTCTCGAGTCTACTTCGTACCAACGAGCTATAAAGAATTCTCAGTACTCGTGTACTACCAAAAACCCTAGCAGTACGCAAGACGAATCCTAACATCCTTAATAAACTAATACAAACTGTTTCGATCTGATCATGAAATGTCAGGGAACTCACAAAAGTGATGCCTAGATCTTTAACCTTCGCAATCCGCATAAGATTCTGGTCATTCATTCTATAGCGGAAAAATATAACTGAGTGAAAGACATAACTGAGCATTTGAAATATTGAACCATAATTTATTTTGTCTTCCCCATTCAGATACGTTTATTATATCCGTTTGGAGAGAACGAAAATCATCCAAAGTTTTAACCCTCAAAAATAGCTTCAAGTCATTCGCGAATAATAAAAAACGCGATTTGACTACAACTTTTTTAATATCATTGATAAAAATAGAGAACAGTAATAGACCCAGGTTGGATCCCTGGGGAACACCTGAGTAAGTATTTAGAAATTTTGATGCGAACAAGCCATGTGAAACGTATTGATTTCGGTTTCAGAGGTAGCTCACCATTAATTTTAGCATTCCATCCGAGAAACCGATCTCACTCAGCTTGTTTAATATAACATCATGATCGACTGTATGAAGGCTTTGGCAAGTGAAAAATACGACTGATCACAAAAATGATCTAATTACACTGCAATGTTGGTGCAGCACCAAAGCAGTGTCCAATGTATAACTGGGTGTGGACAGATAAATTATGATGATGAATAAATAAATAAAAAAGGAAGTGGGCGTCTTTGTATGTGGCAACAGAAAAAAATAATTATCAAAGTAGAAACCGCCTTTCGTTTTATACCAGTACTATGTCCATGAATGCATGCATTAGTGTATTATAAGTTAAACCTTTTAGGCTCAGATTGAGACTCCCCCATCCTGGCAGTACATGGGTATAATTTGAATGTTATCGCTTCTCAACTGCCATAAAACAAAGCCTTCGTACATATCATCTTAGTAATCCGTCACTTCTAAACCATGGAGGTGTTTTATAAGCATAATATAAACCATTTTTACTTCCCAACAGCCCTTTGACTGACATATTAATTGTGATGCGCGACGATTCATAAGAAGATAAACAATGAACAAATAACAATGGAGCCTCAGATTGTCAGCAGAACATTATTATTGTTTTAAATATTAGACAGGGGTCTACATTGAAATAAAACATGGCTGTGAAAACGCAAAGCAAATGATTTAAAACAAAAATACAATTAGTTGAAAGGTGTTAAATTGGCGGGTTTATTTTTTGAAATATGGATCAAACAAATAAAAATTATAATTCATTTTCATTATTCTCATACCGAACATAGGTACTGGTGCTTAGGGCACTACGATGGTACACCAGATGCAGCGTATTTGAATATTTTTTTGTTACAGGTAGGTATGATGATCAGTTTTATGCTTTTATGGCAGTCCAGGGACTATGGAATATTGTAGTGAAAAATATATTTTAAAATAAATGTTTCATGTCAACCATGTCGGAAATCGATTCCGACAACTCTTGCGTAGTAGACAAACACGCTAACTACTAGAACAATTTTGGAATAATCAGTTTATAGTAGATTATTCACTATTTGTATTAATCGATATCACTAAGTAAGCAAATATTAAATGCAGTACAAAAAATAAAGATATATTATAGAAGTATATACGAGATAAGTTTTATCGACAAAATTTTAAAAAATGGTACTGTGTTGTTTTGGGTGAGTGGCGCAAACGGACTATTAAAGACTCATCACTGCCTTAGACCTTGTATGTTCAATAGACCATTTTGCAAACTGTACAAAATACATTTTATAAGTTTTTAAAGTCAAATTTGTCTAATCGGTAAGTGGTGATTGTCACTAAAAAATGCTGAAAATACTATTTAATAACGGGAAAAATAATAATTATAAAGCGACATGGACGCGTTATAAAATAATGAACAAATTGGCATTCATAACTCAATTAAAAAAAAACGAAACATTGAATACAAGAACTAGGGCAGCGTGGTGGATTTTTTTTTTACGAATATGGTAAACGAAGAAAACCGGGAAAGGTATGGAGAGACCAAACTTAACAAGTGCGTGATGATGGGGACGTCGAAATTAGTAATAATCGGTGTGCGTTCACGAGACCGAGTAGTGTGGGATTCTATCCTCTCTCCCTACCCCTACGAGGAAACGGCGTGGTGGTTTGTTTGTATGTTTGTGTGATATTGATGTTTTTACTAATTAATTAAAGGTTTAATACACGTAGACAATAAAATAGACATGACAATATTGTCTTGTCCCGGTTTCAAACAGCCACTACTGCGCAGGATAAAACGCTGGGACAATACGCAATTTGGGCCACAGTTCACACGTGCGCGCTGCAAAAAAAAATACATGACGATGTTTATTACGAGTGAGTTCACGAAAAATACTATTTATTTTAACCAAGATATATTAGAATTTTTGCATAACCAAATATTAATGAAAACAATTTTTTTAGCTTCCATTAATACGGGGGAGCGACGCATACGCGTCTAGCAAATCTCTGTTGTCATAAGATTCTGTCCGTGCGCGATCACAATAAGCCAATGCGGCCGCGTGCGTTAGTACGGGTTATCATTGTTACGCGGCGATAGCCTGTCCGTCTATCTCCATGAAAATATTTTCTTCTACAAATAGCTGTTTACGCGTGGACAATGGTCAAATCCGAGAACAAAACTATATTGTATTGTCCACGTGTAAACGTTTTTATTCATTTTATTGGCAAGAAGACATTTTTGAGAAAGATTTTTTTTTTAATGCATAAATTTAAACCTGAAATTGAGGGTTTTAGAAGCAAACTTAGAACCGTCTCTAAATCTTGCAAAAACAGATTTCAACTATACCACTTGACAGCGCTAAGAAAGAAGTTTGATTAATCCCTTGGATAATTTTTTTTATCATAGATACGCCGTTCTCTGATAACCATTTTTTTTTAAAAAGAAACATTTGGGCTATTACAATTTACCCAAATATTTCAATTTTGGTGGACATTTTCAACCAGTTGTAAATAATTCACTGTAAAAAAATAGGAATCAAGTTGTGGTACATCCTCGGACCATTGATCCGTGAGTTCACGATACTATCCACAGGACTACAAGCAGATTCAAACTTTTCAAATTCGCTTTTACGTGAAGTGTTGCTCTTAACCTTTTGGATTGCACCTCATTTGGAAATGGAGTCTCCTTTGCATTTTGATATTTGCTTCTATGATTGAAAACTTTCAGTGGGGTGTATGTCTAATCTCTTTGTAATTGTATGCTAATATTAAGGGCAGGTCGCATTGTCGACAAGTTCTATGGCCGGTTTAGCTGTAAATGTCAAATAATGAACCAAGCAAGTGGCACATCACCAAAATAAAAAACAAAAAAAAAGTATTTATTATTCGGCATATTTTTTTGTGTTGAGCACACTGAATACGCGTCGGACCGAATCAGCTGTCAACAAATAAGCGCGTAACAAAACTCGCGCTCTCTATCTGCGATTCTCTTTTCAAGCTTAAAGTTTCTTGATTTTAATTGATTATTGGCTCCCGTGATGTTTTCAATTTTATTTAATTATAATTATTCTAGTGAAGTTATCAGTAAATATAACATAAGGTTTCAATAAAACATCCAGAATTCGAAACGATCGGCCTATTAATTTAACAAAAACATACAGTCACCATTTTAAAAAGTATATTGATAAATATATCGATAAAGCTTTCAAATACAGGTATCAGACCTATAAACATTTTAATTTGTTGCAATAAAGGAAGAAAAAATTGGGAAAGGAATATGGAAGTCTAGACATTTACAGGGCTTATGACCTGTCGTTGGCTGGTTTGAGTGGCCACTTTACACACTGTGTAACATTCACCATTCTGCCCATGTTTGTACATATCGTCGATATTTGTCGACCTCGTGATGTAATGGTCAGCGCGTTTGCCTACCATTCAAGAGGTCTCGGGTTCGATTCCCGACATGGTTGACATGAAATATTTATTGAAAAGGGTGTTTTCACACTTGAATATTTTAAAGTTCCGAGACTGGTACCTGAAGCAAAAGACTGAGCATCTTACCTTTATCTAACAAAAATGTTCAAGATATGCTGAGATTTTTGTACCAATTAAGTGCCCTATGCACCATTAGGTGCGGAAAGGGAATAATGAAATGAATAATTGTACATATACATTTCCTCAACTCTTCCATCTGTTGATTTTCGTGAAGTAAAGGAGCTGAAACCTTTATTGATTTACTTAAAATGTCTAGACTTTCATATTCCCTCTAATGAGATATATTTTAAAGGAACAGTGAACAGATTAGTGGTGAATTCTTATCGACACCTACTATTTTGTTCACTGTTTCTTATATATTTTGTGCGTGTTTAGTTATTTAATAAACCTGAACAGGGTACGGTGTTGTTGCCGAAACTAGTCGGTTTTTTTAATAAATAAAGCTGTTAAAACTAAGTTTTTTTTGTCTAAAATATTATGTTATTGATCATACCTATTCACGGTAATTTATTCACTGCAAATATTCACTGTCCATGGACTGGTAACTGAAGCGTAAGACTGAAGACTTTACTTTTGAATTGACGATATCGATCCAGATACAATGCAATTATTGTAACGACGCAGTGCCTTTTTCATCATAGAATAGGGAAGTAATTATGAAGATGACAAGAAAACTTAGCATAAAATTAATAAAAACCTTTTATTTGCATAATTTAAGAGGAAGTGAGGTAGGTAAGAATTTTCAAGAATAGGAAACATTTTCTCAAAAAATGACAACTGCACGACGAATTGACTTTAGCCAACTGAAATCGATAAAATCGAAGTTTCGCTGTCCCGTTTTCCACGTCACAAAAATGAACCAATTTAAATGTTTTTTTTTTAAGAAAGAGTATTAGTATAAAATTTGGTCAGTGTCTTTTCTGTTTTTTTAAATTATTTATCATATTTGTTTACTGTACGTCCAAAGATGGCAGAAAAAACTGGGCGGTTTTTTGGGTTTTCAGATGGTCCTAGCTTCCATAAAAAACTATTTGTAAAAAATGCAAAACTATAGAGACAAGCGAATTTATGAATATCAAGAAATATGCATCTGTGATATTTGTTTGACTTGCTTTTCTACTGACTTTCTTCATAACTTGTGATGCATTTTTTGTACATTATTTGTTTTACCATATAAAAACCATATTTTAAGATTGATTCATAACTATATCATATTTTTTTGTTTTGTTTTTTTTTTTCTCAAAGTTAGCCATATTTTGTAATTTAAGGTTATTTTATATTTTTAAAATCTAAGTTCATTTTGTTAAGATTCTTTAAAGTTTAAAACTTCACTATAGATTCTGTGCAAAAAACTTTGTACGTGTATAAAATATGTAAAATGTAAAAAAAACTTGTACCGTAAACTTTAAAAAAATAAAAATAAAACGGAATAATATGATAATCAATCCTTTCTGCCTGCTATTAAAAAGATTATAAATAGTTATAGTATTTGAATTCAAATATAGATTCGTCCTTTTGACAAAGGTTCTGCAAAGTCAAAAAGTAAACCTCGTTTTTAAAGTCCAGGTGTGCATTAGGGGCGTTTTTGACATCGTCTTGGGTGACAGAACCCTATGTTGTACCTACGCATGATAAATGATATTAAGCTACGTAAGCACTTTTTATCCAGTTCCACACAAGTTTCAAAGAGAGATTTATTAAAATATTCTAATGGAATTCTTGTTTAACATAAAAATAAGTTCTTAGAGTTTAATAATGTCAAAGAATACGATTTTTTATATTTTTATACTTATTTAAAAGTTTAATGCAGCAATTTCAATATTGCAATATTCAATGTTTTGTCAATAGTTTACTACAATTGTTTTTATTCATAGACAATATTATCGAGTTCAGGCTTTGCACTCATAATAATAAAATAAAGAGTTTATAATAAAAAATAAATTAAATTAAAAAAGTATTATGTAGGTACCGGAAAAAAAAATAAGAATAAAAAACGAAATTCAAGCAGAAGGTTAAATAACTCATAAAAAAAAAAATTTTGTACATTGTAATGATCAGAGCACTGATAAGAATATTTTGATGTGTGCCCTATTTCAAGATTCCAAATAAACATATCGCTGAAAATTATTTACTTAATTTTAGTGCATGTTTGGACACGGTGGTGTTTGCATCCCCTTTAACTCTGCATGTTATTTATGTTATTTTTTTGTAAAAACTATGTGATGCTTAAGGTGAAAGTGTATTTGAGTATTTGCGTGTAAGTGAAGCTGTTGTCCTGACAAAGACACGGGTATGTCTCGAAACCAGTAGACATAAAAAGTCAGTAAGTGGTTAAATAAATCAAAATATTTGACCTGAAAGTTAATGCTTTGAACATAAATAATAAATTATTATTGGTTCAAATATTCAAAGTTGCTTTTGACCGAAATCTGGAATCAATAAACAATGGTGCGTAGCATAGAATACGTAGTCTTGAAAAAATGACATTTTAGCCAGTGTCTACAATGATCTCAAGTGTTTCATTTGACATCAGGTCTTGTTATTGATGCTCCAGTTTGAAGCCATCACCTCACCCCCAGAACGCTCTAAAAAAACAGCCACATGGCAGTTTTTTAATTAGTTTATTTGTAGACAAAAAAAAAAAAGGGACTGTGTAAATTTCAAACAAAGATTAATGCGATGTCTAAAGATACTATATCTGCATAAATAAAAGTAATTTTAAGCACTTAACTTAAGTTTGCCCCTTTTTTGAAGATCGCTCATGCAATCGCAACTGCTCGATTTACTTTCTGTCACACAAGAAAGCTTAGAAAGGAACCGCATCAGTAAATGCGTTCGTCACAGATAAAAAAAACCACAAAGATTGGTTAGTTTATTCTCTGTTGTAACCTTTAACAATGTCTAAACAAAAAAATAAACACACCATTTTTAATATAAAATGTATTTTTATCTTAGACAAGAGCACTTCTTTATTTTTTTTTATAACCATTTAAGAACCATCAAATTAATTAGTAATTTATTAAATAACACTCTAGGATACTTATATAACACTATTAATTTAATGAAGATTATTTTGCATAAATTTGTACATAAACTTCTTAAATTATGTAATATTTAAGAATATATAAACTTTCAATATTATGATCAAGTCTGTTAGTTAGTATTAAGACGTAATAAAGAGATAAAACATTTCACCGTAAAATTGATTGAATTATTTCATCAATAAAGCCATTATCTTAAGTCATTAATAAAATGCGTAATGAACATTGCAGATTTAATAAAGATAATTTTAAATGGACTTTATTTTAAATCACATCAGAGCTATAATATTTATGATCCAAAAATAACAACATACATTATTTAAATGTAATATTTTAATTATTGCGTCTAAATATTAGAGGAGAACTGCTTTATTATATTTAATATGGAGGTTATTATTTTAAAAATATAGTATTTTAAAACTGTTGTATAACGCCATATAGAATTAATTTAAAAGCGCTGTTAGTTTCGGAAAGCACAAATATTCTTATTGAAAATGGTTAAAATCGAACCATTCTTATGAAATCAAACTCCTTCATTTTTCGACGAGTAAAGGTCAAATAATGAACAGCTTAGAAAAACGAGAAATAAAAAAAAAACTGAAAATATTAATTAATAATTTTATATTTAAAAAATCCTCACTTCTAATGTTCCAGTTATGTTAACCTCTCACTTCTTTATTAGCTCTTTCCACTCCTTTTCAAAACTTAGATTTTTAATTTCTGTATTTATGAATAGTTTATAATAACACCTGTAGATGGGAGGATCTGTCTTTTTTTTTCAAAACAAGTACTGCCTTATAATTAATTAAATTGATTATTTTTATAATTTTGTCATTTCATTCCACAAAGTTAATGCCGATTCAATCAGTAATAGTTCTGTCACCGAATCATTTATTTATTAATAAAATTATTTTTTTCTTTACAGAACACAGTTATAAGTTTATATCACAATTAACGTCTTCGGTTGAATTGGCAAACCAATAAATAAAATATGCTTAAATATAATAATGAAAAACCAATGTTTTTCAAAACATCATCATAATATCATTTCATGTCCAATCTCCGGTTGGAGCATATGGTGTCCACAATGAGCCTTGAGGCATCTCTGTCAGCTACCAGCTCTTGTGCATCCTCCCAAGTCAAGTTTTTGTCTCGTAATTCTGACATAAAGTTCCTACAAACAGTAAGCAGTGGACGTTCAAGACGTCGAGAACCTGGTGCCTTGTAAAAAAAGCAAGCGTGGTTAAGGCTCTAAGGAGACATCCGCGGTATATGCCCCAGAGAACCGTATTGCCTCTCCTTGATGACAATTAAACCACCGCACATACCAAATTCTTCTGACACCCATTCTCAAAACTCAATAGTTTTCGGTTTTTGACCGTAACGGGATGCGCAATTGGAAAAAAACAAAATATTTAATCATTCTTTAATCTTCTATTTACATAAAAATATATATCATTTTCATTTACATTGCGTAGTGGTTATTTTTAAATTAAATTTAAAAAAAATATTTTTGTCTAAAAATGAATATAAACTTATAACAGTTTATCTTATAGTAGTTTACAAAAGACGCCTAACTGTTTTTTAAATATTTTTTTCACTTGACTTTTTTATGCTGAAAAGCTAACAGACTTGAAACTTACCGACAAAATATTTTTCTCAAGCAATTAGAAACAAATTGGGGAGAAGATTTATTTTCTTTTCTAAGTTATAAATATCGAAATTTAATTTGAAATATTGATGAAACAAGCGGTATTATTTTGTAAAATATTTCTTGTTTCAATAACGCTAAGAAAACCAACGCTTTTTTATGGAAACGTAAACATTAAACAAGGTCGTTCGATTCGATATCGTTTAATATTAGAGATATTTCTCACGTATATAAAAACGTATTTCGAGATGTATTTTTTATTTCCCTCCTCGGCAATTGGTTAGTGGTGACATCAGGTGGCGCCACATAACATCTTTATGGATGAAAAGCAATAAGCCTCCTGGCTTTAATGAGGACATCTCCAGAGAAATGGGTCGACCTCTCGCGAAATGATAATCTTAATAATTGCAATTCTGAAGGAAATCTCAGGTACGAAAATAATCACTCGTGTATCATTTCAGAAAATAGAATCCAGATTGCAATTAAGTTGGGTTCAAATCTAGTTTCTTAAGCCAGAAAATAATTAAAATAAAAATGAAATATTTTCGTTCTTATTATTTACCAAAATATTTAGATTTTTGGGCCATTTTCAACGAGTTGTAAATAACTCACTTTTAGAAAATAGGGATCGAGTTGGGGTAGAGTGGGGTTCGAACCTCGAACCTCTGGCCCGTGAGTCCTCAATACCAGCCACGGGACCACAACCCGATTTTATTTATTTATTTTCATATTATATACATAAAATTATATATTTATACAACGTTGCTTTGGCTATCTAACTAGGGTTATTTACCCCGTTCTAAGCAAGTCAAATATATATATATATGTTCATATATTTATATGAAACAGTAATCAATACATAAAAAAACTAAATAAAGAAGAGTTATATTTTTATTTTTTTTAAGTTTCTGAAGGTTAATTTAATACATAATAGTAGATTCTAATCGAAAATAATACCATGTATCATATCATGTAACTTTATCTATATATATATATAAAACGCAATGTTTAAACGGTTCTCCCCGATGGACTCGATAACTACCGGTTATTTAAGTGCGGTTTTCAGATAAATGTACATCTTTGCCACGGAAAGGTTTAAAGCTCATAAAATCATCGATTTATTGAGTACGGTACAAAAAAAGTTAGGAGCGTAAATGTTTTTTTTATCCATCACCAGGGTTGCATTTGCCGAGAATGCGGATACGAAAAAAACGGACGGAGGTAATTTTTTTGTGTATAAAAAAGCTGGCTTTTGAATGCATTCGTTTTTTTATGGATCCCAGTCAGATTATTTCATTCTAATAATTTCCACCCATTTATTTCTTTTTACTGGACTTTTGGTTATACTAAAACAATATCAACTGATATTCTATACATTTTTGAAAGTCGCATTCCTGACTCAAGTGCATCTCTGAGCAGAGTTTGACATTTGCTAAAAGAATTCTTTATTTGAAAAAAACAATGAATATCTTTTGAAATTCAAACATAAACAAGTACTAAGGTACCTACTTAAATTCAATATTAATTTGAATATCTACTATTTTTAGATTTAAAATTCAATCATAAACAAATACGTAGGTACCTAATTACCAAATAAACATATTTTTTACGTTTATCCTAACGGCTTTTACTAAATACTTTTAAGTAAAGTTTTGTATGTACACTTAGTTATGTTTAATATTAAGAGGAAACGCGATCCGATTTTCTTCATACAAACGTATTCACGTATTTTTTCTCTGAATTATGGCACTAGAGATTTTTTTTTTTCAATAACAACAAACTATCACGCCGTTTCTCCACAATGGTAGGGAGAGGGGATAGAAAGTCACATCACTCTATCTTTGCAATTCGATCTCGCTTCCTCTACATTCATAGATCTTCTCATGCACGCGCGCCAATTATTCAAAAGTATCTATCTTTAAGTATTTGTTGGATTTGGTCATGCCATGTCTTTCTCGGTTTCCTCTATTTCTGCATCCATGAACATTAGCTTTGTTAATATTTTTAGCCGTCCTTTCGTTGTCCATTCGCTCTACAAACCAGCGCAGAGCTCTTTTTTACACATTATAGATATTTACAATTGGCGTGTCTCTGTATTGTTTCGTTTTTTTAAAAAAATTGTTTAACTATGGGAACTAAAACCATCCAAACTTGAAAAACACAGTTTTATCTGCTGTCTTCAGGCGCCCGACGCAATTTTATTCTGGTACTTTGTCTAAAAAAATAACTAAAACTATTCAGTTTTGAGGTGCGGAAAACGGTAGAGCAAAAAGTGAATTTTGTCTATTATAACGTTAGGTCTGATATGCAGTTGTCTTTTTTGCACAGTATCAGGGAGACATTTGCAAGACAGTGTCAGGAAATCAATGTTCGAACACCTATTTATCAAAATTCTCTGTCCTCACAATTTATCTAAATCGAAACACAAAAATAATAATGTTTACGTACATATTATCTAATTTGGACTAAATACAATAATTGATATCAAACTTTCGATTGTGTTTATTTGATCAATTTAGCAAGAACTCAAATCTAGCAATAGCAAAGAACTACCGAGTTCAGCTTATTTTTAAATTTTATTGTGGGAACAATTTACCTCTAGGTTTCTAGTTCTTAAAACTGGCATCAAATTCTTTGGCGCCTTAGAGGCATATTCAATAAACAAATTCACATAATTTAAGAGACTAGCATTAATTAACTTGCCTTACAGCTTGCGGAATGAGTTAAAGCAGTGATAACAATATAACATCTAATAACGTACGTTAAAGGCCCTTTGGCTACGACTGGTCACGTGGGCCTCACACGTTGCCATTAGCCGCCAAAGCGAATCCCTTCAGCAATTTAGAAATTGTACGTAGGCGCAATAAGCTCATTGATATGAAAATTAAAAATTGTACCGTTTTATGCTATCAAAGGGTATAATTAAATAATTAATTTTTATTATGACAAAATACCCGATAATTTTGCTTGCGTAGTAAGACAAGCTATTGTAAACCGCTCGGTGTTAAATAACAACTTCATTAAATAACCTCAATATACATATTATATATTATGTTTGCTGTACTGGTGAGTGCAACACCAGACCAGAGCCTTAAATAAGCGCATTCAACTCGACGTCTACTCTAAGGTAAAAATCGTACAAAACTTCAATTTATTTTTACTTTAACATTGTTTGTATTCCTTTTTTTTGTACAGCATAATTTTTCCTCACTGGGGTGTCCCGTGCCGAAGGAAACATTTTACAAAATGTGAAACATGCCTAAGATTAGCTATTTAACAAAGTTAACATACGAATAACAATAAAAAAAACGTAATTTATCCAGTTAATGTAATTATCATTAACAAAATAAACAATAAAAAACTTAAATAATCATAAAATACATAACCAATTTATATAGACCAATAGAACGAATTTCACAAACTGTACGCACCTTTTACCTATTTGATGTAATTTTTATTAAAGTTTTTTGTGCAATGCTGGATCGGTGTGTCATTTGCACATATTCCAAAAATGATTGAGTTATTGCGATATATATTTTTGAAAGTTCTTTTAGGCTAATTATATTTTTTATAGTTTAAATAAAGTAAATTTGCTTTTTCAATTTATTTTTAATATGATCAATTTGATAAGTCCATCTTAAATTCTTATCTATATGAATTCCCAAATATTTAATTGAATCTACTCTGTCCAACGATTTACAAATAAATTAAATATTCGGAATTCGGTTATTATAATTACAGCTATGGATTGGAGTAGAGAAAGGCCATCTTGTATTGTAGTATTTAGCACGTTTGCCCATATTACTAGAGGTCCCGGGCTCGATTCCTGCGAGGGTCTATATAAAAATATGATTTGTGAAGTGATTTTATTCTGCAATATTTATTTGGCTCTGGACTAGCACTTGAAGCGAAAAACTGATCACATACCCTTCCTATAACATATGATCTAGATAAACTACATTTAATTTACTGAGTTACTTGACTGAGTTATGTATGCGGTTTATTTTCTCATAATAACTCAGAAATTCTGATGGATGTAGGTCTGTTCGTACATGATAACTATCTTTGACAAAGACAGCGTCGATTGTTTTACCTACCACGATGCAGAACCAACCTGTCAATGGTTATGCCGGTTGGTAGAGCAATCTTGTTACTTAATCGCATCGCCTCGGATGTCGACATATTTCACGACAGTGGGCCTTCCCTTAGGAAAGCACATTCTAACTTTTAATTTTTCTTTTTACATTTTGTTATATTATTTTAATAACATATTTATCTACTGTAATTTGTGATCTATTAATATATTAAGAATGAATTGGGTCTTTTTTCTGTAATGTTCTAAATATCTGAATAAATAAATGAAATAAATAAAATACGAATGAATTTACTTTACCAATGCAGTTAACTTTACCACGGGCTCGATGACGATGGTATACTGGTGAGTTATAAATAATATGATGAAGTTTTAACGAAATGAAAAGTATTAAAACTTGAACAAAACCTTTATTTACAAGCAAAGTAACAAAAAATACACCTTTGGCGCGAATGTGTCAGGAAATATAATACTAGTAAAATTTGAAGATAGACATATTTTATGATCTTTTCTTAACTTTTGCGAATAACCTCTTAGGAAATTTTATAAATTATTAATAACAATAATCTTAAATAAAAATTTACAATATTCTTTAAGTACACGTTTAGAGCTAGTTAAGTAAAATAAATGTGGATAAAAAAAGATTTTAACAGTATCAGGCATAGAAGAAACATTCACATTCAATCACTTCTTCGCAATATTTAAATTATCCCACTTCGCCTGTTTATCTAAGATAGCTCTTCCAACCTCTATCACAACACTGACTATCTCTTCGTTCTAGTGACGAGAGAACTCTTTTAGTACCCTTTCATAGCTGTAATTTTCTTGCCTCCTCTTTCACAGTAGTAGCTGCTCGATTGTGGAATAATCTACCCACTAATGTCAGAGACGCCCCTTCTTTATTTACATTTAAGTCAAGATTGAAATGTCACTATCTAAATATTTAAGGTATTCCTTCATTCTTCTTCTTTTTTCCTTCCTATCCCCTCTCCTTTCTTTATAATCAAGTGTTAATTTTTTATGTATTTTTATTTACATAATCTTTGTTTTTAATTTTTGTCTAAAATTGTAAGATTCAATATGTCCATGTACTTGTAATTTTCTCAAACTGAACGGTTTAAGTAGGTAGAAAGAAATTGTCTTAAGGCAATATGCCCGTCCTTATATGTATATAAACTATATATGTATATAAAGTGTTAAAATAAAATAAATAAATAAATAAATGTGAAATGTAATTTTTTCTTTTCAGTGTAGTTCTATTATTGAAGATATGAAATACATGTGGAATTGTTACTAAGAATTTGTACAACAAGTTGTACCTCTGTTTTTTTTAAGTATGTATTTTTGTTGAATCAACTAAAAAGATAAAATTAAAATTAAATGCTCCACCAGATCATCAATTGTTTTTGTACAAACAAATAGACAGTTAAACTATGTAAATAAAGCGTAAATCAAAACATACGTACATGCGTAAACCACCTCATGCAAATATATGCATTGCAAATCCGGCAAGTGCTGATTCGTTGTAACGCGAAATTTTTTTCCTCTGGAGCTTGAAACTCAGTGCACTGATATTCTCGTTGAAGTGGTATTCTACCTCCAAATACCACTTGCATCTTGTGGCCTATAGATCAAGGCTCAAAAGCAGCATTCAAAGCCTAATATTTAATAAATACGACCCGTCAACTCATTGAAGAATCTGATGAAGGTGATAGAGATGCCATGCGGGTTTGCCGGAAACAATTTATTTTAATGAAAGATATCAAAAACATCAACCAAGCGTGAAAAGAAGTCACCCAGCCACGTATGAAGGGCGTTTGGAAAAGGTTGTTTAGAGAAATCGGATGATGATGATTCAAAATATCGTCAAAACTGTTAGTCTTATAGCATATTCAGGAAGCATCGTAGGTGATGACGTTGATGATATTCAGACTCTGTTAAAAGCACATGGTATACATTCAATTGATGAAAAGGTTTGAGAAAAAGGCTGTCACAGTATATCACAAGAAAATAACGTTTTGAGATCTGTTTCCAAGCGAAAAAAAGTCCCCCCGTTGATAGCGAAATTTTACTTTTCGCGGCCATGTCCAAAACGTATCCCCCGCAATCAGCAAGGGTTACCTGTAAATAAGTTGTTTTTCAATACCTTTTTAATCGCTACCCTTTTCATTAAAAATCTCGTATGATTTGTTTATTTAAAAAATAATTAGGTTATTAAAATTTGACAAAAGTAAAACCTGAAATTTTCAACTTCTATCGTAAAAAACAAAATTTTATTTTGCGTTAACAAAAGAACATTGATTTTAAACAAACAAAATAACAAAGCTAATAAAATAACGACCATTTAAAACAAGTCGAAATATTTCATTTTGTTTTGTAATATTTAAAAGCCTAGCACAATGAATATCAGTGTAAGCTGAATGCCAGAATGGAATTTAACCGTTTTAATAAAGAATGCCTTTAATAGAGACAATAGTTACCTTAGGAAGTGTGAGTTTTTTCACTTAAACCGACCAACATGATGTGCGTTGTTTGGCCTTTATTATATTCACAGCCGACCCTGAATAGTCTACGTCCACGATAAAAAATAATACTTATCTATTATTTAACATCAAATATTAAAGATGGTTACAATACAAATATGACTTATTTTTTATGTTTTTTATTAAAAACTTCTTATTTTTCATATCAGTTCCTAAATGGAGCATGTGGACATCACGAGGCGCCTCCAGGAGATCCTTTCGCCAACCAGCACTCTTGCCTTCTTCCCTAATTACCTCCGAATAAAGCCGAAAGATCGTCATCCACGGCCTTCCATGACGACGGGAGCCCGTAGATGTAAAGAAGAGGCAACTTGGGTTTAGGTTCTCCTGAGGCATGCGTAGCGCGAGTCAAAGCCAGGTTCACCACCACATTTTTAGGCGCTTGTTATAAGAGACTGCTGCGTCTGTTCTCTGACATTAATGTTAGTTATAAAATCAAACCACCTTATGTCTAATATTCTTCTCAAGCACGTACTCCCAAGTCTCAGAAGTTTGTGTTTTGAGCTTTCGTAAGATGTCAAGTTATGCACCCATATAGGAGGAGAATTTGCATTTTCTGATCGTAAGTTAGACGACCGTGAGCATAGTTTTAAAGGATAAACTTGATGCCCCACAGCTTAACCAATGAACGCGGAAGCGTGTGGACGCCAGGCTTGCGTACGTTCGCCAAGCTTTTCGCGGAGCGGCTTGTGACAAGCATGTAAAAGTTGCTTTTACATATTACAACAAAGAGGAAGAACATTTGTAAGTCTGCGCATTTACAAGGCTTATTAACGATCTGTCTTTGGTTGGTTCGGGTGACCATTTTACACAATTAATAATTTTCACCAATCTGCCTTTATTTAAACATGCATGTTTCTACAATTGAATCCTTTCTGCCATTAGCAATCTATGTTGCAATTTGGTGTTTTGAGATAAGCAAATAAAAAAATTATCTCAGACTTAATATACTTTATTAAATTTAGATATAATATACAAAAAAAAATACTCCCGATCAAATAAAAGTAGAAAAAAAAAACAGAACAATCATTAACATTTTTAAAGAATTTTAAATTTTAAATTCCATGCATTAATGATTTGTGTCACGACTTGAATAACTTCGAGTGTCGTCTATTTTGAATTAACATCACTAATGCAGGGAAGCCAACAGAAAAATTCAAATTATTATTATTCAGGACTGCTCAATATATATTTTTTTAAACTAAAAATATGGATAACGTGGTGTAGATAGTTACTGCATTCACAACTCAATACAGCCTTAATGTGACATAGATCATTAATGGTGGGAAGGCTTCAATGCTTCCGAAAATGTTTGTGACGTTAACCCGCCCTTTCCTGTGATGTAACCAGCGCGGGGTTGAAAATCGCACTTAATTAATATCTCGGCAATTACTTTGAATATTATCACTTTTTGTGTTCTCCAAGTAAACGTTAATGCATAAAAAAATATTCATCACATATTCAGGTAGATTAAATAAAACATTAAGTCCATCAGTATCTCGGGGAAAATGATGAAATATCGAGTACCCTGAAACAAACGTATATACAAAATTTTTATTTCAGAGAAAGATGTGTAATCTAAGTATCACTTTTTTTAAAAGAAATAACCCGCAAAACCTCTATTTTGAGGCTTTTCGGCAGGCAGGATAGAGGAGATATGGAAGGAGGTAATGAAAAATACACCACAACACCCAGCCCAATTAAGAAAAAAATATTTCTTTGATTTATTTCTTACAACTGACGAGAATCGAACCCCGCGACGCCAGTTTCACAGTTGGCCGTCTAACCAGATGTGCCACGGATAACTAACTAACAGATAACTGATCGAAATATATATTTTTTTTATAAGATGGAAAAAGAACGTGATTATCAGGCGATTGATTCCTAATCTCGGGTTATCTAAGGTTAACCAAAAGTATATCAGGTTACATCAGGGGAGATTTCTCACATAGTATGTTAACGGTTAAAGATGTGAATCTTTTATTGTTCTCAATCTCTTATGTTTAACAGACACCGTGGCGCAGTTGGTTAGACGGCTATCTGTGAAACTGGCGTCGCGGGTTAGATTCCCGCTAGCTGCAAAAAAAAATCAAAGAAAGATTTTTTCTTAATTAGTCTGGGTGTTGTTGTGTATTTTTCATTGCCTCCTTCCATATCTCCTCTATCCCGCCTGCTGGCAAGCTTCAAAACAGAGGTTCTGCGGGTTATTCCTTTAAAAAAAAAAAAAATTCTTAGGGCGTGAAATTCAGTCTTTGTCTGCAAAACTTTGAACAAACTTAAAATATTGTTGGTCTGAAGTACATATTTTTTTCTGGTGAGCGTTCTCATTTCAGTTTATTCCGTTATTACAAGACTTCGTACCACTTTACTATGAAGATGAGTGTAGAGCTAATACAAAAAAATATGTTCGCAATATGGCAGAAGTGTTGTGAAAAGTACCGCGAGAATATGGACATTCACTTTTATGTCGCGATACAAGCAGCTAATACTGAAGTTATTATAACACTAATAACTTAACTTACCCTTATTTGCAACGTTTCCCATATACGTTTAATAAATTGTACTTAATACAAATGTATTTTTAGTATGAATATAAACACGCAAATGTTTTTAACCCTCGTGTGGCTGCGGTGTAACACGAGTCTACGTAGGATACAAGACTTGATATATCTATCTTATTTATTTAAATGATGAAGCAGTACTTTATTGGAAATCTTCAAGTGCACATTTTTACATTGGATTTGGAAAGTATTTTTTTATTTATTTATTTATTTAATAGTATAATTATGAATTTTTACAATTTAAAAAAAATAATAAAAAAATCACTTGTTATATTTTTACTAAACCTAAAATCCCACCAAGCCACTTTCTGTAGCTTGTTGGTGAAGATTATATTTCTACTAACTTAATAATATTATTTACATTTATAAAAACGATGAATAACAGATAAAAATAAACATCCGGAAAGATCATAATATACATGTATATAGTACAGTTATAATATATAAATTCATTTTTAAAATACAAGAAAATATATGAAAAATTAAAATATTTACACAAAAGCTACTATTCAAATATAAAATTTTGATCGAGTAGCCACTCTCTTATTTTGCTCTTTTTACAATGTGAGTTAAATTTAAATTTTTTCGGCAATAAATTAAAAATGCTAGGTACTAAATATTTGAGAGTTCTATTTCCATACTTATTACATATCTTTGGTACTACCAAACCATCACTATACGTGAAGTGTGTTTTATGGTTATGTTAAAACTTATATAAATATGCTGGTTTTAAATACAAAAAGCATTTATCCTCACTTAGTTACGAATAATTTATTATACGAGTTAAAGCAATGCCAATTCCGTAATAAATCTGTTTTACAGTAAAAGCAAGAGCGAGAGAATATAACTTATAACGAGGAAAACAGAGACGCGGTTCTGAGGCCGGTGTTTGTGTGAAAGAGACAAAACAAAAAAATAAATTCGTTCAATCAGTCGGTTATTAGCAGTAAGCGGGAATGCACGCTAGGTCTACATTATACTATATTTTAATTTAAAAGTATATTTGTTTGTTTTTTTTTTAAATCCCAGAACTTCAGAATATTCTACCTTTTGCTTGAGGTAACACAGTGTTACATCTTCGCTTGTAAATTAATTTTAAAACAAAGGTTTTTATCAGTTAACAGTGCTTCAACCATATCATTTTTTTGTATAAATAAATAAATAAATAAGGGAGGAATATTGATTATGATCTATAATTTCTTGCCTTTGGTATATGTTCATGTATCTTAGCAGTAGGATAATGATTTTAACATCCAAATCTGTCACATGGCTTTCGAATATAGTTTTTACAAACGCACCCATCTACATTGAAAAATTGGGCACTCCTGATAATCGCACTGAAAATATTTTGGTGTCAAGTGTGTAAAAATTAATAATTGATATAATTTCTCTATTTGCACCCAGTGGTGGATAGGGTACTGCATTTGTACTAAAATTGCAGCGTATCAGGATTATTTGTGTTCCATAAGGTAAGATAATTACAATACTCTAGATATAAATGTCTAAGGATTTCACCCCTAGGGAGCTATTACAATGAACAAATTAGAACAGAGATGAAAAAAAATTGAGAGAAGGAAATATAGAAGTGTAGGCGGTTACAGTACTTATGACCTGTCACTGGCTGGTTTAAATGCCACTTAAAAAAATATTTTAACATAAATTAAAAACCACCTTGCCAAGGTAATACAAGTATTATATTTTGTCCGCTTTGGAACCTTTAATCAGTTTTTACATAGAATCTACATAAGCGTACTGTTTCATATTTGCTCAAGTTCAGCTAGCATAAAAAAGGGTTGAGAGCTTAACAACTGGTACTGCCACAAAGTCAATCGTTAAATAAAAGCTCAGACTAACAACGCTTCTCTTTAGCTACTGCGAAACTAACACTTGATTTGTTTAGATAGCTTAGAGAACAAACATTCAGCAAATAGTTAACAGGATTCACTAGTCCACTCAATCAAAACATTTATTTATAAAGGAAAAAAAATACACTTGCTTCTCTAGCGGAGTTAAAATCATAAGGTTATCAGTTTTTATTTTTGGTGCTACACATTTTAAAAACACGTATAAATCAATTTGTGAGTTTTCCTTACTATAATAATCGGTTTAAAATTTAATTAATACTGTCACTCAAATACATGAAAAAAAAAATAATCCCAATATGCAAAGCTAAATATTTCCTTTTTTTAAACGATTTTCGTTATCTGTACTATTTTATTACGAGAAATATGAAACAATTTGGCAGATAAATAATAATCAACCTTTGAATAAATGTTGTGTTAAAGGGAAGAATAAGGACGGGGATATTATTTCTTGTTCTTATTATATATTCATGTCACTGAGTAGGGGGATGACGATTTTCATCTCCAAAGCAGTCAAGCAGAATAATTTTAGTATATGATTTCCGAATATAATTTCCACAAACGGATTAATGTTGTAAAAAACAAAATAATATTTTTGAAAATAATACTGATGATTATTCATTTTATAAAAAAAATCTTTGTTTTATTTTCGTAACTTCAATGTGTTTTAGTTTGCTGCCTTTTTTAAAAATTTTGGTGTACAATATTTTAATAACTTAATGATATCGTGTAATTGTGAAACGAATGGAAAGTTATTTTATCGAGTTGAAAAAATACAAAAATTATTCAAAGTTAGCATGACTACTCATAAAAGTTTTTTATCATGCCAACGCCAGCCACCGATCATGAATATGTCTACCGTTGACAGTAAAATTTTACTCATGAAGTGTGAAATTTCCTGAAAATTTTCATCAAAAACTATAAGTTTTCTTCGATGTAGCATGCAAACGTCAACGGTAATTTCATTATTGATTGTTTTTATTGACGACATGTTTATATTTTAAAATGTAGTTCTGGTATTTAAAAGATTAAAACATAAACTCAACACTTATAAAGCTTTTTAAATCTTTCTTAAATTTGCATTATATGTATGTGTTTTCATGATGTTACAATTTCAACGTTGTCCAAGAATGTTTTTTTTTGTACGGCATGTATATAAGTTTTTTTCGTTTTGAAAAAAAGAAGAAAAAAAAATTTCTTACAATTTACCCATTTTTTTAAATTTTGCAGCTTATTAGAGCTGTAAAAAACTTAATAAAATAATCAAGTTATGGTAGAGTGGTGTTTGGACCTCGGATCTCTGATCCGTGGCGCGACAATATACGCGAGACAGCAATTTGGCTTAAATTTGGTTTTTACAAAAGTAGTAACACATATTTTAATTTACTATGTATATTTCAGGGACATCTGGGAGGTAATTTTCATGGAAATGACGCTGTACAAATCATCTGAAATTGTTGCTTTTTTAAAAATAACATTATGATACAGAAACAAAATTAAACTACATATTCCTTCTCCTATTTGGTCTCCATTCTACAGGACTCATATTGACCATATCGAATCTGTCCAACACCATTTTCTAAGAAAAGTGGCATGGTTGCTCGGATTACAAAGGAGTTATTATTTCTATTTTGAAATAGAGCAATCTCTTAATCTGTCTTCATTGGAGAGAAGTAGAACTGAGATGGACCTTATATGCATTTTCAAAATACTTAATGCTTTAAGTGATGTCCCATCTCTGTTGCAATCAATTTATTTTTATGTTCCCAACCGTGTCATCAGAAGTCAAAATCTGCTATTTATAAAATCTTCTAAGAGCAACTTTGGTTTTTATGCCCCAATTTCCAGAATGTGTAGATTAGTCAATTCATCACACGACTTGGAATTCTTTGGGATAGATCTTCCGGCTTTTAGTAGATCTCTTCGCGACTAAACAGTATGGGATGAAGTTGGATTGGCATGGTTTAGCTCGAAGTCTGAGGTCTTTCGTTTTTAGGAATATATTGTATACAATTATTGTTTTGCCCTTGTTTGTCTTTGCTAAATAGTTTTATGTTCTTTTTGTTCAGTTTCTTGCATTTATGTTTCTTCATGTAAGTGTTGTAATTGGCTTAGGCCGTATATATAATAAATAAATAAATATTACAATAAAATCAATGGTATCGCATATCAATTTGTTTAAATCAACATTTACAAAACCTGTTAACGGTAGTTGTTCCCTAAGTTATAAAAAACAACTTGTTATTATAAACTTGTGTAAAAAAATATCACTATCTACATGCATACATACGATTAGATTAGACATAGATTTTGAAAAATTAATTTTGCCTATATGCAATAAGTTAGTTTAATCTTTAATCGTATTCTTTATTTCCATAAGAGGAGAAAAAAAACGGATTTTCAGCCGAAACCAAAACTCGTTTTACTGGCCGAAACCTTAACCGGAGTTTTGGTCGGTCACTAGTCATATAAAAATATGTAACTGAATATTTTAACATATATTTTTTTTAAAATTAAATAAAAATTGAACATAAATAGTTACATGTACAATTAATGCATATTGTTGTAAGTATACTTTTACTTTAAAGTGAATTCAATTTATAAAATTGCGTTGTAATACAAAAACATGGTATGGAAGAATTTCATTAAAATGAAACAAATTTTCAAACATGTCACTAACAAATGCAAATTTCAAGAACTTAATTAATTGAAACATGTCACTTTTAATTAAAAAAACAAGGCCATAAATACATATTGTTGAACGCCACATTTTCATTCCATTATTGGGAGTTTTACTAAAATGCTAAATTTAACAAACATCGTAATATTGGTGAATCCTTTATCCTGCTGCAGATATCATATATTTTTAACACATCCTGTGGTCCTATTTCTTTCCCTCTCTTTAGAAACATTGAATAGAGCTTTTCGCTAAGTACTCTTACCTGCATCGATAGAAGATCCAGCTCTTTGACTCGGTATTATAACTGTGTCCGAGCGGATTAAGAAAACAGTTTTTTTGTGAAATAGAACCAAATTCTGGACTACTGCTCTCAGAAAAAAATTCAGAACAAGGAAATCGATGGAGATAAACCCGCTTCGTTTTGAAGTGGTTAGCGCGTTTGCCTACTATGCTTGAGGTCGATCTCGCCTACATGAAAATGGTTTCAGCTCTTTCACTTTACAAAAGTCAACAGATGGAAGAGTTGATGAAATGTGGATGTTCAAACATCGGCAGAATGGTGAATGTTACACAGTGTGTAGAATGTCCAATGACAGGTCATAAGCTCTGTAAATGCCTAAACTTCCATATTATCTTTTCAAAAATGTTTTCCTTAGCTGTTGCAACAAATTTAAATATGAACAACTCCCTAGGGAGAAAATCCAGCCAGTCAAGCATTTGGACATACTTAAAACATTGTTAAATCAAACTAAGTTTGTCCCGCGAGTGTTTTCTAAACAATCTTTGATATACAGTAATTATTCAGGCATGTATGTAACATTATCTAAGTGTTTTGAATCACCCAATTTTATAGACCAAAATATAACAATACTCTCCACGTGTGAACAATAGTATGTTACGTGGTCCATTTGTAATATCTAACATTTAAGTCTTCATTGTTTCTTGTATGGAAAAGAGTATTTGTAGCCATTATACGCCCGCGCTTTACCATACCTATGTTATACAGGTACCTCATATTTACAAGCGTCCATACGTTTATTTTACAATCTTTGTACGTGGCGACACTTGAACGCAAGACAATGATTTAACATAATTTACCAGTGTTCCGTATATATATGGGATGAAAAGGGATATAAAACCAAAGTTAAGATGCGTATTTCTTATTGAAGGTGTAATATTTAAAAAACAAATTTCTTACGTGGACATAATTAGTGAAAAACTTTCAATTATTTATTTCGTTGACTGATTAACACTTTGTATCCCGGAGCCGTGTAAACACGTGATTATATAACCATGCGTTGTGTCCCGGTCCCGTGTTTTCACGTGGTTCACCGGCTGTCTAAAAAAGTGCATTTTATTGACATTTAGTGACTTTTATTAGTACTTTTTTGCAGCTGGTAAACCACGAGAAACACGGAAACGGGACACAACGCATGGTTATTATAATCACGTGTTTACACGGCTCCGGGATACAAAGCACAGAAAAAGGAGTGAGGCCCTGTATTTGTGCGAACATTGCAATGCGCAATGTGGCTCTCCATAAAGGCCAATGTTGGCAAAACTATCATTCAAAAATTACTTATTTAGTTATTTCAAATAAATATAAGAAGTTTCAATTAATTTAATCGAGAATTTTCATAATTATGACACTTTTAAAATACCCTTCCCAAAGCATTAAATTTCACAAAAATGGGCCGGGTACAGGGTAAATTCTTTGTGTATTCGGCCGGTACTCAAAGTGTTAATATAATAATGAAAAATTCAAGAGATTGTCTTTATGAATTTTTTAGTAACTTTTAATTGCCAAAATGTTTTACTTAACAATAGGGAAATTTTGCATTCTACGAATACCGATAAAAATATATAAAACGGATTGAGAATAATTAATTGGATTTCTCTAAATCAAAATGGATTTTGTTAAAAATGTTTTCGTACATAAATGTACAAAATAAATTTAATAAAAATATGTTGCTAGAAAAGTGCAGCATATTTGGCCTTGGTAGTTGTGGCGTCAAGATTTGTGACAATATTCTAAACAAATTTGAATGGGCAGGAACAAATAAACATGAATCGTGAAGTATTAGTTGCGTAGCATATGGAATGGCCTTTTTTTGCCAGAATTCAAAATCACAAATTTAAAAATATTTTTTATGCTACTAATAATAAGCAAATTTTATTTTTACTGAACATTATTTCATAGACCGACATCACTTTTGAAGTGTAAAAAAAAGTCAATATTTCCCTATTTCATCCATGCAACCATTAAAACTTTTCCAGAAATATACCAGCTAAAATGTTATAAATACGACTTTAAAAATGTATATATAATTGTCATGGTAGTCTTTATAAAACTGTTTTATAGTATTTCGAGTTTTCTGCAAAATTCCTATTATTTTTTTATATAAAGTACTATTGCGAGAGGATGATATATGGTATCGCACTTCTCTTTCTGCTAAATGTTGAGCATCAGCGATCCAAAATCTCGCTACATGTTGGTTTTGCGGTACGCGGAAAGTTGAGAGTGAGAATGCATGTAAAATGTAAAACAAGTAATTCGGTTTTTTAGTGTTTGTGGATGGAAAGTTGGACCAAAATTGCCACAAAAACACGTGCTAACTGACCAAAATATCAAAGATTATTAAACTCTCAAGATATGAATTGTAATGATTGCTGTTTGCAAGGGGGGAAAGCAAAGAAAAGTGTTAATTGTTATTGAAAGAATAAAACAAAAAAACGTTTTAATTATTTTGAAATGTTCTTGACATTGTTTGTTAGGATTATGCGAAAAATGAATTCAATGTGATGATTAAAAAAAAGTTATTAAAAAATATGTCACCTAGGGAACCATAGATACCTCCTTTAGACCCATAAGGGTAATAGCTACCCTACAGAAATCAATCAAATAAAATATACCAATCAGTTGAAATAAGTCAATAGTCACTATTTTCTAATATCCGAGTACTGTTACCATATATTAAAGTTAACTTAATATAAAATAAAGAAATAAATATTTTAGTTATGTAATTTTCATGAGGCGTTTATTCATGCATTAAAAGTTTTTTTTTTGTTGTTAAAATGGTGAATGTTTTGCACTCTGCAAAATCTTTTTTTATGACTGTTAAATATGCTAATCATAGGTTTTCATAATATACCTTTCTCCACAACTTATTTGTACAATTTTTTAATATATCTTTTATGAAATTTAGTGCTAGTGCATTGTTAAAGCTTTTGTTTGAATATGCAAAAACACGCAATAAAATTACATTGTGCACTCAAAATAAGTTTAAGTTTTAGTTTATTTATTTATTCATTCAATATAACACTTGTTTACATATTCATGAACTTATTAAGGCTTTTAAGACATAAGTGTTAAGTCATAATAATTAACAATGAAAAACAAAGCCTAAATGATAAAATTCTAAAGAAAATAAAACAAAAAAGTAATTAGGTATAAATATTAAAATATAAATTATACAAATATACTTACATACATAACCAAATACGCAATAGAGTAGTATCATTAAAATCAATAGAAAATAATGCCAAAATGTAATTGAAATGATAATTGAGATATTGTTTCTATAAACTCACTCTTTACTATAGGAGGAAATTAGAATATTAAACAATATGCCAAATAACGAGAGTACGAAATTAAATAATACAAAAATCAATGGTGAAAAAACATCAAAATGTCAAGATATAATATAATAAGCAATTGAAAGTATGGAAGGAAAGCAGATTAGTAAATTTTTACTTGTCTCGAACTTTAAAAAGATTGACAACCCTATCAATGTGTAGCAGCCAATTGAAAACATTTTTCTTAATTACATTGGCATTTGTGGAGTTCTTTATGGCTGCCGGAAGATGATAAAAAAAACTCACAAACACACATCACTCCATAAGCCAAACTCCTTATGCACCAAAATGGAGATACCAACACAAATTAAGTGACGTGTCATACATATTTTCGTCATATCTTGTTGTCATGTTCAGAAATTGTATTATATATTATGTTGTGTTGTTAATTAGTGCTATGTTGTATTATAGCAATAATATAGCGCCACAAAAATAAATTAATTTAAAAAATATATATCTACAATATACGTTCATTTCGTATGGTGATTTATGGTTATTAATTATTAGATAAACAAAAAAACATCATCTTTATATTTAATTCATCCAAACGGTAACTGGTAACAATACTGCAGTCATAAGAACGAAGGACGTTTCTACATAAAACAAAAAACGAAGAAAATAAATATTTTGGAACTAGGAAGTTTAAAAATTCACTGTGTGAATAATACCTTAATAATTAAGTATATTATTATGCGACAGTATTAATTATGATTTGCCGTAACGGAATATATATATAAGTTTAAAAAACTTTAACGCTATATATTTAAAAAATAATGTTTTCTTTTTTTTAAATTAAAATATGAAAATGTGAATGAAAATATCATTTTAATTTTTTTTAAGTAAATAAAAATACTAGAAAATATGTTATACTGCAATGAAAAGACGTTTGTGGCTAGAAACGCCCTTTTTATTTAGTAACTAAGTAAATGTCTTTATTTCTTAATGTTAATATGCCAATAGATTCTACTAAACTAAATAAAATTGACGTTACTGGCCATTTACTGCTTTTCAAACTAGTAACGCCGACCTTATAATCAATTAACTTCGAAATTACCAGCAGATCTTAAATTCAATTAAATAGATACGAGTAGGTACATTCATTTCAGATGTTTTTAAAAACGGAATAGAAAAAAAAAAGTATTGTAATCAGTCTTTTATAATTATATTGGTCAGAACAGCCTTTTAGAGTTACTAATCTTCGAGACTTTTTGCAGTTAAGTCACATTTATTGGTGAAAATAATAGTGTTGTGGTTATTTTAGGAAGATAATTGAAGTATCAGAAGATGCGTATTTTTTTTTTGATTCCGAATATGTATTTAACTCATTTTCGAAAAAAATGTTAGATACGTCCTTTTTTCTTATGGCGGCAGAATATGTAAAACTAGTATTGGTTTCTCCTGGATCGAAAGGTGTTCAGTGTTCACGTGCGGTACCATAAATTCAGATTGGTCTAAGATATTTCTCGTTTTTTTTCCTCAGCGCCCACATCCTACGTAGAGTAGATCGGCGAGATTGAATCAAACCCAATGACAATAAAACCATGTTTATGTGCCACAGTCACAAGAAACGAGATTATGTCAAATTATTGTATGGACCGCATTTATTCCTTATTCGGTGTCCAGATTTATGGGAAATTAATTTTTAAACGTGTCCCTTTTGTCAAAGAAAAAGAGTTCTGGACAAACGCGGGACATAAATTCCTGCCTGAATGAACATAGAAAAAACATTTGTATTAAATATGTCAATAAATAAAGATCATTGTCATATTAACATAAATTTTTGGTATAGTATAACGTATCTTTGTCTCTTAGCTATTTACACACCGTATTATTGGTATAAAAACTACTTTGGGAGTCATATTTCAACATATCTGATAGTAAACCTACAAATTATGTTTTATGTCTCAGTAAATCTTCATATATACTCCAGTTTATGAAACGTGTCTTAAGTCGAATCAAGTTTATTGGTATTCAACATTTGATTTTCCACCTACGTTAGATTTGATCTAACATTTCCCTTATTGTAAATCTAAAGGTTATGAAACGGTAAAATGGAGAGATTAAAGTTATATTCTTAAAAGAAGCAATATTCAAAATGTAAATTTTAACAAAACTAAGAGTATAGTGTAAAACGATGTAATTACATAATCTTTTTCAGCAATTAAATATATTGCGGCTCATAATTAATTATTAATTTTATTTAATGATAAAAAAAATTAACTAGTACCATAATATGTTACTAATATAAACCGAACAGAACATTTTCATGTAAAAATCAATAGTATATGCGTAAGGATAAGTTCTAAATAAAAATAATAAAATGTGAAATATTCACATAGGTTGATGTAATATAATATCAAAGCATTACATTTTTTATAAAAACAAGTGAAAAAATCAAAAAACAATTTTACTTGTTAGTATTAGGTGCACCCAAAATGCATTATTGTATCTGAAATTATTTTGTTTTAAATCTGAAATAAATTTGCACTAGCAGTAAATTAACGTTTATAAAACATGCTTTTTTTATTTATAATACCATTGAAATGTTTAATAAATGTAAGGAGATAAGAAAAAAATCTGAAATTAATTTGTCTTAATAATTATTTGCAAAGTTTACTAAAATGAACACCTACCCCATCAGTATTTTGTTTTTTCAATATATTGAATGTTGTAAGACACATTCCTTGAAATATATCAGTTGTTCTTGTAGAGCTTTAATATTTATATGCATACCTTCATAGAAATTACATTTTTTTAAATGTACTCTTTTACCAACAACACAATATAAATTCCGCGTTTGGAAATTCCTTTTAAGATATTCCTAACGGAATATCTCGTTCTAAAAAATAAATAAAAATATACATTTGTATTCAATATTTGAATCGCATTCTCATATCTCTCTTGATGTGGGTGTCACATTACTATGTACTAAAGTTACAGTTATCAATTATTAGTATAGAACTGATATAAAGTTTATATTATTTCAAACTTGTTGCAAATTATGCCTCTATATGGATTTTCAAAGGTAAGTGTGCAATGAAATTGACGGGGACTAAAATAATTTTATGTTTGTATCTGTTTATGTGTGTTTTTGAACTATTATTTTTATTATGGTTTATAAGTATATTATAATCTTTGTACTGGTCGAGCCAAAGAAGGTTTATTTATTTTTTATTTAAACGCATTTTTCAAGACTATCTGAGCATCTAAAAATGTATTTTATGTTTAACTAAAATGTGAAATGTAATGGGTTAAAATTGACAAGCCTCCCCTGTAAATATTTGTCACATCATAATACAGAAATAAAAATGTAGATAAAAATTCATTTTCTACTACTTAACATTTTTTTAATTAAGAGTTTTTAACAATAAAATTATGTCATGTAATTCTGGACTCGTCCAGAATCCAGTCCAAAAAAATAGAATCCAGTCAAACGATGATTTAGAATTCGTGATCCTTGCATACTTTTTTATTTTACCCTAAAAAAAGTTAGGCCCAATTGCACTAAAAAAAATTAGATTAAATTGCGCCGTTTTAATCAAAATAAGTTTTATGAAAAGACACGTTTAGCCCATTTTGACGAAAACCACAATTATTTTACGATAAACGTTTTTACTCTTACTTTAAAAAAGCCTGTCTTCTAAAATTAAAAAATACGTATTTTTCTTGTTTTAATCATAAAATTCGTACCTTTCTTATTCCGCACGTCCTTCCTTTACAAAAATAGTTTTAAATAACGAATAAAAAAAAGACGGAACTCTACATGACCAAAAGATTTCACTTATTATCTTCATTTGGCTTGATATAATATTTACAAGTAATAAGCAATGTTATAAAAAAAAAAACGTAATTTGAATAGGGTATTTTCACGTTTTTTTTTTATTTTGCAAAAAAATTGAAAAAAAAATTACGATGGTAACTGTACAGTTTTTATTTTTTTATGTCCACGCGTTAATTTTTCAGAGCGGTTTAAAAACGCATACTTTGAATTGGCGCCAAAACGAACATTCGGATGCCGTATGGGCTTGTGACGTCACGCGTTACGAATTTGACCGACCGTTCAAACAAATTCATACGAATTTGTATAGCCTACGTGTTGTTTTTGTTGTAATCGGTTGTTTTACACTGTTTTAACTAATTAACGCGCATAAAATGTCTTTAGTTATAAGATACAAGTACTGTTTAATTCCGATGTGCACAAACACTACGGTGAAGACGCAAAATAAAGCTTTTTTCGCCATTCCTAGTACTCAATGAAAAAATGCAGACAAAATGGTTGAACGCATTTGAACGTTATGAAACGAGATTTAAAAAAAAACAAACCACTATTTTTTTTTTCCATAGGTCTTGTTCAGTACAAAATACTATATTTTATGATGTAGACTGTAGACTATAAACATTTACTAACAGTAGGTACTGAAATTAGCACTTATAAAGCTTGACAGGTACTACAATACCAAAACAGTTTATTCTTTGAACGTTATCGTTTATATTTGTATTATATTTCTGTACTTATGCTACTTAGTTTAATTTGTGGAACTGTTGGTTTTCTATATGAATAAAAAATAAAATTACAATAAAATTGCTGTATGAAAACCTTCCTTATTTATTTGTGAAATTTATTGCATTTACAAAATGGCAACTGACCTTGAGATGCTGGACAGTCTTCACACTTGCAGGAATCTATTATTTCCTAGACTTCATCGCAAATCAACGTCACCGAGTACGATTTTTTATTTTTATTTATTTATTCACACTCTTTATCAAAATACAATTCCATATTCACTTTGCCCAGCTAACAAGGGTACATACCCCGTTCCAAGCTAGGCAATTACATTTTAATATATTATAATACTTAACAAATTAATATAGAACACAGACAAACAAAATTAAACTTATTCGGATACATATTTTGATTTGGTTCTAACTTTAAGTTCTGCTGGGGTGACTCGACCTTTTACCATTCAAATATCACCCGTCCCTTTTACTTGAATGTAATCTATGGCACTGTCTCCGTAATTTACCATAGCTGATATATTAAGTAGATCACATTTAATAAAAAAAGGCATTAACACACACTCGAGCAACAGAGATGCTTACAAGCAATGGTATTTTATGGATTATGTTGTGTCAAAGTCACGTTACTTCCCTTTTGCATTAAATGTACGCTAAACAATATATTTATAGTACATGCAAATAATACAACTATTTGAATGAATATATTCTGGAAGCAAACATTATATATTTGCTTACCTTACGGCCTTTACATTTCTATACTCGAACTTAAAAAGTTTGCATTGGATGAGAAAAAAATACCCATCATGATTACATCTATTTTGAGCAAGTTATCGGACTTTCCTTGTAAAAAACCAATTTTAGTCATAATGCTATGGATGTTTATAAATGAAAACAAAAAAAAAAAACAAAGGAAAAGACGAAATTTAACTAGAAAAAACAAATAAAAAGCCACAAGCCGCCCGCGTCGGAGTATCTCAGTATAGGATTTGAGTGAACGTAGGATATACAAGTCACGCGTGACGTCATCAACCCTTTTGGCCAGTTACGGGCCGTTTTATTTCTATCAAACTTTAAATAGGAAATTATAAATGAAAACATTCGTTTCAGATTTTGATAGTTATATGGTTGGAATCGTAAAAATATTCTTTAAATACTGAATACATTAAAAATCATATCCCCAGTTTATGAAAATACCCTATTGGCATTGCATATTTTAAAAAAAACGTATATAGCTTCGAAACCGGACGCTAAAAAATGTGGTTATAAATGAAGTTCTTTTATTTTTATTTGAATTAAAATTAATAATCACAAGGCAACTGCTTCAAATGTGAATTTTACAAAATATTCATTTTGGTACACCTTCACTTGTTTACCTTTAATTTGACCAATTAGAACTTTTAAACTCTAATGCGTATCTTCACACTTGTTGATATGGACCACTTTCAGGCTTTCTGATTTTATTTTAAAAGTTTCTAAACTATTAGGTACGTTAAATACCTACATCATAATTATACTTCCTGTAAATAATATGTTTTAATTAGTCACTCCTAAACTGCTCGATTATTATATGTTTCCATATACTTTATTTTTCATCTATAATTTATCTTACATTGTTCGGACCAATTCTCAACCTAATCCATATCAACCTACCAATCCTTCCAATTACCTAGCGCACTCCATGTAACAATAATCCTACTCGTGAGTGCCGGATAAACAGTATAATTATCAGTACTTATCTAACACCAAACAAGTTAAGTGCTCAACTAATCTTTCCTCGAGCAAGCTGTGCCTGCGTCCTTTTAGACCGCCGGCTCCATACAAGCTGTGCCAGCGTCTCACGACCACCAGCTTTACCTGCCAGGTTCCAGCACTCACCACGCCTCATCATCAGCAGGTTAGTGGAGTTGCGCAACCTTCCTTCCCCAACAATTCAGTCCACTCAGTAAATCTTCCTCTTCCTAGGACAAAGTATTCTTCACACCTCGTCCACTTCTCAACATACATATGCAAACTCGTAAAATTATAAATTCCTACAGTTATGTTACAGAGACACCTATTCACTTACATATTTGCTTTGCACTGTTACTGACTTGCTTGACATAACTCGGCCTAATGACGGCCTCCGTGGTGTAGTGGTCAAGACGCTTGACTCACGCACGGAAGGTTCCGGGTTCGATTCCCGGTGAGAACACAAAAATTAAAAATGTGATTTTTCTCAAGCCTGGGTGCTCTGTGATGTTATTCACCACTGTAATTAGGCCTCCTGGCCTGTTGTGGTGCAAAAAAATGTAAAAAAAAAAAAAAAACTGTTTTGAAATTTTTTAAAAAAATTTACCTAAAATATAAGTTGCATACTCAAATCACTATTAATATGTCATTTTAAATATAATCGTCTTATTCAACTATGCATAATAACCTTCACTGCTTAGAAGGTATAACTTTTTAGGCAGATTTTGTATTTTATAAAAAAAACCTCATGTATAAATAAAAAATTGGTAACCTATTTGAAATATTTCCATATATAAATCATAATAAAAGTATATGATATCTTTTAAAAAAGACGGTATTTCCATAATTTCAACGAAAATTTAAATAGAAACAAATTTAAATAATTAATATCTATCATATCAACGTTATGAAATGCATTGAACAGTTTTGGAGCCATAGAAAATGAGTGTCTTTGCCCAATTCTGGATAAAGGATTTCAAGTAAACTATTTAATATTTGACTAGAAGAATAAAAAAAAATTAAGGAATAAATAAATACTATATTTCCTTAACTCTTCCATCTGTTGACTTTTGTGAAGTAAAAGAGCTGAAACCTTTATCATGTGGGTGAAATTCATTTGGCTGAACCAATGCGCCTACTAGGCAACGCCTGAAAATAATTTTCCAATTTTTATACTTGTTATTACACCAGTTAGTTTAATCAAAAACGTTTTGAGTATGTTCAAATGTTTGAAAATATGCCAGATTTCTTCCCTAGGGAGTAATTTAGATATTAATTTACCGCAATAGAGAAGGAGTCTATAGAAATTTATTTTGTAAAAAAAATAATTAAAAAAACGGTTTGTTGGTCTCGGGCAGATACATATTTTTTCAAGGAAAAAGAGAAAACAGGGTCTTATAAAATACTATTCAATATTATACTTTACCGTTCACTACTTACCTACAATAAATAATAAAGTGTGCGTTGTAAAATAAAAGTCTTCACTTTCGAATGAGTATGCATTACCTCAAATATACTGAACGTCATTTCTATTACCGTCATTTTTATAGGCAAGAGGGTGATACGAGTGGTTTATGAGAGAAACTTATGAAGATATTGTATCAGTTAATATGTGTGGTCTCTATTATGATGTATTCACCGATTAATTTTATTGGTTCGAGGTGAGGGACCTTTTTCAATCGTAATTTCGTTATTCTCAAACACCTACGACTTTCTTCTCAATACAAATAAACTCAAATCATCATTATCCCGATGGCGTGTATAGCACTGCATTGGTACATAAAATGCAGCGTATTTTTATCTTTTACATGTAGTGAAAGTTATCAATATTGCACTTTAGCAGCGAATTTCTCATTTCGGAGATCCCTGGATCGAACCAGTGACTTCATGCAGGTAGGTTACCACTAAACTAAGAGGCCGCCTTGCCTCTACTCAGTAGCCATCGAGTCAAAACACTCGTCCAGGTTTCTTGTTCTATTTCATACAGATGATTCGGTAAAGATAATTATAAACATTGTTATGTCGAAAACAGCCAGCCATGGAAAAGAGAAACTAAGATAATAGCACTTTTGTGGAAATATAAAATAATCAAATTTACACAACAGTTGGATGTTTTTTACTTTGACAAATGATAAATAACGAATACATTTGTTTACATTAAAACACAAAACTTATTTTATGATGTATTTAACCAATTTAAATTAATTTTAAAGTCTGCATGACCACACAACCTAAGATGTGCATTTTGCAAAAAACAGCCAGCCCTAGTTAAACGCTGTGATGTATGCTGTGTTATTTTATATTGAACGTATGTTTTTTTATTTATATAGGGGTACTTATTTGTAAATGACCAGATAGTTTATTTGTTATGCAAATTTGAAAATAATTTAATTATGTATTATAGAAGTTTTGGGGATTGTTTTGTGTGACGGCTCTGTCTGACCTTACCCCTTTGATTACGCATTTTTCTTTTTTATTATTTTTTGGTTTAAGTATTTTAAAATTAATGTGTTCAAATAATTAAAAAATGTATTTATCCAATTTATTTTTAACGGGAACTAGATTTAAGAATGTGAGAGTTTTTGTATAAAAGCGGTCTGGCTGTTTTAAACAGAACGTACAATCGACTTTACCGCATCCGTCAACATAAATATATATATGTATTTAATTATGGACTAGCTATTTTCTGCACAACTACGTTTATCTTATGTACTTTAGAATTCAAATTATTTTCTACTATTGTTTGAGTGCGTGTTGTTTTGGGTGAATTCTTTAAATGTTTCCTATATGTCTAGGGGTTTTACGTCGTAGTTTCTTTTGTTTGTAAAACTACGTTCTTCTTTCTTTTTTAAACGGGATCTGGAGCGTATAACCGCGGTCTTAATTCAAAACTAACACTGTATACCTTCACTGTCATACTGAGGAATTAGGATAAGGTGATGGTAGTTACTATGGATATTTGATTGATTAAAAATTGACAATACTGCAGTGAAGGGTACAATGAAAGCTCTAAGAATTTCTATGTTGTATCAATTTTGTAGTTTGATTCCTATCCCTCCAATTTTCTATGGGTCTTCCACCATCCCCCTGAAGGCCTTCAGCGCCCACAAGGTATTATTACCCGCTTTGAGAAATACTGTTGTAGGTGTTGCCATTTGGCTTGCAAACAGTTGGCAAGAAAGCGCAAGAAGCTTGTGACAAGCATTTACGTGTGGCGTAAGACGTTCCATTATTCATTTAAGTATTGCATAGAGGGTTTGATTCAAAGAAGGTTGACATGAAATATTGATTGAAAAGGTGTTTCTACATTGTAATATTCCATGTTTCTGGACTGGCATCTGAAGCGTAAGGCTGATCAGCTTTTCTTCGTATAACAGATGATCGATATATGCTGCAACATGTGGTAATATCTTAATTCCTAAATTAAAAACAACTACTGGACAACATCATTATACTTACAGAGGAATATTTTTCTAAAATTAAATGAACAAAGATAGTAAAAAGTACAGTCAGGAATACAGTATATTTAAGAAGAAAGTAAAAAATTACATCTGTAATTCTTCTTTATGTAACACTGATTGAAAACATCGTTAATATCTTTTTCGTAATTTATTTATATTATTGTAAAAATATTATTGATTAAAATAAAATAATCAATTGTAAGACGTCACTCCCCATTATGTACACAAGAATTGTTTATTTTTTTTACCTAATGGGAAACGTTAATGTAAATATATGTATTTGATTGATGTTAAAAATTGTATTTAGTTGTAATATTGTATTTTAATTTGTTATTAATAAATAATAAAAAAAATATGAAAAAATAGTATTATAGAGTCTTGTGTCCTATGCATGATAAAAAAACGACATCATTAGTTTAAAAATAGACTTTTATCAATCAAAATGTTCCATCAGGACAAAAAAAACATCCTTTATTAATAACCGATGTTCGTAAGTATTTTTATTGATTTTTTACCGCCAACGGCGTTAATTACATCCTTCGTATTAGAGAAGAACCATGTACAAATTGATAATGGACTCTGATTCCCGATAAGACGATTTTATTTGAAATCAGACGGCTTCCGTTTTGAGTAATTAAATCAAACATTAATGACCGTATTACCTTTGAAATCTCATCAGTTAAATCTCGGAGCGTATTAAATTAGATCAAAGAATTATCATCAAATTTAAAATATTTACCTGTCATCTTATTAACAGAATGCGTTGATAAATACTAATGAACCAATTTCAATGACGATGATTTTTAAGTTTCTTACGAGGTACTCATGACATTACATATTTATCCTCTTGCAATAGATTCCTAGTTCGGCTTTCGGTTACTTTGCATAAATAATGTAATATCATAGTGATTTTTTAATCTGGAATATTGCAAAAAATATTACCCTGAACCAAAGGCGATTTCTTAGTTTTCGCATAACCGCAATACTACTGACAAGTAAAAAAATATTTTTTGAAAATTATATAAATTTGCAAAAAAAAAAACAAAGACTTTTGCAACATTTTTGCTGCACATTATACACAGAGAAAGAGAACATTTTAATGAAAGAAAATTGTAAGTCTAGGCGTTTACAAGGCTTACAACTCACAATTGGCTGATTTAAGAGGCCACTTTACACACTGTGTAACATTCACTATTTTTACTATGTTTCGCATCCATATTTCTTTAATTCATCCATAAATGGGTTTTTATAAATCTGACAACAATCTCAGGAGTAAAATCTAGTCTTCCTTCTACAAACATTTTGATAAACCAAAAATATTGTTGATTGAACCAACTGGCCAAAGAAGCATGAAAATTGTAAAATGATTTCAAGCGTTACCTAGTAAGTGAAATAATTAAAATCAGATTAATTTTACCTACGTCAATAAAGGTTTCAGCTCATTTATTTTACAAAAATCAACATATGAAATCGACATCATCAGATCGGTTCCACATGTACCCATTTAAGGTCAAAAAGTACTAGAGCGGCACCGCGCTGGGCGTCGCGGCAACATAA
Organism: Micrasema longulum; assembly: GCF_059751315.1. NCBI lineage: Eukaryota > Metazoa > Arthropoda > Insecta > Trichoptera > Brachycentridae > Micrasema > Micrasema longulum. Next base: position 808,139 of record NW_028277652.1, on the reverse strand, counting down.
AATATTATTTAAACTTTTTTGGATGGAACAAACCATTCAACTTCTGCGCTACACTTCGCAGTACTTCATACGAAATTTTGTCGCGCAGCACCGCTAAAGTAATCCAGCGACGCCGTAGTGCGTTTTGACCTTTCAAAACCGATAGCGTTAAATTTGAAATTTTCTGCTCCGCTGTGCTGCCACGCTTGTTTCCGCGTTTTCATGGCGTACTTATTATTCTTATTGTATAACGAAATATTTAAAAACATGCATATTATATGAAATAATTAATAAAAAATCAGGTCAAATTTTAAGTGTTTTTTATATAAAAATTTGAAATCAACAATCAATTCAATCATTTAATTTAATTTTTTAATCTACCAAATCCCAAAAGATACACTCTCACACTACCAGAAGTCAATCTAGAGGATGGGTCATGGAGTCTATTACAAACTCTGACTTCGGGCAAAGAAATTTCAGGTTTCTGGGCCCCAAAATATTTAATATGTTACCCAAACATTGTAAAACCATGACCGAAAATCAATAATAAAAAAAAAAAATGTTACTGGGTAAGGTTCTAGAAAAATCGGAAAAACTTACTCAAAATACATTCTTAAATAATAAATGGTAGAAATTAATATTGCATTTCTGTATAGTAAATTAACTAGCAGGTAGTAATGCTTTTGTTTATTTTTGCATAAAAATGTCTGTCTTAAAACAGGTTGTACCTAGTTAGGCAGACTAGAAATGATCCAGAGAAATCTATTACTTAAATGTGTATGTAGTAGAAAAAATAATTGTTATTTTGATAATAAACGATGATTATTATTAATTTCCCAACATATCAGCAAGCTTTCATTTCTAGCCCGAAGCGTACAGTATAACGAACATTTTTGTATACTTTACGATTGCATTCAACGTTGCTCGTCTTTTTTGACGTGTGTTTAATAACCGGCGCTTTGACCATACACTTTTAACGGTAACAAAATTAACTAAATGGTGATTGATTAGACACGTTTATTGCTTATAGTCAAATCGGTTTGGAGAGATTAACTAAAGCTTTAACCTGTAGCGTTAACTGAGAGGAGATTAAAAAGTTCTCGTAAGATGTTTGTCAGTATTCTGAATACATTAAGAAGATTGATTGAGTCGTTACAAGAAATTCAACAATAAACATAATATTATCTACTTAATTTATCAAAAGTCATTTAAATTGACCCACATCGCAATTAAGCTTCATTATTGCTGAAATTGATTAAAAAAAATGTTAAAACAGGTTGCGTTTTACGTTTTAGAACGGTGTTTTTTTTTAAATACCTTTTTATGAAAACACAGTGACATAATTTGACTTTCACTGATGGTCCATGAAGGAGTATGGAAATGGAAAAAATCCACCTAGGCCATGAAAAAGTATGGAAATTGAAAAAAATAAAATTTTCTGGCGTTGCCTAGTATATAGGTGAAATAATTCGATTAGATAAATCTCACTCGCATAAAGGATTCAGCTCTCTAACTTCACAAACATCAACAGATGAATGAATTGAAGGAATACAGATGTTCAAATATGGGCAAAAATGTTACACAGTGTGTAAAACGGCCACTTAAACCAGCCAATGACAGGTCATTAGCCCTGTAGATGTCTAGACTTTTGGTTACCCTTTCTAAAATGTTCTTTGTCTATGTTACAATATGTATATTTTACTGATTGATTGAATGGTTTTAACAATCTGTTTCAAATATGATGATATCAGTCAGATGGCCGCTTTTTTTTTGTTGCTAAAATGCTATCTCTTTAAAGCACATTTTTTAAAACAATTTTGCAGACTTTTGTTAACATTTCGGCAATTTCTTTTTGGATGTTTTTTTTAAGCAACAAAATTGTCGTTGGTTTGCTGGTGTTTACCTTTCTTATTAAGATTAATTATAGAAAAGATCAGACAACAACAACAACAACAAACCATCACGCCGTTTCCCCGTAAGGGTAGGCAGAGAGGATAGAACGCCATAACACTCTATCTTGGCATACAGACCTCGCTTTCTCTACATTCATACATCTTCTCATTTCAAGTATTTGATGGACTTGATCGCGCCATGTCTTTCTCGGTCTTCCTCGTTTTTTGCATCCATCAATGCTTGCATCGTAGATCCTTTTAGCCGATCTTTCGCTGTCCATTCGCTCTACATGTCCAAACCAACGCAGCACCCTTTTCTTGATTCTGTCAATAATGCATGTCTCAGCCTTATACACTTCACGGATCTCGACATTTGTGCACCTATCATACATCGTTTTACCACACATTTGTCTGAGAGATCGCATTTCGACAGCATTCAACCTACTTTCATCATTATTTTTCCAATTCCATACTTCGCTCCCATACATTAGACTTGGAACTAGAACTCCGTTGTGAACTGCTAGTTTGGCCTCCTGCGATAAACGTTTGTTTGCCATAGTAGATTTTATTGCACCGTTCATCTTATTCCTAGCACTCACTCTCCTTTCCGTCCCTAGTAAACATACTTTCCAGGTACACAAATTCTTTTACCTGATTTAGAATATGTCCGTTCACGCTGATCTCACATTTAGTTATATTTTCATCCCTTTCAAAAACCATCACTTTCGATTTATCAACATTCATAAGCAAATCGCTTTTCTTGCATACATCGTAGACTTTTGTTACCAAGAATTGAAGGTCTTCTTTGCTGCTAGCAAGAAACACGGCATCGTCCGCATACAGAAGACAGTTAACAGTTATACCACTCATGTTTGCTCCCATTCTTAAATCTTTCAGTTCTTTCATACAGTTATCGATGTATATGTTGAACAACCATGGTGACATAACACATCCCTGTTTGACTCCTTTCGTAATATTAAACCACGATGTGAATGACCCATTCACCTTCACACATGCTGTGCTGTTCTTATACAGTGACGCAATAGCCCTTGTCAGGTTACCATTTACTGCATACTCCGATAAAACCTTCTACAATTTCTCTCTATCAACTCTATAAAATGCCTTTTGCAGATCGACAAATGCGCAGCGGGGTGGTCGAATCCGAAGATCCTAGGGGCAAGTCGATATTTGGACATCATTCGGTCAAGAAAAGTCCGAAGTCTGCGAAAATTTGCAACGTTGCATGAGCTGTGTGTGACGCGGCGCAATTGATCCAATTCGGTTGAAAAATGATTTTAGACATGTCATGATAGTTTTCCAGCATCCTAATTCAACAACGGCATCAATGAGAGGTGACGTTCACAAACAATGTGCATCACCAATTTTCAGTACATATTGCGTATGTTGTCGTCCAAACTTGGTTTTATTTTGCAGTGCATAAAAATTTTCAAAAATATTAACAACACGCTGACGTTCTTGGAACCGAAAAAATTGCGCAATTTTCACAAGTTTTACACTTAAAGTATTCACAATTAAAATATAATTCGAATATGTATTTTTTCATAATTCTTACGCGTGGTTGCGGCGTTGTATGCTCCATACAAAAAAAATGTTATCGACTAATATCCACAACTGTCAAATATGTGACAAACCAAAATGGCGTACAGGCTACGTCGACCTAGAAAATAAAACGCATCCTGTATGTAAAGATATTCTTTACAGAATAAAATATGGAAGTCTAGGCATTTACTGGCCTTATAACCTGTCATTTATTGATTTGTATTACCACTTCATGCACTGTGTAACATTCACAATTTTACCTATGTTTGAAAATTATTATTTCTTCAACGCTTCGGACTGATAAATGGATCAGGCCAAATAGGTAAAAAGGTATTTTTATTTGTAGAATTACTTGTAAGATAATAAGGAACTTCAGCCCTACGGAAAATTGTATTCAATAAATGTTTTTTTGCGCGAAGTAAACATTGTAGCATTCAATTGTTCAGCTTAGTTTCCTGAAAATGTACAAAAAAAAATGTTTAAGAACAAAATACTTTGAACAACGTCACTAGTTCATATGAATCAACCAAAGATAAGAGAGTTATAGAAGATCCCCGGTTTGCTTGCCGTCAATGGACTAATGAGCAAAACTGATCTAGAATCAGCAGAAGAGAACCCCTAACGTCACACACATAGTTATTTCAGAAATACAAAACTTGAAAAAATCATAGCAATAAATTTAAAAAAATATATATTATAGCTCAGTTTAATAGTCTATTAACAATTTTTAAAATCCACTGAATTTTCTCAATGTCCAAAGTTAAATTTGGTTTCATATGTATTAAGGGAATGTATAATATTACTTTTGGCAGGGGACACCTGAGTGGAGGCACATGATTTTTAACGTAAAATAATAAATAAATCAAACATGTGTTAGACCGTTGTGAACTAGTTTTGGGATCAATACCTTAAAATCCTACACTGTCATCATCAAAAACATTCTCATTTCGTATCTAATGAAGCACAAAACACTGCACTGGTACACCAACCGCAGCGTTTTTTTATTGTATATCTTATATGAAGGTAAAATGATCAGTCTAACGCTTCAATTGTCATTCCAGGGACAAAAACATATTATCGTGGAAAAACCTTTTTTTTTAAATATATTTTTAATTCCAACTCTAAAGCTGCTCAATTATGGAATAATCTACCCGCTTATGTCAAAGACATTATTTACATTCAAATCAAGTATGAAATGTCACTTCCTAAATATTTAAGTTTTTTCTTTATCCTCCCTTTTTCCTTTTTCCTTTTTCCTTCCCCCTTTACCACCTCCTCTCTTCATATTAATTAAATATGTTTATTAATATTTAAATCCATAATAAAATTATTAATAAACCAACAATTTGTTCATATACCACTGGTTTTTTCAAATTAAATAATTTGGATAGGTAGGAAAAAACTGCCTTAACGAAATATGTATTCAAACTGTATATGTATATAAAGTGTTTAAATAATTAAATAAATAAATACCAGTCAGAATTTATTTTGAGAACGATAAAACCGGTTCAAAATGACTCTGAATTTGCAGATTTAAGTATCGTTTGTTTTATTATTACATTAAATTACTATTTACTACTAAGAATAAATTTCACCAAAAAAATTCAGTTTTTTTAATTAAATTATGTCGGAATGCTCTGATATTAAATGTACTTTAAATTTCATGTAAATAAAGGTTGCCATTTTGAAGTCACGAATAAATAAAATACATATATTGCCATTTTCCACGTCATAATACTTTCACCCGAAAATTTCATATCGAAGCGTATCTCAGTATTCATGTCACCTTCAAGAAAGAATTAGAAAAGTTCTGAAATAAGAAACGACACGTGGGAAAAATAATAAATGTCATCTAAGAGATAACATTTTGAGACTTGAGGCCACCGCGAGCAGCCCGAAGCAAACTAATGGCTTAGAAGTAAAAAATAATTCGTAACAATATCTTACTGATCACGTAATAAGCTTCGTATTGACATAAAACTAATCACACTATCGACGAAACGAAGAGCCGACGTGAAAAAAATGGTCGACAGCGTTCTACCTGTTCTGAATGGTTGGTTTTTTTTTATGTAAGTTCGTCAGATTACCTGCGGTTTTTTGTGTGATCGGGATCATCGATACGGTGTTTGTTAAATAATTTATTATCTGATTTAAAATTTGTTCTTCGGTGTGGGCAACTAAATTCAACGCGGTCATTCTTAAACGATATTAATTCCACGTTGATTGGTTCTTGATTATTAGATTTTATTTAAAAATTAAAACCCTTGATTGATATATAATTAATACTATTAAATAACTGGGCATTTTATGGAATGCAAAACGCACAAATGGCTCCAGTTTTCCAGAACTATCGATAACCTTGAAACTCTCTACCAAATCGACACGCAGCAAAGGTGTTTTATCCCATTTCGGGCATATTGCAATAAAAGACAAAAAGAGTTTTAAAAAAACTGGTAACAACAGAGACAGTTAGGATAAGCAAACAAGAATAGGTACCAAATAAACCGGATCCTCATTGGCCAAGGACAGGGAAAAATGGAAGAATATCATGCTCCTAGTGCCTGATGCCATTAAAGACCACGACGTTCAGCATTGAGCAAGGCGATAATGAAGAAAGTTACGAATACCTACAGCAAATAAATTACAAAATTGTAAAATTTCTTCCATATGGCAAATGCTTACCACATAATCTGTTTGCCAGAAATAAACGACGGTGACTCCAAAAATGATGAAATTGTGTTTTTTCTATGACGAAATCAAACTTTTCATCCTCTATAACTTAGTAAATCGTCGTAAATCATAATTTCTTTGGAAAAAAAGATATATATATATTTTTTATAGTAACTCCGCGCCTTATTAGATGTAAAAAACCGAAAATCCGTTGTGCAATTGTTTTATCATCATTAATATTATTCCCTTACCGCACCTAATGGTGCATAGGGCAATACATTAGAACACCAATCGTAGCGTTTCTTGATATTTTTTGTTGCATGAAGGTAAGATGATCAGTTCTACGCTTCAGGTACAAGTCCAGTGATATAATGTTATCACATCGATAGGGACGAGGTTGTCAATTTTTTTTTAAATCGAGATTGGCAATTAGCAAAAATTGACAAATCTGCTTTTCTTCCGTATATAGTGAGTTTCTAGAAACCATATCTCTTATTTTGATTTTTATACAGATTTTTATTTTGTTTTTTTTCAATACTACTATATTATGTTGATTTTAATAATACTATCCTTTGATTTTGCTAGAATCTAAATTTGTATAGTTTATGTTTTATTTTTTTTATCTGATTATCTTTTTTAAATTATATTCTTTGGAATATTATTATTCATACCTTGTTTTTTTGGATTGTTATTCTATTGCATCAGAGTCATTAAAATTTTAAAGACTTTATTTAACTATGTATTTTTTATTATTAATTATTATGGTTTGACACGGGCCCAGCCTTAAAAGCCTTAATAAGTTCATTTATATTTAAACGAGTGTAATTTTGTATATTTTTTTTTTTAGTGTAATAAATATTTACAATGAAATATTATTGTGTAAAAACTTCCATTAAATAAATATTTCATATCAACCATGTCCGGAATCGAACCCGAGACCTCTTGCATAGTAGGCAAACGCGCCGACCATTACATCACGAGGACGCTAGACACGAGACGATACATCTGTTTAACTCCCACTCATTTTGCACGACAATAAACTTTAATTAAACCATTTGTCAATGTATGAGCTCCCTATTAACATAGTATTACTTTAAAAATACATTAAAATGTACAATATTATTTTTACGAAAAATTTTATAAGATCTTTATTTTTTCTAATAACAAAAGAAGGATTTTTTTCTTTCCTGGAGAAAAAATCCGTTGGGTTTTGTTGATTTTAATAATACTATCCTTTGATTTTGCTAGAATCTAAATTTGTATAATTTATGTTTTAATATTTATATTTGATTATCTTTTTTAAATTATATTCTTTGGAATATTATTATTCATACCTTGTTTTTCTGGATTGTGTTTCTATTGCATCAGAGTCATTAAAATTTTAAAGACTTTATTTAACTATGTATTTTTTATTATTAATTATTATGGCTTGACACGGGCCCAGCCTTAAAAGCCTTAATAAGTTCATTTATATTTAAACGAGTGTAATTTTGTATATATTTTTTTTTGAGTGTAATAAATATTTACAATGAAATATTATTGTGTAAAAACTTCCATTAAATAAATATTTCATATCAACCATGTCCGGAATCGAACCCGATACCTTTTGCATAGTAGGCAAACGCGCCGACCATTACACCACGAGGCCGCTAGACACGAGACGATACATCTGTTTAACTCCCACTCATTTTGCACGACAATAAACTTTAATTTAACCATTTGTCAATGTATGAGCTCCCTTTTAACATAGTATTACTTTAAAAATTCATTAAAATGTACAATATTATTTTTACGAAAAATTTTATAAGATTAATAATGAATGCTTTATTTTTTCTAATAACAAAAGGAAGGATTTTTTTCTTTCCTGGCAAAAAAATCCGTTGGGTTTACTGTTGATTTCCCACACAACATTTAATTTGTACCATAAATGTATTTAGGGGTTAACAAATGTACTTCCATTTTTGACAAAAAAAAACTTAAATTTAAAATAATGTTATGGCATTGAGAACACATAAAAACTTACATATACTTGGAAACAAATTTAATTTAAGGCCTCTGATTAAAAAATGTTTCAAGCAAAAACAATCACCAATTTGCCTCTTCCGTAAAGTTGTATTTTCGGACTTACTGTAGGAAGGAAAAAATGTGAAAGTTAAATAATTTGTGCGAAATGGATGGCGTTTGTTACGTTTTGGCACGATTCTTCTGTTCGTATTTTTAGAAACAAAATAACATAACTTTTAACTATACATCAATGAAAACTATTGTCGACTTCAAATTGGTTTATTTCATGTTTAAAGAAAAACGCGCCGTTTTTATGGTGGCTATTAGTTCTTGCTTAGAACAAGAATGCATATCTGTATACAACGAAGTAAAGGATTACTGTCACTGTAGAAAATGGAACGGATTCAGATAAGGGGGAAGAATTCGAGACAATTATCGACTTTACGGTTCATAGTTACAGAGTTCATGCTAAAGTGCTTTACCCTTTGCCTGACAATGAAATGTATCTCCATTACATAATTGTAATAGAAAATAAAATTACCTACAGAAGTATGAAACGAGAAGCGTTTTCATGCAGGACTTTACCGATACGTTTTATTTACCACAAGAGGTCTGAAGCCTTATTACAGTTGGAAAGTGTTATGCAAAAATGTGTCAAGCCAAGTCCAAAAAAATAAATAATAATTTGTGTCAGAATCATTATCTAAAAATAATTTCTTTACTTGGAAACAATAGTTTGGTGAGTTTGAACTCGCAATTTTTTGTAATACCGCGATGTGTTTACCGGAAATTGGATTAAAAATAACGTAACACTGATTTAAGTTTCTTAAGGTATTGCTTCGAATTAAGATCAATATGTGGCCAACATGATAACAATGTTTAAAACCCCACAAAAGACGCTTTCTTTGCCAGAATTGTCTTTTACAAACGGCAGCGCAGCCAACTATTTGTAATTTTGGGGATTCCCAAAGTATTTTACGATTGGTATAGAGCATTCAGCTTTTGTATCGATTTTTTTATTTTTAAATCACAATTTTTCATTACAATAAAATATAATTCTATTAACAATTCAACATTTAAAAAAAACGTACATATATAATTATTTTGGATGTTACATTATTTAAAACATTTTTGCGTTATTGTTATCATAAATTTAATCTTTTTTAAGATGCTCTGTAAACATTTGTTAAACCACTTTTTTGTCAATATTTTATCACCTCGTTTGTTCTATTGATTACTTTGTATATATTAATCTTAAAAGCCAAGCTAAATTATTATTCATATTTTCCAAAAATGCCCCTGATGTTAAACATCGATTATCTCAGTTTGAAGTAAGTATGGCCTAACGCATTTTCCCATAACACCATCCAGTTGTGAATTACATATCAAATAGGCTTGTTAAAAATATCGTTTTTAGACATTTTACAGGACCTTTTGAATGGAAGTAGATTCAAAACCCCCGTGCGTATTATGATTTTTTGTCACAAAATTTGACAATTATTTTAGATCTATTGATTGCGCCACTTGCCCGTTAGCAGATGCACGCTCGAAGTTGCTGGTTCGCGGGATGCGTTATCCTTTATTTACTTTGCCACTAAACCCTAAATACAATGAATGCATTTCCTACCTTACACTGGGGTTCTGGTACCTTTTTGTTTGTAACTTGTATTGCGACAGTCAGAATCAGATCAGATTGTGGGGTCATAAGAGAGGGGCGCTTGAGATGGTTTCTTGATTATTATTATTTCACGACACGGTGAATATAGTAACTGGTTCGCGATCGCGGTGAAAAGAGAAAAAGTTATCTGAGCACATGAATCCTGACAGTTAGGTTATATTAACAATTGTTCTTTTTTTAAATGCATTTATGTAATTTTGAATATTGAACATGTTGAACCGGAGACAAAAATGTGGTACCTACCCACAATAAGAAACGCAAAATTTTAATCAGGGCCCAGTACGTAGCAAATAAATACAACAAAGTAAATATGGCGTAACCACCTATTTTTATTTAAAAAACAGCACCACTATGTATGCATGGAAAAACACGTTATATTTGACTTTTTCATTTATATAATTTTATTTTACATCATTTCCATCAATAATTTTTGCTGTTAAAAACACGCTTTATTAAAAATCTTTTTTATTGATCAATAGGTACCTAGTTGTTTAATTAGCAATTAATTTACTGAAGTATTTAAACAAATATAATATGAAAAATAATTGTATTGGATTGCATTGATTTCCCTTGATATTTTTTAGTCAGGTCGGAGTTCAATTATGAATTTGAGTAATTCGACATATTGGCTTTAATATATTTTTTTCTAACGCCTATAAGATATTTCTCTCATTGTTTACACATATAATGTATATTTAATAAACAAATAACTGTATTTTCTGTGTTATAATTCAGCACTGTAATTGGGCCGGGCCTGTTGTGGTGAGAAAAAAAAAGCTGAAGTTCCAATGCAGTGTGCACCAATGAGTCCGAAAAACGAATTAACGAAACAGTTTTGAGCAATCTGTTTACTATTATTAAATTTATACCAAAATTATATTTTGCAAAAAATTGACTTGACAACTGTCGTTTTTTTTTTATCGTGGATTGTTTTCTTTACGTGCGATACAAAGGGTTAAATAGATGAACACAACCCCGCGTGCTAGCAATCAGGAGCTATTGGGAAATCACGATTCTTTACTCGGAGCGAGTCGCCAGTCACCAGTCACTAGTCACCGGTGTGTACACATTACCTATATCACGTGCATTACTAACAACTATGTCGCACTCCCCGAAGAACACACTCGTTAGTCTAAATTTGTCTATTTATTGTTATGAGTGCATTTAGGCACATTTTTCTGCTTACGTTTTTTTTTTAATCACGAAATTTCGTATTCTTTGAAATGAATTCAACAAAATATTTAGAAAAAAAACTGTAGCTAATATTATGCGACAGTGTTCTTCATATATTTCAAAATTCAAATAATAAAACATTTTAAAAAATACTAGGCATTATAATGTCAATATATTAGTTTTAAATATAAATTCTGCTGGCCAACGAAAAAAAAAAACACAAAAATTGTACCTTAGAGGAAAACACAAGAGTACACTTTTTGCCGTTTTAAAGTTTAAAATGCCGAAATTATCTTGTTAAGCTATTTCATACGTAGATAAAACACCGAAGCCTATTTTTATGGTAAAAATTAGTTTTTATGTTGAAATAAAAATGTAAAATTCTTTTTTTTATGCAAAAAACCTCAGTGAACCCAGATACGCTATTTTTGTTTTTTTTTTCAAATTTTATTAATGTAATAATTATTTTAATATATTTCAAAAAAACTTTTTTTGTTTTCCTGCAAAATGACAAATTTAGACGTACCACAGTGTACTTCAGAGGGTGCTATATACTACATATTGAAAGACGACTTTAAAAGCAAGTATTCTAAGGAGCGCTCGTGATATCTTACTTATGTCTTTTACAAATAGAACTGGGTAATAAAATAAATTAACACAGGCATTAAGATAATTAGTAGTACGCTTTTTATGAAGTCATGTGAACCAATCTTAAAAGCTCGTAAATCAATTAAATTGAAATTTTTTAATGCAATAATTGTATTTTTATTTTGAAAAATTATTAATTATATTCATAAAAAGTTCCTTACAGTACCCATTGGAGCATAGAGCACTGCATCTTATCTCGATCATTTTTATTACATAAAAGTAAGATGGTGAGTCTCACGTTTCAGATGCCAGTCTAGGAGCTATGAAATATTTTAGTGTTAAAACATACGTTAAAATATTTCATGTCAACTATGTCGGGAATCGAACCTGAGATCTTCTGCATTGTAGGCAAATGCGTTGATTATTATACCACAAGACAAACGATTAATAATAGTACATATTTTATTAATTATTAATAATACCAGATATTGCAAAAAATGTTAATTGTGATTATATACTGATCTTCGGGCCGATAAAGAATACAGTTTTGGGTGTGAAATAGAATCATAGTTTTAGACGATTATTTGGCTCGATGACTACCCTCAGATAAAAATCCTAGAAAAATAGGAAATCGAGTGGAGATATGTAGTGGTTGGTGCGTATGCTCATAATACTTGCAGTTTTACCCTAGATTCCTGGCAAGGATGACAAGAAATATGTACATTATTTTAAAAAGTGTTTTAAAACTATTATAAAATATTTATTCTTAACTTCAAAAATAAAAGCTATAATTTGATTTTTTAAATATGCTACCGTACGAATATTTATTTTGAGGTCTTTTTATTAAGCACCGATTCATTAAAAAAATATTTGTAGGATCGATTTTCTACAGATCATCTACATTTTCAACTAAATATAGAACTTTTTTTAATGATGGAAAACCGGTTGAAGGTGCCCTTGAATATACAAACATAAAAGCTGGAAGCTTTCACGAATCACAAAAAGTATATTGTCAGGTCGATAATTACTGTTATTTATAAGTAATCCGATGTCTGAGTTGAAAGACAAAAATGTTGTTTTAAAACGCATTTTCTCAAATCAGATTGAAAAATTAATGTCGCGTTTCTTAATACTGGTTATTTGATAATCATTAATAGTTAAAAATCGATTCGAAATTTTCAAAAAGCATTTTAAAAAAATATATTTAAGTAAAAGTCACTTGTACTTTTTGCTTAGGGACATGAATATGTAACAAGTATAAGAAATTACATAACTAACAATGTTCTTCCCTTTTACACAACATTTGGTCAAGGGTGCCTAAAAAATTATCTGCCAAATTGTTTAATACTTCCCTTTAAAATTCAATGAAATTGAGTCACATGTGAATTTCAAACTTTGTATAAAATTAATACATATTGTATTACAATTTCATAAATTTTTTAATAATTTTTCCTGACATTATTAAATCTATTACATTAAAAATATGTTTGAAATTTTTAGAGTATTAAAAATAATTCTTTTTTAACTCTTACTAACGATCAAACCGGACCGACTGATATTTTCGTTTAGATATAATTACGATTTTAGTCATAGTCATTATTTTTACGAAAATTAGGTTGACTGACACAAAACCACGGTGGTCCCGTGGTATTATGGTTAATACTCGTACGCTTACCTCATGCCCAGATGATTATATTCCCGGTGAGATCACACAAATTAATTTACATATTTCTGAAACCAGGGTGTCCTGTGCTATAATTAAGCACTTTTATTTGACCTCCCTGTCTGTTGTAGAACAAGGGCAATAAAATTATGGTTTACATCTTTAAAATATTATTATTAATATTGAAAGTATTAACTTTGTGGTCAAACATTTTACAAAATGTTATTAAATATTTATAAATTACCACATGTCGACTTTTCTATGTCTACCGGTTTCAAGACATTCCTGTCGTTTTGTCAGGACACTAATTAAACCAACATGTAAACCTACTTTACACCCTTAACCTATTAAACTCACGCCACTCCCTTCATTCCTTCCCCCCTTTTTTCAACAATTTCTCAAACAATATAAAATATTTTATGTGTTTATTAAAATGCATGTCGTGTTGGTTTTATATTTGAGTGCAACAACTATGGTGAAGGTGTATTGTGGATTTGGCATGTTGGTTTCATTAGTGTCCGGACGAACAGACGGGGACATCTTGGAATCGTTCATTTTCTTAAAACCAGTTGACATAAAAAAGTCGGTTAGTGGTTATATAAAAATATTTTATAACATTTAATATAATGTTAAATAGTTTAATTTAGTATTCTATTTGCTTACAAAAGGAACCTGATTAGTTGGTGGCTCCAATACAAATGCCTTTTCATATTCCCGACTTCTGCCAATATTTTATAATGCTCACTGAATTGTGTCATCCTATAATACGGTAGAGATATGGTTTATAACAACGTATCAGATTAAAGTAGGACTCAGTTATGCAAAACTTTGACGTTTCTGTAATTGATCGCCTACAAACTAAATAATTACCTGGCTAAGAAATAGATCAGCAACGTTTTATTATAATTTTATTTATTATTTTATAAATTTATGGCATAAATAAGTATGCTTATTTGTTATATCATTTCTGAAAAACGATTATAATGTAGTTTTTTATTTATTCAGATATTTATAACATTTCAGAAAAGAGACCCGATTCATTCTTAATACAATAATAGATCACAAATTACAGTGGATAGTTATGTTATTAAAATAATATAACAAAATGTAAAAAGATAAATTAAAAGTTAGAAAGTGCTTTCCTAAGGGAAGGCCCACTGTCGTGAAATATGTCGACATCCGAGGCGATGCGATTAAGTAGCAAGATTGCTCTACCAACCGCCATAACCATTGGCAGGTTGGTTCTGCATCGCGGTAGGTAAAACAATCGATGCTGTCTTTGTCGAAGATCAGGTACGAACAGACCTACATCCATCAGAATTTCTGAGTATGTGTTAGGGAGCTTTGTAGTTATCTTTTTTCTTATTCTGCTATCTATGTACTGTTGTTAAGTTAAACAAGTGCAATTTTTTTTTTATCATAATGAATGTATTTTTAATTATTTTCACGGGCTTTTACATTTGAAACATATAATATTAACACTAATACATATGTTCATATATTTTTAAACTGCAATGTGATAAATTAAATACAAATATAATGAAATTACAAAAACAATAATAGGACTCGAACGCAAAATTGCTAAATGATAAAATAAATTCTCCTTCTTCTTCTTCTTTTCCACATCCGCTCCTAAGTGGAGCATGTGAACATCACCAGTTGCCTCCAAGAGACCCTATCACCAGCCAGCACTCTCGCTTCTTCCCATGTCAATCCAGCGCCCCTTAATTCCGCCGTCTAAAGATCGTCATTGACGGCCTTCCAAGACGGCGTGATCTCGCAGGTTTAAAGAAGAGGCAAATTGTCTTTGGGTTCTCCTGAGGCATGCGCAGCACTTGTTCAAGCCAGGTCCACCGCCGCATCCTCAAGACGCTCGTTATAGGAGGCGGTTGCGTCCGTTCTCGGACTTCAATGTTCGTTATAAAATCGAACCACCTTTTACCTTATATTCTTCTCAAGCACTTACTCACAAAACTCAGAAGTTTCGCCAACTTCTTGAAATGCCAAGATTTGCACAAGAACTGGCATTATACAAGCGTTGAATAATCGGCATTTCGTTTTGACCGAATATAGACTAGAGTTCCAGACAACACGCATCATATTAAAAGTTGATCCAGCAATTCCTAGGCGGGTTGCGAGCTCTTTATGCATGCTTCCATCCTCAGTTATGTGTACTCCCAAGTATTTAAAGCTGTCAACTTTCTCAATCCTTTGTCCATTATTACAGAGAATAAATTATTCTACTATTAATGAAATTCCTTCTTAAAACGTTGATATTGAACAGCCAGAAAAATAAAAAGAGCTAAAATTAATTGCCAAGTTCGCGTTCTCTCTGAATAGACTATAATTTATCATATATTTTACTTAGGCTTATTAGTACTCATATAATCTCATTATATGAGTTGGTCCCATTGTATCTTAGTTCAGTCTAAATTTCCTGCCGGTCGAAAAATAATTGTACTATTTTATTTAAACACAACTTTTAAGTATATTCTTAACTACCCGAAATACCTAAGAAACTGTTTATATTGAATGTACTTTTTTTATTTTAATGACTAGATTTTAAAAGAACGGCGCACACTGCTTCGTTTAAAACAAAAAAAAAAAAAACATAAAATAAAATAAATTTAAAAAAAATGTTTTTAACCACTATTTTTTTTTCCACCAACCGGTTTTAAAGAAAACAAGTTCTTCGTCAAGGTTTACGTAACTAATGAATTAATTCCTTTTTTATTTTTATCATGTTAACTAAATACTACACATGGACCCAATAAATCGAGTCTTTATTTCTACGACTAAAAGAAATATTGTTTATTTGGTTATTTATTGATTATCTTAAAATTACCAATAAACTTATCAATGAAACTTCGTGGTTTTGTTTTACTTTTTATTATTTTGACCAACGAGCGCTTTTGCCTTGGTGGGCATCTTCAAGACTGGTAAAAAACTGGCTTATAAAAAGATAAACTAAACCAAGAAGTTTCATTGATAAGTTTATTTATAATTTTAACATAATCATTAACTAAGGAGTTTTATCAATAAATATCAACAAAAAACATCAACATTATGTTTTTTTTTTTTCTTAATATGAATGGCTTTTTTAATTTCTAAAATTTCTAAGTTGTCTTATTTCAATATTTTATTTTCAATATGATTTATTTTATTATAATGAATAACCATAAAGTTAGTGCTTCAAATATAAAATTAAGATATAAATTCGCTTCAGAGTTTTTGAACGAAGAGGTTATGAAAGGATTCCAGGATAATCGGCTCGACAAATGCATGTTTAATAGGTCTGACTAATTAAAGTGTTTACTAATGATTGCATACTAAATACATATTATACTTATTTGCGTTTACTTAGTTACAACATGCACTGTACCTGTAATAAATTATTGTTTGTTTTTAATTTTTTAAAGAGTTTTTCTCGAAAAACTTAAAAATATTTTTTTTTAATACGTAATAAATAGCAACTAATTTTCAGTTTTATTTATTTTTTCCTTTTTTAAAACCTTAACTAAAAAATCATTTTTTTTAAGAGACCACGTACACGATTTTCACGCAGGGTTTTTTTACATTAACAACTTTATTGAATCAAGATAAGTTTGTGCTAGTGCAAAATAACGTTTTGTATAAATTCAACCTAAAAAATTAAACATTTTACTCTTTAAACACACACTTTTACGTAAATTTAAATGTCGTTTTGGTTAAGTAATATATAATTTGTTTTTTTTTAAAATAATTATCATATTTAACACAACAATACTGCGCGGCATTATAAAATGGCAAAATTTCCTTACACAGTACAACATTAATGAATTATAATTCATTTGATAATATTTAAAGTTAATAAATTTTAAAAAATATTCTGAACTAATTTATGCTGGCAAGAATAAAAAAATTTAGAAAACAAACCGTATAAAAATACCGTATATTCTAGATATTTTTTAACTTATAAATGCAAAAAACTTAAAATTACCGAAATAAAATCTTTTACTATTCTCAAATCTTAAATCAAGTGATATTTTCACTTTATTGGTAATTTTATTTATAAGAAGAATAAAAGTTAGACTTTCATCAAACAGGATTTTAAGAGATTTTAATGTATATACATCTTTAACTTGTGATACTTAGTAAATAAACTCCTTATTGTTTTATACCTTGGCGTAGGAGTATTTTAAAGTATATAAGAGTATCACACTATATTAGTAAGAATTTAAGAATGTTTTGTATTATTAAGAGCCTAATTGTATAGAGACAGCCTACATGATATGAGATACAGTACTTAAAAATGCGGAGTTGCCAAAAGTGGAGAGTTACTGTTTGGTGTTAGCCCACTATTTAAAAAAAATAAAAATAATTGGTCGTTTTTAATTCAATAGTTTTCCACAAGATCTGGACAAATTTTCAAAAAAAATATTTATTTTTTTATTTTTCTACAATATTTTTTTCATAGCTGTAAAAGCAACTCTCCACCCGCGATACAGGTGAAGTCCTTTCGGTATTCAACAGACTTTTCTTTGTGAAGCTTTCCGACAGTTGTTAAACCTCGTAATGGCCGACAATTAAATTAATAGCCGTAGGAAACAAATAATCGGCAATCAAACTAATTACTTACGATCAAATTCACTTCAGGTTTCTTGACGTTTAACCCTTTCAGACCTTAATGAATTAATGTAGATATAAATACTTCGCATTTTGTGCGTAAATACCCAGTAAAGGAATAAGTTTAAAAACATTTTTTTCAATCGTTTTTACTTAAAAATAATTTATTTTTGAAATAAAACAAGAGCAATACTTTAGACCACAAATCTGTGCCCGGTTTCATTGCTTTGCGACATATTCGAGACAGGTATCTTTATTGTAAAATTCGATGTGTTGAACAAAACAGAAAGGACAGAGATATTTTTTAATCATTTTCAGACATCGTTAATGACTGTAATCAGCCTTACTGAGATAGGACATTATAAAGAGCCGTAACCCCACTAATAATATATAAAACAATATTTAAACTAATTAAAATATCATCATATCAACTCGTTTGTTACCTGGAAACACTTTATTAAAAGTTTCTTTACACAAAAATAGCTGAATTAAAATGACTTATACAATTTTAAATTTTGTATCTTTACTGTTTCTCGAAGATGTCGCGAAAGCGATGAAACCGATCACTGGTTTTTCTAAATTTGTTGATGAAAGTATCACTCGTCTTTTATTTCTATAATAAATTAAAATGAACTTCTATCAAGATTTCACACTTACAAACTTGAATGTTCTTAAAATTATTTAACTTCCATTTTTAATTTACACAGATTCTCAAACTCATAAATTGACAAAGTTCGTTAACCACTTGTTATTATCTTCGTATTTTTGTTGATGGGGGTCAATAAATAGGGTTCCAAAGTATAGATATAAGGTCCCGAAGTCACTACAACCCGAGCAGATCTATTTTTAAGCCAATTACTAAAATTAGCAGAAAAAACCAAGATGTACATAAATATAACAGCTTGCCCACCACATACCGCACACCGCATCTGAGGACATAAGTCTCCTTGGCGGTGCCCTCATACACGGAAAATTTGCTCGTTGTCAAACGAGAAAAGCTATCCAAAGGAGCTCTCTGAAATCTGGTAGCCTTAGCATCTTTGTGCTGAAAGAAAGTAATCCAGAAGTACATAATATGTACTGCATTGGATTGAGAAGAGAGGAAAGTGAATTCTTCACTGACTGGGATTAAATTGATTGGACATGATCAATTCGCCGAAATTATTACAAAACTTTTTAAAATCTTTTATATTCTTTTTCGAAGCCACCAGATCTGTATATCCGACAGGACCTATAACAGGGCCACGGATAGTAGCGAGAAGCTCCATTCAGTAATCATAGAGAAGGAGAAAGACACAAGACCACAGGATGTGTTCAGAAGATTGGTTAGGATATCCGCAATAAAAAAAAAAAATTCGGTAGGTTAACCGCCGGACTCTTTTTTCCAATCCAATGTTTTTACTCCTGTGACGAGTAAAAACATTGGGTATACCCACACACAAACCAGGGCTGGGTTCGTTTAGTCCCCACTTTTGGATCATGTGTAATTATTAGATGCTTAGTTAAACGTCGACCTCGTGGTTCAGCGCATTTGCCTAGCACGTAAGAGGTCTCGGGTTTGATTCCCGACATGGTTGACAAAAAATATTTCATTTAAAAAGTGTTTTTACACAAGGATAGTTCGCAGTCCCTGGACTGGCATCTGTAGCGTAAGACTAATCATCTTATCTTCATGTTACAAAAATTAAAATAATTTTGATGAGTTAAACGGTTTAGATCATCTTAAAATTAAATTTTTGGTATATTTCTAATTTCAATAATTGAGGTTGAAAAAATACAGAGTAAAGAAAGTTTGTTTACAGACATAGTAAAATATAAAAAAAACACCCCCAGAAAATTACAAACTTGCTTCTCACTTAGAGCTTAGTGTTCAGCATTAAGTTAAAAATAATAGCTTTTAAAATATTATATAGCTAAACGCGTTTCGTAAGTTTGTGAAACAAACTACCTTGAACGGACACCTGCCTATATGAGAGCTTGCCATAAACTTATAATTTATAATAAAGATATTTTTAATTAATTTTTGTTCACATTTATTAAATTCTTCATAATGAAGAAGCTCAGTGTCTTTTTTTCTTTTTTATTTGTCAATGGAATATTAAACTAAGCCAAATATTTTTATATATTTTTTTTATACCGTATTATAAGGGTTATGACTTTTTAAAGTTTTGTATTTCTGAAAAAACTCGTGTGTGACGTCAGAGGTTATTCTATGACAGTTCTTTCGATTGGTTCGTTTACGGTGACCAAATCGGATATCCTTCAATGCTCTTATATCATTGGATGGTTCATATAAACCAGTGACGTCATTTAAATTAGTGCGTTTTTATTAAAATATTTGTGATTATATTTTTCGTACATTTTTGAGAAATTTTACCTTACAATTTAATGCTCGAATTTTTACCGCGCGCAAGAAAATATTTCTTTTATACAATTGCCCGTAGGGCTGAAGTTCTTCATGGTTTACTTCTAATTGAGAAATCTGGCCATCATTGGAATGAAGCAAGTGAAAATGATTTATTCTACTGTTTCTAACTGTAGGTGCATGTGCTCTTCCTTAAACCCCAACTAACTAACCTGGGCACTGCGTACAGTGCATATTGCACAATTGCCTTATTTCAAGTTTTGTTAACACGAAGACAATACAATAGATGTGACAATATTGTCTTGTGACAGCTCCGTGAACAGCCTCGACAGCGGAGAACAGAACGCTGGGACAGTACGAAAACTCGGCCGCAGTTCACACGAGACCGCTGCGAAAATGAATCCACAATGGCGTTTATAACCAGCAAGTTCACGAAAAACATTATTTAT
Source organism: Micrasema longulum (assembly GCF_059751315.1). Lineage (NCBI taxonomy): Eukaryota > Metazoa > Arthropoda > Insecta > Trichoptera > Brachycentridae > Micrasema > Micrasema longulum. Next base: position 787,513 of record NW_028277652.1, on the reverse strand, counting down.
TCTATGCCAAGATATATTGAAATTGTTAAAGTATAAACTAAACCATAGAATGAAGAATAGTCCAGAAGGAGCGTAGAATCATATTTGAATACATCGGACTGTGTCTGAAAAACCACCCAGTTTGCCCCACTTTTGCCACGCGCATGCGTGAAGTTGCCGCGTAATGTTGCCAGATCGCGAAAAATATAACCATAACACAAATGTAAGATTACATACATTTTTTAAAGTTGTCTAAAATTTTATTGTACTTGCGGAAACATTGATTGACACAACAAAGTAGATAAAAAAAGGGTAATTTAGCGAGAGTAATTGAATTAATGAAGTTTGAACTTGAAAAATTTAACAAACTTTTTTTTACATTTAGTGGATATTTTTATGTAATGTTAAATAATATATGATGAGCAAAGTATCGTTAAAAATTTGACTACCCTGGTAGCACCAACAAAATGTCCATTTTGTTTTCTTTGACAATCTGACAGATGGAAAAATAATTGAAATTTGAAGGAATGCATTAGCTACTCACACATGCATTTGCTATTTACACTAAAATGTGATCCCGTTCTATTTCTTTTAAATCCCAGCAGTATTTTTACACTTTAAACGACACAACACGGCATAGTTGAATTAAAATCAGAAGTTGCGTACTGAGCGACGTTCACAAAGAAACTAATGGGTCAAAACGTAAGACTACTCCTTTAAGAATAGTTAAGTCGCCTTCTATTTGTTTAATTTTATGAACTAAACTTTAAAAAATATTTTTTTGTTAAAAATTGTGGCAAAATGCATGGGAGCGACACGTACGCGTCGAGCAAATCGCTATTGTAACACGGCCTTGTCCAAGCGAGTCTACATGAGAACAATGTTGCCGCTCGCGGTGATGACAGTAATCATTTTTCCGAAGAGATAGACTGCCCGTAACAATGTCCTATCATACAAATTCCTGTTCACACGTGGTCGAGTCCTGGGACTCCAATATTGTATTGTCCACGTGTAAACAATACTTTACTGTTAGCGCTTAGTGAAAGAGAGATCCTTTTTGAATTTTTTTATTTCGGACATGAATTACTCTTAATGTTACTTCTATTATACAAATAATTTCATACTTACAATGTAAACATATTAGCATGGCTTAACAAAACACTCGCTCTAAATTGGATTTTTTTAAAGCAAAATGAAAAACTGATGTAAAATAAACCCTGGTAATGCATAGACTTAAATGTAAATGTTTTAATTGTGTATTTTTTAAACATTTGCAAAATGGGAAATGTATGGCGGTAGAGTATTTATTAAACTAGTAAATAACAAATCACAAGCTCTGAAAATGACATAACTTTTGAATTTTCTTTTGTAAAGTTGTTTTTTTCTGTTTTATTATATGTTAACCATGATAGTCTGTGTCCGGACAAATAAATAATACAATTCTACCTAGGACTGGTGTTTTCGACTGCCCTGAGGTAAAAATGAGGCAAAAATTGTGAAACTAGAAATTGTGTGAAGATAATTCCGCCTTGTATTGTAGTGGCTGGTGTGTTTGACTACCCTGCTTGGGGTCCAAGTTTTGATTCCTAGTAGACGTTAAATGTTTGTTTTAAATGTGGTTTCACACTGCAATGTTTTATCATTTCTAGACTGGTATACGAAGCGTAAGATTGATCACTTTACGTTATACGTAACATAAATGATTACGTAACATACGCTGCAATTGTAGTAGACTACCAATGATCTACTAGTTGCGTATAAGCCATTTTTTATTATGACGATTGTTATTTACTAAAACTAACTTAGGTGCTTTGCTTTTCAATTATTGCAAATAAAAATACATTTTAAAAAAAAGGAGAAAATAAATGTTCCGCGCAGTGATTTGTCTTGTGATGAAATCTTCATTTTTACACATACTTCCATTGTTAAAGTAGACGTACGTAAACCTTCATGTGGGGTCTTACCTTGAAGGTCCTTTGAAGGCTGTAGTTATTCATAATTTTGCCTTGCCGACATAAAACATTCCGCACTTGAACAAAATGTAATTATTATTTCACACTCGAACAGCAAAAGCTCGTTTCATACAAGTTTTACGGCAGTGTAAAGAAAAGTAAAAAGACTCAACTAGTAACTTAAAATTCCCATTTTGTCAAATTCATAAAAACAAAACAAAATACAAAAAAAACTTAAATTTTTTTAAACTGATGAATTACCGAAAAACACTGAAATTAGTGTACTAGCGCACCATTGTAATTAATTATATGTTTGTTTCATTTAGTGCAAATAAACGAACATATAAGATAGTTTTATAATCTGAAAAAACCTAAGGTTGAATTGGATAGATTATTTTCAGAAAAATACGCCCTTAACTCGTACCACTTCATTTTGCTTTTGTTATTTTGGCTATCTTGCAGGCTATATGCATGATAGCTTACTAGCACATTACGAAGCAAACAATAATAAAATCAAGGTAATTATCTGTTTCAGTTATTCAGTTGAACGTATAAGGGAGTTGTCTCTGTGCATAATAAGGTTTGAATACGAGTAGAATTATTAACATGTTAATTTAGCTAAAGGACGTCAAGAATGGTAAACAGAGCCATCATAGTTAACAATAGATACAACTTAGATTGGACACGTGTTGTGGTATGCAGTGGGCTAATTTATTCACGACACACCTAGCTAATATTCGCCATACAAATACAACAATGTAGAAGATACATAACAATGAATTGTGTTGTCGGAGGCGTGCCAACTAATGCCTGATTAATAGTAGCGAATATATCATTATTTCTTCTTGATTACATTAAAAATGTAGAAGCAACACTGTGTTTTTCTATCATTGAAAAATTAGATTTAATTTACAAAATAAATTATTAAAAAAATCGATCTTTTTATCATCAATTAAGCAATCCATTTGGTAGGTTTTTATCAAAAAATACTTGTTAATACTCACTGATGTGCCACGTTGAGATTTTTCCATTAGATATAATTGAATGACATACCTAAAACAAGAAAAACTTATTAAATTATAGTGAAAAAAGGCGTGATTAAATGGCTGAAATCACATAAAAATTTAGTTTTCCTGATAAAAAAAGTATAAAATTAGCTTTCTTAATAGTATATCTTTGAATGGTTTCTGTAATATACGAGTGCAATATAGTTATGTATGTTATCTGCAATTCAATTCAGCATTCTTAATATTTAAAAAAAAAACATATACAAAATAAAAGCATAAAATATTACAACAAAATACAAATTTAAAAAAAAATTACACATATGTGTACATTTCTGTTTCATAAATTTATTAATTATTTTTATTCCGGATAAAAATGACTTCATTTGCAATCTCTATGTCTAACTTGGGAGGAGCATTTCATTATACTTTTTATTTTCTACATACGTATTTTCGTATCGATATCATATTTTCGTAAAAATATTGATTTAAAATGTGTATTTGAAGCACTAATTTTGTGGTTTTTCATTTAAATAAAATGAAAACAAAACAATGTTGTTTTAGCCACTTTTTTTCGTCCGTAGAAAAAAATAATAAAAAGTGGTGAAAATTTTTTTTTTAAAAAGTTTCATATTTATTTTATTCAAAAAAGTAATTATTAGTGACATCATAATTTAAGTTATTTTTGCTGTTACGACGGGGAAAAGTATATTTTTTTATTGTTTTCATCACACCTATTAAATCCGTTTTAAACCAATATCAAATAAAATAATTTAATTATTTAGGTGCTTATTTTCTTAACAGACCACGAAAATCCTGTAAATCATGTAAATTTGAGACAACCTTTTTACTATTTAGAATATTTTCATTTTACCTTGCTCTTTAGCGCTGAATTGTGCGTAATGCTTTTTAGTCAATGAGATTATTTGTGTTTGAACTTCGCATAAATTATTATTTTGACATATCTCAGTGTGTAAAGGTTCCTTTTTGATACATTTGCTATTGCACAGTACTGAAGTCAGGTTGATTTTTGTGATTTACAAGTGGCAACATTTGCACTTCCTACTAAGTGGAAGCCATGCTGTGAAAGTTGAACACTGAGCACTTTTGCCTAGAGGCGACATTGCCTCAGATTATTATCGCTGTTCACTTGTCGATTTATGCTCTAACGCCGATATTATTTGAAGTCAAAGATTGCCTTCATATGTACACATATTATTCTAAGTTAGTAGATCCACTTAAAGCGCTTTAGATCTCCGTTATTATTAAATTATTGATTCTTATTGATATTAAATATAGTGAATACAAGTTAACACGGGAAGTTTAAAACGTCTTTAAATTATTTTTTTTAGCCGTGTATTTTTCTACACGATAGTAATTAGGTGCTCGTACACCTGGGAAAATTTCAAAGCATTTCCAACTAAAATATTATTTAAAAATTAGTTTATCTGTCATGTTAAATTTAATGTAGATAGAAAACTTGTATTATGTAAGCTATGTTGTTTTTGAGTGGAAAAAATTGCTCGAACATAAAATTACAAAGACTAAAATTGAATGTTTATTTATTTATTTATTATTATTTATTTATTATCATTATATTACATACACAAAATTATAATTTATGTAAAGTTGCTTTGACTGTCTAACTAGGGTTATTTACCCCGTTCTAAGACAGTCAAAAAAATATAAAAATCAGTAATTAATTTATAGAAACAGTTATAAAGATACAGGACAAAGTGAAAAACAAAGTAAAAAATGGAGTAAAAACATGGTATAAAATGTAGTAAAAACATAGTAAAATGTAATAAAAACATAGTAAAATCGTAGTAAAAACATAGTAAAAATGTAGTAAAAACATAATAAAAATGCAATATCATTTAAAAAGCAATATCGAATACGTACGGGTTTTTTTTTATGAAAATAAAAAGTGGTTTATTTTAAATATTAAAATATATAACGTTTAAAAAAAACCCTTTATCATTACATTTTTTGCTATCTATTAATATAGGGAACAAATCAGTATAAATATGTGTATCTTATTTCCATGAGCTACTTTAACTAGTTTAAGGACAAAATAAATTATTTATAAGCACATCATATCTAAAAAAAAAGTATGAGAATACAGGAAAAAAACTAAATATACATCATATAAAATTATTGCTTATAGGTTTAGGTACTGTTAAAAAATATATAAAAATAATATTCAAAATATTTAAAAAGATTTTAAAGGGCTTTATTTTAACAATAATCATGCTTCAGTAAAGTTGCCGAATGGTCCAGAGCCAAAATGAAATATTTTTTGGACAATTCGAGATCATTATAGAATATAGAATTAGGCGTTTACCATACCAAATATTAGGCTAAATTTTAAGAAGATTACGGTGTAATAATTCAATTCATTTTTTGACAAGGATGGTAGGTACCTCCAGAGCTCTTGATTAATCATTATGTAGACAAGTAACAATCATGTTTTGAAGTAAGTCGATCATCTTGTCTTGTTTCTAATAGAAACGCCTATTTGTAAAGGGTGAGTAACTAAACAGGTTAATTATTGAGCTTAGAACTAACTTTGTGGCGTCGACGCGTGATGATTTAATAGAGATATTATTTGTCAAAAAAATTTATTTTTAAAAAAATACCGATTTTTCCATATAAATATCTAATGCTCTACCTCGAAAACAAAATAAATGGCTAACATTTTGTGGACATCTGTCTAATGTCTTAATAAAATACATTGAATGCAAAATAAACTAAAAAACAAAAAAACACAAACCAGTTTGGAAGCATTTAAAGTACTATCTAGTTAAAATAATAAATATACAAAAAGAGAAAATTGCACTGTTTTGTATCCATTATATGTATAAAAAAAAACAAATATGTTTAGTCCATTCAAATGTTTATGCTTATGTGAGTAATAAATAAGTTTTCATATTTATCATTCAAATGAGCGAGCTACTACAAAAGTTGTATGTTTACTTAGTTCAGTGACAGGCACTTATACATTAAAATAGGCGTATAAAACATTCAAATGCATTGTTCTAACTTGACTAATATTGGTAAGCTTTTATAAGATCGATATTTTCCATGTCGATCAATAAAACTTTTATACGACTGGTCATGAAAATAAAGAAGGTACAATTCACCCTCCTACAACACAGATAAGCTTCTATAAAATGCCTTATTTTAATATAAAACTCAGAGCCAGTACAAAAAGAAGGGTGAGGTTAAAAAAATTTTTTTTTTTTTAATTAAAATTTAGTCTAACAATTTGGTATTTGTTTGTCGAACAGATAAGTATAATTTTCCAGTTTGTTAAATTTGGATTTGATCTATGATTTTCTTTCTCATCGCTGCCAAACGTTGTTTTAGGTTTTCGCCCTCAATTAAAGTTCGACTATGGTTTGCAAGTTTGTTGTAGATTATCCGGTACCAAAACAGGCGATTTTAAATCTCGCTTTTGAATGTATGTCTTCTTTTGGCGGGTAGGTCAGCTTAAAAAATGTATTTTTTTACTTGGTATAAGCATTCTTGAAATTTTTTCTAAAATCAGTTCTTATATTTCACAATTTTCATAATTGTTAATCTTCTCGAAATTAAATTGAACGTCTAAAGCCATTTTGTAGGAGGGATTACACAACATTTGTAAAGTGTTAGAGTGAAACCGTGGTGTTGGAGAACGTATTATACGAGAGTTGCCTGTATTCTGTTTTGTAATTCAAAATTTGCATTTTTAATTTGTCATTTATTAATTTTGTCCATGCTGTTTTTTTTATCTTATATAATAAAATGTTATTGACTATGAAAAGAGTAACTTTTTTTCTCATCTAAGCCTAGTATTATTCTGTCACATTAACCGTTACTCGCCAAATAATCTAAATAAAGTGCAGTAATCTAGTGTTATATTGAAAGCGGTTCAGAATAAGGTAGCGATGGGCGGGGCGTGCGAGCCGCGGTGGCCGGACATTGAAAACCTAACCAACGGCTACTTGATTTATGGTTGCGATATTTATACTAACTAATAAACTGTTCGAGACGCCGCGCCGCCATATTTATTCTAAGTTATTAGCTGTTTGTAATCGTGAGATGTGAGCGTTCGCGGCTGTTCCTGTTACATTGCACAGAAAAGTTGCCTCGGCACAAGCATCAACAAGAATTTTCGTTCGTAAATAATTTGTACAGAGTCGAAACGAGCGCGAATGAAAATGTCAATTGCGTAGCATGTTGGGACTGCAAGGTCGAAAATTCGTTCGTATTCCTCACAATATTTGTACTGAAATCCATAACATGCATGGTCAAATTGACCATTGACCATTCGAAAAGCGACAGTAGCGTCGTAATAAAGTTATTTAAGCATTGCTTTCATTTGTCGAAGTAATCAGTCAATCTTAACAAAAAAAAAAGCAAAATCCTCATGAATGAACATTTAATATTATTCATAAACACTCTGCCAAATTAAGAATTAATTAAATTTCGCCCATGTCAAATTGTGAAATCTTCATTAGAACACTTTTCACCATCTACATGTCGTACCTATGCTAAATAAGAGTCATAACTCAAACAAATTTGATTTCGATTTAAATACATACAAAATGAATTTTAAAAAAAACTAAAAAATACGCTTATTTGTACATTTACAATTATTGACCACTTAATTGCCTTTTGACATAGTATGGGCATTTACATTTACTTGAGCTCAACTAATCTCAAACACGGTTATTATATTTTAATTAGATATTTTCATCAATATTTTGAGTTTGTCCAAATTTTTGTAGACAAGGACTGGATTCAACTCCCTGGGGAGCTGTTAACATTAACATATTACAACAGAGATGAAGAACATTTTAGAGAGGGAAATATATAAGTCTAGGCATCTACAGGGCTTATGACCTGTCATTGGCTGGTTTAAGTGACTACTTAACACACTGTGTAAAATTCACCATTCTGCCCATATTTGAACATCTACATTCCTTCAATTCTTTCATCTGTTGATTTTTGTGAAGTTAAATAAAGGTTTCAGCTCTTTTACTTCACAAACATCAACAAATGAAAGGATTGAAGGAATGTAGATGTTCAAATATGGGCAGAATGATGAATGTTATACAGTGTGTAAAGTGGCCATTTAAACCACAGAATGACAGGTCATAAGCCCTGTAGATGTCTAGACTTCTAAATTACCTTCTCTTAAATGTTCTTCATCTCTGTTGTAATATGTTAAGGTACTTTCATTATGACAATCGAGATTTTCAAACAAAGCCTTAAATATATTTGAGACAAATCCAAATATACGAATGTATGACACATCCGCATTCCTTAAAAGGGTGAATAGAATCTCAAAAAAAACTAAATAAAGAAATCATGGTTTTAAGACAGCACGTTATTTGAGTTTTTAGGCTCTCTTGGAATTTTGCTTTCTGAGTCATGACTCTATTTTGTAGGAAATTATATACTTGCGTTCGGTGTTATAAACTTATCATTATTATAAATATATAATAAATGTAAACATACTCAAAAAGAATTATAAATAAATAAATAATTCCGTCGTTTTAACACTTTATTGTATTACCATTTCTCACACGTTTGACAAAATTTAAAATTATAAATAGAAAAATATTCGTGGAAATATTGTAAAATACATGTCCTTTTCCAACTGAAAATTTAATGTTTTTGATTTGAAGCTGACGTGTATACTAGTATATCTTCATTAACCTTAATAAAACGTTTAATTTTGTTTGCTACATGAAATCAAAACTTGAACAATTTATGCTAGCAACAAAAATATAATATTTTGCATAGGCGATCGCAAACACTTTCGTTCGGGTACCTAGATTCGTGCATAGTTATCTACGTGAGTGAATTGTGGCGAGTTAACGCTGAATAAGGAACGTTTGATTAAAATTAGTAACACTATTGCACGAAAATGGCCAGCAGCTTCTATCTGACGCCCACGACGACCAACTATGGAATAAACTGCATTATAATCTAAATTCGTTTCGCATTGTTCCGCAAGCCATACGAATGTCATTTGGAAAAATTATCGCGTGGGTTTTGACTTACTTATTGTGAAAGTGGGTGCGAGATTTGAAGTAAAAACATTGCGAGTAAAACATTGTTTACGTTTTGTTGCTTGTTTTTTTAAGAAGAGGTCAAAATTTGTTTACTCTTTGCTTATATATCCTATTTTCATGTTAGAATATTTCGATTAATATTTTGGTGAGTGTGCTGGTACATGTTTTAAAAATAATAATATAATTGAGTTGTTTAATAGTTATCAAAATACCATTTTAACTATGTATGATGATGTATTAAAACACAAAACCTACTGCAAAATAAAAAAATATATATATTTTTGCTGTATATGTATATTCTCAAAAGATCTTTATGTTAAATGTTAAAAATATTTAATTTTTTTAAAGGAATAACCCACTAAGCTTCTATTTTAAAGGCTTATCAGCAGGTAGTAAAGAGAGGATATGGATGGAAGCAGTGAAAAATACACCGCAACACCCAGACTAATTGAGAAAAAAATCTTTCTTGGATGTCTTTCTTGCAACTGGCGGGAATCGAACCCGCGACGCCAGTCTCACAATTAGCCGTCCAACCAACTGCGCCACGGCAATGCAATTTTTATTTTTATTTTCAGATTATTGTTTTGAAAAATATATACCTACGACTTTTTTCACTAATTAGCATTTTAGGGTTTTGCTAATAACTTTGTAATAGTTGGTAACCGCAGTAAGAAAACCTGTTTTAGAAGAATTCTGTGAGAGAGTGCTGTGGTTTGCTTTGTAAGGAATAAGGAAATAAAATAACTAAAAATTGTCACCCAGCGGAGGTGATATGGATGGCTGTGCCATATACCGAGGATGCCTCCTGAGAGCCTTAACTACGCTTGCCTACTTTACAAGGCATCGGGCTCTCGGCGTCTTGGACGTCCACTGCTAACCGTTAGTCGGCAGTTCGTATCAGTACTACGAAACACGAACTTGGCTTGGGAGGATGCACATAAGCTGGAAGTTGACAGAGATGCCTAGAGGCTCTATGTGTATATGCTCCAGTATACTCCAACTAGGGAGCGAGCATGGAATAATGATGAATAAGACATATTTTAAGGAATATAATTAAATAAATACAAGTAAAAATATCCACCCATTAAAAGCATTAACTACGACCCATTGCCCCTGTGTAATTAATATATATATTACCCTCAAACTGGGCTTAGACTATGCTGCCGTCGTGACTTAAGTAAAAAAGGCAGCTTTTTGTCGAAAATCATTAAATGAGGTTGGTATTAGGTAAATTCTCCAATGAATTCCTAACCATTTGATATATGGAAATGAGCAGTAAAAACATCATTTTAATACAAAAAAATGATATAACATATTTTAAGTTTTTTATTAAATTAACTTATAGTAAATTCAGTTTCAAAAATCTGTTTCACTAAGTTGTGTTTTTATAAATTTAATAACATGGATTAAGATCATTATTATCAAAATTTCATCAAATTACTTGACTGTCACGCCATTTATACCAGTCACCAAAGGAATTATTCCTAACCATGCAATTAACACAGATTATTTCTTGTTTATTTACTACTTCAATTTAATCATGTCACAGTGAAAAGATTGTTGGTTCTTTCTTTTTTATTTTAATTATTTAGGTATAATTATTGATGGTTACTTAAATCAACCTTGACAAATCAGTGAGTCATAGTAGACACAATTAGCAGTTTACAATGGAGTCCTGGTCCTGACCCTGATGTATGGGAGCGAAGTATAGACTTGGAAAAACAGAGATATAAGTAGGCTGAATGCTGTCTAAATGCGATCTCTCGGGTGAATGTGTGGTTAAACTATGTGCGATTAGGCACAAACGTTGAGATCTGTGCATTATATAAAGATGAGATAAGCATTATCGACAAATTCAAGAAAGGAGTTCTGCGTCTGTTTGGACTGGTATATCGAATGGACAGCGAAAGGATGGCAAAAAATATTAACAACGCAAATGTTCATAGATGCAGAGATAGAGAAAGACCGAGAAAGACATGGCATCGCCAAATCCAACAAATACTTGAAGATGGACATGTTAAAAGTTGGAATCAGTTTTCAGAGTTGCAGAAACGCGTTTATTTGACATTTAAAAAAAATACAATATATCACAAATTGTTACCCACTAAGTCCAAAGACTTTTCGGTGTGACAAATTATTATTATTTATATTTTATTTTTCAAATTAATTAATTATTTTAAGCGGCGCGCGTGCATGAGAAGATGTATGAATCTAGAGAAAGCGAGATATGTATGCAAAGGTAATGTGATGTGGCGTTCTATCCTCTCTGCCTACCCTTACGGCGAAACGGCGTGACGGTTTGTTTTTTTTGTTTGTTTGAAGTTTTTAAAGCCATAACACAAAAAGCAAAAACTAAATTTTCTATAGGTATGACACACAGGTTTCATACTTCAGAAATAATTGAAATACTGTGTTTTTACTTACAATTAATTTCGGTTTTTTTTTAACTGCATAAAATTGATAAATACTATAATGTATCATATTTCAAAATACTCCTCTTGCAAATAACAGATTTTTTTGCTTATGAAGGCAGTATACTGTACAGCAGGGGAGAATTGTGTATAGAAGCGATTATGCGCAGCTTACCATTATATTTGACTATCCATAATAATGTTTTGCGGTGAATTTATTTACAGAAAAACAAACAAATAATTACTCTTTCTTATAAATCATTGTTACTATTCGTATGTTCGTATAAAACCATTAACAAAGCGCGCCCGGCGGCAGCAATGAGCCAAGGAACTAGCCGATTACTCCAGCTTATTCCTTCATACAAATAAGTTTACTGTATTTTGAACATGCTAAATCCAGTAGCGGGTTTTTTCCCAATCAGTAAACTTGCAAATTACACAAATTCTTTGAAGATTCTCGATTTGAAAAACAGTGTTTCAAACATTTTTTCTTAAGGGCTATTTTTCTTTGAGATGATACTTTTGACATATGACTCGCAACACTTGTGGCGCTCGACGCGGCCGTTTTTGGCATTATTAATTTCTAAAACAATTCGGCCAGTTGAAATTTCATTGAGAATACCTCATACTGACTGAATTTATTCATTCATAGTGCTATTTTTTATAAACTTTTGTAAAAGTTATGTGTCAAATAAATGGATAGCTACACAGCATGAAGATACATCATTTGAGTTTATTTCACAGATAAGAGTCACACAGAACCAAAAAAAAAATAGCAATTTAATTAATGTGTTACTAACATTATATTATGTATCTTCTATGTAGGTACAAATAAATGTTTTTTTTATGGCTTACCTGTAAATAAAATCACCCTTTCCCACTGCTGTACAGTAACAAAAACGAACATAAAAAAACTTTGTTATAAAACGTAAGGTATGTTAGATTATGCAAAATACGCAGAAATAATTTATTCCAGTCCCAAGGAGAAGATTGCAGACCTTGTTGCTTGTAGCAAAGTAATTCCACTGAGTGATAGTTGCATCGCTTAGTTCTTGCCGCTGAAGCTTTAGTCGCTGATTCGAGTATCTTCAGTGAGAGACTACTGATAGACTCCGCTACATATTAATTACAACATGTTCTCGTATATCAAATATATATTATTAACCCTTCATTAAGTCTAGTCTATACAGACCTCTTCTTTTACCATCTTAGAATTTGTAACTCTTATTGGATATTCTCCAATCATTCAGTACATAAAATGGTGTATTTTAAGTTTTTAAACCATAACCAAAAACTTGGTCTAGTATGGATATTTTTTTATTCTTTTTTTTTTATTAATAAATTTCATAAAAATTACATGTTTTTATTTTAATTCTACACAAATCTACTTGTATACATCTAGTAAATGTTATCACTGTAACACTCCAAAAAAGAGACTAGCTCTTGTGCTTGGAGAGTGACTTACACTGTTTTAGTTGTTTATTTATAAGAGTTTACATGATTTTTAATAAACGAATATATGAAAAAAAAAAAAACATAAAATAATAATACATTCATACTAATTACCATTTAATGCAGTTTTTACACGTGTTCAAAAAAAATATTTAGATTTACTTTAAATTTATTTATTAGTATATTATTTTTAATTGTTTATAGTTCATTGGGGTGATTTTTATAACTACACGGATTCTTTATGTGTGTCATATCGGATACACGGATATGATACATAAATGTTAAGTTTCATTATCATTCCCTCAAATTAAGGGGGCTAATAAGGGTGAATTTTTAAATTCTATCTGCTGATTTATTGAAATTCCTTCGTTATTACTTTTTATCCTATAAATTAAAATTTATAAACTATCTGACTTTGGATCTTTATGTTCTATATGTAAAATTTAAATGTCATTTGATACATAGAAATTATGTTTAAATTCATGTAAATGATACGTGCATAGTTTGATATATCGTTATTTAATCTATGTAAATCTAAATATTCTTTCAGTCTATCTAAAATTGCTCTAACGCGTTATCCTATATTATGAATAAGGACAATTACCTAATAAAGGTTTCAGCTCTTTAACTTCACTAAAATCAACAGATTGAAGCATTGAAGAAATATGGATGTTCAAACATAGACAAAAATGGTGAATGTTACATAGTGTGCAAAGTGGCCACTTCAATCAGCCATTGGCAGGTCATTGGCCCTATTAATGCCGTGACTTCCAGATAACCTTCATTAAAATGTTCTCCTTCTCTGTTGTAATTTTTTAATTGCATTTCAATTCATATATTCCATTTAAAAAAAAAAAATCTTGATCTTTATTATTAATTAATATTTGCCCAAAAGATTTTTAGTTTTATATAAAATGAATAAAATAAGATGTATTTAATAACTTCAAGTAAATCCCGCGAAATTTAAATTATGCTCCGTTTAAAACGGTGTGAAGATGGCTTAGCAAATATTCTTATAGGAATCTAACTTATCTCTATTCCAGGAGATAGTTTAATGATAATGCTTGCTAATGGCCGGGATATCTTGTTCATAATTATGTCAGAATCGTATGTTTTCGGATGATTAATAAATAGGCGCCGTAAATTAATTAATCACTTTGATAATGATTCAAGGATCTTGTGTCATGTGGAGTATGTAGAGAATACAGCGATGCATTGAATATTGCTTTAATGATCTGGTCAAAAAGTTAAACATACCGTTGTAATTTTAATTATTTAGTCAATTCAAATCTTTCATGAACTTTTCATGTGTGTGAATGACAGTACCTTTACGAATAAAATATTCTAGTTTACCTACAAACACAACGCAATTTGTAGTTCGTTTTTTTACCGACAAGCACTAACACATTAACATGAGCATATTAAACATTCGTACGTACTGTAATTATATGTCCTGACAAAGAGGAAGTAACTTTAAAACTGTACGACACATAACTAAAAAGTAATTTAAACAAATGGTGTACAAAACTTCATCATCATAATCATTTCCTTTCCACACCTAATGGTGCATAGGCCACTTCACTTCTTTGTTACATGAAGGTCAGATAATCAGTCTTACGTTTCAGGTACTAGATCAATGACTACAAAGTATTTAAGTGTTAAAACATACTTTATAATAAATATTTCATAATAAAAAAGGGTATAAAACCATTCCACAAAGTAAAAAATATTTCAAAATTTAAAAAAAAATATCAAAATTTGGTATTAGCTTCTAACAGCATGTGTCTAATCAGAACGTTGCTTTCATATTTTTGTGCAAATACTATGGTGAAGGCGTATAGTGTAATTTGCAGGTTAGTGTATTTAGTGTCCTGTCGATGAGACGGGTACGTCTCAAAACTGACTTTAGGTAGTTATATACAAATATGTTCACATTTATTATAATGATCGGTTACAAAATTTATGCTTACGTTATTAAAAGCCGTTTAAACGTGGACAACACAGTAGATAAGACGATATTGTCTTGTCCCAGCTCAGTGAACATCCTCGACCGCGCAGGACAGAATGCTGAGACAGTACGAGAATTCGGCAGCTGTAAGCGCTGTGAAAATGAATACATGACGGCGTTTATTACGAGCGGTTCACGATTCATTTAATTTTTTAAGGATGTATTGTAATTGCTAAAGATAAACTAAATTCTAAACTGATTTTTTTCTGCTACGTTTTTCGGCAGAAACTGCGGGGAGGACAATGCGGTCGCGCGTAGCAGTGGGAGTAATCGTTGTTCCGTGGAGATTTAAAACTGCCCGTATATTCCCACGACAATGACTCGGAACAATTTCTGTCTTTCGAATTGTTGTTAACGCGTGGACAATGGTCGAGTCCTTGGAGAGAACAATATTGTATTGCGCAAGTGTAAACGGTCTTTTTACATTAAAAATAAATTTGTTTAAAGAGTTTCAGGCATCAAATATTATTTGACCGAAAGACACACAATATTTTTAATAAGCCTAACTTAATAATTGTAAACAAAAACGAGGTTATTATTTTGTTTTCTTTAACGCTTTTAAATAAATTGTTTATACATAGCTAATCAAGACTACAAAAATCATCATTCTTAGGATGGATTGCCTTAATATTTTTTTTTTTTTAAAAGACTCTAAAGTAATAAACATATTGCAACATGTGTTTAATCATTTCGTGATACTTTATCTAGGTTTTTTTATTTTTATTTTATATTTATTTATTATCGTATTACAAAAATAAAATATTTAAAAATAGTTGTTTTGACTGTCTAACTAGGGTTATTTACGCCGTTCTAAGACAGTCAAATAAATCAAGGAAGTAGAGTGAAAAACAAAGCAGATCATAAAAAAATGTAATAAAAGACGTTTTAAAAAACATATTTAAGAACTCAGTAAAATACTTAGATAAACAAAATACTTAGAAATAAACAAAGTAAAAGACATATAAATAACAAAAAAAAAGTTTTTAGAAAACATACTAAAATACATAGGAAAAAAAAACATCCTAAAAGATATGATAAAAGAATACATAGCAAAAAAAATAAAACCACGGGAAAAGTGATGAAGAACTCACGAATTCAATTTATAAAAATTAAAAGCTTAAGTTTGATAAATATAAATGAAAAACATTCAAATTTATTCTGAGTGCATACTTGATTTATAAAAGAGAATAGTTTAACAGTGTTTTTTTGTCACCACATTATTATAATTAAATTATAATATTTTATTTTTTTTAATATTTTTTTTATCTGGAATGCATTATATGTACATATTGTTTGCCTAAATAGATAGATACAATATTTTTGAATGGAGATGTTTTAATGACGAAAACCTAATTTTTTGATACTTATTTAGTACCCGACAATCTAGGGGACATTGATTTTTTTAGATGTTATTTTTCTACCCCATATTCTAGAATATTATCTTCAAATATTCTGATTATGTGTTTATTAATTACATGTGTAATAAAGTCTAAATTTTATCGCTATATACACTTCCACTTCCGCCCATCAATGAGTTTCGTGTTGACTTTTCAACCGGAAGTATTACATCCTTACAAAATGAGGCAATAGGTCAAATGCTGACCTCCCTCATAAATCTCTTGATATTCATAAAGCAATGTGAGCACACACATTAAATAATACTTAAGTCTTGTCATAAACATCTGTTTAAACGCACGCTTTGCAATTCATTATCAGTCGCGCGTCATCAAAAGGTTCTGTGAAAAACCTACACGGATTTTTTTAATAAAAAATTATCTCCTTTAATGAAGTTTTAGTTCTTAGTCTTGACAACTAAGTACGGAAATTAAATATGGAACCGGGTTGTGGTCCCATGACTAGTGTCTCGGACTCACGGATCAAAGGTCCGTGGTTCGGATCCCACTCTATTCCAACTTGATCCCCATTTTCTAATAGCGAGTTTATTTACAACTTGTTTAAAATGGCCCATAAAATTTAATATTTGGGTAAATTATAATAACGCAAATATTTATTTTTTCACTTAAAAAAATAAAAAATAATAAATTGGATATTATTACAGATTAGAATTTATTTGATATTTAAATGTATTTGGATATTTAAGTTTAATTTATAAAGCAGATGACAAATTTTTGCCATGAAGAATTCGTTTTATAAATATGTAAATACTTACTAAAATTACTCTTTTTCGTGTTATCAGCGCAATGATTTTTTGAACTTTTGTTATTTTGAAATTACTCCGTCTGTGATGCTATAAGTTCTTGTCGGTGAGCTTTACTGATTAGTAAGTGAGCTTCCCGAAAATCAGAAATCTATTACAACACTTTATCATTGGTTGATTTGTAAAAAAATCTGACTTAGTAAGAATCCAGAAATACAAAATAGAATGCTGATTAGTCCACCTCGCGGTGAAATGGTGGAATAAAAGCTGTAAGAGTGTGCCATGATTACTTGGCCTGAGATTTTGGGTTCAATTCCTGGCAGGATCGACATGCATTCATTATATTCACAATATTATAATTCGCCAATGTTGGTCCACTGCACAACGCAGGCCTCCCCCTCCACTACTCCAGATTTTTGTCAATTTAAATAAATATCTATCGTGCAAATATTTAAAAATATGTTTTTTATACCTTGGCTGGATATGAAGCATGATAATCACCACTCACATTCATTATTTTAAAATTAGTTTTTCATGTGTGAAATTTAACTGAAAAGAATTTGTATTCCTTAACACTATTTCGTTTATAGTTCTGAATTTTTGTATGTAAATGTATGTCCCCTTTAAATCTAATTGAATGATTGATGATTTATCTCATAAACCCATTAGCTAATACGTTTAACATAATTTTCCCGAAATGTTCATTAAAATTCTTCCAATTTTTTGGCACGCTGTTACAATTATTATTATTTATACCGGATTCATAGAATACTACTACCGAAACTAAAAAAATATATATTACCTTTCTACTTGTCCCTAAATGAGTTTTTCCCAATACTCCCTGGGAAGATTTTATAAAAGTATGCACAATTTCCTAAATAATAATAATTATTATAGTTTAAATATATCCATTTGCGTAAAAGTTCCCGTAAGGGCGCGTATCAAACGATTAAGATACGTTACAATGCAGTACCAATGCGATGTCACTAAGCATTTTTCGTTAGGATGCAAAAATGTTAAGGATAATAAATTACATTGAGTAATCAAATTTAAATAAAAAATATCAATTAGATTGATACGAATGCAAGTGATTACAATTGAATATTGTTATTTAATGATTATTAGATTAAGCTGTAAATGCATGCATAAATCCATTATTTGAACATTTAAAATAGTTATTACATGAGATACGCCTTCTCTACTAAGATCTGATAGGAAATATCGATTTGAATCATCATTACAAGAATACTTACAAACTTCCTACACCAACTTAGGCATGAGATATCATTTTAAACATGCATCATAATAATATTGAATTAAGTCTAAGTTTGTGTATACCTGTACAATAATTTATGACATCATGAGATTTAAATCATAAGTGCAAAAGGTATTTATTTGAGAAGGTTTATCTTAATAATAAAGTTTTCATATTTAAGTAGTCTATAAAGAAACAAACGTTGGAAAAATGGGATGTGGACTAACCTATCCTGGAAAAAAGCACAGGAGTTGATAGCTAAAAGGGAGGCCTGGATGTAGTTTGTGGGCGCCATTATATTTGTAATTTGTAAATGGGTAGGAAGGTACCTATTTCATGTTTTATAAATTTTATGGTCTTAGAATATTATAAATTTGATTTTTTCCAGTTACGCTGTTTTTCTGCGATAATTAGTACCAAGGTACAAAGTATTTACTTAAATCATTAAAGCAAATTTGTAAGTTCTTTATAATTTTTCAATTAAATTACTACAAAATTCACAGCCAAAAATAACTTTGAAAAAAAAAACAAATATTCGCGTTCTTGTAATTAACCCAAATATTTTAATTTTGGTGGCCATTTTTAACGAGTCGTAAATAACTCACTGTTAGAAAATGGAAATCAAGTAGGGGTAGAGTGGGGTTCGAACCTCGCACCTCTGATCCGTGAGTGCGCAACAGTAGCCACGGGACCACAGCCCGATTCTACTGCTAATTTACATGTACAATTCGCAGGATTCATTTGTTCCTGCTAGGGGACGGACATTCGGTTTGTTTATTTATTCACAATTTAATTTATATTCATTCCATGGGGGTAAAGTTCTGTATTGAGGTGGAACGAATAACATATGACAGTAATATTATATAAAACAAAAATAACATTAAAAATAAAAAAGTCAATGAGGGTGACGGTAAAAAAAATTAACCATTTCAGAACTAAAAAAAATATATTGTTTATAAAGAATAAACTATTGTTTTACTAATTTGTGTACGCATAGCGAAGAAATTATGAGAAAAATGTACATATTTTAAAAACATTTTGTTTGCATATTTAAAAAAAAAAAAAAGAATTTCACATACATTTGAGTGAACAATCAGTAATAAACTGATAGTAAATTAACAAAGTTTGTAAAATCTGTGTCATTATCCTAAAATAAAAGTTTTTTTTTTGGGTAACCTAACCTTAAAGGGATGATTAGATTTGATCAAATAAGTTTTCTCTTCAAAACAAACAAACCAGTCCAAAGTTAGCTACCTAACTAAAAACGAAACTGTCCACCAACTAAAGAAAAAAAAACGGAGACGCAGAAATACCAGTATCAAAAAAATTAACTCTGCTCTTATTGTGTTTACTTGAATGAACACCCGGTCTGGAAGAATTGACACAATAGTTATTAAATTAGTTAAGAGTTAAATGAGTCACAGTCAGAAAATAGCCTCAAAAATTTATATGTTTAGATAAATCATAAGAACGCATATACTTGTTTTCTGTGTATAAAAAAATCGTTTTGATCTTGTGATTGTATCGCGGACTCAAAAATTAGATATCAAAGCCAGAATCCCGTTCTTCGAGAACTTGATTTCCGTTTTCTTGTAAACCTGTCAACCGTAAAAATGCAAAAATTCATTTATAAAAATTTACGTCCATGTAATTGAAATTTTATTTCATTTTCGTATGTAATTTACGCAAGGAAACACTTTTACCAAACAATGACGTAAATCAAAGATAAATAGATTCAAAATCCCGTAATTTGATAAATAATAGAGGATCGAAACATTTAGTGTTATTACTCGTAGAAGTTAGTAATGTCACGATCTGCGTGTAGGTTGCTGTGTTAGTCATCCCGTGATGGTTTAATACTTCAGGGGAATAGCAGCATAACAAACTTTTCACTTTTATTTTTATAAAACGTGCTCCGTGACTCGCGAGCGTGCTTCATAGTCATAATATTAATAATAATGTTTACCAGTGTAATCGTTATCGGCAAAGCATTACATTCAGAGAAACATTCAAGAATGTAATGATTTATTCAGGACTTACTTAATATAGAATATCTCATTTTTCTACGTACCCATTTTTAACCATACATCAATTTACATTAGTAGATAAATAAATCTTATTTTATTTTAAAATTTATTAAATTAAACAGATAAGTGTTTCTCAGCTGTATGTTTTAGTTGTATTGTTTTTTTTTTTAAATAAAATTGTTGAAATATTGTAAATATTTGAAGTATTAACTTTGTGGTCAAACATTTAAACTAATGTTATTTAATATTTGTATAAAACAACTAACTGACTTTTCTATGTCTACCGGTTTTGAAACGAACCCGTCTCTTCGTCGGGACATAATTTAAACCAACACGCAAAACCCACTATACACCTTCACAGTTGTTCATATCTTTATAGTTGTTGCTCAAAAATATAAAACCAACACGACATGCATTTCAATAAGCACATGCACTGATTAGGATTAATATGCACTGATTAAATTATGAAAACATTCTATGTTGTTTGAGAAATAGTTTAAAAAAGTAGAGGGGTCGGGGGGAGGGGGTGAGCTAAATAGGTTTAATAAGGC
Organism: Micrasema longulum; assembly: GCF_059751315.1. Classification (NCBI taxonomy): domain Eukaryota; kingdom Metazoa; phylum Arthropoda; class Insecta; order Trichoptera; family Brachycentridae; genus Micrasema; species Micrasema longulum. The sequence continues at coordinate 766,651 of NW_028277652.1, read as the reverse complement.
GACCATTACAGTGGAACATTGTATAATAGACTATATTGAAAGGTAGTTTGATTTTTATTCAAAGAAACATTATTTTTTAAAGCTTTCCTAATGTGAAATATTTCCATATTATTTATTTTTAACCCTGTATTATTTGTATGTTCCATTCTTTATATCCTGTACTCTACTGTGTGTCTATGTTTTTTTCTTTTTTTTTTCGTTTCTAGCTTTGTTACCGTATATATTGTGAAAATTTCATCATATAAATATTACTTTAAAATAGACTCTGTCCATAAACTAATACAAAAAACAATAATTATTAATGAACTGTATAATTTAAATATTTTTTATGTAGGTACGTACATTTAAAAAAAAAACTCAAACATTTAACTAAATGTTATTAAATATTCGTTGATAACCACTTACCGCCTTTTTTTATGTTTCTATGTCTATCGGTTTCGAGACGTACCCGACGTACTTTAATTTACATTAATTTGCTTTATAAATAATTATTTTTTTTACTTTAAAACTTACAAAATAATACAGATCAGTGTTTCACAGATGTAAATTTTGGTAGTATTGTTTTTTTTTTTAAATAAAACTGTTGAAATATTGTAAATATTTAAAGTATTAACTTTTTGGTCAAACATTTTCTTTAATGTTATTAAATATTTGTATACAACCACTTACTGACTTTTCTATGTCTACCGGTTTTGAGACGTACCCATCTTTTCGCCAGGATACCAATTAAACCAACATGAAACACAAAAATATAAAACCAACACGACATGCGTTTTAAAAGTCAATAATTGGTTTTATGCAAACATTTAATAACATTTAGTAAGAAATTTGCCCACAAAGTTAATTTCTTAAATATGATAAATAATTCTTTTGACGTATCTCAATTGTCTTCTGAGCCCGTAGTACAAAAGTCACGGTATGGATGTGTTCACCGAACATACAATGTGTTCTCGCGATGATGTGACCGCAGCCGGAAAAGTGGCGTGGGTGCCGTACTCCACCATAGTACCACGGGTGTTACTAGAACCGTTGTCGATGGTGCCAACTTGGTGGATATATTGATGGAACTCATTAGACCCAACTCATTGTTGCTCATAAACGTCTCAGTACAACAATACATGTAACTGACAATGGAATATTTCTAAATGGTAACTATCAATGAAATCAATTTCTTTCGAATTTGTGTAAAACATTTTTTTAGAGCAGCGGTTTTCAATTTTTATGCTACTACGCCTCCCTGAAAATATTTTTTTTTCTTCTTTCCTATCTTTATCTTTTTAATCGTTATAATTATGTCGACACATTTCAAATGATAAAATTGTAAAGAACTTGAAAAAAAAGTTTTTTTCGCGTTGAAACCGGTCGATAAAAAAAAATTGTGGTTAAAAAATAAAGTTGTTTTATTTGTTTTATTAAACTGTTCTATGATTGATGTAAAAATATGTTTACCGCGTAACCATGAGTTGAGATTTTTTTTGAGCTTAAAAATAAATTATGTTGCTCATTAAATTTTCTATAAATATATTTGTGTTTCATTTCAATGCTACGTTGAAAAACATTACTTAATTCTAGAACCGAAATAGATTACCACAAACCAGTCTGATTGATTACAATTTGGATAATATCCATTGAATTTCCATGGTTTATCCCATATTTTATCCGTATAACGTATATGCGCTTCTATACCATAGCAGGGTAGCGGTTCAAATGAGTGCAGTCCCCTATTTAGAACCTTTTTGTTAATTTTTTAAAATTTCTTCTCTGTTTTTGATGTGTATTTTTGTATAATATACTCTTTGTGTTATTATTTTTTCAAATATTGTTTATTTGAGTACCACGTATAGGTGCAATATATTATCTTATTCACTAACCGTATTTTTTTTCTATTAAAAAATAAAATTATTTACATATACCTACACCCGCTGTTTTTAATTATTTTAATTTTTGGATGCATGTGTTTATACCTAACTATTATTTTTTTATCAAAGTCATATTTTTCTCTTTTTTAATTCGCAAATTTTTGCTTTTGATTTTGCATTTCAGTCTGCTTTTTTGGTTTCTACACGTCTTTAAAAAAAAGTTTTGATACTATTTTTTTAAATTATTACTACGTTTGTACTTAACTTTTGTAAATGCTCTTTGGGTGTATTATAAAATTAAGTAAAAAAAAAAAAAGAATTATTATAATCAAAAAATAATTTAAGTATGTAAGTTTTATTTTTTTATTTATTTATTATTTTCTTGCATTTTATACGATTGATTGTTGTTAACGGGGGTAACTCTTGCGTTTTTTTTTTCTTTCTTTTCTTTCTTTTCTTTTTTTACAGGTGAGAATAAATATAAATTAACATAATGTTTCGACATAAATTTACAAAAAATAAATAAATGTATTTATTAATTTAACTTTTTAACCAATAAAATAATAGTTTTATTTTTATAATTCAAGTAACAGAACATATTAATAGAAAATAAAAATTTAAAAGCGGAAGATAAATTTAAATAAACGTATTTTTTTATAAATAACGTTAAATCAAAACTATTACTCAATGGAAAAAGGGAAAAAAAGAGGAAAGAGGAAAGGAGGAGAGATTAAGGAAGAGAAAGGAGAGGTTTCATCAGACGTGATTTAAACAGAGATAATGCACTAACATCTTTGATGGTGGATGGGAGATGATTCCATAGTCAAGCCACATGGACCATATATGAGTAAGAGAAGAAAGAGGAATTTAAAACGTTACTCATATGTATCTAATTAAATTGTGGAAATTATTTAATATAAATCTTTAACACACTGTGTAAAAATCTCCCTTGAGTCACTGTAATGTAATCTAAGGTTACCTTAGGTTAAACTTAGGTAACTTGAGTTCGTATTACAATGGAAAGTTAACATTTATCTTAAGTTATATACAGAGAAAAATTGAGTTTTTTTAAAATATTTTTTTAAAATTGTATCAAACAGCTCATTTTAATGCCAAAAAATAAGAATACTCTCCTGTAATACTGCGGTTAACGACATTGGTTCGTATAGATTCAAGCCACCGATTAACAGACTTCTATTTGCCTATTTGAATTTTTAAGAGAATTTATATCTTCGTTCTAAATATTGTAAAGTAATATAATTAATTATTATTTTTCCCTAAATACGTCCCCTTTTCCAATCCAAAACCATTGCATCACTTAACCAGAGCGTCACAACAAGCAATACATGATTCATGACCAAATTACGCACTGGATATGTAGGTATATGCATTATGACAGATATTGCTGAACCAGCTCAATAGAGCAAGCTTTGCATATTTCACTCTACGTATAAATTACACATTACCATCATAAATCGATCGACGTCATTTAATTCGAATCCCCATATTAGTATCATTATTATTCTTTAGTACAACAAATATTACATATAATTTGTAGATAAATTTTCGCAGGTGTGGGGGCAAAAAATAAACCTGTAATATTGCAAAGATCTATTGCCCCACAATCTTTTTTTTATTCAATACAATAAAAATGTAACAACATGTTAACAAAAAGAAATACATAAAGCAAAAGTACAGAAACAAAAAAACGAAACGAAATACCACACCAAAAAAGAAGCAACCTCTTGTGCTTGCTGTGGGATTGCAATATTAATAATTGAAATACAAAATATCCATATATTTCAAAAAATAAATAAAGATGTATAAAACATTTTTTTATAAATAAGGGCATATACACATGCACGCATGTATAAACATCCACACATATACACGCACACGCAAACTCATTTACACGCAAATACACATTCACCCTCATACATACTATAACATGGTGAAGAAAATTATAAATAAGGCTTTCAAGTTACTTTAAGTAATTTCAAAAAATACATTCAATAAAAACAAAAAAAACTTATTTCCTTAATTTTTAAATAAAAAACTTAAATGATTTAGATGTTAAAATGCAACATTGAATTAAGGCGGCAGAAAAACAAATATTTTTACATTTAGTTTGAATTTTGTAAAGACATTGATAATTTTTATATCATTTTGGCAAATTGTTTTAGAAATTTATTCCCTGATATACATAATTCTTTTAAAAATGTTTGGTATTAAATTTTGGCACATTAATATAATATTAGCGTCTACGTGAATAACTTAATGTAAATTTTTTTTATTCTCTTTATAGATTTTTAAAATTGTTTTTTTTTTCATATATTCTGTCAATTGATGGAAAATACTAATAAAATACGTATTTTGGTAAATGAATTTAATAATCAAACAAATAAGTAATAGTTGCAGTCAACTCGATCCCTAAAATTTTTGGGATCGAATTAAACTTAATTTTTATTGGTTGTAAACAAATTACAAAGGTAGAGAAAAACCGCAATTATCCAGATTAATGAGTGCCAGACGTTACATTGATATGCAGAAATTCAGATAGTCGGGTGGAGAATGACATTGAAGTAATTTTTTGAAAGCAAACACAAAATTACTTTAAGATAATTTTTTTGTTGTTTTTGAAATAATACAGCGAGTTGCGATCACATTAAAAACTAATTTTAACATGTTAATTGCTTTGACCGGCTGTTCCACCGGTCGCCAGCGCCCTTTTTTATTTGTTATTCTAACAACCAATTAATTTTTATTCCCCAATAACGATCCGGATATTTGGCACTTACTGGAGTTCGGATAAACGGAGTTTTACTGTATTGTTGTAAACGATAATTAGTTTTTCTTAATGTTGTTGCACCCGATCTATCTCATTGCCCATAAAAATATATAATTTTTGAAGCACTGCATAGGTATTGCTTGCTCGCTTTGAAACAGTTGTTTTTTTTAAATACTTTAGACAAAAAAAGGCTGTATGCTTCAAATCTCTTCATTCACAAACTAACACAAAAAACATTTATTGTTAGACTGTTTGCATTTATCTTTCAGAATAGTAAATTTTAAGCCCCTAGCGTAGAAATGGCGATAATGTATTCCCATAAAGGCAAAAGGATTTTACATATTAAAATATTACAACAGAGATGAAGAACATTTAAGAGTAGGTAATATAGATGTCTAGGCATCTACAGGGCTTATGACCTGTCACTGGCTGGTTTAAGTGGCCACTTTACACACTGTGTAACATTCACCATTCTGCCTATATTTGAACATCTATATTCCTTCAATTCTTTCATCTGTTGATGTTTGTGAAGTTAAAGAGCTGAAATCTCTATTTATGCGGGTGAGATTCATCTAATTGAAATATTTCACCTACATACTAGGCAACGCCTGAAAATGTTATTTTTTCAATTTCTATACTTCTTCATGGACTAGGTAATTTATCAACAATATTTTGAGTTTATCCAAATTTTTGTAGACAAGGACTGGATTCAAATTCCTGGGGAGCTGTTTATATTAACATTAGTATGTAGGTGAAATAATTCAATTAGATGAATCTCACCCGCATAAATAAAGGTTTCAGCTCCTTAACTTCACAAACATGAACAGATTAAAGAATTGAAGGAATATAGATGTTCAAATATAGGCAGAATGGTGAATGTTAAATAGTGTGTAAAGTGGACACTTAAACCAGCCATTGACAGGTCATAAGCCCTGTAGATGCCTAGACTTCCATATTACCTTTTCTTAAATGATCTTTATCTCTGTTGTAATATGTTAATATAAACAGCTACCCAGGGAGTTGAATCCAGTCCTTGTCTACAAAAATTTGGACAAACTCAAAATATTGTTTTACATTTATTATATTCGACATTATTTAAATTATTGTATTATGTGTAAAAAATTTTTTTGGTGTGTGTATGAGTGTCTTACACTAATATACAAAAAAATTGGCAAAATATGGGTACATACTGTTTGTTTACCTTATAAAATAAATAAATAAACTAAACTCTTTATTCACAATGATGAAGATATCAATACAAAAAATGGTTATCCCGAGTTATACTTATTCTCGTCACTTTTTTTTGCCCTGTTCAGAAATTGTATTATATATTGTGCTTTATACGTAATTGGTGCTGTGTTAGTTTTATGTTTTTTTTGTGATAACATCATTGTGTTTTACCAAAATAGCACTGTGTGCACAAAAATAAAAATAACTAAATAAAGTAGTTATTTCTGACGTCGGCGTCGGGACACATGATAGGGTACAAGAAAAAGATGATAGCATGTTACAATGCTTGATTTGGCAATGACTGCAGGCAAAATTACATTGACATACCTTGTTAGGGAAGATAATTGCTAATTAGTTGTATAAATATCCCACGCAATATAGTTTATTTCGTTTTGTATTAATGCGAACCAACTACGCGTGCTAATTTAATTAATAATAAACGCTGATGCTTTTGGGACTGAATAATTTCTCAGAAAAATGATTCTTCTAACCTTCAGATTTATATGGCAAATGTTTACAAAATGGCGCAGTACGAAAAAAATCAAATCCATAATATACAAAAATGTAGACGTTACATATTTAGAACCAACATAGAATTATTCGTAACAACTTGATCTCTCACTTTCTCGTAAGCGTAAGACTCCTGTTTCATAGGGAAATGTCTTCAGTAATATTTGGAGAAAATGGTTAACTCGGATTTATTAATTATTCAATTGTACGCATCACTTGTAAAACAAAGAAATCCATTAAAGGCTTTTAAGGCACAAGTAAAGACAAGTGGATTTCTGAGTGTATTGTGTTACTAAACACATTTTGCACACACGCTAAAGCTTCTTATGCTTAGGTATAGGAGAAAACTCTTTAAACATTATACCTATGTATGTTTATCATACAAATATAGAATTTGAAAACTAGTTTAATTTTTACAATATTCACGTATCCTACTTAAATAGAATCATATATAATTTATTAAAATATTAGTTTTTCATGATTTATTAAAAACGTTTTTAATTTAGAAAATGTATGGTCGGAAATAAGGAAATGGTGTCAAATATGTAATCAACCGTTTTTGCCATTTTATTTCCACTAAAATACGGAATTATTTTAATGCGACTTTTCAATCAAATACTTACGCGTATCGATTTAAATAATTTTGTCACAATTATTTATAAGTAGCATTACTAATATTTATAATTGCAACTCAATCCAATATAATTAATTTGGTCTTATTTTCTTCTAACTATTATTTGAAAATTTTTGTTTTAATACTATGTATTTCCTTTTTATTTTACATGTACCCTAGAGGCTAGAGGCCTGCACTCACCACCTCAGGGCTCGGAATAAATATTTATTATAATGACATTGCAATCAGGTAACAGCTTAAATTTTCACTTGAGTTTCGCTTTACTTATGTACACCGCCATAATTTACACATGCCTTATGTACGGGAGTTCCTGGTTCGATTCCAATGTGACTACAAAAAAAAATTTTTTTTCACAAGCCTGGGTATTTTGTGCAGTAATTTTGTTCGCCACTGCGTTTGAGCCTTTTGACTTCTTTATTTTACAAAAATGATAAATAGTTCATTTGTGATAACTCTTAAATCATATTCATCCTGAAACGCAGTCAGTCTCGTGGTGTAATATTCAGCGCGTGTGCCTACCATGCAAGAGGTCTGGGGGTCGATTCCCAGCATGGTTGAAATAAAGTATTTATTTAAAAAAATGTGTTTTACCACCAAAAATATTCATAGTCCCTGGACTGGTACCTGAAGCATGAGACTGATCATCCCCCCTTCCTGTAACAAAAATGATCAAAATACGCTGCAATTGGTGTGCCAATGTAAAGCAAGTGGTTAAAAACGATTAAGACATTTATTTATTATACATTTATTTCTCAGTTAACCAATTAACACTTTGTAGCATATATGGATACGAAAAGGGTACTATTTAGTATGGTGACCATTGACCATGCACTATTTTTATTGCCATTTCGTTGATTTTTATTAGTACGTTAGATTGTTTCGGTGAAAGATATGAATAAATTATGAAGCGTTTTGTGAGTGGACGGAAAATAGTGTGTTAAACAATTTATTCCATAATAAATTTATTACAATTCATCAACTTAAGATATTTTAGATAAAGATTTTGATAGATATTGAGATCTGTGCTGATCTTGCATCTGTCGACCTAAATTTATCTCCTAATTTTAACATTTTGATAGACTATACTGAACTGGCCGAAACGATGCGAGAGCAACTTAATGCTCCATTTAGGTCGACAGATAGAGATGGTGCGGACATCTTAAATATCCGTCAACGTTTTTGGAGCTTTTTTTACACCATTGTGAAGATCCACATGGCACGGAAAAAAACACGGGATGGATTGAATTATAATTATGTTATTTTTATTAATTATATTAATGCCAGGCAATCACTATACCCAGTACACCATCAGGCCGACTAATCTCCACACGAGAGTATTCGCAGTTAAAGTTGAAAATAAATAAATACAAAACCCGTACTAAAAATATAAATGCAAGTGTTTTTCTAATTGTTTTTTGTTTTTTTCGCGTTGCAACGGAGTGACAAATCTACATGGTTTTTGCTTAGGGGTGGCCGAAAAACTTACAGATTTCATATTATGAGCTACTTTTCATTTAGAAAAAAATGTCTCTCCCACGAGAAAAATCTAAGTGGTAAAGTGAATTAATATAGTAAAACAGAATAACGATTATCTTTCGCCATTGGCTAATGGGTGGTCGTATTTTATTTAGCAATAGTTGGAGGCCCAGAAATGAATAAATGCTACTTTTTATCCCAAAAAAGTTAAACTCTCCTTCGGAAAATATTTTACTGCTTAACGACAAAACTGATTTACTGATTTTTCTGTAATACCACACGTGAAAAGCCACGAGTTAAAACCAGTAGCATAAAAAATTATCGCAACATTGACTTTTTTTACATTTGATCTTAAAAAAGTTATATTTAAGGGCTTATATTTCTGGTTTGTGAAAAAATATAATATATACATATAACTAACCCAAATTTCAAAGGACAAAAATTGAATTTATCGAGTTATGCAATAAAATCTAAAAAAAAAAACCTGCATATATGTAAAGTCAAAAAAATCTTATTTGTCGTTGTTCTACGATCAGATCAGAAATGTCAGTCGACACCAATTTTACCGTACTATGTTCATGTGGACGATACATGTTAAACAAGCCTTTAGCTGGCTTTTCTCTGCTAAAATCACAAGGAATTTATTTTAATATTTTTATTTTTAAAAAACTTAAAATAATCGTATTTGGATACCATTACAAATGAGAACAAACATGTGCGACTACAAACGCGATAGTGTGAATGTTTTCAAATCATATTATGCTAAGGCACGTGCTTTCTAAAATGCGGGATAGACTGAATAAATAATGTGTTCTAAGTTCATTACTTTACAAAGGCGTTGTTATGCGGTCTACTCGTGTTTTATTTCGTTACGAACAGATAACGAACGAATGGCGATCGTTACGGTTATTTTACCTAAGAAGCGGAGTGCGTTTGTTCAATGTGTTTTGTTTATTTATGTCTTATTTATTTATCACCGTACGTGATAACCTGGTAACTTACCGTAAAGAGAAAAGTGACGTATATAACTATCTTAAATCAATATCTGAGCAGCAAAGAAAACGTTGTCATCAATTTGTGGACCCATTTATATAATATCGCACCTTTAAGACCTAAAAGACTAAAAAAATCAACTTTTTAGGAAACTGCAAAAGAAGAATGTAAATTGTGACACTTTCGTATTCTTTCGTCGATTGTTTCGTATTTTTCGAAATAAGCACTGAAACTTTAATAAAAATTGATGCTAAAGGCACTCAGCTTTGAATCTATAAAAAAGCGTAATAAAAATAAATTATTATATGTTTAAACAAGATATTTATTTAATTTAAGGTCATTATAAAATTGAACAAAAAAACAAACAAACGAATGCACTTTGATACATAGAATAATGACAAAGTTTTTATTAGGTCAGATCAGATCACCAAACACATGTTCTTATTTATTCACGAAATGACATAAACTTAAATAAGTCACTAAGCTTATTGATAATTCCGAACGAAACAATCACAAAATTTTATTAGTCGTTTTAATATTTTTTAAAAAATGAAGTTAAGTTGCCATTTGAATCGGAAAAAATCAACTCAACCGGCTTTCGGTCACTATATGTTTGTCTACGTTGCCTCCTTCACACAGCAATATAAACACAACACTAATAGCGTCGCTTCCGTATCGACACGGAATCTAAATTCTCTGAGTAACAAAGAGACCGATGTAACGGTTTTGTCCTATTCCCCCACGAATGTTGCATTTTTTTTAGTGCAGAAAGATGGATAATGTTAATTGAAGTCGTTTTATGATCTTAACTCATTTTGAAGTTTTTTTTGGTTAATTCGTTTTCATTGTAAAGGTGCGATATGTACTTATTTTATACGTACTCACTTCATTATTATGTTTTATTTTGTTAAATCATATCAATGAGAGAAAGAAGGTTAAATAAAATAAGGAAATATATGGTTTTGTTTTCGTCAAAAATAGCAAAAAAGGTTGCATGAAAAAACTACCTGCTGTTCCCATTTTGACAAATATGTAAAAAATTATGAAATTATAATTTTTTCTTTAAGAAAGTTTCAAGTTTTTTTAATTTTAATATGAAAGTAATTTAATTTTGTAGGGCCATTTTCAACGAGTTGTAAATAACTCACTATTAGAAAATGGGACTCAAGTTGGGGTAGAGTGGAATTCGAACCACGGACCTTAGATCCGTGAGTCCGAGATACTAGCCATGGGATCACACTTTGATCCTGGTTCACTATCTATGATAAATAGGCATGTTCAAACATGCATATTTATTTTATCATGCTGACAAAATTGTACGAAGACAGTAATAAAAAACAAAATATTCCAACGAAAACCCAAGAATTCAATGGTTAAATATAAACTTTTTTTACCATTTTTTATTGTAATTAGCACTTTTTTAATAATTGTTTATTTATTTTTATTTTTGTTTTCATTTATTTACTTATATACATCAGTTTATTGTACATTATTTGAGACACTAGTCCCAACACCATGGGATTAAAGGTCCTGTGTTGAGACGGGACTAGCAATTAGTTGTCACAGACACATGAGTATTATATCACCACAAATATAGAATCAGAAACATAAAAAATAATTTTAAAAAAAATACATATACATATATATGGCACATCAATATGGTAAACAGTAAACTCAAACATTCGGAAAATCTTGAAGGAGTTTTCTACTCAAATCCCTCCCATTTAGAGGAAATCCAGACTTTGACTACTTGCTTGAAAATATTTTTTTTCCTAGAGAGCTTAATACGCTCTTCCAAAATATTGAACACTCTCGGTGCGATAAATGAGAGATGCCTCTGAGCAAAAGTCGTACGGGTTTTGGGTATGACATAATTCATGAAAAACCTCGTACGGACATTTTGCTGAGACCTCTCCTTATTGTTCGACTAGAAGAATTATTAAGAATTATTTCTGTAACATATCCATTTTTAAATTTTATCAATACATGTTTTATTAAGTAAGCTTACAAAAATGCGAAGCGCAAAGCTTTTAAATCCGTATCTAGAAGAATGAAAAATACTGTTTACATTGTTAAATAAAACCTAAACCCAAAACGAGTGTTTTTAACTGAACCGCTACTCTCAATTATAAATCCAGAATAAGGCAGAAAAGTCCGCCTCGTAGTGTTGTTATTGACGCGTTTGCTTACCGGGCTTGAGGTCCCGGGTTCAATCCCAGGGAGGTGTAACATGAAACATTTGCTTATAATGCAGTAAAAAACATTGTGATATGAGAAAAAACATCCGTGAAGAAAAAAAATATCAAAATTTAAAGCGAAGATTAAGAAAAATGTTAAACAACTTATAAATAAAATATATGCACATTGTTATAATTAGAGCAAACTTTAAAATGTTTATGTGTGCCTTATTTTAAGCATTAAATATATATATCTTTTAAAAAAGTGGTATTACACTGCAATATTTCAATGCCCACTGGCACCAAGCGTAAGACTGATCGCCTTACATTCCTTGATAGATGATCGAAATATGCCGCATTCACTTGTGTGGTGCAGTGCTCTATGCACCACCAGGTTCGGATAAGGGTATGATGATGGAGATGATGACAGCCAATATTGACAGTTCAAACATGCACTTGGATATAACTAAAAGAGTCACTTAAAGCCATGTACCCACCAGTTTGACTAGTTTAAGTGAATTTCAACTCATAAAAATGTTCATAGATGCATTTAATAAGATTTCGGCGGTTTACTATACAATCTGGCTCAGTTGATTTGTAAGTGCTTGTTATGGAAATACAAATGGAAAAAACATGTTTTTATAAAATGAAAAAGTAAGAGAAAAATTAGTTTTAAGTATTTGTCAATGAAGTAAGAAAAATATTTCATGTTTGCTTTGAATATTCTCAGAAATCGTGCAATGGAAAAATATTATTTTCGTTGTTTTAATAATTTAACGTTTTAGTTCATATTTCAAATTTGAAATGTATGCGAAAAATAAAAAAATCATGTTTGAAAGAAGTAAATAAAATATTCGTACGCTTTGTCCTAATAACTTAAATTATTTTTTGTGCCTGGTCGGGTCGAAATATTAATTTTAATAAGGGGATTTAACACAAAATGTAAGATGTCACAGCGTAAAGTACCTATGTAAAATATAAAAAAACAATTTTTTTTACTGTTTAAATATTTTTATTTTTATTTTTTAAACTATTTTACACAATTTCATCAAAACGCAATGTAATTTTTTCATTTCCCGGCTTGTTACAAACTGTTTTTAACTTTATAAATATTTTGATACATCAATGTACAAAATACGTAACAAAACATAATTAATATAGAGATAAATTATTTAATAATAAATAGTGCAGCAAAGTTATGATCAAGTATCTGAAATTTTAATTTATTTTTTGAATAATTTCATAATTCAATTTAGTAATAAATTTTGATACATATAGTATCAAAGACCGAAAAATACTAATATGATAATTTAATAAAATAATTATAAATAAGGTACAATATAATAAATTGTAGTAATTTTTTAAACAGATTATAAGATAGTTTATGTTTTAATCGGCAATAATTAAAACAAGTATTTACAAATTACAATGCGTCACTATTAGGTTTATAAAAAACGATATATTTATTTATACATAATATATAAGGGTTATAATAAAGACGACACCGATACTATAATTTTTTTCCCGGGGCAATCTTATGCAGTGGTCTCCTCTCTTCAAAGTATATGTATTTATGTATATTTTTTTCAATTCATTATTTCATTAATTTGATTGCAAAAAAAATATTAAAAATAAATAGACAATGTAATGCCAGTTTGAAAAGTTTTGTATTAGAGAGACGATACAATTTAAAAATAAGTGATTTATAGTATTTGTTTTTCAACAATTTATTTTTTTTTAAATGAAAGGAAAATATGTAAATTTTACAAAGCTAATGAGTCTTTAACTCGTGTTACATAAGTCAGAAAAAGAATTTTGTTTCTTGCGAAAAATCTTGGGGTATTTTATTTGCTTTTTTACACCGGGCAGTTTTTGGAATTGAAAATTATTGCTCGTAAACATGCACAGTGTGTAGATATTTTTGGCGCCATGACAGATAACGGGCAATTTTACAGTTGACAAAACGACGTATCTTGTGACAACGCGGCTACAAAAAACTGGCAATTCATTTTTCTTCCATCAACAACCAACATTTGGTTTCTAAAGAAGTATGGATTGTGAACCTTGGATTAAAAATCAATATTTTCAGAAAAGAGAGGCAAGAGTAAATAGAAACAAATAATACCGAGGCTATACTAAGTGACATAAGCAATTGGGTTGTGGTCCCGTGGCTAGTGTTGTGGACTCACGGATTAGAGGTCCGAGATTCAAACTCAACTCTTCCTGAAATTAATTTCTATTTTCTATAATCCGTCAAGAATGGCTACCAGAGATTTAATACTTGAGTAAAATATACTAACGCAAATATTTATTTTTAAAATAAAGCAACAGTTAACAGTATTACTTGTATGAGATGCGCGCGCAGATATTGGTTGAAATATTTATTGGAAAATAGTACGCGTTATTTTTTTTCTGAGTTCAACCACAGGTTTCAACCAATGTGTGCATTACTTGACGCAGCTTGCCCACCGCATACAGCACGATACATCTGAGGAGATAAGTTCAATAGGCACTGCCCATATACACGGGAAAATTGCTTATTGCCGAACAAAAGAAGCTGCCCGAAGGAACTCTCTGTAATCTGGTAGTCTTAACATGTATATTCCTATAGTTTCAGATCGTTTTAACCCAAGCTTTAAAAGATGAATTGTAGCATATGAAAATGAGTCCAATTTACATAAACGACGTAGGTCAAATGCCTATCCGCCAATTCAGTAGTTCGTGTAATATAGCACGGACCATGAAATAACATAGGATGGATTTACTAATATTTTTTTTAATTATTTTATTCATCAATAGGCATCAACCCACAAAACAGTACACCATGAAGCTGACTAATCCTTACTCCATTTTTTTTGCAAAATCTTCACCCGCGAGTAGAAACGAAATAAATAAAGCTAATTAATAAATAAGTATCTACCCACCCTTATTTCACCGGTGAGTGGATTGGCAAGATGCGTGTGAAACGGGCCCGTACATGACAGACACAATCAATCATTTTTCGAATAATAATATATAAGATAGACGAAGAAACGAATACGTCTCGGTAAAATATTATAAACAAATATTAAATAACATTTAGTAAAATGTGTGAACACAAAATTAATGCTGTAAATATTCATAATAGGATAAATATTGCCATAAAATAAATACAAAACAACTTTGTTGAAAAAATAATTTTATCCCTAAATCATGTGAATAATTATTCGTTTAAACACGGTACTCTTAAATATAAAAACGGAGTTTTATGAATCCACATGTTTTATTTTACTCGTGAGCGAATCAACTTAGGCAAACAAATGTATATCACAGGAGGCAAAACTAGCAGTTCACAAAGGAGTATAGTGCCAAAGTGAGTTAAGTGAAAAATAATGATGAAAATGACGAAATCAGGTGAAAAACGATGTATGATAGGTGCACTAATGTCGAGATCCGTGAACTGTGTAAGGCTGAGACACGAATTATCGACAGAATCAAGGAAGGGGTGCCGGGTTAGTTTGGACATGTAGAGCGAGTGGACAGCGAAAGAACGGCCAAAAGGATCTACAATGCGAATGATGATGGATGCAGAAAACGAGAAAGACCGAGAAAGACACGGCACGATCAAGTCCATCAAATACTCGAAGATGGACATGTCAAGAATAGGAATGATCGGCGTGCGTGCATGAGAAGATGTTTGAATGTAGAGGAAGCGAGGTCTGCATGCAAAGACAGAGTGATATGGCTTTCTAGCCTCTCTGCCCATCTCTACAGTTAAACGGTGTAACAGTTTGTTTGTTTTGTTTGCTTGTGAGTGAAACTTCCAGTTTTGGAAATTCTATTAATATTTAAATTATTAGAGTCACATATTTTAATTTAGACCTACACCTACCAACATTTCGTAAATTGCATATTTTATAAATAATTTAGATAAGTAAACAGTTTTTCTTTCTAACTGCCCTAATTGTTTGTGTTTATGCATAGTTAATAACAGATATATGAATTAAAGTAACAAAAAATCATATTACATTTAAAAAACACGTTCGTTTTTGTTATGCTTTCTCATCAGAAACAAAACAACAGTTGAGTACAATAAAAATTAAATATGTATGCCAACGCACCAAAGAAAATATTGGATACATTAGGTTGAATAAAACAGACGTATAAAGAGGTTTCCCTTAGCT
Source organism: Micrasema longulum (assembly GCF_059751315.1). Taxonomy (NCBI): domain Eukaryota; kingdom Metazoa; phylum Arthropoda; class Insecta; order Trichoptera; family Brachycentridae; genus Micrasema; species Micrasema longulum. Next base: position 750,821 of record NW_028277652.1, on the reverse strand, counting down.
GAATTCACTACAGATATTCCTTCCAACATAATAATACTTTAAAATAGTTTTTAGGTACACATCAAAACACAACACATGTTGTGTATTTCTGTATTAAACACACAAAATTCTGATGTCTTTTTTGAAAAGCGTTTAAGAGGGCAGTTAGTTTTAGTTACCACACAAAACAATTTATTACTATTTTATAACAAATTAACCGCGCATCTTATCACGTATTTGAAAAACTTTTTTCTTGATGTTTATGTTTTGTATTGATATGCTGTTAATTAATTATTTTAAATACTTTTAAAATCCTTGTTAAATTATATGAATGGATTGATCAACTAATTAATTGAAATATTTCCTCAAAACAATTAGGGAACGATAATATCAACTTTTTAATGTATTAATTGTAAATTATAGTCAGCTTTTACTCATCTTCACGATACAAAAAAATATATTAAAAGATTCAACGATGTAGAATCCGAGTATAAAATATGATTTTAAAAGTATTTTAACTTTGTTTGATATTAAAGCGATGAACACAATAATTGTTTTTTTTTTACGTTGGTGGTTCAATGATAGAATTTAATAAAAAAAAAAAAAATTTAAAAAAATATATAAATAACTGTTAACAAATTCTACACACTTTTGATGGTATTTTATGAAAAAATGCTTTATCGCGCGTCGATAAATAAATTAAAATATTTTGGATATACCTTTTATGAAAACAAAGCAGAAGTAAATATTAATTCGTGGTTTTATAACAAACTCAAATATTGTAATGAAACCAACTGGTCCAAGAAGAAGTTTATAAATTGAAAAAGTATGTGAAATAATTAACGTCAAACTGTTTTGATGAAAAAGATTTTGCACAATGCTAAAGTAGCATGTAATAAACACAAAAGACTGGATTTCACCCCCTCGGGAGTCATTAAGATTAACAAATTACAACAGGGATGGAGAATGCCTTAAATACGGGAATATGGAGGTCTAGGCATTTACAGGGCTTATAACTTATCATTGGCTGGTTTGAGTGGCCACTTTTTACACTGTGTAACATTCACTATTTTGTCTATGTTTGAACATCATTTGGACAAATTCAAATATTGTAATGAAACCAACTGGTCCAAGAAGAAGTTTATAAATTGAAAAAGCATGTGAAATAATTCAGTCAGATGAATATCTTTACAACAATAAAAGTTTCAGCCCTTCAACTTCACAAACATCAACAGATAAAAGAATTTAAGTAATATAGATGTTCAAATTTGGGCAGAGTGGTGAATGTTACACAGTGTGCAAAGTGGCCACTTAAACCAGCCAATGACAGGTCATAAGCCCCGTAGATGCCTAGACTCATATATTGCCTTCTTTTAAATGTTCTTCATCTCTGTTGTAATATGTTAGAGTTGTTTTATATTCATTTTATTACAATGGATAACCATAAAGTCAGTGCTTCAAATTTAAATGTAATAATATATATTTTATGTAATGTCAGGTTATTTCAGCGCGGGTGTTTGTAATTGCAATAATTAAAAATGCGCATTTTAAGTTTTGCCACTGTTAAGCTAGGGTTTCCTAGGACAGCGGTGCCCGTATTTTAACGGCCGTAGTGAACGGTGATGCAGTGGGCAGCCGTCGTAAATGTGATTAGAGAGTGGTTTCCTAGGAAAACGGTCTTAAATGGTGTTGATAACACCGTTTTCCTAGAAAACCACACTATAGTCACCTTTACGACGGCTGTCCACTGCATCACCGTTCACTACGGCCGTTAAAATACGGGCACCGCTGTCCTAGGAAACCCTAGCTTTATGACCGAAGTGTGAATTGCAAAACTGTGATTTTTCTTGTAAGTGTACTTAGGAATCAGTTTGAATTCTGAAATTTTTTTTTTTTTTTTATTGTCAAACCCGATAATTCTTTAACTATTTTTATTAGAACAATATGTTATGTGTCAGAAAAATAAAAAAACGTCAATGACTGAAATAATTAAGTAAAATGCCAAGATGTTATAATTTATGTAAAGTTCCCCTTAAAACTCTTCCAGTGGCCAATACAGTTTTGTTAGTTTGAAGTAAACTGTGTTTTGTTACTGAGTAGGTACGATTTATATATGAGTGATAAACATGCCAAACACATTTATGGATATAATCGATAAACGCGTAATTTTATGTTATTTTAATGAATATTACAGGGCTTGCTACACAAATGAAATAAAAACAACACTTTCCGATTTCTGAAACAGTTGAAAAAATACCACTGCAGAATAAAACTTAAAAATGAGAATTGTAAAGTAAGTCACAAGACATAAATATGTGTTTGTAAGTGTGAAGGTATGTGTGTGTTTAGAAATAGAGATCAAATGATGGGTTATGTAAAAAAAAATCAGTATAATAATCGAGAATATTTGGAGATGTTAAAATGTTTATCATCCATGGAGTAATTATTTTTTTATTTATTCAAACACATACATACATATTACAAAAAAAAAAAAACTAATGGATCCTAAACTCTATGAAGCCAAGGCCCTGTGTTGACTCGGGATACAACATAGTGAAAAATGGAAGCACGTATACAATTCAATAATAGCAAAAATATAAATTCAATATTATTTTAGCTTGATAGTATACTCCAATATCTCGCAGCAGTCTCCTGCAATGGTCTATTCCCTTAGACAAAATTCAGACTTGTACACTCTTTCTGAAAATGACTTTCGTTTTGGAGAACTTAATATGTTAAAGCGGGACATTGAACACTCTTGGGGCCACAAAAGAGAAATTCCTCTGAGCAAACGTCGTATTTGTTTTTGGATTTAAAAATTCAAGATTAAGATTTATTTAGATTGAAATTTGTCACAAAAGAGAAAAACATTTTCGAGGGAGTATATGGAAGTGGAGGCATTTACAGGGCCTAATATTCCATTTCAATTTATTGATAAAAAAAAAAACAAAAAAAATATATTTGCGTTCAAATAACTTACAGATTTGCATATCCTTCCTGTTGAAGAAATCGAATTTCTAAGAAACGCGTTACCTCTATATTTCAAATAAATATCAATCTCAACAATTACGTAGGAAATGAAATGCAAACATTTCTAAAATCATCTGGACATAATCAAAATAGTTTTTATTAATATAACTGATATAAGCAGATGTATGAAAGTTATAATGTATTTACAGGCGTTATCTAGAAGGTGAAATAACTTACCCAGATGAATCTTACCGACATCAATAAAAGTTTCAGCTCCCGTACTTTACAAATGTAAACAGATGGAATAGTAAAAGTAATATGGATGTTCAAATAAATAATATATATGATCAAAAGCTCTGTTTCGACGCTTTCATATTCTTTTCTTAAAAATTTATTCTTTCTCCTTTAAAATGATTGTCAAAAATAATCATCTTTTCTATAATATGAAGATATTGGCGACGTTTGTAAAATTTTATAATCGATAACCTTAACGATAAATTCGTAACCGAATCAAATGATCATCACATTCGATTATCCGCATCACCAGTGACGTTCATTGAATTGCATTCTTAGTTTTGTTTGTAAGTGTACACAAGTGTTAAAAGTGACAATAGTTGTTCGAGAATATTGCCTCTTCATTAATATCTACTTGCGTTTCCATTTAGTTGATTGTCAGTTGTACGTCAAAAACAAATATTCAGTAGACGCCAGAAAATATTAACTATTACAAAAATTAATAAAAAAATAATACAAAATAAGTAAATTTTTCTCGAGTTTTTTAATTAGCTAGTCATATAATGAACTATAAAAGTACAGTTAATATTATTTGTGGAAGAAAAAATTGGTGATTAAAATTTTTACTCGAATAAACTGGTTTGTCAAAAGAAGTATCTAATGAATAATTAAGTACAGGAATAAATATATGAACATCGTCATGTCATAAATATTAAAACCTATTAAAATAGAGAGGGTAAGGGAAAAAAAATCGAGAAGGGAATTTGCAGATATTTACAGGGCTTATGGCCTGTCATTAGCTGGCTCAAGTGGCCACTTAACAAACTGTAAATCATTTTCCCACCATGCTGCTTATGTTTAAACAACCATATTTATTCAACTCTTGCCTGCACTGATTATAAAATGAATTATACAAATTAGAAAATTGTTTTTAGGCGTTACCTAGTATGTGAAATTATTCAGTCAGATAAATCTTTCTCTTCGCAACAATAAAGGTTTCAGCTCTTTAACTTCACTTAAAAATCAATAAATGGAAGAATTGAAGAAATATGGATGCTCAAACATAGGCAAAATGTTGAATGTTACACAGTGTGATAAGTGGCACTTAAACCAGCCAATGGCATGTCATTAGCCCTGTAAATGCCTAGACTTCCATATTCCTTTCTTGAAGGTATTCTCAATCCCTGTTGTAATTTATAAATTATACTAATGTTAAATATCCACTTTAGAACAAAAACCTTTATTGAAATTATTTTTAATATATTTTTGCTGCCGTAATTAAACAGAAGTATATGTGTCGGCCTCGTTGTGTAATGGTAAGAGCGTTTGCCTACCAAGCAAAAGGTCTCGGGTTCTATTCCCGACATGGTCTATATGAAAAATTTATTTAAAAGGGCGTTTTCACACCAGGATATTTCATAGTCCCTAGACTAGTACCTGAAGCGTAAGACTGACCATCTTATATTAATGTTACAAAAAAAAACATATATGCTGCTATTGGTGTGCCGATGCAGTGCCCTGTGCACCATCAGGTGCGGGAAGGGAATGCTGATAATATGCATATAAAATCAGTATTTATTTGAAATAATATAACACTTAATTACCAACTACTTCTTAATTAATTTAATTGGACCGAGAGTTTTTAACATGTTTTATTTGTTAAACAACTGAATGTGTTAATTACATCGACCTTTACATATTGCAACGCTCCTAATTTTTTCATAAATGCTCGTGTTAATATGAATATTTTCTGCATAAATTATATAACCTTAATTAACATTTTAAAAAATATATTCGTTGGCTTTGATATTTAAAAAAAAACAGCCTTTTATGTTTACCTGTTTTTATATTGACAAGTAATAATAGACGCAATATTATTTACCAGTGTTAAGCATGTAAACAAATCAGTTTTATTTTAATACAAAATACCATATGAAATAACATAAGTTATTAAATAAAGATATTGCTGGCGAGATATAACCAGTTTTTTGGTTTATATATTTATACAATCAAACTTGTATTAAGTAAATGGTAGCTATATCATATTATTAAGTAACATTATTTTTTTACTTTGATTGTTATACCTTATGCACCACATAGACATAGGTTTATTGAGACAATTTTTATGTTTAAGTGACCTTGCACACATTTTAGGAAATAACTATTTGTTTTAACACTGGAAATGTTTTATTTACACTGAAAATACTTTTAAATTTACTTTCACTTTTTTTTGTATTTCCTTTTTTAATAACTACAAAATAAAAAAGTACGTTTTAATATTTAAGAGAATATTTTATTTTCTCTTTTTTATATTACACAAAAATACTTTACCTGTCTATTTATTATAGGAGCAAAAATTCATGATCATTTATTGTATACCCACGAAGAGGCCATGCCTTTGTGGGATTTTTTTGTTTACTTTTTTTACTGTTAATATGTATTTCATTGCTATGTAACTATCCTTGGTTTTTTGAATACTGTGTTTTACCTCTTTTGTATATTGTAAAAATACAAAAAAAATAAAAAAAACTTTCTAACTGGTGATCACGCCCGACTCCAGGCATGGCTCGTCTGTGAACAGTCTCCCTCCATTAAGAACGGTTTTATGCAGTTCCATAGGCAATTTATCAATGATAGTTCCGATTACACAGCATTATGTCGTACGGTATACTGCTGTGAGGAAGTTCGGCAGATATTGATTCTGTTTTTATGCTGCAGAAGAGAGCTGTTTGAGCAATTTACAATATGAATCCGAGAGAATCATTTAGAGATAAGATTAAGGAAATCAAATATTGACAGTCACATGTCAATATATTTATGAAAACTTAATCTATGTTCATAAAGATGCTCATGATTTTGAGAGGAAATGAAGTTTTTATAGGTTCAACACGAGAAATAAAGATAGCTAGTTGTGCCTGCTACTAGACTGTAAGAAAAAAAAAATTGTGTATGCAAACAATTGTTAGAATTCCATATTAAAGTTGGTATTGTATTCAAAATAAAACACGTTTATTGGATTTTAATTTTACCCTATTTTTTAAAATAAACAAAAGCGTGTATTGTGACGCATTTCGTTTTGTTAGGACATGTCATTTAAAATGTTTGAGAGATTTGATTTCAATATTATCAATTTGTTCAGGATATGATTATTAACCTTCTAAAGTAATGCCAATATCCTTTATTGACGAAACGATTGAAAGGGAAGTACTTTTTAGTTTGTAATTAAATTGTATAGGTTTTTTTCCTCGCGGAAAAGATAATTTTTTACATTGAATTGTCAATGTTAAGTTGAAGACAATTGATGTCGCACCGTTCATTAAAACAATTAATATCTTGTTAAAAAGGAGACAATCATTTGTAGATTCAGTAAATTTGAGTATCTTGTTATCATCAGCAGAAAGCCAGATTTTTTTTTTTAATGGAGCCAGATGGGCTCCATAAGGTGAAGGCATGTATGTATTTAAATCCGGCAAAGCTTTGCTATTGTTGGATTAAAATACATAATTGTATTTATAAAATGAACACAATTGAAAGTTTAATATCAATAACCAATTAATTCAAATTATATATGTACATTATACCTAATATTTTTTGTGTTTCGGATTACATACATTGTGAGGATATGCAGTGACCGGGACTTTTGATAAATAGTTATTTGAACATTGCTTTCCTGTCACTGTCTTGCAGATGCCTCCCCAATGCTGTGCAAAAAAGACAACTGCATGTCGGAAATGTTATGCCTAACTAAAAAATACAAAATTGACGCTTCGCTTTCTTGTTATCTGCACCTCAAAACTGAACCGATTTCTTTATTTTTTAGACAGAGTGTAAGAGAAAAAAAAATTGTATAAAAACTTTTTGCGTTATTAAAAAATATATATATATGTTTACCGAACGCCTGAAAACAGCAGATAAAGCTGTGCTTTATCACGGGTTTGGATGTTTTAGTTCCCATAATTATCTATTTTTGTCAAAACACAACAAAGTATACACGCCAATAGTAAATATCCATAGTTTGTAAAAAATCACTGCTCTAGTGTTATAATCCATAGAGAAAATACAGGAATACGTTTTCGCTTAAGATTAAACATTATTAGGTATACTTACAAAACTTTACTTAAAAATCTTTACTGAAAACCGTCCGGATAAACGTAAAAAAGATGTTGTAACTTTTTATTGATAAGTAGGAAGTTTGATTGAATTCCAAATCTAAAAATAAATAATATTCAAATATTGAATTTAAGTAGGAACCTATGTACGAATCCCAAAACATAAAATAATTAATTTTCAAATAAAGAACTCTTTTGGCAAATGTCAAACTCTGCTCTGTTCAGCAACAGGGGCCACTTTATTCGGGAATGCGATTTTCAAAAATGTATTGAATGTCAGTTAATATAATTATAGTATTACCAAAAATCCAGTTAAAAGAAATAAATGGGTAGAAACTATGAGGAAATTAAGGAAATAATCTGATAAAAATCCATAAAAACTAATGTTGTTCGGAAACATTCAAAAACAAAAAAAAAAATATGCACCATAAAATAACATCTTCATATTTTTTTAATTTTATGCATTCTTGTTGAATGCAATCCTGGTGATGGACAAAAATAAAATTTACGCTCGTGGCAAAGATCTACATTTCGCTGAAAACTGCACGCAAATCGGTCCAGTAGTTATGCAGCCCATCGAGGACACACAAGCAAATATTTCCTTTGATACATATACATAGGTATAATAATATAATGAATAAATAAAGAAATAAATTTAACATATGCTTTTAAAAATTTGTATAAAACCACTTACCGACTTTTTTATATCTACTGGTTTCGAGACGTACCCGTCTCTTTGCCAGGATACCAATTAAACCAACATGCAAACCAACATGCAAAACCCACTTTACACCTTCACCATAGTTGTTGCACAAAAATATTAAACCAACATTCATTTTAATACGCACATGCACTGATTAATTCTTAAACAACAGAATATTATCATAATTTAATCAGTGCATGTTTGTCCTTATCAGTGCATGTGCTTTTTAAAATGCATGTCATGATGGTTTTATATTTTTTTGCAACAAATAAGGTTTATCGTGGGCTTTGCATGTTGGTTTGCATGTTGGTTTCATTGGTGTCCTGACGAAAAGACGGGTACGTCTCGAAACCGGTAGACATAGAAAAGTCGGTAAGTGGTTATATACAAATATTTACTAACATTTATTAAAATGTTTGACCACAAAGTTAATGCTTTAAATATTAATAAATAAATTAAAAATAGCATGTTTTATTGTTATATCTGAAATGTGTCATTTGAAATAAATAAAAAACTATATTTGTTTACTTGCTATTCGATTGATTTATTAGCTCATTAAAATATTTTAAACTCCAATTAAAATGTATTTTTTATTAAAATGCGTCATGGGTCTTTAGATCACAATAACTTCTCCCTATTAATAGTGCATGTGTGATATCTTAATGCCTTCTTGGAATGCACTCTGATATATTATTCTTCAGGACGAGAAATTCCAGAAATCTTGAAGTGTCCGTCACTTTAAACACTTGAAATTCTGACGAGGAGGATGGCGGACAGAAGGCAGACTTTGTCTGAGTGTCACATAGGGTTGATGACATTTTCATATTTACTTTTTTATTAAGATGACGTTTTGTGACGCATGAAATAAAGTAAGCACTGTCATATCAGACACACGCACTATACTCGTTATTTTTTATTAATACAACGTTAGTGAGAAAGTTCAGTTTTTTTTTTGTTTTTCCAATAGACTATAAAAGTAAGCAAAAAAAAAACAAATATCGTATCATCTCAATGCTATTATTGATTGATTCGGAAGAACTTGTGACGTTGTTAATTTATATTAAAACCTTTTTATTTCATACGCTTTCGAGATACTTCATTGAACAATTAAATGCTTCTATTTTTACAACGTGCAACACATTTTTTATATCCAATTTTCCGTAGCACTGAACTTCTTTATTATCTAAATTTGTAAAAGGTAATATAAGAAGGTGTATCGTTGATAGACAAAATAACTACTGGACCGATTTACGTGCGGATTTTTTCAAAATATTGAGATTTGCGATGGGCATTTTCATAACTCCTATTTTTTTTATCTAATCATTATCCATCAGGGTTGCATTCGACAAAAATGCACATAGTATAAATTGGCAGGGTGTTATTTTTTCGTAAATAAAAAAATAATTATAGTTGAATGCTTTATAATATTAACTGACATTTAACACATTTTTGAAACTCGTATTCCTACATAAAGTGCACCCATGTTGGTAAGAAGAGCAGAGCTTGACACTGGCAAATAGAATTTTTTTTTGAATATTTATTATTTTAAGTAATGAAATTCAATCATAAACAAATATCTAGGTACTCACAAATGAAATCTTTTTCACGTTTATCCGAACGGTTTTTACACGCTTTCAAAAAACAACCAGGCATTTTGGTTACGAATGAAACGTCAAGCTCAGGTAAAAACCCAGTTGGCGGATACGAAACAACTAAATACGCCTTGGGCATTACTGATCATATGGGCTTTATTTAAGAAAACCGAACCCGTTTTGTATATATACTTAATTTCGTTTCTTTATACAAATGTATTCCCGTATTTTGTCCCTGGATTATGGAACTAAAGCATTGATTTTTTACATACTATATACATCTACCATTGGAGTGACCGTATTGTTTTTTATTATTTTTTAAATGGTTAATTATGAGAACTAGAACCATACAATAACTTATAAAAGTGTCTAATTTTATTTGTTGTCTTTGAGCGCACTGTATACAAATACGATAACTATTTTATGATAACGTTGTTATCACTCCTAGCTAGTAAAGATGACACACTTGCAATGTCTATCTAGATCTTCCCATGACCATACATACTGTACTTTTTAACAATCTCTACGATTCGTAGACTTAGTTTAGATTGTTTAAGTTTAATAAATATATTATATACCATTAATGCCAATACATTATGGATCACATAAGCCTCTTCATTGGCTTTTAATAAAACATATATTAACATGCACATATGTATAATATAAAACAAATTTATTCCTTAAAGTATTGTAGGAATAAATTCTTACAACGGCGAGCTGATCGTTTGTTACTCGTAAAACCTAACGCTTTACGTTCTTTTCTTCGAGCACTGATCTTGAGCGATATAATAAAATGCATTCGAACTAGAAAATTATACATGGGCTCGTACAATACGAGTACTTATATCGCGCGGTATTCGTATGCAACCGATCACGATTTCTACACATAAGCGCTTTATATTTTGCCACGGAATATTTTGTGTTATCGTGTTACAATTTGCACAGTTAAAAGGCAGGTAGCCGAGTTAAGCGATAATGTGATGAAATTTGTTAGTTAAAATTTGTTTTGAATTAAATTGAATTTTAACACTACAAATTACACATGTTACAAAAGTGTACTAGAAGTTACTTAAATGATTTCTGAACTAAGTTTATACAACTATTTGCTAAAAGATAAACTGTTTTAGAAACTTTTTTTTCTACTATTAAATGTAATTTAACAACAATGGAACAAGGAAAATTTTTAAATTTTGGAATCAATAAAATGTTATCAGTAAAAATAGATTAAACATTTTTGTCCCTATAAAATATGCATGTTTCTGTGCAAGCCTCGTTTTACAATGTGGCATTTCTTACAAACGACCCCTTCTTTGAATTACTTGTAAATAAATTATGGTTCTTAAATCTATATTTTAAACATTGAAAACAATATATTTGTCTAATGTCTAAAAGTTTAGCTTCTTGGAACAATTGGAAAAGGGGGAAAGAGCGATTTTTGTGCGGCATTATTTTTAATACAAATTTTTGAACAGTTTCTGATGGTTTAATATGGTTATTGTAAGTTCCCCCCGATCCAATTATTCCATAGGAAAGCGATGACTGTACAAGTACATAATATACCATGTTAATAATTTAATTTAGCTGGGCGTAAATACTTCGTTAAGTCGTTTGAACACATAGATTAAATATATTAGGTTATTAATTATTATTTTAAAATGATTGGTCCATTTGAGTTGACAGAAACAAACAATTAACACATTCATGTACTATTTCATTATTTTTTTTTTAAATGAGAGATATTTATAAAGACTTGAATTCTATGTAGACTCGTGTGACACCATAGCCACACTAGAGTTAAACAACTCATTTTAATGATACTTGAATCATGCTCAAACAATATACAATATTCTTAAAATTATTACATGCTTACAAATTACAACAGCGATGGGGAATACCTTAAATAAAGGAATATGGAGATCTAGGCATTTACAGGGCTTATGATCTGTCATTGGCTGGTTTAAGTGGCCACTTTACACACTGTGTAACATTCACCATTTTGCCTATGTTTGAACTTCCATATTTCTTCAATTCTTCTATTTGTTAATTTGAGTGAAGTTAAATAGCTGAAACTTTTATTGTTGTGAAGAGATTCATCTGACTGAATTATTTCACATACTTTTTCAATTTATAAACTTCTTCTTGGACCAGTTGGTTTCATTACAATATTTGAGTTTGTCCAGATGATGTTCAAACATAGACAAAATGGTGAATGTTACACAGTGTAAAAAGTGGCCACTCAAACCAGCTAATGATAAGTTATAAGCCCTGAAAATGCCTAGACCTCCATATTCCCGTATTTAAGGCATTCTCCATCCCTGTTGTAATTTGTTAATCTTAATGACTCCCGAGGGGGAAATCCAGTCTTTTGTGTACGAACATTTGGACAAACTCAAATATTGTATTACATGCTACTTTAGCATTGTGCAAAATCTTTTTCATCAAAACAGTTTGATGTTAATTTTTTTTTGTGTTTGCGACGAAAACTTAATAGTTTTTAACTCGTTGAAAATTACGGCTAGCGAGGTTATTACGTTAATATAATGATAATATAAGTTGGACTTCACTCTGATCCAGCAGCCTTAAAGGTAGGGCATGACCTTCTGAGATTGGTTGTTCGCGATTACCTGACAGCATCACAACGGACACCCATAAATCTCAAACTGCACTCTATCTCCCTTAGCACCTGTATCGAGGCTCAAAAAACGAGATTGAGAGAAGCCATTTTACTTTTATTGGGAGTTAAATAGGTGTGATTTAATAGAAAGCACTTTTATTAAACTTTTCGCCTTCGAACTTCAAATCATAATTAAACGTATTTATACAGAAAGCAGTCCGCCGTAGAAAAGTGAAACTGAGATAATCGCACTTTTGAGATAGTTTTTTTGCAAAATACTGAATAATCAAATAAACACAACAGTTTAAATATTTGTTCAATTTGACAAACAACAAATAATGCACACATAAAAAAAAAAAAAATTGCAAAAAAGAAATTCATTATGTATTTGACCAATTTTAATGACTTTTGAAGTCTAGCTGACCACACAGCCTAATATATGCATTTTTCATAAATCAGCCTGATCTAATATTGAATAATACCTCATTCAATTTAAAAATATTTTAATTGATAAATTTTATAAAAAGCACATGTTTTTGTAAAATTCTAAACATATCTACTTTTACACATCTAGTAAATGTTATCACTGTAACTCTCCAAAAAACGAGACTAACTCTTGGGCTTGGAGAGTGACTTACACTGTTTTAGTTGTTTATTTATAGGAGTTTATAAAATTTCAAATACTGCATAAAAAGTGCATAAAATATATAAATAAAAACAAAGGAACTTCAAAGAAAAAACACAAAACGATAATACATTCATTATATTTGAAATTTAATGTTGTTTTTACACGTGTTCAAAAAATTTCTTCAGATTTACTTTAAATTTATTTATTGAAATATTATTTTTAATAATTTTTAGTTCATTGGGAAGATTATTATAATTTTGTACACCTTTGAAGAAAAGCTATTTTGACCATGACTTGTATGGAATTTAAGAATTTTAATATTATTTTGGTATCTGAGTGACTTATTTATCTCAAATTCTTTTATTTTCTTTTCTTTATAAATTTGTATAATATAATTTATTTCGAACAGAGTGTCTACTGTTCACTGGCTGCTTTCCTCATAATTATATTCAATCAGCATTCCTTTATTCCCATCTATTGGATGACGGGGTACTGTATTGGCACACACCTTGATTTGAATCTCACTAAATAATTATTTGTGTAGAGACATAGAGATACGTCTTACACTTAACATCCCAGTCCAGAAACTATTAAACTAGTATTTTATTTTTATTTTGTTTTATTTTGAAAACCAACGTTTTTGCATATTACCAGTTCAATAAATAATGAAAAATACATTGGCTCAGAACCAAAAATAGGTTTTTACAAAATATACAATGTAAATAGAGGTATTAATATTAATATAATGGATGCAGATGACTTTGAAAAGGAAATATGAAAGTCTGGATGTTTACAGGTGTCATGGTCTGTCATTTTATTTGTTTCACATAAAACTTTTTTTATTTTTTTATTGGTTGGTTTAAGTGGCCACTTTCTACAATGTGTTACACTCACCCACCTTTCTTAGACATCCATGTTTCCTTCTCTCAGATAATCCATCTCTGTTGCAACAAGTTTATGTTGATAACTCCCTAGGTGGTTAAATTCAAGAATTTTGACCAACTCAAAATGTCGTTGATTTGCCTTGTGCTAACTTACAAATTGACGACCATATTCAGTCATTTACGAAACGATAGAATGACTACACTGGAGCAATAAACATTAGTGGTATTACTTTATGATTATCTTTGCAGACATCTATAAAACGGACTGCTTTATCAGACTACTTACTTCGTACATTATAAATCACACGATATCAGGAAATGAATAAAATGCAGTTTATGTGACACATAATAATTTTTAAAAGTCATATTGGTATGTTTTATTTAATAAAAACTAACATATTGTTGAACAGTGAAGGAACAAAATTACAAATATTTTATTTGTTACTCAGCAAGCTTTTATTTCAATGGCTTGTTGTTGAAGATACTCTACAAAAAATACATATTTACAGAATTTATCTAAAACAAAACACTTTAACATAACTATAGAAAACAAAAGAAAGAATGATGTAATAACTTATATTTACATATAAGTAATTAATTTAAAAAATACTTGGTTTACTTCCCCTTATTTATTTTGACCAATTAGCGCTTTCACCCTAGTAAATAATAGCGATAGAATTTTAATAAATCAGCAGATAGAATTTAAAAACTCACCCTTATTAGCCCTCTTAGTTAGACCCTGCACATTGTAATAAAAAAAAATATTTTTCACATAATTGAATATTCTCTTAAAGTACCTACACCGCTAACACATGTTTCAATCATTTGTCTCACTCTGTTCCATTGCAATATTGCGTATTGTATCTTTTTCAACTTATTTTTAAATGTACCTACACTAAAGATAATATTTGGTTTGATATAAATTATCCATACACTGTATAGTATTCACCAGTCTGAAGATGCCCATTAGAGGGCAAAAGCGCTAATTGGTCAAAATAAATAAGTGGAAGTGTACCAAGTAATTTTAAAATTAATAACTTATATGTAAATATAAGTAATCATATCATTATGAAATTAAAATAAAGATTTTTTTTTTAATTCATTAAAAATAAAAATTATTTAGCATGGCTAAAATCAATATAAGAAATATCTAAAAAAAATGAAAACAAGAAATAGGTAAATAAAAATATTTTAAAAATTAAAATTTATACTGGAATATCTTGGTGGGACTGAGATTTATTAAACTCTTAAAATACTGTGGTAAATAATTCCTTTGCGAGTGCTGATGTAACATCGTGTTACCACAAGCAAAAGACGGAATATTCTAACGTTCAGAGATTTGAAAATTTTACACTCTGTATTCGCTATTTGTCCAGACTGTATTATGCTACTGATACTTAAATACAACTAAAATATTGCTTTTGTCCAGGCTTAAATTGTAAGTCAGCAAGTCAAAAATACCAATATTTAACACTGAGGTATAATTAAATTATTCATATAACGAAGCGTTCAAATTATGTTCTAAAAATGAGCGTTTGTCGCGTCATGCCGCATATACATTGCAATGCAAAACGCGTAGTAGAGTAAAAAAAACTAACTGTATATGCCAGTTTACTGTGAATTCAAATCAGTAGTTTGCGCCTTTTTACGCTGCTTTACATTTAGAGCAGTGCAATGGAGATATACAAGAGTGCGCTCACTGTGGCGACATGCCAGTACGGTGACAAAAAGTTCCAGCGGCTGGCGACATTAGCGTGACGTGACTGTCACCCCGTCACCCGGCCTGTACATTGCTATGGGAGTGCGCTCACTGGAAACTTTTTGTCACTCTGCCGGCAGACGCCTACCAAATGGACGTGTGGTGTGAATTTCCCAGTTATATTTAAGATTAACATATTATTACAACAGTAATAAAGTACATTTTAGAAAAGATAATATAGAAGTCTAGGCATTAACAGGACTAATAACCCGTCATTGGCTGGTTTAAGTCGCCATTTTACACACTGTCGAACATTCACCATTCTACCCATATTTGAACATCTATATTCCTTCAACCCTTTCATCTGTTGATGTTTGTGAAGTCAAAGAGCTAAAATCTTTATTTATGCGGGCGAGATTTAAGATGGCTGCTTCTCTGCAATGAGATGATATTGACAACAAATTGTTAATAGAAGATATAGACAAAAGACCAAAATTAGATGCAAAAAAATTAAGGAATTCTCTGATATTCATTTGAAAAGGAAATTCTGGGACGAGATTTCTATTCAATTATTTCAAACTGTTTATTGACATACAAAAATAATTTAAAAAACTCGAGAGGATTTTGACGTAATTCAGAATACAGGGAGTAAAATCCTTTTAATAATCGTTTGTTATATATGGGATGTACCCAGTAGTGTTTCTTTCGTTTAATTTTCCTTCTGCGTATTTCAAGAGCGCAAATCACTGCGACCTCTTCGGAATCCATTGCTAAATAAACATTTTGTCACCAGTAGTGAGTAGTGAGCGCACCAGCAGTGACAAAACGTGACAGAGACAAAAAGTCACAGTCAGCGGGTGGTATTACTGACCGCTGCGCGTAAAACACTATTTCCCACCGAATAAAATATAAGCCTCAATTCAACGTGGTTATGCAGAATACGGCCAGTTCACAAAAAAAATAAAAAAGATTCTGGTGTTTTTGGGTGCAGTAAGGTTAATTGTTTGTTTTGCTTAAAACAGCCAGGCCACTTTCGTAAAAAAAACTGTAATAATCACCTTCTGAAAATAGTGCTTCGTATCACAAAAACGGCATTTCTCAATTTGAAGAAAACACCTACAGAACTAGATAACTCTTACGGTACAGATGCTGATGGGAACATTAATACATCCAAATTTAGTTCTAAATATGTTTTAATTAAGAATGTAACCTAATATATTTAAAGTTTAAATGATGTATTATTCAATATTAGATCCAGCTGTTTTCTGCAAAGTGCATTTTTTAGGCTGTGTGGTCAGCCAGACCTTAAAACATTACTAAAATTAATTTAAGACATAATAAAATTATTTTCACAGTTATTATAACAAACTAAATAGCTGATTCTTTACAATAAAATACCCTAATATTAATATAAAACTCATTACATAATGATACAAAATACATTAGAGCTGGCTTTTTGCAAAATGCACATTTTAGGTTACGTGGTCAGCCAAACTTTAAAAATCATCAAAACTGGCCATTAACCAGTGGTCAAATAGACAATTTAATGTTTCTTTTTATTGTTGAAAAAAACGAATATTTGCGTTATTTATAATTTTAACTGTTGTGTAGGTTTAATTATTCACTCTTTTCACAAAATTGCTAGTATCTCAGTTTCACTTTTCTATGGCTGGCCGATTTCTGCATTAATACGTTTAGTTGAATAGAACAGAAGGCCGATGCTTAGTACCGCATCTAGTGTATGCATATAATATCAATGGTATTTAATCAAAATCATCAACAAATAAAAAAGAATCGAGAAGAATAATAACCAAAACAAACAAATAATAAGAAAGTGATCATGTACCTTGAAGAGGTATGTGAATGCATTTTAATATTTGCATTTGTTTAACGTGTATTTTAATATACACTTCATTATTAATTGACAATCAAACGTCAGAATGCTTTTATCGTGAAGCGGTATATGCCATACGTCAAGATTGATAATAATATACTTGGTAACGTTGAGGCTGTCATTCATGCCAGTGCTGTATATATATAAAAAGAGTATTGAATCCAAAATGCAAATGAATGCAAGACGATTCGTTGTGACATAAATACGTGGGTTGCAAGGTATAACCAAAAGAAGAGATAATGAGACATTACAGCATCGATTAACGATCAAAATTACAATGATTCAAGGATCTTATTAAACCCTAAACTTATAATCAACAGAAAGATACAATATTAATATAATTAATCAATATCATTGTTCCCTACAGGCATCACGTGGGTGATTACAGTGAGAAAATACGAAAACCATATCTTCACTATGACGGTATACAGAATTGTACGAATTAATGGAATAAGGCGGCCTCCGTGGTGTAGTGGTCAAGACGCTTGACTCGCGCACGGAAGGTTCCGGGTTCGTTTCCCGGTGAGAACACAAAAATTAAAATGTGATTTTTCTCAAGCCTGGTTATTCTGTAATGTAATTCACCACTATAGTCGGGCCTCCTGGCCTGTTGTGGTGCAAAAAAGCGATAATAATAATAAGAGTAATTCTTGTCATTTTTTACGTATAGCTACACTCATACGTCAATTTGACAGTTGTTTAGCGTCAAAAGTTATGACTTACAGTTCATTAATCCTTTAAGAGCTCATATTGGTATTTGTTGGTGGACGATCTATTGTTTTTTGTTACATTTTCTCCAAAAAAATACTAATTTTATAAGTTGCTTGCATATTAAAGAGTGTTTTTAAGGTGGTTTAAGTCATGGATATCACGCCAAGGAAAAGGAAAAAAATTAAAACCTTAAGTGAATATACATCAATGACTCAGAAAGAGATTGAAAATGAATATTTTGTGATATTTTTAATATTTTAAATTGAACCGGCATTCACTTCGTAACAATTCATTATAAATTATTATGAAAATAAAACTGTTTTGTGAGTCAGGGAGCAGTTAGCAAGAATCTTAAGCAGAAAAGAGAAACAAGGTCAGTTGAAGCAAAGAGAATTGGGAAATGAAGAAGAAACCGGAAAACTGGTGTCCGAGATAAAATATCTTTGATCAGAAATAATAAATTAATCCCAAAGAAAAACAATTAAAAACTTCAACGAGATTTGCAGCCACTGGGGTGATAATACATGACTTAACAGTACGAAAAAGACTCATTGAATCTGGAAAAAAAGCAATTCGTCCACAGAATAAACAACTCCTGACGGAAAGTATGATAAAACAAAGGCTCATTTGGGATGGAAAATATATTAAATGGACAGAAAAAGACTGGAAAAAGGGGCTGTTTTTAGATGAGACCCGCATTCTTGTGCAGGAACGTCGCACAAAAATTTGTTAGAAAAAGTGGAGACGAAAAACTTACTTGACTCATATTGACCAAACGGTGAAATATCCTGTAAAGAAGATGTTTTGTGGCTACTTTTCGTATATAGGGATCGGATCTTTGATACCAATAGAAAGAATGATAAATAGCCTAAAGTATAGAGCTCTACTGGAACAGTACAGCAGAGCACTGAGTAAATGTCCTAATGGGGGGGCTGTATTCCAACAGGACTCAGCTCCTTGACACGCATCGAAGTTTATGCTTAAGAATTTCAATGATAAAAAAATAACTTTTTTAGACTGGCCTAAAAATTTACCTGACCTTACCCTATTGAAAATATGTGGGCAATTTGTAAATCTAGGATAAAAAAATTGGATTGCACCACCAAGATAAATATGATAGACCCAATTATGCAGATTTGGTTTAGAGATGACAGAATAAAATAAAATTGCCGAAGTTTAATTGATTCCATGCCAAAACGTGTTCAGGCTGTTATAAAAGCAAAAAGAGAACATTAATCTTATCAAATAAAAAATGATTGTACGTCACCTAAGACTCAAAATATTTATAAAAAAACGTGTTTTTTGATTACAAGGAATTTTATTTCATTAATTCGCACAATACTGTAGTGAAAGAAAAAATATCCCGCGCGATTACGAAGACACTGTCGACCCTGTACCTTCTAGTTTTAAGGTGACAAAAATCATGTTCCAGCGAGCACATTATCATTGCGGCGTGATTTATTTAAAATCTTAATCACTTTGAGGTAAAATTTAATGACAGAAACCTATTTAAAATAACAAAGAGAAATAGGTCAATGTTAATTTGATATTGAGCGTGGAGTAAAGTGTGAAAGATTTTAAAAACTCAATGACCCATCTCAGGCAAAAATCCTAATAAAAGTAATCAAGGGAAGATATTTCCACTTTGAAATGTAGTGGCGGACGCGTTTGCTAATCATGAGAGATTGGACTCGATTCCTGCCTGGATGTAAAATATTAATTTGTTCGTCACTGCAATATTTCATGGTTCCTGAACTGGCACCAGAAGCGTTAGCCGGATAACCTTGCAGCAAAAATGATCTAGATACACAGTCATTTGTAATGCCAATTCAGTGGCCTATGCACAACTGGATGCGGAGTAGGAAAGTGATGGTGATTAAATTACATGCAATGTTTATTTGATTATAAGTTACGTTTTTTTTTTTTTAATGTAGCTTACTAGCTGTAGTGATGTCACTAGTCGACATAGGACACAATACTTGATATATTTCTCTTATTTTTTAAATGATGAAATCGTTTTATTTGTGATCTTCAAATGGACATTTTCATACCTTATTTGGAAAGTAAAATTTGTATAACTATGCTAAATGCTTATACAAAAAATATTTATCCTTTCTACGCGAAGAATGAATGTCCGCTTATTCAGCAACACATCTATACAGATACCTTATATAAGAAAGAGCACGAATATGGAAGTCATAACAAGGAAGACAGAGACGCTGTTCTGCGGCGGGTGTTGTCTAAAACAGAATCTTCAGTCGGTTGATGTCAGTGATGGGGGATGCACGCGCGTAACATGAGCGGCGTATTTGTGATTTAATTTTTTTTTTCTTTAACGGGCTAAATTATGTGTTTATTCGCATAAATTATGAAAAAGGAAGTATTAAACAGTATGACTCCATGTTTTTTTTTCAAATGTCTGTACTTTAGAATATTTCGTCTAAAAGGGCTAATTTGTCAAATCAATAAGTCTACCAAGTATTTTAAATTTAAAACTCATAGATTTGATTGATTTATTCTATAGCGCCATTTTCATTAAAATAACCTTAAGGGCACTGCACAATAAACCTTCTAACACGTCTTGTAGCTACAGAGCGCATAGGTGGTAAGGATTCAGTTCTCCGTTTTCAATTATATAAAATTTTAGTCGGTAACATACGGGAGCTAGATTGCAACACGTCTTGTAGCTACAGAGCGCACCGGTGGTTAGAAATCTAGCCTCTATTTACATTTTACGAATAGCGTGGCTTGCGGGTTTGTAACAAAATAAAAGATACATACATTCTTGATTACGATATACTCTGCATCTATAGAGTGCATGGACAGTTAGAAATCTAGACCCTATTTTCTATTATTGAAGTTTTTATTTCTATTTAACGGACCTTAACTATACAACCTGATACCGTATGTTTGGAAATCTGATAAACCATCAGCATTGAAAAAAAGAATAACAATTTGGTTTACAGACATTGAAAGTAAGGAATTTGAGAATTTATTGAGGATAGTAATTTAAATATTATGCTGTAACATTGAATCATTTATAAATTTATTGTATTTTTGTAAGTGCATATATATTATGTATGTATGTGTGTATATATCGGTAGTCGGATGGCAGAAGGGACCATCTGTAATTTTCAAAAATGTTCAAGAGAGCTGGAATACGACTCAATTTCAAGACTAAAATATTTTAGTATTGCTTTTTAATAATGAATTACCATTCTAAATTATGGTGTTTTTTTTTTCTATGTGTATTTACTGAAATATTGATTAAAACTTTTGAAAACTAAAAAACAGAAAAAAATACAGATGGTCCCTTCTGCCATCTGACTACCGATATATGTATATATATATATATATATATATATGTGTATATATGTATATATGTGTATGCATTTATATATTTTATTTTATTTTTACATTTAACGTAAACTGTACTTTTTTTCTTCTCTTTTGGGCTATAACTTTTTTCTATTTCTTCAATATTATTTTTATTCATAGGAAACATATTCGAAAAGACAGGATCTGGACTTTTTTGGTTTAAGTTTAAAACGATTTAAACGAGCACTAAATAAATAGTCCAGATCTTGTCTCGATGTCCCTTATGTTTGTCAATGCTTCTTTCTTTTTTCTTTAAATGTTTTAAACTACTCTTTTATTGTAATATTTAAACCTTATAAATTGTATACATGGACTATGTCCGTTAATAAATAAATAAATAAATAAATAAAACCATATTTGCCGCAAAAAAACAGTTTTTTAGAACAGGCATTTGCCCATATAGAAACCGATTTCAACATTAGGCATACTCATATTTCTGGCTTGCCAACTTGCTGATTTTTGTAAAAATGTATGTATAAACTTATAAATATATTTTTTTTAATGTAAAAAAAGTTTATACGTGTATACTTATTAACTTAAATTGATTCCTTATAGATTTTTCGCAAAAGTTGGACGAGTATCATGAAAAATGACAGTTTTGTTATATCGGCAGTTTATATTATATTCCCGACACATGCGGGGCCATAGGTGTGTGGTATGTAGCACTACTTGAGGAAAAAGGCCATTTATATATTTCATTTAATAATAATAAAGTATACTATTAAAATATGATTTTTAAACACTTACTAAAAGTAATTATTAGTAATTATACTTTTTTTGTCTTAGAATTAATTTTATTTAGTTGTAAATTATTTCATTTGTACCTGTATTTATTATGAGAAAATGTATTAACCATTGTTGCAATGGGCTATATAAGTCCGTCAATAAGTGAATAGAAAAATCATATCAATAATTTATTATCAATAAATAACAAATTTCAAATGTCTTTTACAAAATTATACTTAATGATTTTTGCCATGGTAACTATGATTCTTTATTAAGGTCATCAGAATTAGAGATGCGAGGTTTTAATTACGCAAGGAGAGCTCAAAGCTACTTTTTCACGTACAGTATTTTAATGATATGATAGGGGGGTGTTATGTCCTGAATATGAATTCGAAATACGTCGCCACGCCACAGCAACCATAATATCTCTTTTACCCTTTGACGGTGCACCATGCCGGGCGACATTTTGTAATTTGCATCGGGCGGCCATCTTGGCAAGGTGACGCACGTCAGGTGCACGTAGGCCGCTTGTCCAGAATGCGCTATGACAATTTTACGCCCTAATGATGCTTAAGACTCCCAATACCCATATTAATGGATCGTTAGAGCGCTCGGACTGACAGACCGTATGATTCATGGCGTATTTTGATTTCATTTACTGAACTGCGATGGATATCGGCATGCACATGTCGTATTAGCAAATTGCATGAAATAATTGGCCGGTTTGTATTGTACGCAATTGATTAACGGTTAATTTAATGAATGTATATTTTAAACGTTATATTCTGCAGATAATACAATTTCATTGTTTCGTAAACCAACGAAGATACTGTAGTAAATTATTTATACAGCAGCCTCAAAAATGAACCTAATTTATTTTATAACAGACGTAATTCAATTCATATATTTTTTTTTCAAAATACAATTTATTATAAGTACTTAAATTAAATCAATTAACAAAGACATGGACGTAAGACAAAAAGTTGAAATAATAAACAAAAACAATACAGCGTAATTTACAAAACTTAATAGTTTTTTGACTATGTGCTTCGTAGATTAGGAAAAAGCGTTTGGTAGTCCGCATAGACCTACACTTTGACTGGAAGTATTTGGGGTGCCTATAAAACTAATTAAATTAAACGAGCTAATTAAAGCCCTTCACTCAAGGAACGAATGGCAAACAAACCATCGCGCCGTTTCCCCATAAGGGTAGGCAAAGAAGACAGAACACCACGTCGCACTATCTTTGCATACTGATTTTGCTTTCTCTACACTCATACATCTTCTCATACACGCGCGCCGATTATTCCGACATTTGACATGTTCATCTTCAAGTATTTGTTGAATTTGATCATACCATGGTTTTCTCGGTTTTCCTCTCTTTCTACCACCATCAACATTCTCATTGTAAATATATTTAGCCGTTCTTTCGTTTTCCATTCGATCTACCTTTTCAAACCAACGCAGAGCTCCTCTCTTGATTTTGTCGATAATGCTTTTCTTAGCCTTAGATAATGAACGGATTTCAACATTTGTGACTCTATCGTTCATATTTTTACCACACGTTTGCCTGAGATATCGCATTTTGACGAAACTCAGCCTACCCCATCCCTATTTTTTCAAGTCCATACTTCGCTCCCATACATTAGAGCCCGGACCAGGACTCCATTGTGAACTGCTAATTTTGCCTCTTGATACAAACATTTATTTGCCAAAGTTGAATATAAGTGCACTGTTTACTCTGTTCCCGGCACTCAACCTCCTTTCAATATCTTTCTCAGTCATTCCATTCCTAGCAAACATACTTCCCAGATACACTACACAGAAATGGTTCTACCTGTTTTAGTATAACCCTATTCACGGTGATTTTACATTTAGTCATACTTTCGTTTCTTTCAAAAAATCATCGTTCGATTTATAGACATTCATCAGCGAATCGCTTGCCCTGCTTGCATCGTAGACTTTTGTCACCAAGAATTACAGTTTTTCTTTGTCGTTAGCAAGAAGCACGGCATTATCAGCATACAAAAGACAATTGACAGTTAAATCACCCATTTTTGCTCCCATTCTTAAGCCTTTCAGTTCTTTCATACGGTTATCAATATAAGTTGAACAGCCATGGTGACATCACAAATCCCCGTTTGACTCCTCTATGAATGTCAAAACACGATGTGTATGATTCATTTACCTTGACACATGCTGTGCTACCTTTATACAGAGAGGCAATAGCCCGTATTAGATTTCCGCTCACTCCATACTCCGCAACACCTTGCATAATTTTTCTCTGTCAACTCTATTAAACGCATTTTGCAGATCGGCAAATGCGCAGAAAGGATTTTGGTTTTTAACAAGAAATTTTATTGTCATGTTTTGTAAAGCAAATATTTGTTCCACACCCATATTAAAATTGGTATAGTTTTAAATTTATTGCTTTTTCTTCAAATTTGTCGAAATTTGTTAGGATGAAACAACCTATTTCATGCATTTTGACAAAACTCAACCATTTTTACTTTTTTTACCGTTTTTGGTTAAACTTATCCTTAGTTATTTTACAAAATGTGACAACTTTCCACAATAATCAAGATGGTGAAAGCATTCGCTGTCCTGATCATTCTGGGAAAAGATGACTAAATTCTATGGTAAATTGTTTCTGTGATGAACAAGGAACAAGTGTTTGGCCTTGATGTTACAATAACAAAACCATACGATTACTTACTTTATAATAAAAATATTTAATCATCTTATTTCCTAGATTAAAATAATGTTCCTGTAAAATATATAGTAATATAAAGTTGGCAGGTAATTTCGGATCTTCCGTTTTTTAAATTTAATTTTATTGTGTGACATAGAAATAAACATTGTATAATGATTCCAAAATAGGAAACCTTTAATTGCTTTGATTGTTAAAAGTGTAAAAAATATTACAAAAAATACATATATGTATTGTACATTGCATAGCCTATTATTATCTCATACTGTTGTATCATTTTTAAATCGCCTACGCAATCAAAAATAAAATCATATGCTATTTAAGTAAGTTCGTCTTCTGTCACCGATGTATTTATCAAACGCCTTTGTTTATTTATGAATAAAATAGATGCTCATTTTAAAACGACGTTTTTAAATGTATAGGTAACTCATTTCACGATGATCTAGGAAACTGACTAATAGTTTAATTCCCAATTTCATAGAAAACTACTCTTAAAAATCAAAAGAAAAAATATATATATTATTTATCAAGTAATATTTATTATAGTGATTTTATTTATTAAAAAAAATTAAAAATATTTTTTCCTGGGTGCCCTATAGAAAACATTTTAAATTATTTTGAAATTTCCCCTTAATGAATATCAAACAAAAGTTTACTTTTAACGTCCTATAATTACTTATGAAGAAAAATATTTTTACCTATTTGGCCTGTTCCACTCATCAATCCATACGTAAACTACCTACATTATCCACTTCTTGATATAAATTTTACAGTGAAATTATTTACTAATTGTCCTTGCGGACAATGGAAGTGTATTGTACACTTTTATCACTTCATGTATTATACATTCGTTCTATCATTTTACAAATATGGGATAAATAATATTTCCAATATAGTTCTCTTATCCGCAACCGGAATGTTGCAAAGGGCACTACATTGCAACGTCAAAAATAAAGCACCTCGATCATCCGCTACGTATTGTGATCGTGGCGTTTATAGTTTTTAATGTACCTACGAAAAAACGTTGTGTAATTATAAATATATGTTTAATCGGACGTTAGTAGCATTTTATTCATCATCCATGTTTTTGCTATCAAAAAGAACATCATTATTTACTATTATTATTGGCCAAATCTTATTAATTTTTTTTTTTTGACCTTACGACAAAAAAAAAGTTTTTTTTAAACTCAAAACATTTTTTTAATAAATTGAATACAAAATATCTTCAGTGGAAATCTTAAATGCTGGAAGGGACAAAGTGGTCATTATTGATGTTTTAACTTTTATTTACATCTAAGTTACTAATTAAAAATACTTGGTACACTTCCACTTATTTATTATTCAAGAGAGAAAAATAAAAGTTGAATACAATCCATGTTTTTATTGTGAACCAAATTTAAGTTGGGGAATATTTTACCAAAATTTATATGTAAGATTTTATTTATTTAAATATACATCGATAGAAATGTCTTTTTGCTAGCGAATTAATTATGCACGAGATTTTTAGCGATCTTTGCAGGGATCATATTTTTTACATTTTATAAACTAAACCAGGTTGCGGTGCCGTGGCTAGTATTGCAGACTATTATATCAGTGGTCCCAAGTTCGAATCCCAATCTACCACAATTATGTTTCCATTTTTCAATAGTAGGTAAGTTATTAAAAATTCATTAAAAACGGCTCCTAAAAATTATTTATTTTGTAAATCCAACGGCCTCCGTGGTGTAGTGTTCAAGACGATTGACTCACGCATATAAGGTTCCGGGTTCGATTCCCGGTGAGATCACAAAAAAAATAATTAAAATGTGATTTTTCTCAAGTTTGGGTGTTCCGTGATGTAGATCACTACTGAAATTGGACCTCCTGGCCTGTTGTGGTGCAAAAAATAAACATTTAAGATTGTTTTTAATAAAAAATAAATAAATAATAAGAACGCAATTTTATTTTACAAAGCTTAAAATTAAGATATTTTTGTCAAATATTCCAGTATACGAAATCACTTTTATGCGTGTTATGTACTCTTGGGTATTTCATAATATACATTAAAAAAAAAAAAAAAAGTTTTTAAGTGGTTGCGACATCATAAATAATTGAAATAATATCCATATCAATAATGTTGAAAGCATTAACTTTGGGGTCAAACAGTTTACGAAATGTTATTATTTATTTGTAAATAACCACATACTGACTTATTTATGTTTACCGGTTTCGAGACGTACCCGTTTCTTTGTCAGGACACTAACTAAACTAATATGCAAAACTCACTACACCCTCACCATAGTTGTTGCTCAAAAATATAAAACCGACACGACATGCATTTTATTAAGCACATGCACTGATTAGATTATGCAAATATTTTATATTGTTTGAAAAATAGTCGAAAAAAGGGAAAGAAATGAAGGGAGGAGCGTGAGTGAGTAAGTAATAGGTTCAGAGTGACCATTACAATGGAAGTGGGTTTTGCATGTTGGTATAATTAGTGTCCTGACGAAGAGGCGGGTACGTCTCTAAACCGGTAGACGTAGAAAAGTAAATTAGTGGTTTTATTCAAATATTTAATAACATTAATTGAAATAAAATCTGTCTTCAAAATAAAGCGGAAAAATGACAAAAAATCATGATGTTCAAATGTTAAATGAATTAATATGTTATTTTTGTTCTTTGGCTTCATCCGAATGAACTTTTGGAGCAAACACTCCTTCCAAGAGCCAGGTGTTCTAAGCAAATAAAACGAACATGAATGGTTCATATTTGTCATAAGACGAGTGGGGTCGAACCTTAGCGCTTCGGCTTCAGGAACATTCATCTATATCCCGATATTTGATATTTCTTGTTGTTGACACGATAAATAGTCAATAATTTATTTAACATTTGCATGTGAAAAAAGCTCTATTTCCATGAAAAATTATCTGATGTAAGCTCGGGTGTAGTGAACTTTATGTTAAAAAAGCTCTCAAGACCAGTACACACAACTCTTTATGAGCAGTTAATTTAAACATTGCGGAAAGATGAAAAAAAACCGCAGTAGTAGCTGGCGTGTTCTTTCTTTTACGGTTTTATATACTATAATTTATTATTATATAAACAATCAACAGATGGTCAAAAAACTCCCTCGGCAAAACATGTTATGTACAAGTAAAATTAAACTTAAAGTAAGCAAATATATACTGTCAATGATGATCAGAATATTAAATTACATGTTTGAAATACGTCAACAGCTAATCGGACATATTTCCTTTGGTCAGTATCTCCATATTGTATTTATGTACTAAAATTATTCAGTTTTTTAACCGGCTCTTAAATATATGTTGAGTATAAAATTGTTAGCAAATTCAATTAGATTTAATAAAATTTAAAAAAATACTTTTTGATTCTACATATTGTACAAAACAGGTTAAAAATATATAGTTAAAAATCATAGTAATAGTGCATGATTATGTCAAACCTAACCTTGTCCATGATATATTCTTATCTAGAATAGGGTCAAAGCACCAGTAAATAACCACCTCCCAGTAAATGACCATTGGTTAATATAACACAATATAATAAGAATCGCTACATGTGTCCAGTCAAAAAACTTTTAACACTAGAAACTATGACAAAAGCAGTAGGCGGACACGTCTTTTGGTAAGAAACAAAACTATCAGTTTTGAATTGTGAGTTTTCAAAAGGTAATAGTGTGTCTTCCCGTTATTGTTCTGAGATTGATAGTGTTTTTATAAGAAAAGGTGTGGTAAGTGTTTTATTTGATGCTACTTTTTATCCAATTATTTGAGTACATCCATTTTCTAATATGTTAGGGTGTTTTAAATTGTTATAATGTAACTAAATTTGAGTATTATTTTTACTGGAATAGTAGTGGTCATTCACTGGTGATTCTTCTGTTTTTTTGGAGTAATATTAATTATAATTGTGATATTCGTATTTCAATAAAAAAGTAAAAATACCTAGAAAAACTAATGTGTTTTTTATTGTTTTCTTCTATTGTGTACGCTTAAATAATACAATTTATACCTTTCATGTGGATTTCCCTACGAGCTGAACCTCAAACGGTCATTCATTGGTGCTTTGACCCTAGTAAAAAAATGCAAATAATTATGTTTTACTACTAAATTTCATTTATATAAAAAACTGGTTTACCAAGATAAAGTTCAGCAAAATCTTTTAAAACCTTCTGACTTTCCTTTTTGAACATCAAAGTTTAAATAAATATTTTTGTATATTTTTTGAGAAATAAAATATTGGCGTTCTAATGATTTACCCAAATATTTCAATTTTGGTGACCATTTTCAGCGAGTTGTAAATAACTCACGGTTAGAAAACGGAAATCAAGTTGAGGCCGAGTGGGGTTCGAACCTCGGACTTCTAATTCGTGACTAGCCACGGGACCACAACCCGATTCTAACCTAGAATTAACATGTTTTCTACGAGCGTACATAGGCACATAGATAGTTATTGTCGTACGTACATAAAAAGATGCGCAAATCTAAAAGAAACAAGATCTGCATGATATGAAAAAGAGTCGAGTGGCATTTAATCATCATATTTTAAATTTAATAATTCTGAAGAGTCTTATTTGCTTTTTTAATACGCTTTCCTAAACATAAATTTATCCTTTACTTAATGCATTTTGGGTGTTAATTTTTATTAAAAATTATTAAGATTTCGTAAACAAAATGCTGATTAACAAAATATGTGTATATTAAATTCGATAAACTACTGATCTTAATTACTGTTACGAAAGAAAATATGTTTTTCTACCTTTAACTGCCGAATTAATTCTATCCAGATGATACAAGGACAGAGGTACAGGATCCACCACGAGCCGCAACTCTCTTCTTGGAAGAACTTCATCATCATAACTATTATCCAGGTCTTCATCGTCTTCATAATTAGCTTTATCAGCCAAGAAAATAGCGGAGAACCTTACTCGAGGGGACGGCTCACAATTTTCTCCCGGTTTTCTATCTCTAGTAGCCAAAACTGTTGCCCCATTGAAATTTTTCTTATGAGGGGCTTCAAACTGAACATCATTTATATCGTTAAGATCGCCTTTGATTACTCTTCTGATAAAAATCTTGTATACATGCTGGTCTTGTTTTCTACCGATGTTCGGTACTCTCGGGGCATGGCGTATGTTCAAAACCTTTCCAGTAAAAATGTATTTCGATTTATCGATGGCTGATTGAAGTATGTCAGAATCGTCGATTATTGTCGAGTTGAATTGGCAAAATGGCCGGGTATTTCGGTGACTTCGAAAAGAAGGATATTTTCTGGAATTTCTTTTCCTCACTCGCCCTTTCATGTGCATCCTGTCGTTTGAATAGGAATCAACTGTAAATAATATTGTAAATAAGACGAAGCACGTCTTCCAAACAATTGACAACCTCATTTTTGATTAGATTTAAATAGCTTCTTTCCACAAAACTGTGTTAATTTAAACGAGGCACTTCATTATTTTTTTATTTAAACCAAACGCACAATATTTTCATTAAGGTGAGTTATTGAAAAACCTTACAAAATTTACATTTCTTAACATATAAAATACACTAAAGAAAGTTCACATTTTCGATACAGTCATACGCACTATGTAGGTTGATTAAATATTAAGAAATAATCAAACTCACGTGTCAATAAGACATTCCGCAGGTGTCAGTTGCAAGAACACGAACTAACACATCACCAATCGTAAATTTATTTAAAAAACCTACAAGTGATCCTTTACATAAAATTTCATTTTTAAAGTACCTACGCACAAAATGTCACACGAAACTAAAAATGTGTCACTTAGTTTTCTTCGAAAAATTTGAGTTCGTCACCGTTAGGAAAAGAATTCGTTCGAATTGCTTTTAAAAGCCGTTCGTAAATGTATTAATATCGTATTCACAATTAATTTCAATCCATATATAATATATACGGGAGCTTCACAATTGCAATAATGTAACTATATTGTATCAATACGTTGCTATGGGTTACAAGTTACAATTTACAATACACGAGTACTACCGATCGCGTGCGGGCGCTTTTCCCGCGTACGGGCGTAGTATTTTTTCGACGATGTTCAATTGTTTTGTTTACTAGGAACGCGCACGCGCAGACCGCACAATCCCGCCTCTAGAACACATCTGAGTTGTGTGTTACAGGAACCCAGAGGCTGTGTAGATTGGTCTCTGACGAGAGAACACGCGCGGCCCACGCACTTCGGCACCGCTCGCTGCCCGCTGACGACTGTCAGATAAAAACAAAAGTAAGATGGTAAAAAATGACGGCCGAACTATTGTTTTGAACCCATTTGATAATAGTCTTCGAGGACCCAGCGATGGGCGAACAGATAAAGTCCCTTGTAAAATTAATAATCCTTAAACATTTGTTCTTATAATGATTTTTGGGGGGTAAGTAAGCTCTACCATCAATCATAGAAGCTCAGATTGTTGTAATAAAAACGCAAACGTTGTTATGATTTATGATTAATTTTTAAAAAAAACAAGCATTTTATGTGCCTTATTGGGTGATACAAAAACAAAAATTTTAAATAGGGTTTTTTTAATGGTTTAAGTCTTTTAAAATCTCTAAAAATAATGTCATCAAATTAAAATAACAGTTTTTAAAGAGCTAATAACTTTCTTTCATTAACAACACGGTTATAGTTTAAACAATATAACCATTCCTGTATCTATACTTATAATCTATGGGGCACGGCGTTGTTACTCCAACCGCAGAACATCTCAATGCCAAGTTCTTAATCTTAAAATACAGCTAGCCCACATCATACTGTTCACCGCATCTGAGGACTTAAATCTCTTAAGGAAAAAAATGCCGATCGAGAAAAGCTCCTCAAAGGAGCTTTCTGTAATCTTGTAGACTTGGCGCTTATTATGCTGAAAGAAAGTAATTCAATTAAAGAAGTGCATAATAGAGAATAAAATTGGATTGAGGAATAGAGGGTAGTAAATTTTTCACTGACTGGGATGAAAAAACAGGAAATGATTCATTATTCTGTATATTTATTTAAGGGAAATATCTCGTAGTATGAATACCAATAAAAATATCTCAAATGGATTTAAAATAACTAATTGTATTTTCAAAATCAATATGGATATTATGGAGAAATGTTTTCATAGATAATTTAAAAAAATAAACTTTAAAAAAATATTTAAATTTATTTCAACAGAGAGGGAAAAATCTTTTGAGAAGAGAATATGGAAGTCTACAGGGCTTATGACCTGTCATTAATAACTCCCCAGGGAGGAAATCCAGCCAGTCTGCAAGCATTTTGACATACTCAAGCATTGTTGAATTAACTACCTGGTAAAAGAAGAAGCATAAAAATTTAAAAATTGTTTTCAGGCATTGCCTAGTAGGTGATTTGGTTCAGCCGGATGAATCTCACCCATGTGATAAAGGTTTCAGCTCTTTTACTTCACAAAAGTCAACAGATGGAAGAGTTGATTAAATGAGGATGTTCAAACATGGGCAAAATGGTGAATGTTACACAGTGTGTAAAGCGGCCTTTTAAACTAGCCAATGACAGGTCATAAGCCCTGTAAATGCCTAGACTTCCATATTCCTATTTCAAAAATGTTTTCTCTCTCTGTTGAAATCAATTTAAATATGAATAACTCCCTAGGGAGAAAATCCAGCCAGTATACAAGCATTTGGACATACTCATACATTATTGTAAAAAAAATATGTCACTAGAAAAACGCGACATGTTTGGCATTGATAATTGTGACAAGATTTTTGACGACGTTCCATAAACAAAAATAAAAGTTGGGAACAAAGTTCAAAATTAACATGCGTGGCTGAATCAATTACCGTCTTCACGGGATTTCAAAATTACAAATTTTAAAATATCTCTTATGCTAAAAAGAAGCAACTTTTTTTTTAACTCCAACAGTATTTTGTAAAAAAGTTATATTTCCCTAATACAGTATACAAATATTATTTGGTCATTACATAAACATTTTTAAAAAACACAAAAGATTTTAATGGTCCAACATATAGCCCATAAAAACAATCGTAAACATAGACGAATAAGTCACTAATACACATTATTATGTATTGTTATAGAGGTAGATTCTAAAACTGGTAATCCGAGCACGGAGCAGATTTTTTTCTCTTGGTAGGCTTATCATACAACTTATTCTGAAAACATTCTAAAAAATAAATATCATAAATTATTTCATAAAAGGGACAAAATGAAACAACTTGCAGTATAATAACAATTCTTTAGCATTTTGTTATTTGAGTTTACGAATACGACTTGTTTCTCAAGGGGAATGGGGCACATTTTAAGACTTGTACGGTGCAACGGAATTATTTAGTTCTGCTCTTTAACACATAACTGCACTGCACCCACTCGATATGGCAATGGCTCCACAAAACAGATGTTCATTTCTGGTTGTGTCGAGATACTCTCTAATATATTACTTCATTTCAACCTATTTTATTACGAACCAAAGTCCATAAAAATCATATGATAAATCCGTTGATTCAGTAAATGTGTATTTTATGACTAAATAATATGTTCCTTACTAACATATGGTATTTATAACAATGTGCTGAATATATTTAATGGTTATTTTGATAAAACAAAATAAAATAATTAAATCATCACACCGTTTTCCCACAGAGATAGGCAGATAAGATAGAACGTCATTTCTCTCTGCATTTGCATATAGACCTCGCTTTCTCTACACGCATACATTATAACTAACTCACAATAAAAACTTATAATAATTCACTAAATTATTAAAAAGTAGCAAAACGGTGGTTCATAAATATATTGTTTTTTTTCCTCCATAACTGGTTGAAGAAACCAAAAACAGTGGTGAATTACAGCACAGAAAATTATATGATTTTTTTGTGATCTCATGGGGAATCAAACCCAAAACCCTCCGTGTGTGAGGCAAGCATCTTATCCATTTCACCACGGGGGAAAGGGTCTTGTTAATTTATTTTTTGTTAAGAAGCGTTTACCCGCGGCTTCACTCGCTTGGAATTATGGAGAAATTAGTTAAGTAATTGGTTTTGTCGTCAAATAATTTTTTTTTCGAGATGTTTTTTTTTTAAGAATAAAAAGTAACCTATATCGATTGCCGGTCTTCCAACTATCGCTATGCGAATACTACCACTACCATCAGTTTATGTTTGGCGATGTAGGATCGTTATCTGTTATTATATTAATTCGTTTTTCCACTTAGAATTTTTCAAAGAAAGTAATATTTTTTCGAGATAAAAAGTAAGGAAACATATTAGAAAACCACATTTGCCGCAACAAATCGGTTTCTTAGAACAGGCATTTGCCCATATAGGAACCGATTGCAACATTAGGCATACTAATATTTCTGGCTTGCCGAACCTTCATATACTGAGCCTACTCCTAGTACAAGCAGAATTTGCCAGAGTGTTTTTTTGTGCCATTTTTGTAACAATGTATGTATAAACTAATAAATAAATAAAATAAAAAAGAAATAAATAAAATAAAGTAATTTTTAACATTTGTCAGCTTTTTGACTATCTCTATGCAAAAAATCAAGTCAATCAGTTGCTCTATTGCGACGTGAATAAATTACAAACAAACAGACCAACACACTTTCGCATTTATAATATTAGTATGGATTTTTTTGGTTACACCGTTCGTCTACCATGCTTGAGGTCCTAGGTTCAATACGGGTATGGTAGACGTAAAATACTGTTATAAATTTGTGGTATGACAGTGAACATTTTCTAGCTTTTAAATGTTTCTTTTATATAAACTATCTTCTCTTTGTTGTTATATGTTGAATTAATCTATCATTTTTAATATTCAAACAAAGCTTAATATTTGACTATAAATGAATATACCTGTTGAACATCTCGTGGATATTTGTTTGATTTGAGTGAAAAACAGCCATAATTTATTAAACTGATGCATAGGGATGTAAAATATAATACATGCATATGAAATTATTCCATGTAATATTTGTTATATACCCACATGCGCATTATACTCGTATTATTATGTGTATGGCAAAAGGCGAACGATGGCTCTTTTTATAAGTAAGCGATATTTTTTAAAAATAATTTGTACCTGCATGTACATACATAATTATAAGTAATAAAGTATACCCATGTACACGGCTTTTTTTCTATGGTTTTGTGTAAAAACAACTTCATCTCTCCAGCTCAAATTTCACTTGCTGACAACAGAAGATGGAATACCTAGTTGTTTTTAATGATAATAATTATTACCAATATCCAACAAACAAACAACAATTAATACGTCGGTCGAGTGACAAAAATGTCACGTGACTGTCGGCGTTCGCGTCGTGACCGCCGAGCCGTCAACTTCATTTCCTTTTGAACTAAAAATTAATAATGCCAAAAATTGACCGAACGCAGCGCCACTAGTTAAGACGCGTGGACAAAAAAACTTTCCTCATATGTGTTGACATAGAATACTATCAAACAAAAATGATCTTTAGGAAATAATGTTCGAAATACTACTCTCAAAATAGAGAAACTTTTCTAAAAATATACCTACTGGGTTTTTGGATATTCAAACACAATATACATTTTGTATTGCGAAATAAGCAGCAGTAATCAGCCAGTCGCAGTCAAGGCGCTTTTAGATGTTTATTATTTTTTTTTGAGGAAAATATAAACAATGACGTTAATTTATAATAAATTTAAATTATTTTATTTATTCTCCCATAATGAAAACTACTCTAAAACATTATTATTGATAGTTTAATGGTAAGGTGCGTGTAATCGATTTTATGGACGATTCGCCCCTAGTGTAAAGTAGTCTTAAATTTTACATTACATGATACCAGATTGATGCGAGTTGGATACCAAAGCTATGTAGCTCCTATAAGGCAAGATCCTTTAATACTGCCCTTAATCTTGATCGATAATGTATGGACATATCTGATAGTGTGTCCTTGTTTATATTAACGAGAATACATGTTGTATTGTATACTGACATCCCACAATATAAAGGAGACATTTTATAATAATTTATTACATTTGGTGGATGACTATTGTCGTATTTTGTAGTCAATGGTCAACTCGATTATATCCAAACAAATACGTGACTTATTTAGGTAATATTTAAACAACGACTAAATGTTGATATTATACAAGGATAAAATAAAGTATCCACTATTGAATTGATTTCTGTATTAATTAGACTAATTTGAACAAGACAGCGTCAGCCTTCTGCTCAGGGGCATAATTATTCCAAAAAAAAATATGCATGCAAATATGTTTCTCTTTAAGACAACGTTTAGTTTGAACAAGGTGCAAGGATTATTAAATTTTATTGCCAAATTAATTTATTAATATGCTTCTTCAAACAAATAAACTTAAATTTAAAAAACTACCATATTTTGAGTATGTATAAATGTAGGTAGAAAAGCTGAGTTTCACTTCCTAGGGAATTTTTTAATTCTAAATTGAAGGCTACACAGAGAAAAATCATTTTTAAGAAGGGAATGCAGAAGCTCAGGAATTTACAAGGCTTATAATACAGTATGTAAAGTAGCTACTTAAACTAGCCAATGACAGTTCAAAAATCCTGTAAATGCCTAGACTTCCATACTTTTCGATCAAAAAGGTTTTCCACCTCTTTTGCATTAAATTTAGGTGATAAAAAACTGAGAAAATCTCTTTTATTTAAGGGTGTTACAAGTTTAAATTAGAATAAAAATTAATTTAATAAATATATGTAGAAATGAGTTTATTTTGTTTTGTTCGAAAGAATTAAAATTCGCGTTTGCTTTTTGGCCATGATATTCTACAATAATGTCCGTCGCGGCTAGCAGTTACATGGCGCATTTTGTCGTTATTTTTGCTTATTTTGTCAAAATTAGCAAAAAAAACTCTCAAATTAAACCTCTTTATTTATGAAAATATAAAAAGAATATATTTCTTTTGATTGGTTCTCGAAACATTTACCAATTTTATTCAAAAATACTGTGTGTGTTTGTTTTAAGTTTATTCACGATAGTATGTTCATAAATCAACAGATTATGACAAATACGTTATTCGTTTAGGTGCGCAAGCGGAAGTGGTGAGTGACGACACCATATAATTCGCCTTGTGAGGTCAAATAAATAAAGATAAATATCAAGAAATCCTACTTTGACCATGCTTTCATGGAACTTTGCCTTTAAATATTTTCGATTGATTAGTTGAAGGAAACATAGTGAAATTGAGGTTTTTGTGGTTTGATCTCTAGTGTTTGAATATGGAACGACTATGTGGCAAATAAAATAACTTCATCAATGTCAATTAAGTTATTTTAAGTGTGCTGACGGTTTTTGATTGCGTATTAAAGTGATGTTAAGTTATATTCGAAGTCAACTCTAATAAAAAGTTGTAAGGGTGCGAACAGTATAATAACCCAGAAAAACACAATTTTCATCTATCCGACGGTAAAAGTCGAAGAAATTATTTATATTTTTCCATACATTTTTAAATGTTTTTTTCCTTTCACTATGATTTTTTTTGCCCCAGTGAATCTTTTTTGAGTCCTCAGTTAATATTTATGAATTTCAAGGAAAGAATTCCATTTCATTCAAAGTTAAAATCTGCATAAATAGCAAGCAAAACCTTTTACTAAATGTCACTTAATCCGATATGACAACTATGTTTATCATAGAACTAAATGTAATAAATAAATAAAAAAAATTAAAAATGCCCCCAAAAACCGCTGTTTTAATATTTATCAGAATTTCGATTATGGCAAATTACAAAAAGGTATTAATTGATCTGATTGTAGGACTCAAGTCTTAAATCATTTCGACATGTCATATTAAAAAATCACTTGATCTTATAAAAACTAAAAAAATACAAATAACGGTTTTTCTCTGAATGATTTTTATTGATTTAAGACGCTTAGAAAAATCACTATTCAATTACGAAGTCAATTATAGCACAGAAGATCCAGGCTTCTGGAAAATTATTAAATTGCTATAGTAACAAGGGACCCCTTGAATTTTGTAGATTTTGGTAGATTCTTTTTTTTTTTTTTAAATAAATATTTGCGTTCTTATAATTTACGCAAATATTTCATTTTGACGCTAGCCACGGGACCACAACCCGATTCACGCCTCGATTGTCATTGATAGTCAGGGTTTTAAACATTTATTATCTAGTTTTGTTGGTCACCCATAACCCGCAAATGGGGGAGGGAGGGAAGCCAATTGTTCCAAATTTCATGAGCAAAACAATTTTAAGATTGAAATTTGGTTATGTATGAAAATGTTTTAAAATTGGGAGAATTTTCATTGAATTCGGTAGATCAATAGATTGTTCCTAAAAAAATAAGATCTACCGAAAAAGAGAAGAAGAAATCGGTAGGGTTGGCAACGCCGCCGCAGAGTGAGCCAATTTTAAAAAAAGATTACCAAAAAACTGGCTACTGTATTTTTTTGACTTCAAGTTGATTTTTCGTTGAAATTGCATTTAAAAATATGTTTTCTAAATTTATTGTTTGATATTCACAATACTTAACGTTCAAATGTTTGTTAACAATTTCTAATATTTCTAATTATCTGTTTTGCATTATTCTTTGGAATTTGATTATTTTTTACTTTTACCTTTTTTTCTAGATAGTTATTCTATTACATCACAGTCATGTCATTATAATTTAATGCAATTATTTTACTTTGTATTTTTATTGTTATTTATTGTGCCTTGACACGGGCATAGCCTTAAAAGCCTTAATAAGTTAATTTATATTTAAACTAGTGAATATAATAAAAAAATAAATAAAAAAATCTTAACAGAAACGCAGAAGCTTTCATTGGCTAATTGATGTAATAACTTACCATTGCTTCTCTGTTAAAATAAATATCAAAATGTATTAAAATTATGCTGTTATTTTGTAAAAAAAATTGTAACATTTTTCAATGGTTGCATACCCCTTAAAGTATCCCACACAATGTGAAATCGCTTGGACTATTTAATGTCAAAGTAAGAGGCTGGCAACCTGTGGTATTTATAAAAGTAAACCAGTTCATGTTAAATTTAAAAGTAGGTACTACAAAGGGACAGTAGGTTTCTACTCACCGTTAGAAGAATAGTAAATATTTGAATTGTAATCTATATTTTTACATTTTACCGAGATAATAGAAAATTTACGTATTTAAACAGCGCTAGTATATGTACAGATGCATAAATCTTAATATTTTTAATTTGTGTTGAATTTGTTGTTTATATATGTGCCCATTGTAATTGGAAATTATATTCGTAAGAAAATCATAATCAGTTTGTTTTGCCTTAACTTTTATATTCCTTTCTCTAAAATGTTTTACATTTCTATTATATTGTGTTAATATTTACTTAGTGGTCAAATATTCTAATAAATTTTAGCAATTTTTTTTTTGTGTTTTTTATAAGAGGTAAAAAAGAATTTTAAAAAATTAAGGATAATTACATAAAAATGAAATACATATTAACAGTAAAAATAGTAAACAAAAAATCCCACAAAGATATGGCTCGTTCGTGGGTAAAAAAGAAATGTTTATGAATTTTTGCTCTTATAATAAATAGACAGTTATTGTATTTTTGTGTAACATAAAGAGAAAAGAAAATCTTTTGTAAAAGATTCTAAAGTATCTAAATATTTGTACATAACCACTTATCTTAACAATAAAAGAATTTAATTTAAATGAATATTTCAGGAATCGAACCCAAGGCTTCAAGAATGTTAGGCGTACCCTATACAACGAAGTGGACTTATATTATCTCGATTTCCTTATTCTGGGTTTTCGACTGAGAACAGCCATCTACTTGAAAACATTCGTTCAGAGTTTTGGTTCTATTTCACACAAATAGGTGTATTTTTCACCAGCCTGGATACAACAAATTTTGAGAAAAACAAAATCAATTTAATTTCGGACTTCTCTCTGATCAGTTTGTTAACGATATTGCTTTATCACAAATACATGAAATTTTTTAGACGTATTGTAATAATGAAATGATGAAACATAAATTCTAACTAAAACGTTCTGCTAAATCAGATTTTGGAATATAATATTATGAGTAGTAATAAAATCACGTTGATAGTTATTTATTCTTAGAAAAACCTACATATTACTTTGTCTTCCAAGAATCGTATAAGACTGAATCAAGTATATTAAGGTATTGATATATAATATTGTAAAAAAAAACATGTTATTTGTAATGAGCATATAAGTTCAATTAAAAAGAAAAAACATGAAGTTTTGAAATGATTATTTAATTATGCTTCCATGTTTGGTTAATTTTAGTTTTTGAATAGTACCGAAAAACCAAATTTGATTGTTTTTGTTTATTTAACTATGAATGAAAAATATTGCGCATTAAAATTGACTGATGGAGGTCAAACTATTTGTTTTTGTCAATAAATCAGTGTTTGGTTATTTTTTGGCCTCGATTGGTGTACCAATGCAGTGCGCTATGCACCATCGGGTATGGAAAGGGAATGATGATGATGTTTAGTTTTTTTTTTTATTTTTGTATTGCATAAAATATAAAACATATGTCAATTACTAATTTTATACATGCGAAAATTTTCTTATTTGATTTTTGTGTCACGTGCCAACGCAGCGACCAATCGACTTGATTTTTTACGCATGCGTAGTTGAAAAAAAAGGACCTTTAATAAGATGAAACTACTTAATTTTCATTTCGTAAATTGAAAAAGTGCACTAAAAAAATAATTAAAAATATTGTATCAACAATGAGCAAATTATTTAAAAGTAAGAAGGCTGTAATAATAATAAAAATAATCGATTTGAAATTAATTTATTTTATTTCTAAAATTGACTTGCTTTAACTATGGTTTGCTTTTCGTTTGGGTTTTGCAGTTAAGATTTTAGATTTGTGAACAGAATAACGGTCCTACGTCACCATTAATTAATGGATCATCGTATTTCATTTATAGCGATTGCAACGATCTGTTCGAGGAAGATCGACGAATAAAATTTTAGTTGAAGACTGAAGCTTACCCGAATTTATATTTCCAAACCCATGATCCCTCCATTCAAAAAATAAATTGCCACCGGCTAGGCTACAACGCTAAAGTATGAGAAAATCGACTAGGCTTGAAGTTTACTAAATGAATCACATAAATAAATCAGAAACAAAATAACTAACTAAGCTTGTTTTTTCCATCCATGTCCATGTCTGCTTTCTAGTTGGAGCATTTGGTATCCAAGAAGATTCTCTAGGCATTTTTGTCGGCTGTCAGCTCCCGCGCATCGTCTAAAATTAGGTTCGCGTCCCGTAGTTCTGACATGAACTGCCGACGTGTAGTCAGCAGTGGACGTCTAGGACGTCAAGAACCTGATGCCTTGTAAAGTAGGCAAGCGTGGTTGAGGCTCTCAGGAGGCATCCGCAGTACATGGCTAAGCCAACCGTATCGCCTTTGCTTGACAGTTGTCTGCTGCGTCCATCCTCTTATTACTTCATTCGGCACAAACTCAAACCACCGCGAACCCAAGATTCTTCTGAGACACCTATTTTCAAAACTCAGTAATTCGCTCTTTTGGACCTAAGTGAGGTGCCACGATTCGTATCCGTAGAAGAAAATAGGGATTCTGCAGGCTTTATATAGGCGGCATTTGGTTTTCACTGAGTTTCACAATCTCTAAACAGCCTCATACTGTTGAACGTGATGCCCGCTTTTCCTAGCCGCACTCCTAGTTCTTTTTGAAAGCTGCCATTTGCCGTAACATATACTCCCAGGCATTTAAAACTCTCGGCCCTTTCTCCTTGGGGTTTTTGGCATCAAGGAATGAAATTTTACACAGATCATGAGTTTTTTCAGTTAAGATTTTTAAACATATGCACGCGAAGTTCCTATTTAGGCTATCTACAGTGGCTTGAAGACCCGTGACTGAATCGTCAAATATAATCGCATCATCGTCATACTCTAGGTCGCAGAGTTTTTGGGAGGAGAAGATTGATAGTTCTTGATATAGTGGAAATTTCTTGGGATGGAGTCCATGAGAATTATAAAAAAAACGGTGCAAAGATGCAACCATGATGAACTCCGGTGGTAACCTCAAACTAGTATGTGACAACATCGTTGATTCTAGCATGCTAATTTCAATCCCGATCAAA
The DNA here is from genome assembly GCF_059751315.1 of Micrasema longulum. NCBI lineage: Eukaryota > Metazoa > Arthropoda > Insecta > Trichoptera > Brachycentridae > Micrasema > Micrasema longulum. Next base: position 708,893 of record NW_028277652.1, on the reverse strand, counting down.
TGTATCGTTCCATTAAGAAAATTCTTATTGATAAACAACACAACTAATTAAATATGACAATTGTTTCTCTCTTATACCACGTGAGCGTAGTCGCGGATAAAAACTAGTAGAATTAAAATATTAAATAATGTATCCTCAGAGGATTTATCTGTGACGAGGACAATTTAGATGTGAACATATACACAGGAGACTTAATAAACAGAGATAATTAAAAAAAATACTATGCATGCATATTTCATTTCTCTACGTATGCCTACATATTGTCTGTCTTGTAGTCTAACGGTAAGTGTATTTGGCGACCATTCAAGAGGTCTCGAGTTTAATTCCCGACATGGTTAACATGAAATACTTATTTGTCAAAAGTGTTTTTGTACAATTATATATCATAGACCCTGGCTGAAGAGTAAGACTGACCATTTTACTTTTATAAAACAAAAGTGATAATTACTCGCTGCGGTTGGTGTACGTATGCAATGTCCTATGCACCATTAGATGCAAGCAGAGATGTGTGTGATACCGATTAACTATCACTATTACAAGCCTGTGTTGAAAATTTAGGAAAACTTATCATTTTTTTAAATGCCTACGTATTTATATATAAAATATAATTATATGTTGTGTAGATAGCTTATTTTAACGTCATCTAAGTAGTCTTGAATATGAATTAATTATAAACAATAAATAAATAAAACGAAAAACTTATCTTTGAAAGCCATCAATTGATACGAAACACTATTTAAAAAAATAGGTAGGTAAGTACCGTTGAGTTGTATATTAAAAAACATATATTTGTTTCATCGAACAGTTTTTTTGCTGTGAATATTATATTAAATTTTGCTCTAAATTTATTAGGCAATCATATTTATCTTTTTTATCAGCTTAAAAGGTTGCGCTAATTAATTTATTCGACAGGAACATACGATCCGTCTTAGTACTGAACGCTACTTGTCGAAAAAAACAAGGCGCCATAATATTTAGCTGACAATTTATTAAAACACCGTTAACTTGATCGGTTACGTCCGAGATAATTGTACTCGTACTGTCTTTCAAAACCAGATCATAATTTTTCAAATTAAATTAATGTCAACATTGATGCAAGAAAAAAGGCCTCAAAGAAATTTTTACCCGTCAAATTCTAGGCTGCAAATTCGAAGGTTCTTGAATACAAAACTTCTAGCACGGCAAAATGTATTATAACCAAACAGACCTGAGAATTAGTTGAAGTGTATTATAACTATGCTTTTTTACACGGATGCTTATATTAATTGAAGATCTATAAACAATGTTTGGTGCCTTGATACGAACCGCGTTTTCCATGGAACAATTTCTTGCAAAGCAGTTTGAAGAGGCGCGTGGGTAGAAAATATTGCTTGAAATTTTTAACATCCAATCTTTGGAACAGCATAAGAGTTTGATCAAAAGGATGTTTAAGTAAATCGCCATACGTATTTAAGAGGTAATATTGATTTTAACTTTTTTGTAAATTGGAAGCTATTTACAAGTCATTTAAAGTCGTTTTGATCGTGGGAGAATTAGTCATAAATGAAAAGAGCAAATTAAGTGAGAGATACCTGCCGGCATTTTGTTTATACTTTATTCCTACGTAATGTTTTTTTTCCTCTTAGATGGTTGAGAAATAATACTGGGAGCTCTAAATATTCATTTAATGAATTTGGAAAGAAAAAAAAATACCACCCAGCAACAGACGCGGCTGTAGGCTTTTTGGCCGGTTTATTATTTTCATCATGACCTTAGCTATTTTTGCTCAAAATATCGGAACTAAAATAAGGTAACCGCGTCTACTTTTGTTTTACTTGTGTAATTCTAAATCAAATACAAGTATTTGTGATGTATTCTACCATAATCGAAAACATTATTTTACAAATGTAATTAGTAGGTATAATATGATCAGATGGGAAGTATTCAGAAATATATTTAAATGACAGAGTAGATTTTCACAAAATGGGGTTTCACACAAAGTTTTATTACAACAAAATAATATGAGTAATATTTTATCCCTTTTTGTGCTTCATATTTATCCTTCTTTGTATCCCTTTTTGCTTTCCTTTCTTATACTTGTCCTTATTTCCGCTTTATATATTTTGATTTCTCGTTTAACGTTTTAACATCACTACAACCATTTTTTTTTTTAAACATTATTGATTACCGATGTAATAACTTATATTTACATATAAGTTATTAATTTAAAAAATACTTGGTACACTTCCACTTATTTATTTTGACCAATTAGCGCTTTCACCCTTTAATGGGCATCTTCAGAATAAATAAGTGGAAGTGTACCAAGTATTATTTAAAAATTAATAGCTTATATGTAAATATAAGTTTACACAATATTATTTTTGGTATGTGTATATATATTTACATATTTATACACACACAATTCTGGGTTTTATCCCAAGGGGGAAGTAGGTATATTATTATTTATATCACTACAGAGATGGGTAGAATTTTTATTTCAAGATTATGGATATTCGAGCGTTTACAGGGCTTATGACCTGTCATAGGTTGGGTTCAAGTGGCCACTTTTATGTAGAATTCTACAACATTCCCCATTCCGCTTATTAGCGAATATCCATATCGGAGACATTTTGGTTTTTGTATATCTCAATAACAAATACATAGATGGCGCTCCAAACGCGCTAGCGAAAGCTTTCCTTGTTTCATGACATATATACAAAAACCAAAAATGTCTCCGATATGGATATTCGCTAATAAGCGGAATGGGGAATGTTGTAGAATTCTACATGAAAGTGGCCACTTGAACCCAACCTATGACAGGTCATAAGCCCTGTAAACGCTCGAATATCCACAATCTTGAAACAAAAATTCTACCCATCTCTGTAGTGATATAAATAATAAATATAAGTTATTACATCATTACAATGGAATTCCATCAAGAATTGTCAATAAATAATTTAAATGCAGTTATTGATTACTTTAATTTGCAATTTATGATTCATATTTAAATTATTTTAACGGTTATGTTTTTGTATTAATTTTAACTAGCATGTAACAATCGGCGATCGATAGGCGTTTCATATTTACAATCTAGCGGCTGATCTGCGAAACAATAAAATATATCATCTAAAATTTTGTTTTTATTATGTATATTAAATTTTTTTATTTATTGAAACTCTTCTACCAAAATTTATATAAATACTTTATCTGCCATTTGAAACATTAAAAAAAAAAAATACACCTTTGAGGATCCGATCGATAGGCGTTTCATATAATACAATATTTTTCTCGTCTCCGTCGACTGGAAGCGTGGCGTCTTCTGTATTCCGGCTATTTGGCGGTCGGGTAAGGCGGATGGTCTGAGGTCGGGGGTCCGGCTCCTGAGTTTTGCGGGCAGAATGGGCCCGTACAGAGGACAGACAACAATCAATCATTTCTAGAGTAATAATATATCAATGATAATACTGTTATTTTGTAAGGTTTATATTTGTGCTAGAGTGGGAATAGGCAGGACATGTTGCGAAACAAGACCCCACAAGATGGACCCCTAAAATTTAAAAATAGAGACCTTGGGAAAATAAGTGAAGCGTCGGAAGACCCAAAAAAATATGGTCCGACGACATAGCTGCTGTAAGAGGTAAAAATTGGCTGCAAGTAGCAACTGACCGAAAAAATGGAAGAATATGGAAGAGGCCTATACACAGCAGTGGAAGACAGAAGGCTGGAAAGGAAAAAGATGTTTGTAACTTCATATATATGATTTATTTTGTATTAGTTTCATAAGTATTTAATGTTATTTCTTTTGTTGGCGTTGTTACGATAAATTAATTGCTATATTTAAAATTGTGGTATATGTTATTATTATTCAAAGTTATTAATATTGGTTCTTGCATTTAGATTGTTATTTTTCCATTTCTTTATTGTTTCAGTTAATCTATCAAAAAATTTAAATTGAGTTCATATTTTGTAGTTTTAAAGTATTATGGCTTAATACGGGCACAGCATAAAATGCCATAATATGTTTTTGAATATGTATACAAATGTAATGGGAAATAAATTCTTAACACTATGTTTTTTATCGAATAAATAATAAACGAAATACTAGTAAGAACACTCTTATAATATTTCAACAAATTAACGCTTCTTTTATTCCATCTACTGCATAGTTTTTAATTTAATTTATCATTTAAAAATAATTTAATAAAATTATAATTTGAAGACTCAAAATGTAATCAATTTATCACCTGGCTTTTGTTAACAATAGGAAGGTAAAATATTTACTCATGTTTGTCGATAAAGTTGCAAATTTATTTTTTTTATTTTGCTTTCCTAAAAATAAACGTAGTACAAAATATGTAACCAAAGAAATTTTATGCAGTGTATTTTGCTTTGTAAATTTTGTGTTTTTTAATGTTTTTAATTACAATATTCTTGCATAATTTGCGTGATTTAAAATAACTTCTGGTGGGACCTTTTCTAATTAAACTTAGGATCAGTTCAAAGTAAAATAATTGTCGCGTATTCGTGAAAATGGGTAATTATTAGTTCTTTTTATTCCTTTTTGTCAAGCTCTGGATTAGAGGGTCTGACGTTCAAACCATACAATATTCCTGTTTTTTACTTCTAAAATAAAATAATGTTTCAATTGAAATATTAATATTGAATCACAAAAACGTAAGTATTTCATTAAAAAAAACTTGACTTATTCTACTTAAAATTACCGTTCACAATGAAACAAATACGAAACCATAGACTAACGAAATAAAGCGTTCACTCAATTACCATTCATGAACATTTCATGATAGTGCTGCTTTGATTATGTATGCTAACTTTTTGAGTTTTAAAAAAAATCTAGTAACCTGTTGAATTCGTCGAAAGTATACCATACTTGCAAAGCAAACACAAGGCATACTCAGTTTTTCTATCTGTTTAGTTTTTATCGACGAGTATCGGTATTTTTTAACCTTTCTATTGCAATCGGGGGCTTGGGCATTAATTTATGAGGTAATTCTCAATATTTTCATAGGGATTGTTTCTCCAACATTAAGATACTGACGCAAACAATTATTTTTACTATCTCAGATCTTCAATTCTTCATCTTCAAGCTGACAAGTGCGTGATATTCTTATAGTTATACTTATTCTTGTCTAGCCTTGTGATAAATTACGTACAAAGCTCGGCTCTTAACCTCTTAATGTTCTTACAAGGAAACTTTGAGACTAATGCTCAGAGAACAGGCAGAGTCAACATATTAAATGTAATACTGAATATATTTATTTCATATGAATGTACGAAGCGTTCTTCAGGTGTTTGAAGCTATAAACATATATTTCTGTAGAAAAGCGTAAAGTATTAAATAAAATTGAGGATTAGAAATATATTGAGTTTGTTCAAATGTTTGTTAACAAAAAACTGGATTCTACTCCCTATGGAGTCATTAATTTCAACTAATTTCAAAAGAGATGGAGAACATGTGAGAGAAGGGAATATGAGGTTTTACCTCTTTAACTTCACTTAAATCAAAGGATTGAAGAATTGAAGAAATATGGATGGAATTTGTTAATCTTAATGACTCCCTAGGGGGTGAAATCCAGTCTTTTGTCTACGAACATTTAAACAAACTCAAATATTGTAATGAAGAAATATGGATATTCAACAATGAGCAAAAAGGTAAATGTTACACAGTATGTAATGTGGCCACTTAAATGTTATCACGCAGTATGTTAATTGCTCGTAAGCCCTGTTAATTACCTGGACATTCATATTTCATTCTCTAAAATGTTCTCCATCTCTGTTGAAATTTGTTAATCGTAATAACCCCCCAGGGAGTTAATCTTGACTAACATTTGGACAAACTCAAAATATTGTAATAAAACCAACTAGAAGAAGAAGAAGTTTGAAAATTGTTTTCAGACATTGCCTAGAATGTAAAATAATACAATCAGATGAATCTCTTCACAGCAGTAAATGTTTCAACTCTTTAATTTCCCTAAAATCAACAGATGCAAGAATTGAAGAAATATATCTTCAAACATAAGCAAAATGGTAAATGTTACACAGTGTGTAATATGGTCACTTAGACCAATCTATGGCAGCCCTGTTATGCCTGGATTTCCATATTCAACTCTGTAAAATGTTCTCCATTTCTGTTGATTTTTTTTTAAATTTGAAAGATAATTTGACTTTGTGAGGAATTATAAAATAAAAGAAAGGACGCAGCAACATCCGGTGAAAACTGTAATCAAGTGGAGGCGATACTGTTTGCTGGGCTATTATCTATACTGCAGATGCTTCCCGAGAACCTTAACAACGCTTGCCTACTTTACAATGAACCAGGTTTTCGACATCCGTTACGTCCACTGCTGACTGTTCGTCAGCAGTTTATTTTAGGACTACAGGACGCAAACCTGACTTTGTAAACACCATGCGACAGACATAAAATTATGAGGATTAAATCGCAAACATTTTCATAGATGTATAAATAACTAATCTAGCAAAAGTAAAACAAGAAGCTTAGATCCACTCAACACAATACAATTATGGTTAGTCAGATACCAGATATTGAGTGGAAATTATTCGGAATTATGTTGTTTTGGTTGTTCGTTTGCCTGCCACTAAAAATAGTTTTTAAAAAAGGCAATAAAATAACAATCTAGCTCAGGTACATAATCCATATAAACTGAACTTTTAGGTTAATTAAGATTGGCAATTAAACTTTTTGTTATTGTCTACTTTTTAAATAAGTACTACCCGAAACCTAGTAATTTATGCGAAAATAAGATAGGAAAAAAATCAAAAGTAAAGTACACATTGATAAAGAAGCTTGTGTAGCTTTAAAACCGGTCGGTAGAAAATTAATAAGTGTTAAAAAAAGTTGTTTTATATTTATTTTATCAAAATTGTGGGTGTGGGTGGCGTTTGGCTTACCTGTCGGGGTCTCTCTGTACACGCTGTGTGTAACTTTTATACTCACGGCGTGTGTGTGAGGTAGGATTCGGTCCCGTCGGTACCTTATGACCTCTCGCTCAACACCCTACTACGTTCTTTTCAGAAGGTGACGGGAAAAAGGATTCACATATATATTATCACACAAAAAATAAGAACGGCTTACTTACATGGATAACACTATTTATTTTATAAGAAAACTGGCGTGTAAAACAATGATATTTTATTACACATTCAATAAAATCTAACTTACTTCAAATTTATATCTAACACGTGTTTTATAGAAGACTAATTTTATGTGAGGAAGCACTGCAGTTAAATTTCGGACAAGGAGAGAAGAACGGGCCTTGAACTTCGCGCCTTTTATAGCCTTAGTTCTTGTCGCCCTCTACTTCCGGCTGGGTATCGAACCGCAGGCTGGTAACTTAACGAGCTGGGTTCGCTTGCGTGGTTTCGCTCCTCGGTAGGTCCTGTAGGATTGTTTATGACGGAGGCGCCACAAAATGAATAACCACAAAGTAAGTACTTCAAGGATAAATTTTATTTAAGTTATATTTTATTTATTTATTCATATTTTTCTCTTACAAACTATAATTAATAATAAAAATAATATGTCTTCTCTGGGGTTACCCGTGCCGAGGACACTTAACAATATACTTTTTAGAAATGTTTTTACATTAGAGAATAAACGAAGAAGACTAACTTAATAAACAGAGACAATTAACACAATATTGACAATTTTAAAAATTAGGGATATATGTACATCTGTATTATTTATATTACAAAACGCACAATGAAAATAACAAAAACTTGACATAAGCTATACACTTGTGAAGCGCTTGATTCAATATTGGTTTGGGCAAATGCGACAATCCATTTTATTTCTACCCAGCTCCACTATCCATTTTTTTATAGCTTTTTTAAACATTTTCTCGTTACTAATTGTTTTCATATATTTATTTGTTTTGTTTTATTGGAAAGCCAACAAACATTTATGAAATAACGTGCTAAATCATGCAATGCTTTGCCATTACTAGATGCGAGTACATACTCGTATTTCGATTAAATGAAAATAATCGAAAGTTTGATATAAATTATTGTATCTAGTCCAAATTGGATATGTAGGTATGCATGATTATTTTAGTGTTTCGGTTTACATAAAAATCGAGGACAGAGAATTTTGATAAATAGGTATTGGAACATTGTTTTCCTGTCCAAAAAAGACAACTGCAAGTCAGTCCTTTTGTTAAAATAGACAAAACCAATTTTTCGTTGTCCCGTTTTCTTTCCATTTCGTAATTTTTTTTAGACAGACTATCAAAATATTTTTTTTTGCATCGGTGCTTTTTGCGTTTTTCAAAAACAGCTATAGTTTTATACCGTGCGCCCAAAGACAGCGGATAAAATTGTTATTTTTTCCGGGTTTTTGGTTGGTTCGAGGTCCCATAATAAACATTTTTTTATAACAACGAAACAATAGTGACACGCCAATGGTAAATATCTTTCGTGTGTAAAAATACCACTGCTCTGATGCTATAATTCAGAAAGAAAATACGGGAATACGTTTGTATTAAGAAAATTCGGACCGCGTTTTTTCTTAAGATCAAACAATATTAGGCAAACTTAGAAAATATACTTCATAGTGCTTTTATATAACCACAGAAACAGGTCTGGTGTTTTTTAATAAAATCATTAACCTAATAACACCTAGACACACCCGAAACCCTCTAAAATAATGACACTTAACTCTTGCCCAAACGCTCAGCCTTACGCGTATTTAGTCGTTATCTAACCGCCAGCCGGGTTTTGACGTAAGTTTGACACTTAATTCGAAACCAAAATACTTGTTTGTGTCGTAATAAGCATGTCAAAACTGTTAATTGAATCGGCATTCACTTCGTAACACTTCATTATAAATTATAATGAAAATGAAACTTTGTTATTAGTGTTACGCAATTTTAATTATTTTTCAAGAACACTACTACAGTTTCGGGAGAGCACTCCTCCCATCGACGGGTGATATAAAACTAATATAGTAAACACATAATATTGTTCTAAATGTCATCCCACCTATTAAATCTTAGACTTCATCGTTATAACTTCCACTTATGTGCAAAATTTCAATAAATAAATTTTACTTAACGTCCTTTCCTCATTGATCATATTTTCATATCTGTTCTTTAGATAAAGATCCATTTATATACTAACTGCTTAGATAAGTGGAATAAAACCCCCCTGCTCTAAGTTTCACTGACTAATTTGTTTATTTTTTGTTTAAATTCTATGACATTGAAAACTATATTCTGTGTCTGTGTTGAGAACTATATATATATCACCCGTCGATGGGAGGAGTGCTCTCCCGAAACTCTGGTAGTATTCTTGTAAAATAATCCAAATTGTGTAACACTAATAACAAAGTTTTATTTTCATAATAATTTAAATTGATAATGTAAAAACTGTTTAAATAACCGTAAAAAATATGGTTTAACTTTTTATTGGTAAGTAGGTACCTAAATGTTTGTTTATGATTGAATTCCAGAACTTAAAATAACTATCTTTCTAATATTGAATTTTAGAAGGTACTTAAGTACATGTTGATGGTTGAATTCCATATCTTCAATTAATTCGTTTTTAACTTCTCTTCCACTGACGGAGCGCACTTTATGTAGAAATGCGATTTTCAAAAATGTATTAAATGTGAGTAATTAATATTTTAGTATTGCCAAAAATCCAGTAAAAACAATTAAATGGGTAGAAATTGTAAGGAGACAAAAGAAATAATCTGATTGGAATCCATAAAAAATGAAAGTTGTTTATAAGCATTCAAAACCAAACTTTTTTTATTCACAAAAAATTAACATCCTTCAATTTTTTTTGTAAATGTATTCTCAGTGAATGCAGACCTGGTAAACGATGGATAAAACACTTACGCTCCCAATTTTTTTTCGAAGATTTTAAAAGCTGTAAATATGCCAATGACAAAGCTCATCATTTTGCTGAAAACCGCACGTAAATCGGTTCAGTAGTTATTTAGTCTATCGAGGACACACATACGAGCATTGCTTATTATCCATAGATAACATTACAAATAAAGCTTACTATACAGTGTACTCTTTATTATGTACTACCTACATACAGTACGGCACATATTCATGTATATCGACTATGGATTCAAGGCACAACCTATATTTGAACATGTCTTAAAAATATATTTATTTTATTTTAAGTATTCAATTTTTCTTGTATAAAATAAAATTTCACATTTAAGACAACTAAGATAACTATGTTAAATCTTCGTTGCTATACGGGCCTAGAGATTTAATTCAGAAGAAACATTTAAAAACCGATTAAAAAATCAGATTGTTTCTTTGTACGCATCCTCAAACTCTTAATTTCAATCCTTATGTTAAGGTTATCAGAATAATTATTTTAAACAGGATTTCATGTTCATTTATGATCGTTTAATTTGAATTCTGTCGCCCGAGGATAGAATACCAAGCTTTGTAGACAAGCTACCGTCCACCGCCGCAGTGATATACATAAGTGTCGATTAGAGGTAATTAATCCCCGTAGGGGTGTGCGACGGCCATTCAGAGCAGCAGCAATCACATCACCACAAATTCTTACATATCTCTCACTTAGTGGACGATGTCAAAATTAATATGTAAAACGGGTTTGAACATGGTTATTTGTAAATTATAAAGACAAGAAACTGGAGTCGTTTTCAAAGGAAGGATCTGTTTACAAAAAACTTTGTGGAATAAGTGTATTTGTTATATTTTATTATACGAAATTATTTTATCAGTATTACGTATTTAAGCGATCATTACATCTTCAACATATGTATAAACGCGTTATAGCTTAACACTTTTTAAAACACAGATAAATTATTTAAATAAATTCTAACACAATTAGTTAAGAGAAAATGTTTAAAAAGCTTATACAAAAATAAATAGCCCGGGTAGGTAGAAGTATAATAGATTATGTAATTCGGCTCAACCAATTTTTAAATATTTCAGTTTATTGCAACAGAGAGGGAAAACATTATTGGGAAGGGAATATGGAAGTCTAGGCATTTACAAGGCTTGTGACCTGTTATTGGCTGGTTTAGTTAAGAACTAGTTTCATTAAATGTGTGGGTCAGTAAAAACATTTTTAATTACTGGTTCGTTATCAAAAACACTTGTCAACAAATAAAATATGCAAGCTCAGAATCATGTTTCAAAAAATATTTTAGAGAAGGTAGTATAGAAGTCTAGGCATCTACCGGACTTATGATCTATCATTGGCTGGTTTAAGTCGCCACTTTACACACCGTGTAACATTGACCATTCTGCCCAAGTTTAAACATCGTTGAAACATTGTTGAATTATAAAAAAAAGAAGAAGTATAAAAATTGGAAAATTGTTTTCAGGCGTTGCCTAGTAAGTGATTTGGTTCAGCCGGATGAGTCTCACCCACATAAAAAAAGATATCAGCTCCTTTACTTCACAAAAGTCAACGGATGGAAGAGTTGAAGAAATGTTTCCCTGGGGAGGAAATTCAGCCAGTCTGCAAGCATTTGGACATACTCAAACATTGTTGAATTTTAAAAAATACATGCTCCTAAAATAAATAGTTTGTGTTTAATAGTACAAATAATTTAAATAAGGGATTTGATTTGAGTCCGAGACACTAGCCACAGGACCACAACCCGGTGAAATTGAGAAAAACAATGTACTTTGTCATCACACGCTAAGGATTCATTCAAATGATTTAGAGAGCAAGTGGGTTGTTAGTCTTTTCCGAAGCATTACTTCTCTCTTACAGTTTCGCACCTCTGCTGGGAGAGCATTCCATGCCGTAGGACCTGCGACCGCAAATGCGCGTTCGCCGAATTTAGTGCGCTGTTTGCGTAAAGGTATAATAATTTTTCTTCTCGACGTAGATGTTGCTGATCTAAGCGTAAGACGTCTGTCAGCCGGAATGCATTTACAATGCATTAAAAAAACTATTATTTAAAAAAAATAATGTTTCTTTATAAAAAAAAATATATTTTTATATTAAAAATTTAAGTTGTTTCTATTCACTCATATCAAACACACACTTACCCTGTCCCTAAACCTACCTTCACACCCATATACAATCACACACATATTCACATACCTACCAAAATCAAACTCCACTTTTTTACACACGCATCCTTACACAAAAAAAAAACTCGCACACATGAACTTCTATGAATTATATCTAACCGAACTGGATTTTTATAATTGTATTTATGTGGAAAACTGATTTGGCTTTATTTTATGTTTTTTTTTTATAATTTTGTGTATATTTTTTTGTATTGAATAAACAAAATTATTTAAAATTAAAAATTAAAAAACAGGTGACATAAATTTATTTTTTACTGAAGACCTTGAGTGAGATGTGAAGATTCGTTATATTTTTGCTACAGGTATGTAAATTTGTTTTTTTAGTCAATCCCTAATTTTTTAATATGTATTGAGAAGCTTCTACCCTTTCGGCGGCAAAAATCAACTCAACGCTAACATCATGACAGTTAAAGGGTTCACTATTTATAAAGGAACGACAGGGAGTGCATACAACTAATTTATTTTACGACTGCTGACGTCATTTTTAAGCGTCGAAAGGCTATTATTCTTCAAAAGGATTCGAAAACAAATTTTAAATCGATCCTTCTCTAGATGTGTTATTTATTGGAGGGGGGTTTTATCGCTTCTGCGCGCTGCCTTACTTTTTAATCTTACATGGCGATTTAAGTGTTAATTTCAACCAAAGTGAAAATAAAACTAAGGCGCTTCATATAAATAAAACTGCATATTTCTACTCTTGTTCGATACTTCAAACTGAAAAAGGATATTTAAATCGATTAGCTGATTTATGATTTTAAAATATATTTATTGAAATATAATAGATATTTGGGTATTTTTTCAAGTCATTTAGCAGTGGGTCACATAAATTGAACAATATTACAACATTTATTAAAACGAATGTTGTTTTAATGATTGCCTACTACTCGCCATCAAAACTTACTAAATTCCATATTTAATCTGAGAAAAATGTTTTTCAATAATAATAAAACCACTGTTTTTATCAAATTTGTTCAAGCACACACAAAAATATGCTAGTCAAAAAACGGGGATTTACGTATAAACTAAGTTTAAAAATATGACATACGATACTTCACCAACCTGTTGATACACATTGACGCTTTATGAGCCCTGAAAAATGATGACACTGATGCCCAAACGCTCAGTGATGCCAAGTGCGTATTTAGTCATTCTTTGAGCACCATCTAGGTGTGACGTGAGCTTGACTTTTAAAATCGAAACCAAAATGCCTGCTTGTGTTGTGAAAGCGTGTAAGTGTTCAAATAAACATCGCAAAAAAGATGATGCAACTTCTCATTGCGAAGTATTTGTTTACAAGTGATTAACAAAGCTTAAATTGTAATTCCAAATTATGTAAATAACTTTTCAAATATATATTTTGATCATCACAAATAAGCATCACAAATAAATAGCATCGTAAGTAAATAGCATAATTTAATTTTTTTAAATGTATTGAGGTACGTTATAAAACAAAAATAAAATGTAATAATTATATAAAGTTTCTTAAATACGGCGAGATAAAATTTTAACTATCATTTCAAATTAATTAATTTTTATAACATTTTTTTTGGTTTTATTTTATGCATTTTTTTATTACATAAAGTACCTATAAGTTTATTTGTTTATGAACACCAAAAACCTCACATCGGCATGGCCTCGCAAAGGCTAAATTAAGGCTTTAGCGTTTTCTTTGAAGTTGTTTTGATATTATTATTTATTTAAGGTACAGATATATATATATATATATATATATATATATATAAGCGTAATATATAAAACATAATAGGCATCTTCCCTTGTGTAGTTGTTAAGACGCATGACTCACGAACGAAAGGTACCGGGTTCGATTGCCGGTGAGAATACAAAAATTCAAAATGTGACATTTCTTAAGCCTGACTGTTCTGCGCTACAATTCTCTACTGTACCTAATGGGGGTTTCTGACCTGTTGTGGTGTAAAAAACAGACAGGCAAAAACAATAGCTTGCTGAGAAAACAGAGTGAGTATTTGGTTAATTCATTTATGATCAGTAAATTTTACCAAAAATCGGTGGATCTTGGTAGGATCGGATTGACACTCTACCGATTGTTCGGTTTTTTGAGAAAAATCACATTTAATTTTTGTTTTCTCACCAGAAATCAAACCCGGAACCTTCCATGCGTGAGTCAATGGTCTTAACCACTACACTAAAAAGGCCGCCGGGACATTTAATATGGTATAACTGTGTGGTTTTGGAAGCATTATTTTGAGTGACAGATTATTTATTTAAAAAAAAAAAATATTTGTGTTCTTATGATTTACCTAAACTATTTATTTAATGGAAAATGAGAACCAGGTTGTGGTAGAGTGGGTTGCGAAGCTCGGACCTCTGATCCTTGGGTCCGCAAAACTAGCGACGGGACCACACCCTGGTTCATTATTATATTTAGATTGCTGCTAACAGCAAAATAATTTAGGCTTAAAAGGGTGAAATTCCACAGTGCCCGAGATTTCAATTAATCAACTGAGGCCTTTAAGGCCGAACAGTTTAGGCCCGCAGGGCCGATAAAGTGAGGCCCGAAGGGCCGAATGTTTTAGCAGGTAACAGTAAAACAATTGACTGAACGCATTAGTAATATTTAAATATTAAATTACCAACACCACAATATATTCATTTGTTTATATAAACAGGGTGGAGAAGAGAAGTCAGTTAAGTACTACAACATAAACTTGTGTTATTTATCCCACGCCAACTTTCCCGGTACGTGAAGTAGGAGTGTTGAGGGTGTAGGGAGAGTTGGAAGTATGCTAATGCGAGAGATGGGCACCTTATTATGCACTGTCAATATCAGGGGTCGCGCATTGACGGAACCACGCCAAACTTTTAATGGGAAACCCAACTGAAAGTATTTCAAAACATACGGAAAGATTTGGTTCTTAGCGATTCTTGCGACCGCGTTCCGTAGCCAAAACATTTGAGGGAAAATATATTATGTCATTTTCATTTATTTAGTTTTGTAACTTATTTTCGCTAGATTTCTTCAAAAAAAATGGTAATTTACAGTCGATTAGTGACCCGCATATTTAAATGACTAAGATGTTTGCCTCAAACACGGAAGTTCTGATTAAATTCTTGGTGACATCACAAAAACATAAATTTAATTTTTCTCAAACTACTTTAAATCGAAACAGTTTTTTATGTATACAGGAGTTGTATTAATATTTACCTTGTTTATAATTTACTTAATTTATTTCAAGACCTTCGATAAGTATTTTTGACCTGACTTAATCCTGAAAAGGGAAATAAAGTAAAAATAAGTCCACCTCGTAGTGTAGTGGTCGGAACGTTTGTCTCACACGCTTGAAATCCTAGGATCCTAACTGGGTGAACGTGAAATAATGGTTTTAAAAGTGATTCTACTACACAATAATAATTTAGATTCATATCCACTTTAAAGGAATTGTACATTGCTCTTAAGGCAAACTTCACTAAAATGGAAATATAAAAATTTTGAAAAAGAATAAAAATAAAATTTGTTAATTCTTTACTAACTCTTGTGTGGCTGTGATATCTACATACGATACAAGACTTGATATCTTTAAAAAAAATAATTAATTAAGTTATATTTTTTGTAATCTTCTAATGTACATTTTCACATCCAATTCGGAAAGTAAAATTTGTATAACTATGCTGGAATTCAATACAAAAAATATTTATACTTGCTACATAAAGTATGAATATGAAGCCAAAAAAGCAATACATTTTTATCAGAGAGAGCACGAAGATTGAATTCTTAGCAAGAAAGTCAGAGACGCTGTTCTGTGGCCGGTGTTTGTTAGAATAGAAATTCAGTCGGCTATTGACAATGATGGGGGATGCACACACGCATATAAGATGACCATCGTATTTATGATTATTAATTTATTTTCTTATAACAGGGCTAAATATTTTTTTAAAATAAATTATGGAAAATGAATTATGTAACTGTCTGTCTCCATGTTTTTTTTTTTAATGTCTGACTTTCGAAAGAATATTCTGTCTTTTGCTTGTGGTAACACAATGTTATATTTCCGCGCGCAAAGGAATTATTTACCACAATATTTTAATATTGAACTACTCAAAAAACTACGCCTAGACTGATGTTGATGTAGTTGAAATTATATTTTTGTAATTAGTCATGTGCGTAACACTACGTAAATGAATATTTTTGATTGAATTTAATTGTTTTTATTAAAGAAAAAAGTACGAGATGCTGCTTAATTCATTGCAAAAAATCATCATATTTCATTTTCCGCACCTAATAATGCATACGGCACTGCATTGGTACACCAATCGCAGCATATATTGATCATTTTTGTTACATGAAGGTAAAATGATCAGGCTTACGCTTCAGTTACCAGTCCAGGGACAATGAAATATTCTTGTGTGAAAACACCCATTCAAATAAATATTTCACATCAACCATGTCGGGAATCGAACCCGAGACCTCTTGCATGGCAGGCTAACGCGCTGACCATTACCCCACGAGGCCGACAATTATTGCAAAACAAAGAGAAAATATTTTTGAGTAAGGATATGGAAGTTCAGGTATTTACAGGGCTTATGAACGGTCATTTGTAACATTTACCATTCTGCCTATGCTTGAACATCCACACTTCCTTAACTCTTCCATTTGTTGACTTTTTTGAAGTGTACATACTTAAAACATTGTTGATGTATGATGTTGATGTATGATGTTGATGTATGGTGTTGATGTATGGTGTTGATGTATGATGTTGATGTATGATGTTGATGTATGATGTTGATGTATGGTGTTGATGTATGATGTTGATGTATGATGTTGATGTATGATGTTGATGTATGATGGTGATGTATGATGTTGATGTATGATGTTGATGTATGATGTTGATGTATGATGTTGATGTATGATGTTGATGTATGATGTTGATGTATGATGGTGATGTAGATGTTGATGTATGATGATGATGTACAATGTTGATGTATGATGTTGATGTATGATGTTGATGTATGATGTTGATGTATGATGTTGATGTATGATCAAAAGCTTGACTTTTTAGTTGAGAAAATGAACCGATTTTCAAATCGAAGTTAATATGAACTATACGAATAATTTACTTAAAAATAGGTTAACATTTTAGCAGGTTGACGAAAAAGATAGATATATTTATTTATTTTTTAATCTTGGAATATATTTTTCGTCACTTGACAAGGCAAATAAATCGAATTTTATTTGATTCAAATAATGGTATCTTTGGATTAAAATATTTCCTTTTGTTTTGTTTATTTTCACGGTTGATTCTAGTTTTATCAACTCCACTTAATGTTTTATAGCAATGTAATGCCATCTCTTCAATTTTATAGCACCCCACGCATTTTGGCCGGCTCCAAGTGAGAAACAAACACATCAGGGATGTGAAAAAATATCCGATCCCGAGTAAAATAATCGTTTAAGAAACTCTTGTTGGAACCGTAACTAGCATCTAAGGTTTCTTTGACTAAGAATTACCTATGTTGAGTTTGAGTAAGATTACACTGTTGTCTTTTTACATATATAATTTTACCAACCTGTTGTGGGGACCAGAGAGTAAGAGACGAGGATGTGTTGTTGTCTATGGCCACAGTGCCCAATGGATCTATATAAGGGCGCGTAACACGTCACTCGCCCTTTTCTGTCTTCACCAGTATTCAAATTCACTCTAAAATATTCTGTGTGTAATTTTTGTATACATTTTTCAATACATTTTTCGAACATAAAGGAATCCACCAATACACATGGGAGAGAGGAAATGAAAGGTCGATTATCGATTATGTCATCATTGACTCTAGATTGAAGCCTGTAACTGTCGACACACGTGTGTACAGAGGGGCCGAGATGGAATCAGACCATTTTTTAGTGGTCTCAAGGGTGATTCTGTTTAAGGGATGGCGGTCCCAAACAAACAAAGTTCAGGCTCCTTCTAGAGTCAAAGTTGAAAAACTGCAAAATGCTGACATAAAAGATAATTTTGAAAGATCTGTGAGTCACAGGCTGAACGAAAAAGATGTAGAATGTATGGGTATAAACGATATGTGGGAGTGTTTGAAAATAAGTATGTGCGAGGCGGCGAAAGAAGTGTGCGGTGTGACAACGCTAGGGAGAAAGAAAGGTGATGCGTGGTGGGACGACGAAGTCAAAAAACTCGTTAAAGAAAAGAAGGATGCGTGGATAAATTTGCTTGCTGTAAAAATGAATACAATTGAATATGAATCGGCTAAACGCGTGTATGGTGAAAGTAAGAAAAAGGTTAAGCAGGGTGTATGTGAACGGAAGAAAAAATTGAAGGATGAAGAAGGAATGAAAATGACACACAATTTCCATGAAAACATTAAAGTTTTCTGGAAAGCTGTGAAAAACTCCAGGAGTAGCAGTGAAAGCGGAGGCATGACAGTTGTTAAAGATAAGGATGGAAAAATGGTGACTAGTGAGAGTGGAATAAAAGAGAGATGGAAGGAATACTTTGAGGAAGTTTATGAATCGCACACTGGTAACTCGGGCGGTGCCGATGTATCGACATTATCCGAGGTGTGTCTGAACGCAAATTATGAGGTAAGTCAGATTAGTATGAAAGAAATTATCAGCGTTGTCAAATGTATGCGGAATGGTAAAGCGCAAGGGTATGACTGTATTGCAGCAGAGTTTATTAAGTCGGGTGGCAAATTAATTCTCACATGGCTACATAAACTTTTTAACTTGTGTCTCAAGGAGGAAAGGACTCCACCTGATTGGAGGAGGGCAGTTGTTATGCCGTTATACAAGGGAAAGGGTTCTAAGGTGGAGTGTGGGAATTACAGAGCTATCAGTCTTCTGAGCGCTGTCGGCAAAATGTATGGAAGAATACTGATAGAAAGAGTAAGAAACGTGACCAAGGAGAAAGTATGGGATGTACAAAGTGGATTTATGAATGGAAGAGGATGTATGGATCAAATATTTGCATTACGCAATATGACAGAAAAGTTTTTGGCGAAAAACCAGAAGCTTTTTTGCGCTTTTGTTGATTTGCAAAAAGCATTTGATCGAGTTGATAGGAAAAAATTATGGATGGTTCTATCGGAGTATGGAGTGAGTGACAACCTTGTCCGCGCTATTGCTTCCTTGTACAAAGATAGTGTAGCGTGTGTAAGGGTAAATGGGTCATTAACTTCCTGGTTTGACATCCCTAAAGGAGTCAAACAGGGATGTGTAATGTCACCGTGGTTATTCAACATATACATGGATAAATGTATGAGAGAATTGAAAAGTATGGATGTGGGAGCGAAAATGAGTAATCTTACTGTCAGTTGCCTTCTGTACGCCGATGACGCAGTCCTCCTAGCTGACAGCGAAGAGGAACTGCAATCCTTGGTTACAAAGGTTTACGAAGTGTGCAAGGAGAGTGATTTGCTAATGAATGTGCAAAAGTCGAACGTCATGGTCTTTGAAAGAAATGTAACTATGACTGAATGTAAGATTATAGTAAATGGAGATAGTTTGAAACAGGTCGAAGAATTTGTATATCTGGGTAGTATGTTTACTAGAGATGGAAATATGGACAAGGATATTGAAAGGAGGGTTAGTGCCGGTAACAGAGTTAATGGTGCCTTAAAGTCTGTCGTAGCAAATAAGTGTCTATCGCAAGAGGCTAAATTAGCAGTTCATAATGGAGTTCTGGTACCAACCCTAATGTATGGAAGCGAAGCATGGAGTTGGAAAAAAAGGGATGAAAGTAGACTGAATGCTGTTGAAATGCGATCCCTCAGGCGAATGTGCGGAAAAACAATGTATGATAGGTGCCCTAATATCGAAATTAGAGCAGAATGCAAGGCTGAGTTAAGCATTATCGACAAAATTAAGAAAGGTCTTTTGCGATGGTTCGGTCATGTGGAGCGAATGAATGATGAAAGAACGGCTAAAAAGATTTATGATGCGAATGTGTCTGGTTGTAGAAGTCGAGGAAGGCCGAGAAAGACATGGCATGATCAAGTACAACAAATTCTTGAAAGTGGTCATGTGAAAAGTCGGAATAATCGACGTGCGTGCATGAGAAGATGTATGAATGTGAAGGAAGCAAAGGAAGTGTGCCAGGACAGAGTGGTGTGGCGTTCTATCCTCTCTGCCTACCCCTCTGGGGAAATGGCGTGATGGTTAGTTAGTTAGTTAGTTAGTCGTGTTTAATAAACCAAAAATTTTTAGTAACTTAAACTATTTTATTTATTTATTCCTTAATGTTAAATCCGTTAAATCCATTAAATCTATTCAATCATAATATGTTTTACATGAACTAACAAATAGCTACCATCAAGTAGAGTATTTGAGAATACGAATGTAAAATAATGAAGAAGTTTGAATTTGTGCATTTGTTTAGAAAAAAAGAAGCCAACTACAGTGATAGCATCATTTAAATACATTTTTTATCTAAGATTCTAACAATCCGGTGACACGAATAAAGTGTAACATTTCAAATGTTGATTTTTATGCATTTATTTGCCAAAATATAATTAACATTGTGGTGGAATTTTATTTCGCGTGCTTATGATAATCGTATAGAATTATTATTTTACGAAGGTTTTGTTGCAGGGTGTTGTGTAGTAAATAAAAGATTTTACTATAAAGTAGATACTAACCTCTTAAATAAAATACAAATAAATGCGGGATTGAGAACACTCAGACATCGGGAAATATTTAAACTGCATTTGTTTTCAAATAATGCTACATACCATACACCTATGGCCCGCATGTGTCGGGAATATAATATATACTACCGAAACAA
Organism: Micrasema longulum; assembly: GCF_059751315.1. NCBI lineage: Eukaryota > Metazoa > Arthropoda > Insecta > Trichoptera > Brachycentridae > Micrasema > Micrasema longulum. Next base: position 688,069 of record NW_028277652.1, on the reverse strand, counting down.
TATAATGGACATTTTTTATGATACTCTCTCAGCTTTTGCGAATAACCTCTTAGGAATAAATCTTATTTAATAATTACACACGTACAACTTATTTTTTATTGCATTTTATCCTTTATAAAAAAAAACAAAAATATATATTACATCTTAATACATAAATCTATTTTGTGTAATTCTATAATTGGAGATATATATGCATGTAAAATTGTATCGACAAATGCTTTCAAATTGTATGTTTCCTAGTATGTATCTTTGTTGAGTTACCCAATAAAAAAAATAAATAAAAAAACTAACTTAGTTTTTGCTTAGTTAAATCGGGTCCTAGAAGGGGCATTCATTTGCTAATTTTGGAACCCAGTGACAATGATAGTAAAAAAAATATTTAAAAAAATAAGAATTATAATTATTTTCTTCCTTTCAGCACCCGATGGTGCATATAGTGATGAATTAGTAAACCAAATACCGCGTATATCTATCTTGCGTGACATGAAGGTAATTTACCGTTTCAAGTCCCAGTCCAAAGTCGATTATACATTATGGCGTAAAACAATGCTTTCGAAATTTTGGATAAAAGAACTAGGAAGGAAGCTAAAAAATATGTTTAAAATGTAAATCAGAGTATTAAAATACATATTTTTTTCGATTTTCTTTTTTACTCTAATATTTTCTAAATGTTTACAGCTAAACAGGTAAATTTTTTTGCCAAAGACCCTGAAATCTTTAGCAACGCTTAAAAAAACTCCAACAATACATTTCTTAAAACCACTTTAGAAACTCATGCATGGTAGGCGAACGTACACTACACTACAAGACGGACTTATCCTCAAATCGATTTCTTATTTTAAGATATCTGCCAGAGCAGTTATCGAGTCAAAATTAGCACACTAAAATGTTAACATTAAATAAGTCTCGTCAGTAAAAATAACATTTTAAAAACGTTTAATAAAATAACAGATAGCTTTTTCTTTACAAATAATCGTTCAATTGTGCAAGCCCTTATCAAGACTTTGATTTCTAAACTTTAAATTGTTACTGTGAATTCTCCTCAACAATGGATAGCAAACTGTTTCTGAGCATCTCTAAAGTGCTGCTTTAAAATATGTAACTGCTTACGGCGAATATTGACATCACGCAATAATAAACAGTCTTCTTAACTTCTCTACTTATTAATCTACATTTTTTATATGAAAATTCTATTGAGAAATAATAACACTAGATTTTATGTAACCTAATTTGTTATTTATTTAAAACAAATTAAAGAAAATCTCTTACTTTAAAAATCAGGTGGATAATACCTACATGCTCTTAAAGTGAGATGGGTAGATGTTTTTTTCTTTTTGACCCTAATCAAATTAAAGATTAATCACTAACGCAATCCAATGTTTACCAATGTGACGTATGTGGTGTACGATATAATAGTACCCAATATACGGTTGTCAAAAAAAATACTATTTACATCTCACTTTCGATGCTTTATAGGTGTATTTGCGAGTGAGTAAGACAAATTCACGTATCATGCGAGTATCGAAATGACCACTACCACTGCTACAGGAAGCCAGTCGCCAATTTTGAGTAGTTGCTTTTGGTCTTTTATTAGGTGCGGTCTCTGTTCTCGCTGCGAACGTCAGCCAATTTTTGATTCATGATTTTATCAATTAGATAAGAATAATTGTTTGGAGCAATTCCTCCTGTATATTCATTGTTGGCTTATTTAAATTTCTCATTTTTTGCATGCGAATTGAATGCACTTAGCGAGGGTTTCATTGTTTCAACTACACAAAAATCAACAGTTGGAAAGACATTGAAGAAATGTGGATATTCAAATATATGCAGAATCGTGAATAATTCACGGTGGGGCCACTCAAGCAACTAATGACAGGTCGTAATACATGTATTTACTTAAGCATTTACCTTAGTTTCCATTTTTCCTTCTATAAAATATTCTCCATCACTGATGGAATATGTTAATAATACATTTCAACTGATTGTAATAATATTTATACATATTTGGATTAATTTCACTTTTATTTACATATTGTAATGTAATGTATTTACTTAGATTAAAAAAGTTAAGCGACTAGTTATAACTTACATTTTAATCAATATGTGCAAAAATAAGTTAATTAATTCAGATGCATTATAATTTTCACCAACTACCGAATTTTGTCATGACCTCACTGCCAACAAACTAGTGTCAGTCGAGTTGAAATCCGGTCACCGGTGAAAGTTATATAAAACAAGTGGAATTAAACTAAATACGAATTTTTATTATAATAAATCAAATGAGGTTCCATCAAGAAATGTCTGAAGAAAAACTCAATTTATGAAATTTTATAGAAGGATTCTTAATAAATGTTCATTATGGATGATGGTGAAAGGTTATCTTTGATACTAAGCTGGTCAGGAAAAATTACCCACTAAGCTTTTCATCATTATGAGACTCAGAGTTCCAATAGCGATCCTATTTCCCTACAAATAGTTAAAACATCTTTGGGACAGAGACAATACTATTACATAGTAAAAAAATTATAATAATGTAATGCCAGAACCGTGGAGATATTGTTAGAGGTAAAGGAGTTACTGACTTCTTGCCTTATTGAAATATTGGTCGTGGGGTCGTGGGGAGGTTGATGATAGCTGAGAGATGGCTAGTTTTTGGGTCATTATTTTTTTTGTTAATGATTCTACAAGTTCTTTATTATTTTTATTATGTACGCAATTTTTTCGGAAAACGTCGTTATTATTTTTTTCCTTATACTCGTATTTTACGCATATTACAAATTATGTTTTTGGCAAGTATAATCATACATTTTTTATATTATGCTAATTCTAAGCGAGCAGCTTAAAACTGAAATGCTTAATCATATTTTAACAACCATTAGTTGTTGACGCATTTTGACTTTTCCGAAACCAATCTTTTAAATTTTTGAACCCAGTGGAATTGCACGTTGAGATTATCTCTTGTGGCAGATTATCCAAACCATCAACAACCCTATTACTCCAGAAATACTTCCATGAATTAAAATTGAATCTCTAAAATTGAAATTTTTCCAGCCTGATACACTGGCTTCGAAGACAAGCATTTTGTTTAAGCTCGAACATTCGATCAAAATTTAGGCAGTTTTAGTGACTGTTGAGTATCTTGTAGTCTTTTTAGCCAATCCTGTAGTGTCTCAGAACTGGGTTACTTACCCTAGTTAGAAAATTTAAGTAACTTTATATAAATATAATGAGTCAGACACTTGATAAGGCAAAATGATGGCAAGTGGGCACCCAGATTAATCAAGTGGAGACCATGGGCAAATAAAAAAAGCATTGAAAGGCCACAAAAAATACAGATCGATGACATTGTCTCGATAGCCGGTATGACATGGATGATAAAAACGGGTGATATGAAGGAATGGAGACGTTTGAAAGAGGCTTTTATCCAGCAGAGGAGAGAACAAGGCTGAAGAAGAAGAAATAAGATATTTAGGTTGTAATTTTATGCGTATACTCGTATGATTGAATAAACAAATTAAAACATCGGCACTTGAAACTTGCAACACCAGGTGCCAGGCCTGCCAACGCAGCAGAACAACACTCACCAACACTTGGAAAGCGATTATAAATTTAGACTCTCTTCGCCTTCTCTCTTTTTGGTTGTTTCGACACAGCATTATTTTTGACTTTCAATATTTAACGTAAATTAAATTCATACTAGTAGGTTAGGTTCAGCCAGTATTGTAGGCATCCATTTTATTGTATTTTTCTTATGTTATTATTAATTAAGTCAATAATAAACTTCGAAAAAAAAATATAAGTGAAATTTTTCATATATTTGAAAAAAGTTTTACTAAAAGCATAAAAGTAAAGTGTTAAAGTAGTAGATAAATATGTTATTAAATATTTTAATTGCTAAATGATTCATTTCACATTTTGCAATATTGTCAAATTACTAATCATATGTTGTTCAATGTCTTTATTGAATTGAATAAACAAATCTACAGTGACACACGAGAAGATCTTTATTAATATGTCGGTTGGAAATAATGACAACAATTCTCAACATATAACATACCTCCTGTACGATAAATAAAATTTATCATTTCTTAAATGGAAAGTTAAATCTTAGTTCGAAGAATACTTCGAACAAAGGACTCAGTAATCTCAATATATTTATAAAGTCTATGTTAAAAGCTAGTACCGAAACACATTTACGCGTCCACCCACGTACTCAAATCTTCCTATAGTTAAATCAGGATTAAACCCTTTAATGTTTGAACTCTGACTCAACTGACATAAACTAACTCCTTTGATCTTAATAATATAACGATCCCAAAACGTACACATTTCACAAGAAATTCCCTAAAATTACGAAATGTAAAATAATCTTAAGTGTAAATTCGTGAACATTATTTTTTGAGGTAAAATATTTTATATTTTATAGTATCACGTACGCTAAGCTAGATTACTCCCAAGTGGAACCTGGTACTTGAAAAAAGTATCAAAACAATCCTTATTTACTTCAATGTAATGTTAAGCCTTGTATAAAAATGCCTATTACAAAGTTCTCTTTCTTTTTACTTAGCATATTTTGAATAATGTTATTACATTACGGTAAAATGTCGTACCCAAGTAAGGAAATAAAATAACCCAGGAATTACTCTTGTGTGGCTATGTAACACGAGTCTATATAGGGTACAAGACTTGATATACCTCTCCTATTTATTTAAATGATGAAGTTGTATTTTTTCTGATCTTCCAATGACACTTTAAAATCAAAATCAGAAAGTCAAATTTTTAATAACATGTTAAATTTCCATACAAAAGTTTTTATTATTTCTATGAGAAAAATAACTATTTGAATGAAAGTGATGCTAATACCACAACAAATATGTTTTACTCTTTGAGAAAGAGCACGACAATTTTACTTTTAATAAAGAAGACAGACGACCACAGAACAGCGTCTCACTGTTTGTGTGAAAGAGACAAAAAAAATAAGAAATTCGTTCAATCAGTCGGTTATTGGCAGTAGGAGAGAATGCACGCTAGTTATATGTCCGGCGTATTTATGATTTTCAATTTATTTTGCTATGACAGGCCTAAATCATATTATATTTTGTACAAATTTATTTATGTAGAAAATACACTATAACTTTAACCTTAAAGTATTATATTCTTTGGAAAGGAAGGTCACTACTACCTTTAAAGATCGATTGTGACTGTAAGTTGAATGTAACCAGTGTACTTGTTTATATATATTTAAAATCCACTTTTTCTCTCCAAAATACCTCAAAAGATTGTGATTTGAACGTATCAACCGCTTCTTTAGGCGTCAAAAAACGTTGATCTCGCAATTTATTTTTGATATACGGGAATAAAAAAAAATATTGGGTGCCAAATCAGGACTGTACGGCGGATGATCCATCAATTCGATGTTTTGAACGCTCACAAGTTCACTTGTTTGAGCTGATGTGTGACAGCTTGCATTGTCGTGGTGAAGAATGATTCGTCTTCTGCAATCGGTTTTCCTTAATTTTTCGAACACTTTTGGCAAACAAATGGTAATGTACCATTAAGAATTGACCGCTCTACGTTGTTTCATTGAAACGGTGGCGACATGTCCAGTTATTACGAAAAAACAGTTGACCATTTGCTTCAAAGTGCTTCATGCGCGAACAACTGTTGTTAGATTTGGCTCATCTTGAAAGACCCATACAGTCGATTGTTCTTTAGTTTCGGGTTCATGTGCATAGATCCATGATTAATCGCCTGTCATGATATTTAAGACGACTTTTGAAGTCCGCGGCTGAATTTTTCAAACATTTTTTAGCACCAATCGACACGACCCATTTTTTGAGCGATTGTCAAATTATGCGGTATCCAACGCGAAAAAATCTTTTTGGCTACCAAATATTTATGCAATGTTGAATGTGTGCCAGTGAAACTAATGTCCAAGCATGCTTCGATCTCACGGTATGTCACATGACGATCTTGCAATATCAGTTCACGAAAAGTATTTATTTTTTTCTGGCACAACAGCCGATTTTGGACGATCTTCACGAAATTTGTCCTTTAACGAAGTGCGACCACGATTGAATTCAGAATACCAGTGAAACACGCCGGTACGAGATGGCGTTTTGTCACCAAAAGTCGCAACGAGTTGATTTCATACTGTTGTTGGTTGAATTCACGTTGAAAGTAATAGAATATCATCGCACAAAAATGTAAATGATTTAGTTTAATTTTTTTAACAAAATTAATTTTTCAAGTATCTGTAAATAACAAAAATATCACTCGTATGACAAAACGTTTTGAGTACGTTTACCATTAAAAACGGCAAACTTTAAGATGACAATGTAAGATTTGACATATTTACACTGGTGTTGCCATATCTCAAAACTGAATTAGTAATCCTCGTACCGATTGTAATCGGCTGAGGCCGTTAATAAAATAAATAAATAAACAATACCATGAGTCGTTTTCTTTCCAAATAATGCCTTATTTTGCTTGGATATTTATTTATTTTATTTATTTAGTTACACATTTTATCAAAATACAACTTAACGTTCATTTTGCTCAGTTAACAAGGGTACATACCCCGTTCCAAGCTAGGCAATTACATTCTTATATGTGAAAATAGTTAACAAATTAATAGAGGGCACAGACAAATAAAATATGAACTTATTTGTATACACATTTTGATATATATACATACACACATACACATATAAACACACACACATACATACACCCATGCGCATACACATACTTACATTCATAAAAACATGGACAATTAATTTTATATTTATTACTTTCTAGCTTTTACACGCAGCTTTGCTTACGTAGTATTCTGGAGAAAATAGTCACGTTATAAGTTGATTTTGTCATTTATCAATTAAAACTTTCCCGATGGAAGGATATATTTTTTCAAGACAGAAAGTAGCTTGTATCGATATCGCCATCTAACTACCGCCATGAAAAAAATATGACCATCGAGTCTTTGGCGACATCACATCATTATTCGGTTCACAAATTCCAAATTCTACTACAAAACCAAAACGAAAAGCAAACTCAACTCACCATAGATAAAGCATGTCAATTATAGAAATTTAAAGATTTCATTTTGGATTGATTATTTTTGACATCCCACCCTACTGCCTGCTCGTTTTTGATGTACAGTTTTTTTTCTTTCTCTAAACTTTTTTAATTTGGGATGAAAAATAAGTATCTTATTTTACTTTTCATCTATTCGGCTAACCCTATTCGAAAAATATGTCAATCAGTCGAAATACAAACAAATACACTTTCCCATTTATAATATTGTATGGATGCTTGATAACATTATAATCTCACTTGCAAAAAGCTGTATTTGGCTTATTTGTTATTTGTTTTTCATAAATATTGTTTTTATTTCAATTAATTATTCCACTACGGGACTCTATTCTTATTTATGGGGGTCAGTGCTATTATGCAAGATCCTGACATCACTGGAACCTGTGAAGATCTATTGTGACGGGTCCCCGTGAATAGTTCTCGCTCTTCAAGCCCAGGTCAATAAAGATCCTGGCTACTGTGTGGAAGGCGTGAGTTTAATTTCCGCTTAATCTCCTCCTTCAAGTCCAAATCCGTAAAGTATCGGGCTATTAGATAGGGGGCGAGCTCTTTAACATCCTCAGATATAACCAGTGATACCCTGAGAATGAGGTTCCTTTTATGATATAAAACATCACATTCACATAAAATATGTATATGCGTCTCTTCATTTGCACTGCACAACTTACATCTAGAAGATTCGAAAAGGTTAAAGGACTATAACCCGTAATTTAAATATATGTCATTCATGTGGCGTTCAGTGCTCCCTGTCTACCCCTACTGCAGAATGGCGTAATGGTAGTAATATTTTTAATGAGAACATAATATTTTGTTCTTGCAAACGCCATTATACGCAGTAATTTTCATTTCGTAAATCATATTCTCTGTTTATAATGATAATCAAATTAAATAACTGAGATGTAGATAAAGCAGTTTGCAAAGAAGACGACTGAAGCGGCTTTGTTTTGTGACGCCCACATAGATTTCTATGGAAACGTCTCGAAGACGCGATCGTGGAATATAAAATATAATTGTATCATAATCCATCTCTAAGACGTAATATTGTAAAAAAGTAGGTACAATTATAAAATCAAGTAATTAATTAAATTTTATAAAGAACGTACCCGCTTTATAAATAAACATAATCAATAACCTTCTTAGCAACGAAGTGTTTTCATTTATCATCACAATTAACACTTTTATCTTGGGTGTTTATTCAAATATATGGTACGAAAAAAATAAAATTTTATAACTCACGTACCTACCAAAAAAAGTGGTGAGTTTATTTTTATTTTAGTAATATCCCTATGCATGTACGTTTCAATTTTTTATAAATGCTTATGTTAGTAATCGGCATTACATAGTAAAGTTAGTTTTTTTTCGTTGTGACACCTGGCTTCTGGCAGGTTCGTTTATTTTGTAGCAAATTCTTGACGTCCTTCCAAATAGTAATTTAAGCACGATTTAAACATGTTTTACTAAAATAAAATAACTTAGTTGAACAATTGAAGACATTAGTGGATAAAGGCGTTTTGTGACACAAACAAAAAACGGAGATATCTGGGGTTGAAGTTTTGTACAAATATATAAATAAATCATATAACACTTTCATTCGCTCGCAAAATTGATTTTCAATTTCTTTTTATCGTGAAGTTGGCTTGATGTAAAACGCCTGTACAAACCATATTTATTTATGTAAATAATTACATTAAAAAGAAAAGCGTCATAACGCCACGCCATCCACTCATATCCTTAATTATATATTGTAAAAAAGTAAGTGTTTTAGGAATTTGTTCGATTGTCAGATTGAAACCCAGTGGTCGATGAAAATTAATGTTAAATTATAACTAACACATTAAATTATTCCTTTAATTGAAGTATAAAAATATTTTTTTGAAATTTATTTAGGTTTGAAAGCGTTCACTTTTTTTTTATCCTTGCTTTGTTAACCTATTTTTCAAATTTCGATTATCTTAAAAATACATTTTGACAGTGCCCGAATAGAATAGTGATTTAAATTTTGAGTCTGCAATTTACTTACTGAATACCAAAACTCTGGACAAATATTTTCACTTAGATGGGTACTCTCAGAAAAAAATCTGCGAAACAACAAGTTAGAGATAAAATAGCGCGTTTACCGTGCTTGAGGTCTAAGGTTTGATTTCCTGTAAGTTCAAAGTGAAACATTAATTTAAATGGTGGTTTTTCACTCCAATGTTTTATAGTCCCTTGACATGCGCCTGACGCGCAGTACTGATCATTTTATCTTCATGTGTATTATAAATGATCTCGGATTCGTCGCTATTTCAAACCAAATTGTGGTCCCGTGGAAGTGGCGCGTACCCACGGATCAGTAGTCTGAGATTCAAACACTCCTCTACCATAACATTATGCCCATTTTTTCACATAGTTATTAACAGTTTTTAGAAAAATGCCCTTAAACTTTTATTTTGGAGTCAATAAAAAAACAAAAGTATTTTCGTTTTTTAAAAAAAGGGCTGACCCTTTTTTTAAAAAATAAAACCTGAGTTCTCGCGTTCTTAAGCGTCCACTGCTAACACGAGACGCATATCTGACTTGGGAGGACACATGGATGTTGAGATTTTGTAGAAACCATATGCTTATGGAGCGGATGTGTACTCAATAAGATAAACTTAGTAAACTAAAACAGTAGAACTCCATTTATCTGAACTGTAGTCATCCGGATTGCCAAATGTCCGGATCGTCATCGTGATCTCGCTGATTGTAAATGAATTTTTTCGTCTTATTAATTAACTTTGTTGGACATGTTTGAGTATGTTTTCAAAGTGATTTTAATTCACTGTATTATTTTAAAAGCGATAAAAAAGTGATCTTGAGTAAATTTTTCATTTTATTTCAAAACATTACCTTGATTTAATAGTTGTCCCAAATATTTATTAAAATATAAATGACTTGGTGGCGTTTTTTTTATTGATTATGTCTACTCCTTTTTTATGCTTCTTAATTTTTATTAATGTGTACTTTTACAATTAAATAAATTTAAAAAAAAGAGAAATCGTAAATTATAAATAATCTCGATTTCTGCAAATACGGAAAGCGTCTGTTACTCATTATTCAGGATAATTGGCGTTTTACTATTCAATTCTATGCTAACTTACGGAATTTACTATGCCAATCAAATTTCTATGATACTCACTTTTACAAAATCATATAATTTGTTTTGAGTTAATACAGTTAAAAAGCACAGAATACATAGTCTTAACGTTCTTTTACAATGTGGGTATCCTACATTAGAATCTGCACAATACCGAAACATCCTGAAAAGATTCTGAGAATGCACCATCTCACCCTTTCTCATCTGACCTGAGGCTATTTTAAATTAAGGTGTGTGGCATATTTGAAAGATTTATTTTTCGGAACAATAAATGGGAAGGTTTTATTATTATTTGAGTTGAATACCGAAAAAACCTTAAAAATGTTTGTTTTGTAACGAAATATAATTTATTGTGTGTTTTTCGGTTGGTTTAAGAATGCACAAGTTTTAAAGAGTTCAAGTTTGTGGTATTTCCGTTATCATAAACTTCCTAGAAACTGTTAACGTGATGTTAAAAACGCATTAAAATCAGTTGAAACTTATAGATAAAATACCTGTTTAAATTGCCATATTTGCCCTGAACAGTCAAACCCACTAACGGCTTAATTCTTCAGGAACTAAAGCTGACCATATGCCTCAAACGAATTTTGCGATATTTTGGTTTCCTTGCAAAGAGAAAGAAAGATTGCCTGGAAATTCTTGTTGTGGTTGGAAGTGTAAGGAAAAGAAGAAAGCGACGGAGGTCTTACATGCGCTGGTCGGACCAGGTAAAAGCTGCAAGTGGTACCTACATTGCTTGTGGCAACTCTTAGAAATGCGGGAAACTGAGACAAATGGAGGGCCGTAGTCTCCAGAATGCGACATGGCGGTCGCGATCCTCAGTCATGAGGTACCAAAGAATACGCAAGTATATATCCTAATCCGCCTACCTTGTAAATTATCATTTAAGTATAGTCAGGGGTTCGTTTTATAATAAACTGTTAGAGGTTTTTTATTTTATTATAGATTTAACCAGACTTACATTGTATATATATTAGGAAAAAATTTATTTCAACCACAAAAATCAACGCTTGAGCACAAAACCCTATTACGTTCAGGAGAGATCTTTGTGGTCATGTACCTTGGCAGATGTGCAAAACGAAGATTGTTCCAACGTATATTTATGTGTTTTATTAGCTTGAGGAAAAGAGAATAGCGAATTTTTCACTGACTGGAATTAATTGATTGAATACGATCAATTTGCGGAAATTAAAAATTGACCGATAAATTAATTCAATATTCAATAATCTTTAAGCAACGACAGAACATAATATGCAGCATGTAAAGTAGGCAAAAATAGGTCGTTAGCCCTTTAAATGCAAAGACTTTCCATATTTCTTAATTTTTAAATCTCTAGACTATATTCTTCCGTCTATGCTACATTTTTTAGTACCTAAATGCATTTGCTGTTTTGTTCAAAATAATATATTTGGTCTCTGCTTTTTTTTTCAATGATAGGCTCCTTTTTTTCTTAACACTTGTATTAAGATTATGATGTATAAACGTACTGACATATTTGTGTATAAAATTAGTGTCAATGTTTGCACAGAACAACTTAGTCCTGCGCAAACATCAATATTCATATCCAAATATTTGTATGTATCCAAGACGCTTCAATAATTTGTTCTATTGAAAATCTTTATTTAAGGCTTGTTAAATGATACTGATTTCGTATTTGACATCATTAGAATGTATTAATTATGAGAAAGTCCGTAATTGGACTTTTACACATTTAATTATGAACTCGCAAGCAAAAGTCGCCTATCGCCGAATGTTACATGGTAGAGAATTCAGCCCCTTCGGGCCTCATCAAATCTTTGGTTTCATTTTTTTACTCTTCGCGCCTCGGTTGAGTAGGAATTCGGTCACCTAGAAGTATCGTCTCTGTGGGCCTCACTTTTTTTTGCTGATCAGAGTAATATAAATGTATTTATAGTAGTAAAAAGTGTTAAAAGGAGAGTGAATGCGGGCAACAAAGTGAACCGAGCATTAAGCACAGTAATTGCTAACAAGAATATGTCAATCGAAGCTAAACTGGCAGTGCACAACGGAGTTTTAGTCCCAACACTCATGTATGGAACTAAAACATGGAACTGGCAGAGGAAGGATGAAAACTGAGTGAACGTGGTTGAAATGCAATCCCTTAGACGAATGTGTGGGAAATAAATGTAGGACAGGGTTACGAATGATGAAATCAGGCGAGTGTAAATCTGAGTCAAGTATAATTGATAAGATTAAAAAAGGTTCTCTGAGATGATTTAGTCACGTAGAACGAATGAACGACAAAAGAATGGTAAAACAAGTGTATATGGTGAAAACGAAAGGTAACGTGAGACGAGGATGACTAGGAAAGACGTGGCACGATCAGATAAACCAAAATCTTAAGTCTGGTCATGTCAAAAGTAGACACATCCGAAAGGCATGTATGACAAGATGTATGAATGTGGAAGAAGCTAGGAATGTATGCCCGGATAGACGTGTGTGGCGGTTCATATTCTCTGCCTACCCCTACGGGAAAATGGCGTGATGGTAGTAGTAGTAAAATAAAGAATAATATCTTATTTGAAATAATTTCACGGAAACCACATAAAATTTGGACAAATATTTGATACCTACGTAAAAATATTAATTAATTAGCTATTAAATTAAGAAGGAAAGGATAAGAAATTAAAAAAAATAAGAGCTGTGGCCGATTGTTGCATACAATTTTGGCGGACGAAAATAACTCCGATTTGGCGTTGATACCACGATAATAAGGCTCAAATTTCTGTTCGCGAATTTACACTTGCGACAGACGCGTTCAATAAATTCTAGAGTATCAATAATATAGATGTTCTCCAATTCATTGAAATTTAGTCGTAATACATTTAAATGAAAAGAAAAATATTCTCATGGCTTTTAAAAAATAATCATAGAGGTAAATGGTTTGTGAGAATAACAGTGGAAAAAAATCGTATGGTTTATGTTAAATAATAAGTTCAGGTAAATATTAATACAAATATAGAGAGATAAATATTCTTCCGCTCAAATATTAAGTTTTACCAGACGAAACTGACTCCGATGTAGCGTTGATACTACAATAATAAGGCTCAAATTTATGTGCGCAACTATAAGAGACAAACGAAATATATCAATTCAAAACTATAATTGTTGTGGATTATTTAATTTGTAAATTAACTTATAATTTTTTTCCTTCCAATGTAAAATAAAATAGAGTAATTTTTAAAAAATCTCATTATTTCAATGCATGTTTAGCTCGGCACTAAATGATTGGTTTTTCCAGTGATAAGTTTCATTATTTTACTGATTCATAAAACGATAGAAGGTTTTTTGCAAAATGATTTTTTTCTAACCTTTCACCGCAATAAAAGTGTTATATCATATTTATCATAGTTTTAAAAATTGTGCGACGATGAATAAAATAAAACATTATATCTAGATACGAAAATAGCACTTGCAATATGTGTGTATAAATAAATCATGTAAACAATAGTCTTCAATGCGAAAAGGGAACATAGAAAGAAGAAAAGAAGAGAGATTAGGGAGGGAATAGAAATGCTTCTTCAGGCGCGATTTAAACAGAGATACTATAGAAACATATTCAACGATTTGCTCCCTGACGATACAAATTTGTCCTTTTGTAAAATAACTTATATGAAAATGCATGTGATGTAACTATTCACTATATTCGTCATTTTTTAGTACTTTTGTCCATTCGTTATTAATCGATTTTTTTAATTCGTCCCGAGGATCAGGTTTGCGTAAAACCGTCAACCGTTTTGTTGTGTAAAATAACCGCTCTTCACACACCTCAATATTATAATTTTATTTTATATTTTGTTTTATTTATAAAGGATATCATACGTCTTTATATAAATACATGGTACAAAAGAACAATTCAAAAAGGTTAAACCAATTACAGATTTCACACTAATTTATTATGAATGCAGGAGGAGAGGTAAAAAAATAATTAAATTCTAAAAAAGGAAAAAAAAAAAAAAAAGTAAATAAAAGGGATAACACATTGTATAGCTCCAACTTTACTTTCCTCCCTCTGCTTCCACGAACATTTATATTTCTTAGTAAAAATACACAACCAACAAAAAATAATTAGATGCATGTAGTAGATGTACTATGAATAGGTTAAAATTAAGAGTTCAAATTAAAAAGTTAAAATTGAAAAATAAAATTAAAAGTCAAATTAAAAGTTAAATTAAAAGTTAAAAGTCAAAAGTCAAGCAGGAGATAAATTTAAAATGTATTCAACAGATCTGACAAAAATATGGTTTTTACAATGTAATATGTCGATGTCACTAAAAATGTCACTATAGGTACCTAATTTGTATTCTTCGAAGAGTGTTATTTTTCATTTAATTAGTCATTGAGTTAGGAATGTCGAAGAGTACAGATTGATGAGTTCTATGGACAGGGACTCGATATTTTTTATTTGTTAATAATAAAAATAATGTGACCTCACTGGGGTTTCCCGTGCCGAGGACACCTAACAAAATACTTTTTTTTAAATAACATTTGAGAATAAACAAAGAAAACTAACTTAAAAAAACGAAAATAATTAACAAATATTCAGACAGTTTGGAAAACAAGGTATTTATATACGTCTATATTATTTATATTACAAAACACACAATTGAAAAAAACAAAAACCTAACATAAGCTGTACACTTGTCGAGCAGTTGGTTCAATATTGGTATGGGCGAATGAGACAATCCATTTTACTTCTGCTCCGCTGTTCATTTTTTATAGCCCTTTTAAACATTTTCCCATTACTAATTATTTTAATAGATAGTGGAAGTAGGGGATAGATTTTAATTTATTTATAAAATGCTTCTAACAATTTCTGGGCTATCAATTAGGTTATTCACAATTTTGTAGAAAACGCTCATATCCAACATGGTACGCCGAGTTGCGAGATTTTGAACCTTGTGAAAATTAGCGGACTCAGTCCTACTTGAAAATGAAACATTATTTTTGAATCCTAATTGTCTGAAAAAATAGTTTTGAATATGTTTAATATGATTTTTGTAAGTATTGTATTAAGCATTCCAAATCGGCGAACCAAACTCTAGGACACTGCGTACACGTGAAAAAAAAAGTTTTCTTAATGCGTCAGTTCTTGTGAAAGGTTTGGTTGATCGTATGACAAACCCTAATATTTTGTAAGCTTTTTCTACAGTATTTTCTATATGTTTGTTGAATATAAGTTTACCATCAAGTACAACACCAAAGTCACCGACTTCCGTAGAAGAATTTATAGTTAACTCGTTGATTTTATATAAATAATTATTTTTTTAGAACGAATGCGGTAAAAAAAAAATTGCTGATAATTATGATGGCAGGTTGGTGGTTTCCATGGTATAGTAGTCAAGACGCTTGACTCATGCAAGAAAGGTTCCGGGTTCGATTCCCAGTGAAAACACAAAAAAATTGTGTAATTTTTCGCAAGCCTGGGTATTTGGTGCTGTAATTCATCACTTTTATTAGGCCTCCATTTATTTCAATAATTTTTTGTAGTATAATCATAAAGCGGTTTTCAATTTATTTTTGTTAATACATTATTGGAAAAAAAATTACTTTTGCGTTGAAATTTTCTGACAAACGTGGACGGTTTAAATTTGTGTTACTATTTTTTTATTTACAAAGAGTTTTTTAAAAATATATTCATATTACCTAATCTGTAATAAATAACATAAAAATTCAAAATTAAAAACTTCAATAAGTCTACTTAATCTATGTTCCGGGATCAAGGGGTTAAAAGTAGACGGGAGATGATTCCATAGTCGAGCCGGATGAACTCTTATGAGTAAGAGTAGACTAGAAAAATGAATTGAAGATGGGAAATACGTTTAATATACCTACTTATTGACGTTCATATGATATTCAGCATCAAAATTAACGAATAAGAAGTATTTTTATTTAAATTAATTTGGTTAAATTATTACAAGACATTATTTATTTTATTACTCTTAAATTTAGTGAATAACAAAAATCAGCATTCAAACCAATTTCTTAGTCATCAAAACGGCGCCACATTTATTACAAATATTATTGTGCGAAAATGACATCAGAACGAAGGTGACATAATTCGAGTGGGAAAAATACATTATTTGTCACTTATTCTTTTTATTTAAAAAATGAATAAAGGTAAGATATTTAAATACTCAAGAGCGATAATTTATCGTTGGCGCCATTAATGTTATGTAATTTATACCTACCGCATGGTAAGGCTATTGTAATTCTCTATTTACATTTTTATTATTTCTGAATGCAAATTTTCTCAAAGGTCAGGAATATGTACGAGCAATTTAATTGTTAAAGTGTGTCTTAAAAAATAACGTTTGTAAATTAGTTAACTACAAAATATTCACAAGTACCTATAAGGAGTTTTTTTATTACAAAATCGGTTCGTTTTATCGATTTAAATAATGTGTTAATAGTTTAGTTTATAAAATGCTCAACATGTAAACGAATGTTTTATAGACTATATTTTTTGTTCTCAATTAGTCTGGGTGTCTTGGTGTATATTTTCATAACTTTGAGATCCTTTTTCTCCAACCTGCTCAGAATCATATTAAAAAGATATTTAGTGGGTTATTCCTTAAAAACAAACATTGTTATCGAAAAACAAAACTCGTGAATTACGCTTATTCATTTTTTTTTTCATTCAACGCGCAGAGGTCCTTTACAAATACACAAATTACTTATAATAATTCATTTATATAGTAAAATGTACAAGCAGAAGTTATGCCCCTTATGCATTAAACATTATAAATTAATGAATAATAATAAGAAGCAATAAAAGTAACAAATATAGTGTGTAATTTAATAAATTAGTGGATCAGTAAGCCAAAACAGAAATAAAACATCTTAATCTCTGTGAAAAGAATCAATAAAAAATTGAAAGAAGTTAGTTAAATATAAATAAAAAGAAAATGAGAGACACCTTAATAGATGTCAGGCACCTATATAAACTATGCTTATTTATTTTAAAAAAATATATATACACATATTAATGTTTATATTTGTTGAGCAAATAAGAAAAACTAGCCAAGTATTTTTTTGCAATTTGCAGATTTTTTCACAAAGTCTTAGTATATTGTCTTTCGCTAAAACCAAATTCAATTATATTTTAACGTTTTTTTTATAAAATTCATAATTGTATATTAATCGAGTTAGTATACGAACATTTGCTACCGGAAATATTTTCAAAATCAAAACACTTCCATAGTAACAGAATTCATGCTACCGACCTACTACCACTGTCCATTAAACTAATTAGTAACGAGATAATGTTCAAAATGGATAATGGGGTGCGTAAAAATAAAATGGATTTTCTCATTCGCCTAAACCAATTTCAAATCACCTGCTCCACAAACGTAGAGTTTATCTTATGTCTTTGTTCAGTTATTGTGCGTTTTGTAATACAAATATTAGAGGTTTACAGAAATTTGATATTAATATACATACGTGGTGTTTAAGACTGTTTTCACATTTGTAATTTCTCTCAGTATATTAAGTCTTCTTTGTATATTCTCACATACAAACCTCAACACGGGTAACCCCAGTTAGGACACATTCTTTTTAGTATTGTTTATAATTTAACAAAAATGAATAAATGAAAAAAGTCAAACATCTAACAAAACAGTTTCTGACTAACTTCAATCTTTATTTGCCTACAACCAAGAATTCTGACTTGGCCAGTTTTACTTGTATGCTCACAATATGTACTGCATATAAAAAATGACCAATAAATATATAATTATGAGCCACGAATGACTTTGTAATTATACTATTTAACGCGTATCTATCTACGGTTGAGTTGAGAGAAGCCTTGAAACTTGGTCAAGAGTCAAAACTAAGATTTAAAATAATAAAATTTAGTTTTGAATCGAGTTGTGGTCCCGTGGCTAGTATCTCGGACTCACGGTTCAAAAATCCGTGATTTGAATCCCACTATACTCCAACTTGATTCCCATTTTCTCATAGTGGGTTCTTAACAACTCGTTGAAAATAGCCCTCAAAATTAAATATTCGGGTAAATCATAAGAACGCCAATATTTATTTTTTTAATAAAAAAAATAAAAAAGAAGTACCTGTAAATACATCATCATCGTACCCTTATTAAAACATAAAGGGCACTGCATTGTTGCATTTAATGCAGCGTATATCAATCATCTAAGGGATGAAAGAGTGAAAACATTTACGCTTCAGGTGCCAGTTAAGGAACATGAAATATTGCAGTGTAGAGCCATTATTCTAATTATACCTCATATCGACCTTCTTAGGAATCGAACTCGGAACCCCAAGAATGAGAGGAAAACTCACAACCACTACACTACCAGGCGGACTTTTATTTACTTGCTTGCCTTATTCAAGATTTTTGCCTGAGAGTAACCATCAAAACTAAAGCACTTATTTATGATGTATATATTTTAGATTCTTGTTCTATTTCACGCACAAAAGTGTCGTATGGACAACCTTTTACATACTGTGTGAAAAAACTCCCTCGAGTCACTGTGTAACTCGAGGCTCGGAAATAATTGCCTGATAATCACAATTTCTTTTCATTTTATTATAATTATCTATCTGTCATATTTTGTGATCTAACTATACTACATATAACTAACTAACTAACTAACTAACCATCACGCCATTTCCCCGGAGGGGTAGGCAGAGAGGATAGAACGCCACACCACTCTGTCCTGGCACACTTCCTTTGCTTCCTTCACATTCATACATCTTCTCATGCACGCACGTCGATTATTCCGACTTTTCACATGACCACTTTCAAGAATTTTTTGTACTTGATCATGCCATGTCTTTCTCAGCCTTCCTCGACTTCTACAACCAGACACATTCGCATCATAAATCCTTTTAGCCGTTCTTTCATCATTCATTCGCTCCACATGACCGAACCATCGCAAGAGACCTTTCTTAATTTTGTCGATAATGCTTAACTCAGCCTTGCATTCTGCTCTAATTTCGACATTAGGGCACCTATCATACATTGTTTTTCCGCACATTTGCATGAGGGATCGCATTTCAACAGCATTCAGTCTACTTTCGTCCCTTTTTTTCCAACTCCATGCTTCGCTTCCATACATTAGGGTTGGTACCAGAACTCCATTATGAACTGCTAATTTAGCCTCTTGCGATAGACACTTATTTGCTACGACAGACTTTAAGGCACCATTAACTCTGTTACCGGCACTAACCCTCCTTTCAATATCCTTGTCCATATTTCCATCTCTAGTAAACATACTACCCAGATATACAAATTCTTCGACCTGTTTCAAACTATCTCCATTTACTACAATCTTACATTCAGTCATAGTTACATTTCTTTCAAAGACCATGACGTTCGACTTTTGCACATTCATTAGCAAATCACTCTCCTTGCACACTTCGTAAACCTTTGTAACCAAGGATTGCAGTTCCTCTTCGCTGTCAGCTAGGAGGACTGCGTCATTGGCGTACAGAAGGCAACTGACAATTAGATTACTCATTTTTGCTCCCACATCCATACTTTTCAATTCTTTCATACATTTATCCATGTATATGTTGAATAACCACGGTGACATTACACATCCCTGTTTGACTCCTTTAGGGATGTCAAACCAGGAAGTTAATGACCCATTTACCCTTACACACGCTACACTATCTTTGTACAAAGAAGCGATAGCGCGGACAAGGTTGTCACTCACTATATACTCCGATAGAACCATCCATATTTTTTTCCTATCAACTCGATCAAATGCTTTTTGCAAATCAACAAAAGCGCAAAAAAGCTTCTGGTTTTTCGCCAAAAACTTTTCTGTCATATTGCGTAATGCAAATATTTGATCCATACATCCTCCGTACAACCCATACTTTCTTCTTGGTCACGTTTCTTACTCTTACTACATATCTTTCTCTCAAATTAATATTTTATCTATTAGTCTCAGAAGACTCGATATTTTATCATTTTCGGAGATTCAAATGCACAAAATATTCTATTTATAATTATTTAATGTAATTTTATTTTTTTAATTTTATTTATATTACATTTAATTTTTTATACAATATATTAATTTTTACTTTTACTAAAAAGTATACATACATATTTTTTGTTTTTGCTTGTGAGTCATCTTAATTGCCCAACTAGGAATAGCTTCCCAGTTCTAAGGCAGGAAATAATTTATTTAAATAAAACATTTTAATTCATTTTGATAGGTTTTAAAACTGAAAGTTAAGATATAATACCTACATATAAAATAATTTAAAAATGAGAGCTCTCATAAGAATATGTCTATGTACGCCCTAATTCCAGAATAAAAATAAAATAATAAATATACACAAATAAATACGTGATATATTTTTCTTCTTGTGTGTTAAGGTTTACTCGAAAATTACATAAAATTCGTAATATTATTTTTAAAATATGATATAATAATTAATTACGTGCAATTTGCAACGCCGGTTACATAACAGGAACGGGTGGATTAAATATATACATTCCCTTAATTAATTATTCTACTTGTCTGTTAATTTTATGAATTTTCTTTTTTGCTGTCTCGCTTTTTTATTCACTGTCTTAGGTTTTTAATTTTGATAGGTACTTTTTTTTTTTTTTTTTCATTTTTTCACTATTTTTTTTTTCTGTAGATATGAATTGAAATTTTTGATTTACTTTGTTTTATTTTTTTTCTTGTGTTGATTACATTTATGAGCACACACTATTTAAATATGTGTTTAGTTTTTTTTTTATATTTAAAATTTATTCAAGTAAATTTTTATTCTTTTATTTTAATTGTATTATTTTACTCTATTTTCTAATTTTAAAAAAAAATCTTGAAAATATTTTTTATGTTTATTATTTTACACGTATACAGTATTATGTCTGTACTTTTTTATCTGATTATTAATTGAAACTAATGTCTGAGCACCCGATGACAAACTATTTTTTAATAGTTTATCGGGACAAAATATATTTTAATACTTTGTTTTCTTTATAATGTATTAATATTGTAATAATTTGTATATTTTATTGAAAAAAGACTAAGAAAAAAAAAATTCAAATTACCAGAATTAGCCGGTTTGTTTTATATTAGACAAAGTTTTTTCGCTTCCATATTTTAACAAAATTAAATAAATAAATAAACAAATTCATTAGTTTACATTATTTTTTTGTAATGCAACGCATAAAGAGTAATATTAAAAAGATTTCAATGAGCGGTTATTTGCTGAACCACAACCGCCTTGAACATCCATCCTACACACGTTAATAAAACAATACCTCACATTAATAACATCGTATGACAGATTTGAAACTGCACAACACACTTTTGTTTAAGTAATCCCTGAATTGATGTTCTTTGGAAATAAATGGAGCCGTACAGAGCTGGACTCAAAATGGCGGAGCTATAGCGAGGAATTATTTTAAATTGAAATAAAGTGAGCCAAGACGACAAAGTACCGCTCCCGCGACACTAAACTTTCTAGTTTACATTGTGGAAAACAGAATGCACTAGTTTTGAGAGAAAACTTTTACTTCAGAGCAAATATGCAGCCAAATTTAATAATCGCGCCCTGTCTTGTAAACTTCCAAGTGTTCGGTCAAACGTAAAATT
This sequence comes from Micrasema longulum, assembly GCF_059751315.1. Lineage (NCBI taxonomy): Eukaryota > Metazoa > Arthropoda > Insecta > Trichoptera > Brachycentridae > Micrasema > Micrasema longulum. The sequence goes on along the minus strand of NW_028277652.1, from coordinate 666,253 downwards.
TACAAGTTGGCTGAGTCATATTTATTTTTCTCTAATAAATTATACTACGTAAAATTCTCGGTTCAAGTTAATTGTAATAATATATTATGGAATGTTAGGAAATGACTGCCGGTGTTTTTGGCCAGGAACCTCCTGTTCTTTCTTTCAAATATGTTAAAAAGAGATAAACTAACATTTATTTCCATATCTATATCTGTATTGGTGTGAACATGTGTAGGTTATATTGCACGAGTAACCTTATCTGTAGGGTAAATGGTAGTAAGTATACATATGTAATAAAACTTCATTAGGTACTGTGTAGGTATAAGAAGTGCCAGGACCTTTAAATTTTAATGACTACAAATATTATTGTACTTGTAATTAAAATGCACACTGTCAGATAATAGCCCAGTGACCAGTTTGAAAAAAAAGTGTTTGTGTCATGCTGTTTTGGATATTGGATATTGGATATTATGTTACATGTACCTAGAGCCTTTTTAATTATCCAAGTTGTCTAATTTAGCAATCCTGAGCGCGCGTCAGGTTTACCACTTTTGTGTCACTTTTAAAAAATTTTTGCTCAAAAACTATTTACTCTGCTTTCCATAAAAAACATTTCGGTTTTTTTTTTAAAAACGTAAAATTTGACACAATTTTCTTTTTTTTTTTTTTCTAAACCAATTGTTTTGTGTATAAAAAATAGAGCATGCATACAAATTTTTCAACATGTTCAACTACAGGTTACAAACGAAGATAGTTTAAATTTTCATACAAATATACAAATTTTCGTAAATAAATTTCGATTTCACTTTTTGGGCAGTCGAAGATAACTGTTGAGGAGTAGACGAGTTGTGAAGAATACCTCGTCCTAGGAGGAGGAAAATTTAGTAAATGAACTGTATTGTTAGGGAAGGAAGGTTGCACAACTCCACTGACCTGTTGATGGTAAAGCTGGCGATCGAAAGACGCTGGCACAACTTGTCTGGATGGATCTGGTGGTCTAAAATGACGCAGGCACAGCTCACTTATGTACTTCACTTATGCACTTCACTCGTTAATGTTAGATTTTGTACTGATGTTTAATGTTGCTACCGGCACTGACACATATTATTATTGTTACATGGAATGCGCTAGGAAATGGGAAGGATGGGTAGGTAGGTATAGATTTGGTCCGAACAATAACTCTGTTACCTTCCCATTGTAATAAAGTATCGTATAGTGAAGATCATGTATCTCAAATTTATTTATTTTTCTCAAATAATTGTAGAACTCAATTTAGTAATTAATTTTGATACTGAAAATAAAAAAAATACTTTTTTTTTTTATTTGTCCAAATTTTTGTAGACAGCAACTGGATTCAACTTCATGCAGAGCTGTTAATATTAAGATATTACAACATACATGAAGAACATTTTACAGAAGGGAATATCATCATCATTCCTTGTCCGCTCCCTAGTTGGAGCATATGGAGTCCACGAAGATCCTCCGAGCATCTCTGACGGCTGCCAGCCCCTGTGCATCCTTACAAGTCAGGTTCCCGTCTCGTAGTTCTGACATGAACTGCCGAAAAACAGTCAGCAGTGGATGTCTAGGACGTCGAGAATCTGATGCCTTGTAAAGTAAGCAAGCGTGGTAAAGGCTCTCAGGAGGCATCCGCAGTATATGGCCTAGCCAACCGAATCGCCTCCGCTTGATGACAGTTGTCACCGGAGTTTGCTGCGTCCGTTTTCATATTACTTCATTCCTCACAAAGTTAAACCACTGCACACCCAAAATTTTTATGAGAAACCTATTCTCAAAAATCAGAGTTTTGCTGTTTTGGGTCCTAGTAAGGTGCCACGATTCGCATCCGTAGAGGAGAAAGCACGAATAGAAAATAAAAAGATTAAACTCCTAACAAGGAAGACAGAGACGTTATTATGTGGCCAGTGTTTGTGTGAAACAAATTCAGTCATTCATTGGCAGTGATGGGGGACGCACGCATGTAAAATGAACGGCATATTTATGATTTAAAATTTATTTTTCCAAAACAGGGCTAAATATTTTTTTATTTTATGAATTATGGAAAAGTTTTAAAATTAAACAGTTTGTTTCCATATATATTTTAAATATCTGAACTTAAGAATATTCCGTCTATTGTTTGTGGTAACACGATGTTACATCACCACGCAAGGGAATTATTTACCACAGTCTTTTAAGAGTTAAAAACGTTTTCTGGCGGTTGTCGTCAGCTCCAATTCCCGGATATATTTTTTTTACTTCAGATACTGAAACAATTTAATGGAACTAGATGGTTTAATGAGTATGTATAGTAATCAAAACATGAATAAGACAGACCGGAAAAGACTTTGATTGAGTTGTTTTATTAAACCGGGTTGTGGTCCTGTGGTTTGTGTCACGGACTCACAGATCAGAGGTCCGAGGTTTGCACCCCGTTTTCTTATAATGAGTTATTTACAACTCGTTGAAAATGACCTACGAAATTGATTTATTTGGGTAAATTATAAGATCACAAATATAATTTTTTAAATATTTTTTTTATTATTTAATCCCAAATATAAAAACATTAAAATCGCAATATTTCTGGCTAATGCATAATATTTTGTTTTATATGTAAACTCATATTTAGATAAACATAAATTATTTTTATTTTTTTATAAAGAGACAATACATATGATTAGTTTAGAGAGAAACATTATTTACAAACATATCTATATTGATTTAACTTACTAGTTAAATATCGGGAAAAGTTTCTGCTGACATTACAACAATAACCAATGAACCAAAAACTATTCTATAAATATAAAGTTTATATTTGAAGCGCTAACTTTGTGGTTATTCATTATAATAAAATAAATAAAAAGACTTTGTTTTTAACCACTAATTTTTATTTTTCACCGACCGGTTTCAAAGCAAACAAGCTTCTTTGTCAAGGTTTACGTAACTAATGAATTGATTCCTTTTTATTTTATTTCTATAATGTTCACTAAATACTACACGTGGACCCAATAAATCAAATAAACATTGACAAAGAAACTTGTTTGCTTTGAAACCGGTCGGTGAAAAATAAAAATTAGTGGTTAAAAACAAAGTTGTTTTATTTATTTAATTATAAAAAATATTCTGTTTATAAATATATAAAATCCAAATATATATACTTACGTATACAAAATACATAATGTGCTTATGAGTACATCATAATACGTATGTAAAATTTTTGAACTTAATATGTATCATCCATTTTATGCCTTTTTAATAATGTTATATAATGTTAACAAATCGGCTACGGCCGTTAATAAATAATGAAAAAAATACATTTCAAAAAAACATTATTCTCAGCGCAGGCAATAATGAAGTTAAACGGTTTTTATCAGAACAACAACGATAGACAGACATAATTTGAAACATTTCTACCAACAATCCACTGGCTACGAATTGACACATCTTTTTGTCTTTACACAGAAATTATTCCATCCGTTTCTACAAATATTTACTTCCAACCTTCTGAAATACGCTAACACTGTCTTGCGATTTCTAACAGACAATAATTCATGTTTAATATCCAGCATTGTTTAAATATGGTTCTAGTCCAGTAGATAGTGTCGCGGACTTTGGATCAGAAGGTTTGAGGTTCGAGCCCCACTTTACCGTAAAATTGACATTTATTCCTCACATTGATACCATCACTAATAAAATGATGAAATGTCTTGGATATTTGCAGCGAACTGTAAAGGATTTTAATTCCATCACTACTTTCAAAGTGATATTTACTGCCTTGGTTAGAAGTAATTTAGAATTCAATTCAACAATTTGGTCACCTTATTACAATGTTCATATTTTAAAGTTAGAAAGAGTACAACGTAAATTCATGAGATTCGTCAATTACAAACTTAATATACCCACTGAAAATATTGATAACGATAATTTATTACGTACACTAAATATGTCAACTCTTTGTTAAAGAAGAATTATAAATGATTTATTAAATGTATATAAAATAGCAAATGGCGTATTGGACGTCCCGGAATTAACTAGTCAGCTTAAAAGTACCCGTTCGAAATACTCGGCAGCTAACGTTATTTTTTTAATCTCCTGGCAGTCACAATTATTATTACAATTCACCAATACCTAGACTACACTGGCTAGATAACGAGTATGGCGAAGTTGATATATTTTGTCTGTCTTTATATAAATATAGGTTAAGTATTCAAAAGGTTATAAAATAATTTGTATAAAATTTCTTAAGGTTGTTCTTTATTTACTATTTTTTTTCTCATGTATCTCTACAATAATGTATAAACTAATATGTATGTGCATGTATGTGCGTGTATGTGTAGTATATATATGTACATGCATGTATGTATATGTGTGTGTATGTATGCATATACATGTTTATGTATGTGTGTATGTTTTCATATGTAAATTTATTAAATATTTTTCTATGTACCCATATACCTATGTTGGTACATTTCCTTATTTTTACTTATTATTGTATCTTTTAGTTTTTCTTTTGTTTTCTTTAATTTTAACTAAATTTACATACTTATGTTTCACTGCTGCACTTGAATGTGATTTCTAATATATGTAAAAGCCCGTAGGGCGTGTAAATAAATAAATAAATAAACATGTTGCCACAAAAATGACTATTTCGGTTATCAACAGTTTATCTAATAAATATTTATTTTACTTCTCTTATGGGATTCGCGTGTTAGTGTTATTAGTGTCATGACGAAGAGGTTAATTCCAAATCCGGAAAACACAGAAAGTTAAGAAGTGGTTATATGAGTTTACAAATATTTACCAACATTTATTGGAATCTTTGGCAGCAAATTCAATGCTTTAAGTTAAGCGTTTCCCAACCACCGGTCCGCGGACCGCTACCGGTCCGTTGAGATTTTTTGCCGGTCCGCAAAAATACTCGTCGCCCATTTTAAAATTTATGAACTAAAAAAAGCGTCATTTGTTACTTTTTAAACTATTATAATATAATATTGAAAACCGATAGACAAAATACTACAAAAATAAATGTTTCTATACCTGCGTTACCAGTCCGCAAAATTTTCCTCCTATTTTCACCGGTCCACGGGATGGGACACGCTGCTTTGAATATAAGCAATGTATTTTCTTGAAAAGCTAGCGCTAAAAAGTACAGTAAATATTCAGAAACGCAATAAAAAAATGGAGGTTGGGGCTGGGTAGAAGTAAAATGGATTGTCTCATTCGCCCAAACCAATATTGAATCACCTGCTCCACAAACGTATAGTTGGTGTTATATTTTTTTTCTTTTATTGTGCGTTTTATAATATAAATAATATAGGTATACAGAAATTAAATTTATATCAACCTAAATACGTAGTGTTTAAAACTTTCATAGCATTTTGTAATTTCTCTTTGTATAATATACAGTCTTCTTTGTATATTATAACATATAATAAGTATGAAATCAATATGTTTATTTTTTGGGTGATACCGTGTATGTTGGATTTGTTCCGACGTTTCGGCTACTAATGCCATCTTTACGATAAACTGAGTTTATGAGCTTCTTCGTCAAGGTTTACGTAACTTATGAATTCTTTCCGATTGTATTTTTCCATGATTACTAAATACTACACGTGGAGCCAATAAATCCAGTATTTTTTCCCCGAAAGGGTGGTAATTTTAAAAGAATATTTTCTAAGCTAAACAGGGGTGAACTAAAAGAAACATTGTCATCTCGTCACTAGAACGAAGAGATAGCCCGTTTTGTGATAGATATTCGAATAGCTCTCTGAGTTAAACAGGCGAAGTGGGATTATTTAAAATATTGTGAAGAAGTGATAGAATGTGAATGTTTCTTCTATGCCTGATACTGAACCAGTGTAGTTGCGTGCGATTTTCGGTTATTTGGTCGAATTTGTATTGTATTATATTGTCTTTCTGTATATTTGTATTGTCTCTTGTAACACTGGGAAACATACAAGACGACGACATAATATTAGTCAAAAATGCTGACATACACAAATATAACACCAGACAACAACAACACTATCATATTGAAAAAGCAAAGACAAACACAGGACAGTCAAAAATACTACATAGTGGACTTAAACACTACAACAACTTACCTAACTACTTGAAAACTTTTACTGGGGACAAATTTAAAATCAATCTGAAAAAGCACATGATGACTGAACTAACTAGACTAGACGAGAAATAAAATGACTAGACAATATTAAATTTCTAATGTAACCCTAACGGGTTTTTTAAAATTGTAAATAAATAAAAAAAATAAAAAATAAAGATATTATATAAAAACTTGCGGTTATTCAAATTAAGGAGACAATAATACTTTCTATGAGATACACATTTTTCTTGTTATGTTTATTAACAAAACTGGTTTTAAATTAAATACATATTTGCTACTTTCTTCCTCTGTGGGGATAGTTAATGAATTTATTATCCCATTCGAGTAATGATCGAGTGGTCACTCGGCGCCTCTCTTATGGGAAGCTAATAATTAGGTGCCGCCTGAGATTGGCACTATAATTACACCGAGCGTGCTACCGGTGTTGGTTGCTGTTTCCAAACACTCTCGTATAAACGTACTTTGGCCCAGTTTATCGTGCATCACTTGGTACAAACGATGCCTTGCTAAAAGCCAGATTAAGAAGATTAAGTGCTAAGCTAAGTAGATAAATATTGTATAATGATTTATTTACATAGTTTTCAATAAAAAATACTTATTTTCAACGTATATTGTACACTTCTAACATTTCAACGAAAAAGTTAATCAATTATATTAACATCATTATACTTACAGAGGAATATTTTTCTTTAATGAAATGAACAAAGATAATAAAAAGTACAGTCAGGAATAATATATATTAAAGAAAGAAGTCAAAAATTACACCTATAATTCTTTTTTATGTAACACTGATTGAAAACATCGTTTATATCTTTTTTGTAATTTATTTATGTTATTCTTAAAATATTATTGATTAAAATAAAATAATCTATTGTTAGACGTCACTCCCCATTATGTACACAAGAATTGTTTATTTCTTTTACGTAATGGGAAACGTAAATGTAAATATATGTATTTGATTAATGTAAAAAATTGAACTTAGTTGAAATATTGTCTTTTAATTTGTTATTAATAAATAAAATAAAAAATTAAAATTAAACCAACATGTTCAAAAAGTAGTATAAAAATTGGAAAATCATTTTCTAGCCTTGCACAGTACGTGAAATCCAATCAAATGAATCTTTTCACAACAATACTCGTTTCAATTTGTTAATTAGCTCATCAAGAGACTGAAAAATTAAAAACAATTGAATGTTTGAACATAGGCAAAATGGTGAATTTTACGCAGGGTTCAAAGTGGCCACTTAAACCAGCCAATGATTCGCCTTGGAAATGCCTGGATTTCCATTTAAGTTATAATTTGTTAGTCTTAAAAATTTCCATTGGATGAAATCCGAACTTTTGTGTCTGAGCAACCCACAAAAATAAAGGTTTTAGCTATTTACATTCACAAACGTCAGCAGACAGAAGAGCCGAAGGAATATGGATGGTGAAATATTGGCAGAATGGTGAATGTTACACAAGTAAAAAATGTAAAGTTGCTACTTAAACCAGCCAATGACAGGTCATAAGCCCTGCGAATGCCTGGACTTCATATTCCTTTCAAAAAATGTTCTTCACGTCTGTTGTAATATGTTGATAAATTCATAAGCCAACAATATTTTGAGTTTGTCCAAATTTTTGTAGACAAGGATTGGATTCAAATCCCTGGGGAGCTGTTTATATTAACATATCCAACAGAGATGAAGAACATTTAAGAGAAGGTAATATAGAAGTCCAGGCATTTACAGGGCTTATGACCTCTCCATGGCTGGTTTAAGTGGCCACTTTACACACTGTGTAACATTCACTATTCTGCCTATATTTGAACAACTATATTCCTTCAATTCTTTCATCTGTTGATGTTTGTGAAGTTAAAGAGCTGAAACCAAAGTCCAAATTGGACAAACTCAAAATATTGTTGATAAATTACCTGGTCCATGAAGAAGTATAGAAATTGAAAAAATAATATTTTCAGGCGTTGCCTAGTATGTAGGTGAAATAATTCAATTAGTTGAATCTCACCTGCACAAATAAAGGTTTCAGCTCTTTAACTTCACAAACATCAACAGATGAAAGAATTGAAAGAATCTAGATGTTCAAATATAGACAGAATGGTGAATGTTACACAGTGTGTAAAGTGGCCACTTAAACCAGCCATTGACAGGTCATAAGCCCTGTAGATGCCTGGACTTCTATATTACCTTCTCTTAAATGTTCTTCATCTATGTTGTAATATATTAATTCATAAGCCGTTTCAATTTATTTGCCGACAATAGGAGAATATCACATACTACGAATACTGATAAAAATATATAAAATGGATTTATAACAATTAATTGTATTTTCAAAATCAATGTGGATATTGCGGAATGTTTTCAAATCTCCAATTTTTCTGTGGTTAGTGTCTCGGACACACGGATCTCAGGTCCATGGTTCGAATTTCACTTTACCGTAACTTGATTCCCATTTTCTAATAGTGAGTTGTTTACAACTCGTTGAAAATGGCCCTCAAAATTAAATATTTGGGTAAATAAGAACGCCAATATTTCTTATTTATTCTATTTTTTTTTTTAATACGTCACTGGAAAAACGCGAGATATTTGGCCTTAATAGGTGTGACGTCATGGTTTGTAACAATGTTCTAAACAAATTTGAATTGTTACGAAAAAATAAACATGGATCGTGACGTATTAGGGGCGTGGCCAATGGAATAACCGTTTTTGGGGGTATTTTTTTTTTTTTTTTAAGAATAACCCGCTAAGTCTCTATTTTGAGGCTTGTCAACAGGTGGGATAGAGGGGATATGGAAGAAGGTAATGAAAAATACACCACAACACCCAGACCAATAGAGAAAAAAATCTTTCTTGGATTTTTTTCTTGCAACTGGCGGGAATCGAACCCGCGACGCCAGTTTCACAGATAGCCGTTTAACCAACTGCGCCACGGCGCCTGTCAAATTACAATATAAATTACAAATTTAAAAATATTTTTTTATGCTACTATAAAAAAATATTTTATATTATAAGTAACAAAAAATATTTCTTTTTACTGGACAGTATTTCATAGACTTTTATTACTTTAAAAATGTAAAAAAAAGTGATATTTCCCTATGTTAGATAGTGTAAACAGTTAATTTAGATTTCTAAGTGAGAAATACCCTGTCGGGCTGCAGTTCTGATCACCAAATTAGTTTCTATTAGCTTTCTGCCAGTTGCACCTTTATAGGCTGACCAATTAGCCGTAACAGTGTTTGTATCGTGCATGTACAGACAGGTTTACTGTTGCACCGCAAATAATACAAGGAAAAACTAACACTTCGCCACCACGCCACCCACACAACTCCGCGGGCTAACTGGATGGGCAAATGAAAAATGACGTCCCAACGTATTAACATGTCCGTTGAAACAAACAAAAATCAACTCCGTCAAATGTTTGGGCTTGTAAATTAGAGTATTATGAGGTTTTGATGATTCTTAGATAAAGGAAGCTAAAAGGTTAAACAAATAAAATATTAAATTGAATTTGAACCAACACCATTTCATAATTTTGATGAGCATGCACAATCAGTATTTTTTTAAATTTATATTTATTGAAAAAAATTCATAACAAAATTAGTATAAAATTACAAAATTTTTAGTAGAATTCTCCTACTGTTTTGACATGAATCTCTTTCTTGTATTTTTTATTTTTTTAATATGTACGTATTGAATGTATGTATGTAATGTATATGTTATATTTAAATAAATAAATGAACTGATTTTTTTTTTTTGTTAGTAAAAAGAAATATTTGCGTTCTTATAATTTACGCAAATATTTAATTTTGAGGGCCATTTTCATTTTCAATTGAATTGAATGAATTAAAATCTCGTGTCTAGAGATAGGGTTCGTTTTAAATTTATTTTTATATATGTAAACGGTTTCTATACATTTATGTTTTATATTTGACTTACATTTTATTTCGACTATTTAAAACAGATTTCTTAAAATAACTTGTTTTTTATTATTTATTTCTCTTAGCAAAGCAACCAGACATGAGTTATTAATTACATGAAATCTTATTACGTAATTAAATATTTAAGTTCAATTATAGCAAGCTTTCTCGTGATTAAAACATTTAAATAATAAATGCAAACATAAGTAGGTACTCAGTGCCTTTTTTAAAAATAATTTGAATTTTTCCAAATGTTTGTAGACAAGGACTGGATATCACCTCACAGGGTCTTAAACACTGTAAATGCCTAGACTTTCCCTTTCTTAAATAAGTATTTGCAATCTCTTTTGAAATTTATAAATAAAATATGTAAAAAGTCAGATTGCAAGCACTGTCGTGGGTATATACAAATAATCTGCTTCATTTAACTGCAAAAAAGACAGTCGCGTGCAAAAATCAATCATAATTTTATTCATAAATGTGTCAATAATATAATTATTATCAAGTTAACGTTGAGAGAAAAAAAAAATTGTATGAAACGAGTAAAAATATAACTGTAGACAAGGACTGAATTCAACTAACTGGAAAGCTGTTTATATCAACATATCACAAGAGAGATGAAAAACTTTTTAGAGAAGGTAAACTAGATCGATAGATAGATAAAAAGTAAGTAAGATAGATCCACCTGGTCCATGAAAAACTATAGAAATTGGAAAAATAAAATTTTCAGGCCTTGCCTAGTATGTAGGTGAAATAATTCAATTACACGAATCTCACCCAAATAAATAAAAGCTTCAGCTCCTTAACTTCACAAACATCAACACATCAAAGATTTGAAGGAATAAAGATGTTTAAATATGGGCGGAATGGTGAATGTTACACATTGTGTAAAGTGGCCACTTAAACCAGCCAATGACAGGTCAAAAGCTTTGTAGATGCCTAAAATTCTATATTATGTTCTCTAAAATGTTATTCATCTCTGTTGTAATGTCTCAACAAGTAAAAATATCCTTATTTGTTGCTACAGAGAGGAAAAACTTTTTTGAGAAGGGAATATGGAAGTCCAGGCATTAACAGGGCTAACCTGTCATTGGCCGGTTTCAACGGCCATTTTACGTTCTGTGTAAAATCAACTATTTTGCCTACGTTTAAATTCATGTGAATGTTACACAGTGTGTAAAGAGGCCACTTCCATCAGCAAACGACAGGTCATCAGCCCTGTAAATGCCAGGACTTCTATATATCATTATCAAAAATGTTTTTCCCTGTTCCAACAAATTAAGATCTAAATAACTCACTAAGAAGGAAATCCAGCCAGTCTGCAAACATTTGGATATACTCAAAACATTGTTGAATTAACTAACTTGTAAAAGAAGAAGTATAAAAATTGAACAATTGTTTTCAGTCGTTGCCTTAGTAGGTGAATAAAGCTGAGTGAATCTCACCCGCATGATAAATGTTTCAGCTCTTTTATTTTACAAAATTTAACAGATGGAAGACTTGAGGAAATGTAGATGTTTAAACAAAGGCAGAATGGTTCATGTTTTACAGTGTGTAAAGTAGCCACTTAAACCAGCCAATGACAGGGCATAAGCCCTGTAAATGATTTCTTCTTATTTTTTTTCCTTCTCTGATGCAAGAAATTGAGATCTAATTAGCTCCCTAGGAAAAAAATCCAACCAGTTTGCAAACATTTGGAAATACTTTAAATATTGTTCAAGTAAAAATAACTGAAAATCACAAACATTGCTTTTAAACTAAACTAAAAATGCGCTTACTAATGAGTACACTCACAAGTGCAAGCGTGTTTGTTATTTTTAGTATTTTCTATTACAATTAATGAATCAACGTAACGACGATTTTTTATTTATTTTATAAATTACAACGATTTGACACAAATAAATTTAAAAGGTTATAAAAAACGCTTTAAAAGCATTGTCATTATTAAATTTAGTTGAACTTATGTCTTGTTTGTTAAATTTTTGATACATCTTAGTTAAAAGTGTAAAAACAATATTGTTTTATTATTTGCCTAATTCCCATTAAAAGTATTCGATGAAAGTGCTTTTCATGAAAAAGAACTCTCTTTTAATTTTCTTTGTAAATTTCATACCCTTTGGCTATTACCTTTCTACTCCTAATTTACACTGAAGATAAAAGCCTGCCTCGAGCTATTAACAGTTCTTTGACTAATTTGGAGTATTTTCCCACCAAGATAATTATATAAAAAATATTTTTTAAATGTAATATTCACAGTAATTTAATACGTATGCCATTATTTCATTTTTTATTTATTTTTTTGTTATGTAGAGTACATACATTTACGTTTTTTTATATTCATAATCCGACTTGCTTGATTTGATATTTTAGTGCTTTTTTTGTTTGTTGTTTATGAATTAACACGTTAATTTATTTTTTAACAAAAAATGAATTAACACGTTATTTTATTTTTTAACAAAAAATACAATGAAAATATAATTACATCATCATTTCCTTTCTGCACCTAATGGTGCATAGAGCACTGTACTGGTATACAATTCGCAGCGTATCTTGATCTTTTTTGTAACTTAAAGGTTAGATGATCAGTCTTACGTTTTACGTACCAGTCCAACGAGCATAACATATTCTAGTGTAAAACCACGCTTTTTAAATAAATATTTAAAGTCAACCATTTTGTGACTCGAACTCTAGGCTCTTGCATGGTAAGCAAATGCACTGACCACTACACTACGAGGCCGACAAAATGGTGACAAAAAAGCAAAACATTCATATTTAAAAAAAAAAAACTTTTTTTATTTCTTTTATTTATCTAACTAACTAACTAGCTAACCATCACGCCATTTCCCCAGAGGGGTAGGCAGAGAGGATAGAACGCCACACCACTCTGTCCTGGCACACTTCCTTTGCTTCCTTCACATTCATACATCTTCTCAATATAATATTTAAAGTAATGCCTAGTAGGAGATGACCCGCGCTAAGGCAGACTATCATTAAAGTTTATTTATATATTTCCATATTTATACCCATACATGTGAGCGCCCTTACTCCAACACAAATACACATATATAAACATACATACACACATACATGCACATATCGGTACATGCAAATATACATACATATAAACATGCATATAGGGCGAGTGCGGTGACTTTTATCAGTAAGGATGCTGACAAAACATCATCCTGTTTTTGCTTTTAGTAGGTTTATTTAGAATTATTTAAAACGTATTATAAGTTATACATTAGAAAAATAATAATTAATAACAATATTTTGAGTTTGTCCAAATTTTTGTAGACAAGGACTGGATTCAACTCCCTGGGGAGCTGTTTATATATTACCTGGTCCATGAAGAAGTATAATGTTGATAAATTACCTGGTCCATGAAGAATATAGAAATTGAAAAAATAACATTTTCAGGCGTTGCCTAGTATGTAGGTGAAATAATTTAATTAGATTAATCTCACCCGCATAAATAAAAGTTTCAGCTCTTTAACTTCACAAAAGTCAACAGATGAAAGAATTGAAGGAATATAGATGTTCAAATATAAGCAGAATGGTGAATGTTACAGTGTGTAAAGTGGCCACTTAAACTAGCCATTGACATGTCATAAGCCCTGTAGATGCCTAGACTTCTATATTACCTTCTCTTAAATGTTCTTCATCTCTGTTGTAATATATTAATAATTAATAGTTGACAATCAATAAATTAACGGAGCACAAGCGCGTCTAGAGGTAAAACTGTATTTTTTTTTATTTTCTTCTTCTTTTTCCACTTCTAAGTGGAGTATGTGGACATCACCAGATGCCTCCGGAAGACCGTATCGTTAGCCAGTACTCTCGCTCCAACGTCAATTCCGCGTCACTTAGTTCCGCCGGACAAAGCTGAAAGATCGCCATCAATGGTCTTGTCATCGCCATCAGTAGTCTCCGTAAGTGTGAAAAGGAGATTAACAATATAAACATCAAAACATCTAAAACAAGACCCGAGACAATCGTTATTAAATTTGGGCTAAGTGTCAATAATGCGCTACTTCAAACTTTATGATGAATGTTATAAGAGTCGTTTTTTCTTTGCATTATACAAGTTGAATGCTTCTTATCTTAGTCTCAAAAGAGAAATCTTAAACCTTATGCACCCAAAGCGCATGCGGAAAAAATTGGACAATTGCTATAGGAACTAGACGCAACTCGACAAGCAGCATCCCACGTATACAACAAATACTATCAAGAACAATATACCTTGATATTCAGTACGTATCGTACGTTGATATAGAAAATACGCATATGTAGGTAGGTATGTATACTGAAGATATTGTTTGAATTGCGTGCACACGAATGTTCTCAGTGAGAATTTTAGGAATGCATATTTGAAGGTTTTATTTCGTATTTATAATGTTTTCTTTGTAAAATTCATATTATTTTTGAATGTTGAACGGATTGCGCCTGATGCATATACATATACACATACCCACATATACATACGTACATATATATACACACACAAACATACACATACACACCCTTACATACACATAAATATAAGTATTTAAATTGTCCTGGATTGTACAAATATTAAAATTACTTACCTTACAATGTAGTTTAATAAGCTTTCAGTTTTTTTTCTTCCTTGAAAAGCCATTGGGTTATTTTATTTTTTGTAGAGTTATTACATCGGGTTGGATAAATAAAATTTCTTTAACCTTATTATTAATTATAAAGGGCCATAAAAGCTAAAAGATCATTGTCTGAAAGAAGTTCTCGTCCGCGGTACAATTTGTTTCTGTGACGTCACGCTACGAGTTGATACATTGTGTTTTGTCAATACGTGGTCATTTTTTTTATGATGATCAATTATTATTGTTTTATCATACAATTGCCTAGATGTATCTAGATGACTATTAAAATAATCTTCTTGAGATATAAAAAAGAGTATGCTTATCTTAAAATGTATAATTACTTACTTACGTATATTAAAAAAATCGAAGGAAAATTAGTCGGCATCATTGTAACGTGGCTGACACGTTCATGTATTATTTCTAGAAAAGTCTTCTTGAAATATAAATTTGTCTACAAGGGAAATTGCGCTGCAAAACTTTATATGACAATTATGAATCAAATTTTTTTCTAAGCCAATCAACAGGTTTATGAGAGCTTGAATAGATTGGCAATGATGATATACAATAAAATGGATTAACCTAACCTATTGTTAAAATTCCGTACCTGGGGCAGAAAATGCGTGTAGAAAAGAACCACTTGCTCGATTTAATTTTGAAGGGCAAGATTGAGGGTCGCCGAGGTTACAAGAAGACAAATGTCCTGGCTGCGTAATATACGAGACTGGACTGGCTTCAGGACTGTGGAGAAGATTTTCCGGGCAGCACAGGACAGATAGACTTTTGCCAGAGTGATTGCCAACGTTGTGGGGATACCTGAAAGCGCACCAAGAAAAGAAGAACTTAACCTGAACAATCTAAAAATTTATTTATATGCACGATTGGTATAGTCGTGGCATGATCTTACATTTTTTAAAAAAATTTTTTTGCACCACAACAGGCCAGGAGGCCTAATTACAGTGGTGAATTACATTACAGAGCACCCAGGCTTGAGAAAAATCACATTTTTATTTTTCGTGTTCTCACCGGGAATCGAACCCGGAACCTTCCGTGCGTGAGTCAAGCGTCTTAACCACTACACCACGGAGGCCACCTCTCGACCTACGAAGACATGGAAAATGTTTCATCTCAAGTCAGAAGTGATAACACCGCTTGCTTCTTGAATGCATGCCTTTGCTGTAAGAACATATCACCAGTACTGTTTGGTGATATTTTGTTGATCAACCAACTGATGATCGAGATGCGCTGTTTAGCGCAGTATCCTATACCATAAAGTGCGGACATGATGATTACCTAATAAATTATTACAATATTTGAGTTTGTCCAAATGTTCGTAGGCAAAAGACTGGATTTTACCCCCTCGGGAGTCATTAAGATTAACAAATTACAACGGGGATGGAGAATACCTTAAATTAGGGAATATGGAACTCTAGGCATTTAAAGGGCTTATGACCTGTCATTGGCTGGTTTAAGTAGCCACTTTACACACTATTTAGCATTCACCATTTTGCCCATATTTTAACATCCATATATCTTCAATTCTTCCCTTCCCTATTCCCTTATTTAAAGTATTCTCCATCCCTGTTGTAATTTGTTAATAAATTATTATTTTTACCTGTTTTTGAACGTTATAATACTTAGAGCATTGAATGTTACTGTTATTACCGAAATATTGTTGCATTAAGAGAACTTATATCTAGTTTTCTAGAAAAAAATACTTTTTTTTTTTTTATTTTTTTTTTATTTTTTTTTTATTTAGTCTGTAAATAGTACAAACATAATTAATGAATGTCCTTAATTAACTTATATCTAATTTTCATGAAAACATATACTAGTGATTAACATTTCTTAACAATATACGTACACTTAAAAAGAAAACTTGTATAAAGCTAACACGAATAAGATTACTTTTTAAAAACTAACTTATCTGCTAAACTCATGTTTTTTTAACTGACATTTAAATGAAACAATATTTTTTTGCTCTCTTTTTTTTATGGTGTTTCCTTATAATATAACTGTACAGCTCGGTGCATCAACGAGTTCTGTGTATTTGTTTTCTTACAAAATGGTAGTCTTACTTCATTTCAATTTCTTGTTTCATATCCGTGTTCACATTGATTAGAAAATACCTTTTGAGTCAACTCTTTTGAAAATGCTTGTGGAAAAAAATGTTGGAAATAATTAAATTTCATAAACATTTATTATTTTTTATTATAAAATGTATACAAGTGGTAGCCCCCCTGGTGTAATGACTAAGATATTTGCTTCGAGGATGCAGGGTTTCGGGTTCGATTCCCGGTGAGATCTCAAAAAAAGAGTGCTTTTAAAGCCTGGGTGTTATGTGCTGTTATTTACCACTGTTTGATATATCTTGTGATGAAAAAAATAACAATCAAAACAAATATGTTAAGCAAATTAAAAAACAATGTTTTCTAAACCCTAGTCCATAAATGGATTACTAAAATGACTTGACAGGTAGCTTAGGAATATGTTTTATATATCCGAATATAATTTTGAATTAAAATTATTATTTTATTAATGAAGGTATGTTTTAAAATCTGTTTTTATATTTCCTTTGAATTTTTCCTTTTTTTTAAATTTTTTACACAACAATTGATGAGAAAGTATGTAATATTATGTATAAAATCAATAATACACTGACACTCCGGAACGTGCCTGCGGGCCAGTGGAGTGGCAACATCCATAAATAAATAGGAAATTAAATTGAATGAACCTATTGAATAAGCATTTTTTGCAAACTATGTATTTGTATAATATATTGAATTACATAAATAAAATAAAATAAAAAATACTTTAAATTTTTTATGCACGACTATTTACAATCATATAGTTACATCTAAAAAAAAGTATTGTTAATTAATTGAATGTTTTGTTTGTTTGTTGTTTGTTAAAAAAAAAAAATGGCTTTTCTTAAAATTATGTTTGTGTTTTTTGAAATATTTATTAATTAAACAAAATACGGGTATATTATGCGTACAGTATTTGTTTTTTAAATGTATCACTGATTTTTACCCTGGAAATTAAAATGAGTAGGGAACAAAAGTTCAAGCCGTGAATTCCTACGGGGTTACGTATGTTAAGGTTTTGCGGATGGAAATACCTGGACCTGTATAACAATGAGACGATAAAAGTTTTCGGTTACATTATTATTACCAGTACTCCAGTAAAAGCTTTCTCTATACTCTCCAATATGTTTTTGACAAAAACTGGTTTGGTAATCTGATTTCATGTCCTTAATTAATTTTTAGTTTGATGTATTTTTACATTGTTCATTTTACTGTGAGTCTGGCGTTTTCTATGAAAATATTGTGTCACGTTTTGTTATTTAAACTTTGTGCCTATACCAATATAATTTCAGCTACACAGTTGGTAACAAAATAGTGATTCTTGTGTAACATTTTAATAACAACAATATTTTTGCACCTTGTAGTATTTAGTAGTTATATTCTGAAGAATAGAGGTCAGTGTTCCATAAGATCATGACGTCACTGCGACCTATGGAGATCTATTGTGACGGGTCACTGAATATTAGTTTTCGCCCTTCAAGCCCAGGCCTTCAAAGAGCCTGGCAACTGAGTGGAGGGCAAGTGTTCTTATATTGCTAAATATTCCTCTCCAAGCCTAACCCTTAACGTCTCGAGCAATTGAGTAGGAGGTGAGCCCTCTAACATCATCAGGCTTAATTAGTGATCCCCAATTATGGGACTTATTTTGCGATATAATGTGTACAGGTGTTTCATCATTTGCACTACAGAATCAACATCTAGAAGTTTCGGAACGGGGCAATGCTTATTTTTTCTATCCAATTTTAGCATATATATGTACTGCCAAAGCGGAAAAGGTATTTAGCATATGCGTGTATGTAACATAATTTGATTCTGATCTAAATTTGTTGCAACAGAGAAGCAAAACATTTTTGAGTAGGGAATATAAAAGTCATTGGCTGCCATTCTGCCCATGTTTAAACATCCTTATTTCTTCGACTCTTCCATTTGTTTGACTTTTGTGAAATAAAAGAGCTGAAACCTTTATCATAGCTGCAAACAATTGAACACACTCAAAAAATTGTTAATTTGATTTGTATTACTATCATTAATATCGGAATTCATTTTTCTAACAACGCGACGCAATTCATACAAGTCAAAAGCACATTTATACAAAAGTCGTGCAATTAACGGCGCTCATATTTCAAGGGACTGATTTACCATCAGTTAAGGCCAGTTGCGTAAAAAAATTCAAGATAAAGTGTAAAGTTAAATATTTGCTGTGTTTTTGTCAAAACGTGTTGTACCTATTAGTTGTTTTATTTTACTTTTTCTTGAAAACTCTTTTTTTTCCGTTTTGACAAAAACACTACAAGTATTTATTTTAAAACTTCATTCAAATTTACTTTATTTGGTGCAACTGGCCTTATCACTGTATATATTCAGCTAATGCAACGGTGGAAAGAGCACTGTTCTGGAACACTAATATTTTCTTTGTGTTAGGGCAAATTGAGAATACAGTTATGCGTATGAAATAAAAACAGAATCCAAGACGAGTGCTTTCAACTTGATAGCTACCCTCAGTTTGAAGTCCTGATTAAGGATCGATTGGAAATAAGTCTAACTAATGTAGTGGTTGACCGTTTTTGGTATCTCTATCTAAATAGTATTGAGAAAAGGGGGAAATTTATGCTTTGGACCTATATGAAAAAAGAGGTTTGGTTCAAATACATTTCGAAGGAAATTCAAGTTGAGTAGTTATGACCGTATCGACAGCCATCGGTAAATCCATTGCCCTCTCTCTGTGATAAAGAACAGGATACTCTAAAGCACAGTGAGGTGAGCACATCAGCTTCCTTTTAAAATCCTTTGAAAAAGCCGCTTATTGGCAGGAGTTTTAAAAACCAGACATGCTGCAAACAACTTACCTTGAACAATCGCTTTAGCATGCAGGCTAATATTTTTTACTACATAACAACATATTGAAATTTTTAGTAGTGTTCTGTATGTCTAACAATGTAGTTTATGAACACTGAACAAGCTTCCTTTACATGTTAAACTTAGGGTATAATATTAAAATATGTTATTTATAATCTTTTTATACAATAGATACTTTAATATTAGCGTTGGCAGCCAGAGTATGGATACGTTTCGGAGTAAATTTTTACTGCAGCAAACTAAAATGTTTGTTAGGTTATAAAATATAATATGCCGTAGTGAAAATATTATTTAATTTTCAAATTGTAAATAATACATCTCGCGAGTATGTTTAGTTTATGACCATTTGTGCTGTCAAAATATTGCAACTTCAAAGTACATATTTGTAACATTTGCAATCAAACAAATGTATTTTATTATGACAGAAATACTAATGAAATTATTTTAAATAATATATTGCTACACACTGATTTACAGTAAATAGACACGTTATTCCCAAACAAGCTACATCTAAGATAAAATCTAAATTTATTACTACAGAGAGGGATTTGAGAAGTATAAGCATTTACACGGCTTATTTCCTGTCATTTTTACTATTCTTACTATTATTTTATTTTACAAAATACCTTTTCTCAATCAACACAGCACAAACCATGGCTTGAATGCACCAATGTCTCGATTGTGTCGTATTGTAAACTCGAGACAAGGTCTGGACTTTTTTGGTGTAAGTCTTTATAGATTTAAAAATTTACTAAGGTAGACCGGATCTTGTGTTGAGGTAGTAATTTTTATTTTTTTGTCCTAGCTTTAATTTTATTTAATTGTATTTTATTTTATTAGTGCCCGTATTTATTAAAAGAAATTGTATTTACCATTGTCAGAATGGACTGCATAAGTCCGTCAAATAAATAAATAAAAAATAATAAAAAAATGTCTAAATCAACACCTCACTTGGCATAACCCGTGTCAAGGCATTTATTTAAAATAAAATAAACATGCTTTTACAATATTAATACATTACAAAAAGAAAAACATATGGTATTAAAACGAAAAACTATTAAATAACAGTTTGTCATTGGGTGTCAGACATTCGTTTTAATAAAGATTCTAATAAAAAAGTACAGGCATAATATTGTCCATTTATAAAAATATTCATGTATAAAATAATATCGTAGGGTAATTACTCCAACTAGGTAACTTCAAATCAGCAGTTTTGAGTTACCCTCTAAAAACACAAATATGTATATTCCTCCATCAACGCTATAAATTAAAAGGCAAGTTTTAATGAATTTAAATCATTATTTATTATGATGATTTGAACACATTAATTGAATATTTGAAGCATTCATGGAGAAGCTTGAAAAAAAAAGTATTTAGTGGGTAACTCATAAATGCTAATTTCAAAGTTACGTTGTTGTCGTAATTACCCCACGATATTATATTTATCAAAATACTATTGTAATATAAACAGAAGTGATAAATTACACGCATGATATGCAACAATAACTTAATATTCAGTAGACTGCTTCGGTAGTATAGGTATAAATGATATTAGGATTTGATTTTTTTTACTTTAACACTTTTAAAAAGTATTCACAGTTATTAATCACTTAAATATATATACCGACATTTGCAAATTACGTTGTATTTCAAGCATCAATTACGGGGTTTCACCAGCAAATTACAAGAAAGTTCGGTACATTACTCATTCAGAGCTGATGTCTGCTTCAGGCATCGCACGTCGTACCGACAAATCGGACGCACACCACAACCGCTTGAACTGAAACACCTTTAACACCAATGTCGGGTAATATTTAACCCATCAACTATCATCATTATCATGCCCCTTTCCGGACCCATCAAAAAAAAAAAAAAGAAAAGAGAGTTGCTTTTTTATTTACCTTGCTTATTAATTGCAGAAAAATCAACTTTCTGAAACATAAATCTTATAAATTAATCTGAACTATTTTATTTTATTTATTTTATTAACATACACGGCATAATTTCCTTTTACAAATTTATAATATAAACATATAAGGTTTGATATTTTTTAAACTACATATTTGCACTCAAAACTAAGGAACAATAATCAAGCCTAAAAATTATATAACATAATATTTAAAAAGTTTAAATAAAACAAAAGTTTGAAATAAAAAGTATACGAGAACTTTAAAAATTAATATAAAAAGTAAATCAAATTTTAAACATAATAAGGTTTATAATAAAAATATATATAAAAAAAAAAAAAAAAAAACAGAAAATCATATATGAAGTAACTACATTAAATATGATTACTGCTCATCTTTGAAAAAGTTTATAAGGTTTGTTCAATAAGAACAATATTGGGATCAGGAGGGATATACTAATGTGAGTTAATCAGGAACTTCTCAGCATTTACTCACGTGGAGAGAAAACCACTTAAAACTCTTCAGGATAAGCCGGTCTGTTGGCAGTAGTCAACAGTTTCCGAACCCATTAGTGCGTAGGTACCCATTGGTACACAAAACGTTCCGTATCTCTACTACCCATATCTATATCCTAAGAGTAGCGATCGATACAAAAATACTCGACTATCGTTCAGCTTCTGTTTCGCATACCCGCAGAATTGTATTTCACTTGGCACGGACATTAAACCCTGTTTTTTTATTACTACCTTACAACCCAAATGTTTTTCTCTAGTGAAGTTTGTTTTGGGTTTTAAGAGGTTAAAGCCATAACAAACCTCGCGTTGAGTTATCCCGCGCAATGTTTCATACAGAGAAGAAGATTTTGTGCTTCGGACCGTCTGTGGGCGCCAGTCATCCCACGAGCTTTGATTATTAACATAAAATGAAATTATTACATTCGTTTAGATGTATGTATAGCGAATAATGTTCTTTGATTAGCATCACAGGCGCCATAAAGTTTTACGTGATTCTAGAAATTGAAGACACATTTTTGCCTCCAGCAACAACTGATAACTGTTAGCATAATTTCTAACAAAGAAAATTTCAAGTTAATGCCTTCTTGAAATTTACATCAAAACTCTATTTTCAAACTCTTTTTTTAATGTTTATTTTATTTTTAATATATTTATACAACTTTATTTCAACAGGGAGGGAAAACATTTTTGAAAAGGGAATATGGAAGTCTAGGCATTTACAGGGCTGCTCAAAGTGGCAATTTTACACACTGTGTAACCTTCACCATTCCGCCCATGTTTGAACATTCACATTTCCTCAATGCTTCGAGAGTGAAACTTTTATCACGTGGGTGAGATTCATCCAGCTGAACCAAATCACCTACTCGACAACGCCTGAAAATCCTGTAAATTAAATGCCTAGACTTCCATATTCCCTTCTCAAAGATGTTTTCCCTCTCTATTGAAATAAATTTGAACATGAATTACTCCCTAGGGAGGAAATCCAGCTAGTATACAAGCATTTGGACATACTTAAACATTGTAATATGTATGTAACATTTATTGAAACGCAGACCCCAACTCCATGGAACCAAAGTCCTGTGTTGAGTTGTCATACACTACGTGTTTCTTGGTAGTGAAATTATAAATTTTTGTTCAAAGCCCTATTCTTTCTTTTTCTGTTCTACGTCTTCTTCAGACGCTTTCAGGAGACCTTTTTATCAGCCAGCACTCTCGCCTCCTTCGCCAAACACATTCGTTATTATTTAGTTATTGATGGACGGTGGCGGCGGGAGCAGGGGTAAAAACGGGGCAACTCGGATTAAGGATCTCTTGAAAAATTGGCATTCGGTGTCCAAGCCAGATCCAACGTCGCACCTTCAAAGCGCTTATTATACAAGTTTCTTACATCAACGTCGGAAAAATCAAATAAATATCGATGTTTTCATAATGAAGAAAACTGTCTAATAATTATACGAGTATATTACACAGTGACTTAAAAAATCATTTTAGCTATCCAATGACTCAATTCCCATCAACTGTTGAAAAAAACAATCTTCATTGTATTTTTATATCTTTGTCATCAAAAATCTTAACCTATTTTAACGTGTTGATAATTTTACTGTTAATTAATTAATTTTTTTCTTGATAATTTTTTATAAGCAGGAATATTTTCAAAAATTGAACTAATTCCTATTAGTTTGGCAAAAAGTTCAAATTAAAAAAAAAACATTCGAAACACCACAACAAAAAATCGACACACTCTTGTACTTGGTGTGGGATTACATGTTACTGAAACATAATCGAAATTTGTTTAAATAATCAACAGTTTTATTATAAACCAACATTTGTAAATACATTTGTACTCGTTTATAATAAAACGTGGTGATAAGACTATAACTCAAACAAGAGAAAAAAAATGTCACTAATTGAAAGAATATACGTTAACTCGTATACACATAAAATATTGAAATATTTTTTTTTTAGATAGATAGATAGAAAACTTTACGGTTTGTAAATTTGAATTTTCAATTCAACGCATTATTTTTTATTATGAAGATACCAGTCGTTTTTGGAATTGTAATTTCTTTCTTTACTAGAACATTACAACGAAATAATTTCACTAAGAATTTCGAAAACTTGAATGTTTAAAAAATTCATACTTTCAAATAGATGATCTAGTATCTGCTTGACTTTGCGCCAAAATCAAAAATATTTTTACAATTTCAACTAAATATTACTGCTCAAACTTATCATGACCCAGTTTTTAAAAGTATTTTTTTATTTTATTTGTTTTAAGTGCTGTTAATTCCCATCATATAATCAATATTGTGATCTTGTGTACTTTCCACTCTCCAAAGGAGCTTCTTGCTACTATCCGTGGCTCTTTCATACCTAAGTATGTTCTAATACCTAGCTTGAAACGAAATATGTACCCTTGTTAGCTGAGCAAAGTGTACAAAAAAGTGTATAAATGATAAAATGAATGAATAAACAAATAAATAAAGAAAAAAAAAATGCATATCTGGTGGATCTCAATTTGATTTATTGATTTTAAAAGGTTTTTATCACCATTCAGTAGAGAATTATTTTCCCTTTTTTTAAACCAATGAATTAGGTACGGTACACATTAGGTACGAGCACTTCTAAATTATTTTCTTCTATACAGAGATGTCAAGTTTACCTAGGTTCGGCAATGACAAATTTAATGTAGTTATGCAGAAAGCAGCCAGCCATAGAAAAATAAAACTGAGCACTTTTGTGATAATACTCAATAATCAAACCTAAACAACAGTTGGAAAGTCTTTTACTTTGACAAATGATAAATAAAGCTTACGTTCGTTTTTTTTTTCATATTAAAAAAATAATTGAATTTTATATTTGACCACTGGTAAATAGCCAGTTTTGATAATTTTCAAAGTCTGCCTCACCGCAGAACCTAAAATATATATTTTGCAGTAAACTGCCGGCCCTAGTAAAAGTCTGATGTATTTTGTATTATTATGAAATGAATTTTATATTTATGTTTGAGTACTTAATTTTCAGGAATCATTAAAATAATTTGTCACAAAAACTTTAAAAATAGTTTTATTATGTTTTAAGGGAATTTTTAAGGTTTATTACAATCTGGCTTACCACATTACCCAAAATATGCATTTTGCAGAAAATAACCAGATCTAGTATTGAATAATACCTCATTCAAACTTGAAATACATTAGGTGACATTCTGAATTAAAACATATTTAGAACTAGATTTTGATCTATTAATGTTCCCATCAGCATCTATACCGTAAGATTTATCTTGTGCTGTGGGTGTTATCTGCAAATTGAGAAATGCCGTTGTGATCAACGCTATTTTCAGAAGGTGATTACTTCAGTTTTTTTTGTATGAAAAGAGCCTGTTTGTTTGAGGCAGAAAATTAAGTTAATCTTACTGGACCCGATAACACTAAAATCTCATTTTTCCAAAATTGTGGTCTGACTACTTTCTGCATTGCAACGTTGAATTTTCCCTCGTATGTGGGAACCCTGAAGGAGACTGAAGTTCACAGAAATAAGTTTGTATGGTGAGCAAGTTACAAATGAACACTAAATTTAAATTTGCACATTGTAATGCAACTTCTCTACTCTAGATGGCGCCTAACCAATTTGTTGAAAATAAAATATTGTGTTATAAAGCTTAAATTATTTACATTTCTTAAGTTTATATCTGCATACCAGTTCTCTACAATTAATTGAAGAAACTTACCAAAGCAATTACAGATAACGACACCATATTTATATCATAATCTCAGGCAGAAATTAATTGGCATAGATATAGTAATGATTTTACATCGGTACGCTTTAAGTGATACTCTAAAGTATGAAATTAAATAAAGTTATTAATTTCATCAGTGGGAGTAGAAGCGGTCGTAATTTGGTCAAATCGTATCTCTGGTGTTATAATATCGCCATAATAATACATGCTTATATCGAAAGGATACCATGTTGCAATTTTTGATACAAAATCATGAATAAATTATGAACTAATGAAACCCTTTCTGCGGAAACAGGCGCCAGTGATACAGATACCACAGATACTTAGTCTAATAACGTGGCATTAATATTTTAAAATTTTCGATTAAAAATCCCTCGCTACCAATATCATTTACGCTTAAAACGTGTAATTTAATATTATTAAGAGACTCAGATAACTTCATTACGAAAACACTGATGGTTCCATTAAAAAATCATTTTGTTTTTAAACATTTTTGATAAAAACATATTTATTTAACTTGAAGAAATATTAAAATGGGGTAAAGCAAAAAAAAATTCGAGTCCGGGAAAATAAAATGAAACGAGAATATAACCTTTTCTCTTATTTGTCATTATGAAGATACCAACTGTTGAACTATTGAAAAATAGAATATGTGGTGGGAAAACGAATTCCACGCGGGTGCGGGACAAGGAATTACGAAAGGTGAAGTCCTAGGGCTTCTACGATATTATTTAGCGGAGTGATTTTTTAAAAATTTGAATGGAATAAGTCAATATCCTCAATATGTGGTATGCAGTGGCAATTGGTCACAACCCCAACGAATGAGATAGATTAGGAATAAATGCCACTAACCTGGTTTGTTCTTGATGGAATTGCGGTGGTCCGACTGGTCAATCGCGAGTGGCACCAACACTAGAAAAGGCCTCCGATCTGGAACTGAACACTGGTGGGTGGTGAAAACAAAGTCCATGAGGCGGCACACGTTCAACAAAATAAACGCGTGATTCACTACACGAGGTCTTATTGTGGAGTATGATCAAAGGATACTGGTAGAAAGTGAACAGATGTTGTGGGTACAAAGGATGTTAAAGTGATGACAATAATTCAAACAATACCCCCCAACACAATGCGCAACCAATATGTGTTTAAACAAAAAAAACATTAATAATTTTTATTGAAATATTTTTATTGAAAAGGGAGGCTAAAAGAATTTTCGATGAAAAAGTTGATGAATCCGAAAAACGAGGAATATTGAAAAAGATATTACATTACAAAATCCAACAAAAAATTGAATATTGACATGTCAAAAGTTGGTATGAATGTAGAGCAAGCGAGGTATGTATTCAAAACCAGAACTAAGACCATTTCTAAATAAGAACAACATTAATGTAACAAACGTTAAGTAAAGCACTCTCGTACTCGTTTAGTTTGTATATATACATCTACATGTAATTTTTACACTTTTAATATTTTTTAATTTTTCTTTCCCAGATTGTATTATGCATATATCATTTTGAATTTATTTCCATACCTTGTATGATGGATATTTTGTGATTTTTTAAACTTTTTCATACCCTTTTATTTTGTAGTGTATCATGATTTTTATTTTGCTTTTGTTTTTAAATTGGTTAAAAAAAAAAACTCCTTAGGAATAATATATAAAATTATGTATAATATGTTTTCAATTTTAATTTTAAAAATATTAAAAAAATACCAAACTGTAATGTAATAAAAACTAATAAATGTTATTAATTATTAGTAATAATGTATTCAATACATAAATATAATAAAATATTATTTTTTAAGGAATAAAACGCTAAGCCTCTCTTTTGAGGCTTGTCAACAGGTGGGATAAAGAAGATATGGAATAAGCAAATGAAAAATACACCACAACACCCAGACCAATTGAGAAAAAAATCTTTCTTTCATTTTTTTCTTGCACCTGGTGGGAATCAAACCCGCGACGCAAGTTTCACGCTTGGCCGTCTAACTAACTGCGCCTGTCAAAAAATAAATAAATAATATAACAAAAATGACAAAATATAATAAAATATACGTAATAAACTTCCTATGGATCAACTAAAGTCAAATTAATATAAAACAACAGAGATGGTGAACATTTTATAGACCTGTCACCGGTCATAAGCTCCTTCTATAAAATGTTCGCGATCTTTGTTGTAATACTCTGTAATAATAATTTTCAAGGGGGTTGAATGCAGTTCATGTCTACAAATATTTAGACAAAATAAAAATATTGTTGATAAAATCAAATCAATTATTCAAAGTACTTCTCTAAATACATATTTTTTAAATATTCTAAATAATGCTATTTTTTATTTTTCCGTGAAGACGTGTTAGTTCATAAAAAAAATCCTTTAACAGATTAAAAAGGAAATTAACGCTTGTTTATTCTGAATTTGGCTTCAAGTGAGTTGAAGAAATAATCTTTCTTATCTTGGCCAGTATTGTAAATTACATAAATGCCTGTGAATATGATATTCGTTTAACTAAATGTCGCACTTACAAATGATAATATGCAGCTGATATCTGTAACGTGCCAAGACGTCAACAATAAAAGCTCCTTTTCCAATAAAATATTTAATATACGAGGTAAAGCGAACGCAAGAAGCTCATAATATTACTTACATTTAAAATATCACATGAAATTGAATCAAAGTACTCGATACATATCACACATAAAGTAAAATAGATTCGTAACAAAGAAAAAAGAATTTCCTGCTGAGTCTAAACATTTTTGAAAAATACTGTTATCCCAAAAAATTGTTTTTTTCACCTTTCTTTTTGCCACACTTAGAAAATAGTAACTAAATTGGGGTAAACTAGGCACTAGGGTTTAAAACTCGGACTTCTGATCCGTAAGTCTGCAGCTAGGGTTGCGGAACCACAACCCGGTTACTTCCAAAAATGTTCATTAAATTTTTACGCTATTATATTTCATAGTTACTGGACCTGAAACGAAAGACTGATCATCTTACCTTCTTGTAACCAAAAACGATCAAGATTCGCTGCGGTTGATGTAAATACAAATACAGTGCCCTATGCACAATTAGGTGCGAAAATAAAATGATGATGAGACTTTTTCGGGCTTGAGCGCAAACCAGGTAACACGAATACTATAACTAAAATGCTTTAAATATAAATTTTTAAAGAAAGCTATACCTAGCACTAGGATTGTCATGGTTGTGTTTATAAAATTATTTCATATTATTTTGCGGTTTCTTTGAAATTCATACTTTTTTTATGGGGAATGCATGTATGAAATCCGAATTTCTGTCTTTATTTGGGAAATAAGCTACAAATAAGGAAATATCACATTTTTTTTATTTACATTTTTAAAGTAATAAAATTCTATTAAATACTGTCCAATAAAAAAACTAATTATTATTAGCACAAGTAATACATTTAAATTTGTAATTTTGGCCACGCCCCTAATACGTTACGATTCATGTTTATTTGTTCCTGTCATTGAAATTTGTGTAGAACTATTTCACGAATCTTGACGTCACAACAACCAAGGCCAAACACGTCGTGATTTTCTACGAACGTATATTTATTGAATTTCTTATTCACATTAATCTATGAAAACATTTCTTCACAATAAAAATACAATTAACTATTCTAAATCCATTTTACATATTTTTATCGGTATTCGTAGTATGTAATATTTGGATTAGCAAAAAGCACCAACGTATCAAAAATCATAAAACAGTAGAGTGAATCAATTGTTATATTTGCTGTTTGCACGTGGGAAATTATGGGAAAATGTGAATTATGATTAAAAGTTTTTTACAAAAAATTATTTTGATATTTTTTTAAATTTTGTGGTAGAATTATGCCAAAAATGAAAACAATATGATGATCATTGAAAAAGTTATGGAAAATAAAATGCTGCCTTGGGGACCCATACGAGTATAGGTCCGAATTAGTTGAATAAATAATGCCTTCAAAATTTTGGCGCTTGAATCAATTAAAGTCATTTTAAATAAATAATTTCACGCCTGCCATCTTTTTTGAAGCAATCCCGTATTTGGACGCGGTTACGGATTCGATTTTACTCGGTTATCTTTGCCAAATAATTATCCATTAAGCCGGACATATTACTCTCAATGTATTTTTCTCTCTCAATACCCGCGGCACTTTTCCAAAAGGACTTATATTACAATTAGCAATCAAGAGATTTCATCCGTGTTAACATAAAGACAAGCAATAAATTGTTTCAATGCATCATAAATGCAATAATAATGTTGTAAATTTACAGAGTCCCAGTTGCGAGTCGAATTAAATATGTACTTAGTATTCAAATAAAAATATATACTTAGTATACAGAGTTCGGGCGGATGAAAAATACAGTTTGTTATATTATATCGATCCCCAGAAGTGATTAAACCCGATGCTAATTTTACTTTTAAAATGTATAAATTAATTACATAATATAATCCTATAAATATAACGAACAACTTATCAAAGACCAATCTTCTTAATATAAAAAATACGTGCTAATAATATGTGGTTTAAAAATATTGAACTATATTTAAATTATCGTCGTGTCCGGGTTGTCGAATAATACAGTTGTGTGTGAATCAGAATCAGAACCCTGGAAGAAGGTTTCATCTTTCAATGTCTCATTGTCTCAAAATCCTAATTGGTTAAACGATAATTGGTTGGAAATGATTTCACATTGTAGTGCAGTGGTTAACGCGTTCAGTTACTATGCTTTAAGTCCTAACTTCAATTCTTGTCAGCGTCGACGCGAAATCTATTAATTAAGGTGTTTCCGAAATCTAAAGGGTTGAGAATTTTAAATACCTGGGAGTATGTGTTACAGAAAATGGCAGCTTTAAACAATAACTAGGAGTGCGGCTAGGAGTAGTAGGCGCCACATTCAATAGTTTGAAGGCTGTCTGGAGATCGGATATTTACTTATTGAAAACCAAATGTCACCCATATAACGCCTGCATAACATATATTCTTCTCTGCGGATGCAAATCGTGGCTCTTCATTGGGGCCCAAAATAGTAATAAGAGAACTGACGCAGCAAACTCTGGTGACAACTGTCATGACTGGGCCATATACTGTGGATGCTTCCTGAGAGCTTTAACCACGCCTGCCTACTTTACAAGGCAACAGGTTTTCGACGTCCTAGGCGTCCACTGCTAATTGTTCGTCGGTAGTTTAGGCAGTTGAAAGATGATGATGATGAAGGTGTTTTTACACTGCAGTGGTTTACTGTCCCTGAACTGACACCGGAAGCGTAAGACTGTTTACCTTAGCTTCGCGCAACAGCTGAAGATCTTTGTAAATAATACGCTGCATGTTGTATGTCCAAAATTACTGGTTACTAGAAAGGTCCGATCTAGTTATTAAGATATGTTCAATTGGACAATTCTGGTTTAATCAATTTTTTTAACATGTTTTTTTTAAAGAAATACGTGCGTTCTTATAATTTACATAAATAATAACATTTTTGAGACTCTTTTCAACGAGTTGTCAAAAACTCACTACAAAAAAATGGGAATCAAGTTATGTTAAGAGTGCGGTTCAAACCTCGGATATATAATCCGTTAGTCCGGAACACTAGCCACGGGACCGGAATCCGATTAAAACATGATATTTTATTTTAGTAAATTATATTTTTCGGATATTTTCATCAACTTTCAATTGAGAATGAAGATAATAATAATATGATTAAGCAAATCATTATAGAAAAATAATTTTGATTAAATATTTCATTATATTTTTAAATAATAAATACATAAAAACATTATTAAAATTTTAAAAAAAGGGCCTGGTCAGATGCATGAAAAAAATACGTTTGAGTGGAAACGTGTTGCTTAATTATACAGTGTTTCACAAAAAATTCATACATTTCAACGGAAAAGTAATAAATGTTTGAACAACATATTGGCTCAAATTTTTTTCATGCAACCAGAACAACAAAAAAAACTCTAATACGATTGTAATTTTATGCAATTTAAAAAAAAATGTTGGCCACGTTCTAGGGATAGTTTTTTTCGTTAATTCTAAGATTTCGAATCTTTTGAAAACATTTACACGTAATGTCAATTTTTCTTACGTTAGTCCTTACTAACGTTAAATAATTATAACAGAAGGTCCATCATTAGGTGATCTAGGTGGCATATAAAAAAGTATAAAATATTCAAGTTACGTTCGTAATTATATGGGATCGTTATGTATCGATCCCCAGAAACGATATAACCCCATGCCAATTTTAGTGACAAAATTAATATATTTATTACAGACAAGCTTGTTACCATAACGTTTAACTTACATTATCATAATATATTGTGAAAATATATCCAAATATATTTGTAATCTTTCCGTATCCGAGCGGTTTAAGAATACAGTTATGTGTGTGAAATAAAACCAGAACTCTAGACAAGTGTTTTCAACCGGATGGCTACTCTCACGTAAAAATTGCTGTTCTAGGTTTGATTCCTGGTGGAATTAGTGTGAACTATTGTTTGTTTGTTGTTAAGTTTGGTTATGGTTCTAAAAATGGTATCATCTTTCCTTTCATGAAGCATATAGGTATATAAATAAAAAGACTACAACAATACCTTGTTCACCACTGGGCGTGGTAAAGGATATTATGATGATGACCATATTCTCTTCCCAAGGAGGTTAATTAGTTGTTTAACTTTGTTTTCATATCGATAAATTTAAATGATTTACTTTTTAATGATCGTATGACAACACTTCATACCATAATTTCCTATTAGGTCTAGACAGAGAATAGAGTATCACATACCTCTATCTTTTTTAAATGAAAACAAAAAAATTACATCAGTATTTATTTAAAATGTTTTTCTGTGGGGTAAAGCAGTAATTCTTGAAAAAAAAGGGCCTTGCTAGAATCATTATTTATTTGAATGCGTCTTTTTTTACGAGCACGTTACATAAATTTGACTTAACAACAGTCAAAATCTTACTGTCATGTAAAAGATGTTGCGTCAAGGAAACAAAGATGGGGGCTGTAGATTAGATCCTTAAGGATTACTGGGTGAAAAAAAGGACCCTGTTTTAATCTTGAACTAAAAGCAATGAGGTGATTGTGGCTATGGAAGTAAATATTTTAAGTTATTAAAACTGCTAACGTTTTTAAATCCACCAATTTAAAAAATATATATTGTTAAGTTAATATTAGATATGTAGCATCCTCAGAAGGGCAGGTATGAAGATAATAAAAACGGAAATAAGAAATTGTTCGAAATTGAATATTACAGCCAGAATTATCTTCTTTAAAAAATAAAAATAATACAAATAAGGTTTAAATAAAAAAAGGTTTAAACTAAAATATTTCAATAAATACATATTTTTTAAAGTATAACCAAAGGCAAAACTTTACATAGAAATAAAGGAAAATGTCACAAAAATGTATGTGATTTAAAATGTTTGTATTTCTTACAAAAAATAAGATTTTGCTTCGGCCACAATCTTTTGAACACTATGCTAGGCTGGTCAGAAAAATCATTGAGAGAAAAAAAAGACATTTACTGTTAACAAATAAATAATACGAAAAAAAACAAAAACCAAAACTAAAACAATGCAAATCATTACCAAAGAAAACATTTTTTTAAATAATTAGGAGAAGAAGTATTAAAAACTAGTGTGGAAAGAAGGTCGCGAGGTAAGCGATAAATATATAATATGAAAATATTTACCTAATATAAAATATTTCGTTTCGGTTGTTTTTTAATGTTTAATTTGTCGCCTTATATGTATTATATATATTTTTTTAATGTATTTGTTTTTGAAACATTTACAATAATAAAATTATCGGAGAAAAATAAAATGATTTGCATTTGGATAAAGCAAATTATACCTCCCTAAAAGACCATATGTTGCTCCGAAATCGGTCGGTAATTAAATAAATAATTAAAACAAGTGTTTTCATTTTTATTTTAATAAGATTATTTTATTTTTGTAGAACCTTCTTTGTTACACATGTTTTTTTAATTAAATGATGCTAAAACAACTCTTATCAATAATAAAAAAATCAAAACATTAAATATTAATTAGAAAACATACCATTAAAAATGAAAATTCGAACACAAATAGAAATAACACAAAATACCGTCAGTGACAAAAAAAATAAACATTAATATAAACACTCATTATAATAAAAATATAAAAAATATAAATTACGAAACAAAAAAAACGTACTAAAAAAATAAGGAGATATTAGAAAATTAAAACAGACAAAATTTTTATTCTTGGAAATAATATACAGACAAACGCCAGTATGTCCTTGGGGTCCAACATATTAAAAACTCTGGGGCCCATTACAGCAAAATGCCTCTTTCAATCGCTAATTACTCAATAATCAGCTAATTCATCTAATGAGCCCGTAGTAGTGCAGCAATGCAGCTTTTAGTGATTTTCGATTGACAAATTGTAAATATGGCATTGAGATTGCAGAGTTCACAAACGCGGTCAGCGGTTAAGTTCCGCAGTACGCGGGTTAACGGTTCATTGTTTAATTCAAACAAAAGTGTGTTTTTTATAAAGCATTAAAATAAAAAATAAAAATTTTATGATGCAAAAAAAAGCATAAACAGCGTGTTCACTAAACCCTGTCACGTCCGAAACCACGATGATCAGTATGAGCAAGAAGACATATTGGCACATCAAAATATTTTTTTATAACGAATAAAATTTTGAAAAAAAATATAAAAAAAAGCAAATGGTTGCTTACTTCTGCAGGGAAGAAACGAGGAGAAGAGAGGGGAGAGTCTGATACTGCGCCGCGCTCCCCTCACTTCTCCCCTGCAGAAGTAAGCAACCATTTGTATTTTTAAAATATTTTTTTTTTTTAAAACGTTTATTTGTTCTAAATATTTTAAATATGCAAATATGTCTTCTTTCCTATACTGATCATTGTGGTTTCGGATATGACAGGGTTTTAAGAACATCCTGTATAAATACATTTATTAGGTTTTAACATAAGTTGTGAACATGAGCATCAAAAGTAAAATAAAATGGTAAAGGTTACGACATTCGAAAGATTTTTTTTTGCTTTTTAAGACATAGTGTTTGCTTTTAAGTTACATATAATAATTTATTTGTTTAAAAGCCTTCAAAACGGTTGGTCAAGAAGACGAAAGTGAGCATTTTCGACACCGCGTTCTGTTTAATCGAGGAAATATTTTTTTTATTATTATTTTACACGGCTTAGCGCCTTTTATTGTTCACAGTAATGTAAAATTAAATATACCTACTGAATTTATAATAATTATTAGTCCCTTTCCACACATTATGGTGCATAGGGCACTAGATCGGTACACCAATCTCAGCGTTTCTTAATCAAATTTGTTACATGAATATAAGATGATTAGCTTTTCGCTTCAGGTACCAGTCCAAGGACCATAAAATATTTTAGTGTGAAAAAGCCCTTTTAAATCAATATTTCCTATCAACCATGTCGGGAATCGAACCCGAGACCTCTTGCATGGTAGGCAAACGCGCCGACCATTACACCACGAGCTTGACATAAAAGTATAAATGTAAAGTGTAGTAAAAATGTAATTGGTAATATGCTATATAGTATATTAATGATATGTATAAACTAAATAAGTTTGTTTGAAATATATAATGAATATGTGTGTGCGAATATATATGTATTTATGTCTCTAAATGAATTGCAAGTGCCTCAACTCTACACGAATTTTTCAGTGAGTCGGGGCAAGTTCACAGACACGGGTCGTTCCTGATTGTGTTACTTTAAACTGTGTTTAATAAATGTTTCAATGTTATTTATAAATAAAATAAGAAATAAATACTGTAATATTTAGTTGTTCCTGATTGAAGCGCAATACTGGTCACCTTATCTAAAAAAACAAAATGTATTAAGATATGCTACAGTTGGAGCGTTGGTGGAACAATGTGGTGCCTTATGCACCACTAGATGCGAATAGGGCAATAATGATGATATAAATGATCATGATCATGATCTTAATAATGTATCACTGTGGCTAAAAATTAATAAATTAAAATGAAATGTTAACAAAACTAAATATATGAATATAGGAAACAAAAGAATAGAAATTACACCATCAATTGTAATAGAAAATGAAAAATTAATGAAGTCATTGAAATTAAATATTTAGGTGTAATGTTGGATTCAAAACTTACATTTCACCAAAACGCTAAGATGGTAATAAATAAGGTTGCAAAAAAAATATCAATTTTGGGAAGGATCAGAAGATTTATTGATAAGGACTCTTGCAAAACTATTTACAAAGCAATTATTGAACCACACGTTAACTACTGTAGTAGCATTTTATTTTTATCAAACAAAGAAAACATAGATAAACTAACTGTATTATAAAATAAAGCCTTAAGAATCATTTTGAAAAAAACAGATACACGAGGGTAAAGTCGATGGTAAATGAAATGAAATTATTAACATATAAAAAAGGAATATTTTACAATACAATGATATTTGTTCATAAAATTATAAACTCTAATAAAAAAACAGAATTTTGGAAAAAAATTGATCGGAACCAGCATGAACACGATCACAATACTAGAGAAAAGAACAAAATAAGACTTCCATTTAGGAAAAAGGCAAAGTCACAAAATTCAATTTTATTTATAGCAATTAAAAAGTATTACGAAATGGAAAAAAATATTTATGAAAAAAAAAACATATCAAAATTTAAAATAATGGTCAAGACATATGTGATAAACAATTTATAAATAAAACATATTTGCAATGTTATTATTAGAACACACATAACAATATGTATAATATGTGTGCCCTACTTTAAGATTTAAATAAAATAAAAAATAAAAATGAATGGCTTTTTATTAATAAAATAAATAATTTATGATTCAATATCTCACAGACCAAAGGTCCGTGGTTCGAATCCCACTCTACCCCAACTCGATTCCCATTTTCTAATAGGGAGTTATTTACAACTCGTTGAAAATGGCCCTCAAAATTAAATATTTGGGTAAATCATAAGAACGCAAATATTTCTTTAAAAAAAAAAATTTTAAAAAAAAATAAAGTTATTATATATTATATTATATTTGAAGGACTAACTTTGTGGTTATTCATTGTAATAAAATAAAACAAAGTTGTTTTATTTATTTTATTTTATTTATTTCATTAATGATTTATTTCAAATGCGTCAATTATTTACCCAAATCTTCCATTTTCTAACACGTTGAAAATAATTCAAATGGAATTATGTAGTAGTAGAGTTGGGATCGAACTTCGGACCTCTGGTCCGTTAATCCGCGACACTAGCCACAGGACCACAACCCAGTTCGGCGTACTTTAATATTTATGTTCGGGATTTCAATACTCGCTTAAAATAATTAAGTTAATATTTAAAAACGGTATTTTGAATCAGTTGTTCTCGTTGACAATAACTACACAAAGGGAATTATTCCAATTTTGAAAGACAAACTTACCCTACCTGCTAATGATTAATACATATTGTTATTGACAACAAACTGCAAACAGTATTTGAATTGCATGCTCAAACATTATAGATATAATTAATACAATCCAATCACAATGACGCATTGCGGTCAATTAATCATAATAAAAAACACTCTTTTGTTTCAATCAAATGAGTTAATGTTTTTTTTTAATTAAGTCCAAATTCACAATGTTTTTAACAAGTGGATTTTTGTAGACAATGACGGAATTCAACCCTTTACGGAGCTGTTGCTATTTACACTCTCTTATGATAGAGAAAATCCAAAAAAAATCATAGATATCTCTACATGAGAAACATCATACTTAGCTCTACCCGACCGAGTTTCTCCAAGGTATGCATGGCTACAACAGTTTAGAGACTAGAAGAAATGTGTATTTAACTACACATTTTTATCGATTGTTGCGCGGTATGTTTGATAATTCTGAGATTATGAGCATCGGTTTGTTTGTTCCTGATAATTATCCAACACAGTGTCAGCATAGATTGTTTCATACTCCGATATACAGGACCAACCTGCCGATGGTTATGCCTGTTAGAAAAGCTACCGCTATGCTGAATAACATCGCTCGGGATGTTGATCTGTTCCATGTATCCGAAGAGGTTTTCCGAAGCAGGATTCTCTAACTGTTTTGACAAGAGTCTCTTTGTGTATTTTTGGTCTTTTTATAATATGTACGTATTTTAGTTTGTAATGTATGTTTTATTTAGAATAAATTCATATATGTCTTATTTAGAATATAACAACCGAGATGAATGACGTTTTAGAGCTTTTGAGGTATATAATTAGAGTAAACATGAGCGTTCAAAATATGTTCCCCCAACCTGCGGCTAGTTAGCATATGTTTGTTTGAACAGACTTAAGTCTGTTGCGAGCATTTTTTGGCTACTTTTCTCTTCGCAATTACTATAATGCCTATCACAAATCGATCTGGAAAAGATAAAAAAAGCGATAGTGTTGAGGAATGCACGAGGTGTTAAGAATATCTCGTCCTAGGAGAAGGAAACTTTTGTAAGTGAACTGTATTGTGGAGAAGGAAGGTTGCGCAACTCCACTAACCTGATGATGATGAGGCGTGACGTGTGCTGGAATCCTGGTGAAGTTGGTGGTCGTGAGACGCTGGGACAGCATGTATGGATCTGGCGGTCTAAATGACACAGGACAGCTTGCTTGAGGAAAGATTAGTTTTTCACTCGGTTGATATTAGATTGTGTACTGATAATATAATGATTTATACGGCACCTAAAAGTTGAATAATTGTTACATGGTGTGCGCTAGGAAATGGGGAGAACGGGTAAGTAGATATGGATTTGATTTAGAATTGGCTCGAATAGATAGTCTAACCTTTCATCGGTAAGCAATGTTTTTATCTTAATTACTACTTGTTTAAAATAGCTATTTTAATAGAACTTACATTAGATTGATGTAAAAATTCGTGCTTTTTACTGCACTACTTGTTTTACTTATCAAAGTCGACGTAATACGATACTTACTTCCCCCGCTTGTCATTCCCTTTCCTTTGAGAACGACTTTTTAGCTCGGACCTGTATGGAGTGTTATTTTTATATAATATCTCAATGCTTAAAGCAAAGAAGATAGAAGTCTAGGCGTCTACACGGCTTATAACCTGTCATTTGCGGGTTAAGAGGTTTCAGATTTTTTATTTTACAAACATCAACAGATGGATGAATTAAATGGAATATGACCGTTTATTTATAGACATAATGATTATTGTTACAAAGTATGTAAAATAGCCTTTTGATCAGCCAATAATAGAGCATAAACCCTATAGATACTTAGACTTCTATATTCCTTACTCTTTAACGTTCTTCATAACTTCAAAATGTCGTTGAAGGTAGCTTTTTTCCATTTGATGTACAAAAAAAAGTATATATAATTATATATATATATGTAATTACACAAAAACTAGATTGCGCGCTCAAAACTCATTAGAAATAATAGTTTGTCAGCGTATTTGTAAGAAAAATAAAACATAAAACATGATTATAAAATAATATAAGAATATTTTTTCGAATTAAAAAAGAGGAAAAGCAATAATTGAACAATACTTTTTTAACACTTTGTGGTGCCTCAGAAGAAGAAGTTTTTGAAGAAACGTTTTTCTTTAGTATGATGGAAGTATACTTCTCACAAATTTTATTGTGTTTAATTTTTGCTGAAATAAATAGCGTTTAAATATCATGTAAGTGTGACTTCTTTTTATTTATTTACTTGAAGCAACCTTTTGAAAAGTAAAGTGAGGACCACTCTTGAGATGTTGGATCTAGGACTTCCACCGACTTCCTTCACTATAATTTAGCCTGCAG
This sequence comes from Micrasema longulum, assembly GCF_059751315.1. Taxonomy (NCBI): domain Eukaryota; kingdom Metazoa; phylum Arthropoda; class Insecta; order Trichoptera; family Brachycentridae; genus Micrasema; species Micrasema longulum. The sequence continues at coordinate 626,700 of NW_028277652.1, read as the reverse complement.
TGCAGAAATAACAACATCTCCGCGAATTGTAGGCATGATGACTGACCTATCTGCAAAGACAGAATTGAGCCGACGAACTAGGTGTCCAACACAACTGTTGACCCCTACAAAAGACTCCTCCGTAACTTTGAAGTCTTAATTTTTAATGCTCGTTGCAAACAGGCTCGTTGTTATAGTAGAAACCACGACCAGAGTTATCTGGTTCCTAAAATAACAATGATTTATTGTTCTTTTAAGCCTGAAGAATAAAGTCAAAATACGTAAGTGAACCGGTTATTTTATAAACTTTAAAATTCAGTCAATCGAAACTTTTCAGAAATCACAGAAAAACTGTTTGTTATAAAAAAAAAATTAAAATTTACATCCAACTTAATATAAACGTAGATAGAAGCGTATTATTTCATTATTTACCTTTATTTATTTATGAAACTTTGGTTTCTAAACGAAATGAAATAACTTCAAGTCAACGTCACACCCGTCAACAACCTGATTTATTGAGTTTCTCGAATGACCATTTCAATTTTTAGAGTGTTCTAGGAAGGACTGTAATTAGCAAAGGGTAATCAGCCGCCAGATTTCCGTGAATCAGAGTTTTATATAATGAAATTTCTGTGTCTTGGTGGATGAATAATACAGTATTTTGAGTGTGAAAAAAAAAACAAAACCTAGGACGAGTGTGTATTATTCAAATGCTTTTCTTATGTAAAATTCATGAAAAAGGAAATAATCGCGTAATTGGCACTTTTGTCCACCATGCTTGAAGTCCTGGGGTGCTATTCTGAATATTCTCGCGATAGAAGAGAAGATTTTTACTGTATGCGGCGTGGGGATTTTCAATTTTTGCGTGCGCCTACACTTTGCTTCATATATAGCCTCACTGATGATGAAACGTCAAATTACGTGAAATAAATACGAACGTCATCGTCATCATCATTCCATTTCCGTACTTAATGGTGCATAGGTGGTACTGCATTGGTACACTGATTGCAGCGTATCTTGATCGTTTTTGTTACATGAAGGTAAGTTGGTCAGTCTTACGCTGCAGGCACCAGTCCAGAGACTAAAAAATATTCCAGTGTGAAAATACCCTTTTTAATGAATATTTCAAATAAAAAATGTCGGGAATCGATCCCGAGACCTCTTGCATGGTAAGCAAACGCGCTGACCATTACACCACAAGGTTGACAAAAATACGAAATACGAACACGTGAAACCAAACATGATGATTTTCATTTAGAATATTTTCGTGACTCTAAGCATTACGCAAAATACTAAAGAAGGTTAAATTTATTTCGTATTTATTTTTGCAGGTTTTTAAATAGTTTTAAGATGTAGAATTATGAAACGTCAATAGTAAATTATAAAAATGTTCATTTTACGTAATTTGACGTTTATTTTTTAGTATCGCCATATATCAAGCAAAGTGTAGTCGCTTGAAAATGCAAAAATCTCCACTTAACCTACAGTATAAATCTTCTTTACCTCCGCGATAAGATTCAGAACAGCACTCCTGGTATCAATTTCTGACGCAGGTTGGACGTGGAGTATTGATTTATAAAAAAATGGTCCTTCTCTGCTGTTTTTTACTGTTTCTGGACTGGCACGTGAAAGTGGACTGGGACATGCACAGTGAAAAAACTGATCACCTTACCTTCTGTATAAAAAAATAATCTAGATACGCTCTAATTTGAGTACCTACCAGTGTAGAGCCCTATGGAGAAATTATATTGATGTTTTGTTCTACTATGGCTTAGTGTATGAAAGTACTGATTGAAATAATAATAAAAAAATGCATGCGACTACCGTTTGCTTCAGATCAAACCTCGCTGATGATTAAACGTCAAACAACATAAAATAAATACGAAGATTAATGAATTATCATAGTAATTTTAGAGAAACATTAAATATGGAAAATCTAAAATAAAAATTTAAAATAATGTTTTTTTGGAAGATAATAATTCCATGTCTGCTCCCTAGTTGAAATTAACCGTGTCCAAGAAGATCCACCAAGCATCTCTGTCGGTTGCCAGCTCCTGTGCATCCTCCCAAGTCAGGTTCGCGTCCCGTAGTTCTGACACGAACTGCCGAAGAACAGTCAACAGGGAACGCCCAGGACATCGAGAACCTGATACTTTGTAAAATAGGCAAGCGTCCGCAGCACATAGCCAAGCCAACCGGATCGCCTATGCTTGATGACAGTTGTCACCGGAGTTTAAAATATGCTATGTATTTCAAATTCAAAAGGGGAAATCTAACAAGGGAAATTACTCATTCTTCTTTTAAACGTTCTTTTAAAATGATTCATTAAAATGTAAACCACCCTATCTAATCAATTATCTCTGCATTAACCATTTTGATCTCCCTATCAGCTAGACCTTGTTTGTTAGCACCGATTCACACATTCCCTTTATGGGCGCACTCACAATGAACTGTAACCCTTTTTAACGTTTGATCCTTTTTTTCTTGTTTCTTAATAGCCCACGGTGTCGATAAACGCTGCTTTGGTTCCGTCCCAATAGTCCATTAGTTTATAGGTTTGTCGCATTTTAGATAAGGGTTGCTGTTACCCATGTGATGGTTTTATTCCCTTTTAATGTTTCCTGTTCAAAAGAACAAGGTGGTGGTTTTACCTAAAATATTTTGTTTTACGATATTTTAATACAGAATCTTATTTTTTTTTTACAAAATTTGAAATAAAAATTAACAAATAATTTACACTTTACTAAGAAGAGAGAAGAGGGGGTAAGATAAAAAGAAGAAGAAAAAAGTAACTCAAACATTCAGATACTGAAATTTAAATCATGATTTAAATGTGAATAAAGGAGAGGAGTCTCTTTCATTAGTCGGTGGATAAATCCACAACCGAGCAGCTACTACTGTGAAAGAGGTGGCTTGAAAATTAGAGCGGTAAGAGGGTATTAAAAGAGTTCTCTCGTTACAAGAACGAAAAGATAGACCATGTTGTGATAAAGGTTAGAAAAACTCTCTCAGATAAACAGGCGATGTGGAATTATTAAAAATGTTGTGAAGAAGTGATAGAATGTGATTGTTTTTTTTATGCTTGATAAGGTCAAATTTGACAAGAAAGATTAAGGATTTAACGTATTCAAATATTCTTCAATTATTCCAACTTATCGAGCAGTTCAGAATCAGCACCTGGGTAACATATGTAGGGTCCATAATCGATAACACACACGTGTTAAATTAGTACAACTGAAGTAGAATAATGACTGACGGTGCAATTTCATCATTTTCTATTGAATCCAATATATACGTATAATGCAACTCTTATTGTATTGTACGCTATGTCGGGAGCATTGTTCTGCAGTACGTTCACATCGTCCCTACCATGAAAAAATGAGCTACAAAGAAACATCGTCAATAAAAAGACCATAGGACGCAACGCCAGTCAGTCAAGTCGTTCATTCAGTCAGCCCAATAAGTTCAGTCCAGTCAGTCAGACCAGCTCGATGAAGTAACTTAGTTCCAGCATGTAGTTAAATGCAGCCTCTTCAACTCCGCATCGCCTTAATGCTCGTGCCACATAATTCATTATTTATTCCTCATGCAATAAATAAATATCAAACAGCAACCACGTGTCTTCTCTATCAATCTCTAACTGGGGTAGGAACTCCAACCAACTCTTGAAAAACCTAAATCCTACACATACATCAGCATTATCAAGGAGTAGGAGAAGTACGCTCTGGACTTATGTTTGATTTATTATCTATTTTATAGGAAAGAGCAGGTATATTAAAGCATTGGTTTCCTACAGCCACTGATACCTTATCCGGCAATCGTAATGTTTTTATCAAAATATTTATAATACTTAATATTGGCATAAATTTGAGATTTGTTGAGATAACGTAGAATAACTCTAGCAAAAGTATGTATGGAAATCGTATAACTTTATCGTTTTCATTTTATTGCACCGATTTATATTATACTTAACTCGATAGTGCACTTGGACGGACAGTATTTATGATTTTACCATTTATCTCTGACAGACGGTCAACTTATAAAGCTCAGCATAGCACATAAATGCGAAATATGTGTGAACGGCCTGCCATAAAACGTAACCAAAATTAAACATAAATAAAAATAGAAATTTTATTTCGTTCATTAAAATTAACTGATTTTATTTTTAGAAAGTATTGGAAATAGATGTACGTAATTTAAAAAAAAAAAAGGAGAGCAAGGAAACAAAGTAACAGTGCAATAAAATTATCATTGGCCAATAAATCGTTGAACAAATGATTGAAAAACAACGAGATATGCAATGGTCTTAAACTTTACATGAGAGAGATTTAAATAGGTTTTTCGAGACTAAGGGCCGGTTGCATCGACAAAAGTTAAGTTAAAGTCAGGGCTAAAGTCAAACAAAAGTTACTTTTATGTCAAAATGCGTTGCATCAAAAAAAGTTAACTAAATATTAACAAAAAAGTTACTTTTATTCGACCGGCCGCCAGGGGACCATTTAAAGTTAAAAGCGATCTGCCATCTGTCAAAAATGCGTCGTGAGTGTTTAAATCTATTGATCGATCTGTGAAAAGTTGCAAAAAATGTCAATTTTATCTGATTTTTTGTCTTCCGATGACGAATTTATAATCGAGTATATTCTAAACTAAAATAAAAACGGTTCAAACCACGAACGGACCATTTTTTTATGGGAAGAGTCCGACTTTATTGCAAGATTTCGGATGGCAAAAAAGTGAAGAAGTAATAATTATTAAAAATTTTAATTGTTAATTATTTTTTAAAACACAGGACTTGATCATCAGCGGCGTGGTGTAAAATAAATCAAAATCATCACTGTATTGAAATGCTGTTTATTTATTTTTAAATAGAGCTAGATTGAGCTCAGCTAACTCTTTCTGGGCATTTAAAGCTGCCATAGTTGCCCGAAAAATGTCATTTTTTTGCTCTATTTCTAAAATCGAGTAAAAAGTTTTTCAGTTTGTTTTAGCTTTTGCTCTTTTAATTATTTATCTAGTTCAAAAAGGACGATGTCCCTTTTGTTCTTTTCTTCTACGAATGCGCAGTGTTGCTTCGCCCTTTCGCACACACTGAAAATTGGAACAAAATTTAAACTTTTGTGCCCAAAGACGCGTCACGGGGCATGTGTATTGATACATGTAAATAAACAAGTACGTGCTTGCGCAAAAATCCCAACAATTTTTAGGGTGAAACTTGAACCTTTCCAGTGGCAACATTCTTAACTTTGACTTAACTAAAATAATGTTGATGCAACGGAATTTTTCAGTTACCAGATTTTGAGCCTTAACTAAGTTTAAATATTTAACTTTAAACCAAATTTATATCAACTTTGATGCAACCGGCCCTAAATGTCTTAACTTGATAAGTACAAATGTATTTGATTTCTTTGATGGGCGAACCAAAGAGTATAACTGCATTTTTTGTTGATTTTGTGATTCTTTTTTTTCTTCTTTTCCACATCCGCTCCTAAGTGGAGCATGTGGACATCACCAGTTGCCTCCAGGAGACCCTATTGCCAGCCAGCACTCTCGTTTCTTCCCATATCAATCCAGCGCCCTTCAATTCCGCCGAATAAAGTTTAAAGATCGTCATTGACGGCCTTGCGCGAGGCTGCTGCGTCCCTTTAATTTTGTGATTTATATGCGAAAATGTTCCTTGTACATTCCTGCATCAATGGTATTAACAGTACACTTCTTTGACTAATAAAAACATAAATAAACAATAGTGTGCTTCTTAAATTTTGGGTTTAATAAAAGAAGTATGTGCATGAATGACCAGAATCTGATACGAACATAAAATGTTAAGGATCTGGGCGTTAGATTTGAGAGCACCCTGACATTTCATGAACACCTAGAGACAATCAGTGGTAATGCATTGAAGATGTTAGGATTCACTTTGCGTACTGCCAGGGTTCTTAAAAATACTTGCGTACTGAGAACTCTTTGCAACTCCTCGGCACGAAGTAGACTCGAGAGTGGCTCGATGATTTGCGGGCTACATGAACTGAAGAACTCTCTTATGATAAAGATAATCCAAAAGAAGATTCTGAGATACCTCTACCTCGATGTTGTATGAAATAAATTCAGTCGGTGGTTGACAGTGATGAGGGACGCGCGCGTGAATTATGATAATTAATGTTTTTTTTTTTTGCCATAACAGGGCTAAGTTTATATATTTATTTTTACAAATTACGGAAACAGAATAATTAAATACCATGTTTTTTTTTTCAACTGTCTGAACTTTAGAATATTCCATATTTTACTTATGGTAACACGATGTTACATCACCTCGCGCAAAGTTATTATTTACCACAGTCTTTTGAGAGTTCTTAACGTTTTTTTTGCTCTTTTGAAAAGTTGCATTTTTGCAGTTATATTCTTATGTCCGCCCATCAAAGATTTGATACTTGAGTAAGATTTATATACTTATTTCTTTGGTCATTTATATAAACCATTTTAACCCTTGATTAATACGTCGATCGGTTTCGAGGTTACTTCCTCATCATCAGGACTTAAACTTGGTATATACAAATTCACAAGCTTGGTTTATACAAATCAATACATAAAAAAATACAAAATGTCATACCACAGAGTGAAAAATATGTTTGGTATTTAACCCTAGCTCACTAACCGTATATTCGAGTAACGGTGTAACTCACCTTTCGTCTGTCAGACAACGAAACAGAATTTGATCACTTTTATTTTTTAAAACAAATTGCCTTACAAAGCAATCTTAATTTTAAAGTCTTCAAATAATTTTGGAATTAACCTACATTGTATAGCTACTGCGCATAGAAACAGTGTGATGGCCATAAATGGCTCTTTTGCAGCCTTTACAAAAGTATTTCGTCATGAGACATTTTCGGTGGAGCAATAGCGGCAGTTCTACTTATTAGTTGACTGCTGCCTTCTTGGCAATTTTAAATTATGTAAGGAAAAAAAAATTACAGAACTATCAAACTTCCGTCTGTCAGACGATGATTACGCGATTTATCCCGATCTGATTACCGTGCGTCCCCAATCAATGCGTGCGGTAACTAACCTCACTATTTACGAAGGTACTAGATGTAGGCAGGGAGGCGGGCGGAGAGAACTTTTAGAACAGCAAAAGCACGGGGTGCCAGAAGGCTATTTGACAAGTAGTTAGTGATCTGGGATTAAAATAAATTAGTTACGTTTATTTATTTTTGTCAAATAAGAAATTTGACGCCTGTATATAACCTTTTCAAGATCAAATATAAAAGAGAATAAATGTCGCATTTTTTGCACAGGCATCGTAGTTTTTTGATCACGACAAAATTTTTGCTGTAAGAAGCAAAATCAGCAGTTTACAGCGATGTTATGGAACCTATTCTTATTATTTATTTATTTGGGGACTTATTCAGTCCATTCAAAAATGGCAAACACATTTCCTTATAATGCACACAAGTACAATTGAAGTAAAATACAACTAAAGAATGATGTCAACTTTTATTAAATATAAATGATTACATCATTACAGTAGAATTCTATCAAGAATTGTCAAACAATTATTTTGATAAAAAAAAACAATTAAAAAAATTAAAGCTAGGACAAAAAAAATAAGAGTAGAGTAAGAGAAACGTTATTATTTTTCTTAAATATAGTATATGTATCTGTAAAAATAAATAAAAATTATCTGAGAGTAGCCATCCAGGCAAAAAAACTCGCCAAGGGTTGTTTATACTATAAAGTTTAAACATGTTTAATGAGTTGCCAAAAATACTAAGGGAAGCTGGAAGCGTCTACATTTTTCGAGAAAAATGCGTTTGTAGATCAGGTATATTGTATGTTATGTAGATTTATGGATATATTTAAGTACGGTTTATTTATTTCATAGTATTGTACTAATATAAATTATTTCAGTTGCCTCGTAAATTTACAAACTAAACTAATAAATAAAGGGTTCTGGTTTTATTTCAGACGCAGAAATGTAATGTTTATCCTCCTGGACACAGACAAAACCACATCTTAAAACAAAAACAAAACAATGTAGTCCATTTTTGAGCCCATTGAGATCAGCTCTTGTGCCAGCTCATTCCAACCATCAACAACCCTATTGCTCAGGAAATGCTTCCGTGGATTTAGATTGAATCTCGTTTTCTCCAGCCTAATACTGTGGCCTCAAAGACGAGCATCTTGTTTAAGCTTAAACATGGGATCCAAATTAGAGCAGCTATGGTGACTGTTGAGTATCTTGTATGTCTTTTCAGGTCACCCCTTTCTCGCCGTTTCTGCAGCGTTGCAAGACCGAGAGTTTCCGGTCTCTCTACATATGGAAACCGTTTTAGGGTCGGTGACTGTTGATATCCTTAACAAAATAAGGATTCCATATCTGAAACCCGTATTCGAGAGTAGGTCTGATATATGTTTTGTATATTTTTAGTAGCATATTCGGTGTTATATATGAGAATGCTTTTTTTATCAAGTAGATAATTGAATTGAATTGAAAGATGTTCGAAGAAAATTTTTATGAATTATTGGGGATGGTTGATGATAACGCAAAAACAACTGGATAAAACATTTAATAGAGAAAATATATTAATTTCGAATGCGGATTAACTATTGACGCGCTGTGAAGTGTAACTAACTATACTGGACAAGCGTCCGTGGCGCTGAGTATAGCGTCTCAGAGCGACATAATATTCTCCCGCAGGCAACTCTGCCGCGCCGCGCAGTCTAGCGCAGCTCTAGTACAATTTGGTTAATCTTAAACAGTGAAAATAATATTTCGTGTAGCCGCGACGAGCCGCGCCGCCGTAGTGTGGTTTGACTTCTACGTATTATTTCAACGGGTCAACATGATTAATAGATATCTTTGAATGAAAAGAGAATATTAATTTTATTTTAAAGTTAGGTATATTATAACAAATTTTATTTCAATACTTAGTCTTTATTGAAATCCCAGATACCTAAGTTATGTCTAAATTTGAAATGGCGTAATCTGCCGGTTTAAAAGTAATTATATTTAGTTATACAAAACTTTTAAGTATATTTTATTATGGAAAATACCTTTAAAAAAATATTGTTTTTATCTAATTTTTGTTTTTTATTTTTTTTATTATTGCGCGATAAAATAAAAATTCATTTTAAAATGGCATAATCGTATGATTTTCTAATTTTGCGCTCGTTTTACCAGACTACAGCCTTTATATCCTGAACATTTCAGTTTCCAGACGAAGTGTAATCAGCACTCAACAAAAGCCAATTTATTCCATTCTCATTCCCGACGCCTGATCGCGATTCAAGAATCCAATAAAACAAAATGGCCAACCCGAAATCGAAGATCGATGTCTTAAACTTTTTTCTTTGCAGTTTTGGTTGCCAAGGCGCCTAATCTCGAATTCTTCATCACACCCACACGTCTTACTTAACCACACACCTCGCTTGGTTTCCCAGAATTTAAACTACCAATAAAATACAAAAACCCAAACACCCCTGTCAAATCGTAATCAAACAACTGCTTGTACATTTTGACTGGGACACCAACTTCCATCGGCAAAAATTTATCACTTTAGTTTAAATTTAAACCGAAGCATTTTTTATGTCCGCAATCAAGTGATATTTTCTGCGAGAGATTTGAATTTCGGTATCCAGCTTAGCCAAAATAATGCCACGTTTTAAAGATAAAATCAAACAATTGAGATTTTACAAAAGCTTTGCGTTGATCATTGGATTTGGTAGAATGAAAAGAAAAATAATCAGTCGCATTTCCAAAAAAATTACAGAAATTTACATTAAATGAAATGTATGGAATTAAGTTTATTTTTGCTTCTTTCAAAATAACAGTATCTTAGATAAAATTAGACGAATAAGAATAATTATAAGAATGTTATATCGCAAATCAATTAGCGAACAAAGAATGTAAGTAAACATTTTTAAATTACCACTTACCGACTTCTACCGGTTTGGAGACTTACCCATCTCTCCATCAGGACACTTATTACGCCAACATGCAAATCCCATTGTACCGTGGCAGTTGCAGAATAATATAAAATAGTCGCGGTGATAGGACACATGCTCTTAGAAGCAAACACCAATGTGCACAGATTATAGTAAAAAATGTTCAATCTCGTGGGAGTAGAAAAAAGAAGGAGGGGGAAATTAGAAGTACTAATTTACTAGGTATAGGGTGACTATTACAATAGGACATCATAAAATTTGCTATTTGAAAGGTTATTTGATTATTCATTACGAGACCATCATTCATATTGAAATAAAGGGTGAAATAAATAAAGGATCGATGTAAATTTTTATGGGTTTTAAAATAATAATAGCATGTGGCGGCAGTTCACATGATCTGCATTTCTGTTAAATAAAATTTGATGTACAGGCTCTACTTTTCAAGATATTCTTAATGATTAAGAAAAAAATGGATATGGTTGATAATGGGTGGACGTCAGTTCATATAACAAAGCGATTATTAAATATCAATAAAAAACATTTTAGATAATATAAAATTAGTGAAGGCTATTTACATTTAGCAGGTTCTTTTACAAAATATATATTTGAATCACAAACTTTGTGGTTATTTATTATAATAATATAAATAAAAGATTTTTTTTTTTGTTTTTTTTCTACTTACTGGTTTTGAAACTGCGCAAGCTTCTTGTATAGAAACTATGAATTATATAATAAAGAAGCTTGTGTAGGTTTGAAACCGGTATACAGAAGTAAAAAAAGTGGTTTAACACACAGTTGTTTTATTTTTATTTTATTAGGTTCCTTTATAATTATAAATTGATTTTATTGTCCAAGAGGTTTGAAAACTTAAAATTTTATGTTCTGTCCCAAAACTTTATTTTTTGAGGTTTATAATTTGTATCCTGTTTCTTTTATATGTGTATATTTTCAAAGACTTCTATAAATGAAATATACCCTCATCATTTCCTTTTATGTCTTTATAACTTTTGTGACAGGCGCCGCGGCGCAGTTGGTTAGACGGCCAACTGTGAAACTGGCGTCGCGGGTTCGATTCCCACCAGTTGCAAGAAGGATATCCAAGAAAGGTTTTTTTTCAATTGGTCTGGGTGTTGCGGTGTATTTTTCATTACATCCTTCCATATCTCCTCTATCCCACCTACTGACAAGCCTCAAAATAAAGGCTTGGCGGGTTAAAAAAAAGAAAAAAGATTCGCAAATCGCAAAGAATGTATCCCTATTAGGAGGGATAAGAAATAAACAAGATCTTAAAACCTCTTTGCTGATATTAAAGAGTATCATCGTTCCGCAAATTGATTATTGCTCCAGTATTTTATATCCAAGTAATGAGGGAGATCTAAAGAGATTCTAGGGAAATCTCAAGAGAACACAGTTATTTGAGCAAATGCCAGAAAGCATACAAAATGTACATGTTAATAAATTTCAAATTAAATGTGAAGAGTTTATATGTAAAAAATACAAGGTTATATGTATAAATATTGCATATACATAGGTTGGTTGCGAATTATGTGGGTATGCATTAAAATATTATCACAACTTCAAAATCCTTTTTACCCACAACAACTGTTTACATCCCACCTCAGTATCTTTTGATCATCCACCACATTAAGACCTCGTGTCGTGAATCACGCGTTTATTTGTTGAACGTGTGCCGCATCATAGACTTTGTTTCCACCAACCAGCAGTGTTCAGCTCTAGATTGGGGGCCTGTCCTAGTGCTGGTTCAGCTCGCAATCGACCAGTCGGACCACCGCAATTCCATCAAGAACAAACCAGGTTAGAAACATCCATTCTTAATCTATCTCATTCGTTGGAATTGTGACCGATTGACACTGTATACCGCATATCAAGGATATTCACTTATTTCATTCAGATTAAAATACAGTCCACTCCGCTAAATAATATCGTAGAAGCCCTAAGGTTTCGTTTCTCGCAATTTCTCGCTCCGCATCCTCGAGGAAATTCGTTTTCCTACCATAAGTTAATATAAGTGTACATATTGAACAGTTTGAATATTATAAATTAGGATAGTAAGTGTACAATAGTGATTAAAAATATGAAAATAAGTATGGATGTAAATATTGTTTTGTAAATATAAATTAGACTATGTTTATCATATAACTATATATTTTTATTTTTTTTAAAGATTTACATGTAAAATTTTGACTCCTGTATCTTTTTTAATGTCACGAGTAACAGCTAAAGAGCGATTTTTCGATGTTTTTTCAGATGTATTTTGAAATTTGGCCTCATCGAATAATTATAGCGTGGGGTTTCAAATAGCTTTTAGAATGGTTTATTTTTCTTTACATCTCACTAATGAATATAATTTCAATTGCAAAGGCTACCGTCCAAGTAAATATTCCATTCGAACTCATTATGCATCATAAACATCGGATATTTCCACATTGGGATCACATTTGTTCAATAAAATTGGGTTATTATTTCCAGCTATTGGCTCTAATGATATAAAGGTATGCTTATCGAATACAGAGGATGGGAAAATAAAAACCAAATGAAGATCCTACTCACATTAAAGAAACTTAAAAGAGACTTAAAATCAGCTTAAAAAAGCGGTACTTAAATCTTAAATGTATGGCAATGATTAATCTTGTAACTTAAATAATGAACAACCTAAAAATATAAGTTAATACCTCTATATGTATTTTAAATAATACGGAAACAAAACAAACAAACAAATTTTTGTTAAACATACTTCCCAGATCCACGAATTCTTCTTCTTGATTCAGAATATCCCCGATCACATCATCATCATTTCCTTTCCTCACCTTATGGTGCATAGGAAACTTCATCGGTATACAAATCACAGCGTATCTTGATTATTTTTTTACATGAATGTAAGATGACCAGTCTTCTGTTTCGGGTGCCAGTCCAGAGACTATGAAATATTCTAGTGTGAAAAAACCTGTTTGAATAAATAATTTATGTCAACCGTTTCGGGAATCGAACCCGAGACCTCTTGCATGGTAGGCAGATGCGCTGACCTCAATACCACTAGGCCGATCTCTGTTCACACTGATCTCAAATTTAATGTTACATCTATTCGCAATTCAGTTTTTTAGCATACGTTGTTTACTTTAGAACCAAGAATTGTAGTTTTTTTTGTTGTTAGCAAGACGCACGGCGTCGTCAGCGTACAAAACATAATTTTTATTTAATTACCCATATTTACTCCCATTCTTAAATTTTTCAGATCTTTCATACAGCTATCGATGTATACGTTGAACAACCATGGTGACATAACACATTCCTATTTGACTCCATTAGGAATGTCAAACCACAATGTAAATGACCTATTTACTCTCACATTCAAAATAAACTGATTTTATCAAAAAAGTATGTGCATGTGTATTTCATCATCATCATTCTTTTCCGCTCTAATTGCACTGAAAACGCCCTTTTTCGGCACTGAATTGGTACACAACCTGCATAGTATTTTGGTCATTTTTGTCTCAAAAATAAACGATGATCATTCTTACCGCTCATGTGCTAGTCAATTTCAATTCGTTTTAATCCAGGGACTATGCAATATTCTAGAAAAAAAACACCTTTCTTAATAAATATTTTATATCAACCATGTCGGGAATTGAACCCGAGACCACTTGTATGGTAAGCAAATGCACTGCTTATTATTAGATTAGGTGGCAGACAAAACGTTTTTTTTTTTTTTAAACTGGCGACGACTAAAACTAAAATTACTGAAAAACCAACTGGTCTCGAAATTTTAAAAATAAAAAATATTTCAAAGCGTCTCTTTGTAGGTAATATAATTCGGATGAATCTCAGCTATGTCAATAATGGTTTAATCTTTACTTCACAAAAATTGCATACTCAATAAAGAAATTCGGCTGTTTTAACAAAGATAGAATGGCAAATGTTAATTGTTAAAATTACATTCCTCCACATACCGGAACCATTTTAAAGACCAAGAGTCTTCTAATCGGTTTTACTCATACAAAAAGCAATGTTTTTTTTGTCAATAAACAAGTTACGTTTTTTAATTTTTATTTATCGGGATTTTTATTAAATTTAACTCCATAGCTTTCACTGCCAACTTTCACTGTGAGTTTGGCAAATTATACGAGTATTATCTTACGAATTTTTCAAATTTATTTTATTTTGCAAAGTAAAGTGAGGTTGGGTTAAATAATAAAAAAACTTTATCCTCAATTAAACTTAATAATTAATTCGCAACTTTACTCAACAAGTAAAGCAAAAAACAAATTTTAAAAAAAATATTAGACTTAACTAAAAACTATCCTAACCTAAACCGTTGACTTTTGGTTCAGCCGATTCCAAAGGGCTAGATTTAAGTCAGCCAACACGATGAACGTTAAGTTATCTCAATTCATTTAACGAACGGCGTAGCCATAAGTTGAATGCCGGCGTTTAATAAACAGTCCAGCTGCTCCGTTGAGGGACTGATAAAACTATTTGGCGGCGACATACATAACTTGATTACGGCTATAGTTTGCACCAGACAATCATATACGAATAGTTTAAAAATAAGATTTATATCAGTTTAAATTTTCGTCAAAGGCAGAATTATATAATAGTTCTATGACGTTATTCAAATAGACATTTATTTTAAGCCATGGTACGTTTGCACAATTCAGTAGTTTTGTCTCTATTGTAAACATGAATTATCAGGACATCGCAAAATTAATTTCATAACGTTGCAAAACAATGAATCATCGTTCTCAAAAGCTTTACGGAGATTACATCTCGCTAACAAAGATACAAATACATTCTGGGATTAGAAACTGAACAGCATCTTTCTTCCATGGTGCAAATCCGTGTTTTCAGGTGCTTCGACCACGTTAAGAGAAGGAGAGTTTAAATGAAAATATGGGTGATTCACGGATAAAGTCCTACCAGATGGACAGACCTGGTGACAGAAACCACTGGCGTATCTCTTTAGGAGGATCAAGAGGCCTCCTTTACACATTTGGCAACTTTTGAATTTTTTAATCGTTTTTAATTTTTCTACTTCGTTTTGAAACAATTGGTTTTACCAGCAATATTTTTAGTTAGTCTAATTTTTTGTAGACAAGAACTGGATTGAACCCCCTTGGGAGTTATTAACATGTATGTATTATGCCAACAGATATTTTTATTTTATTGAAATACGTGCCGTTTATTTCAATAAATAAAATAAAATAAAAATAAATGTTGTCATACATACATGTTAATAGCTCCCAAGAGGGTTGAATTCAGTTCTTGTCTACAAAAATTTGGACCCACTAAAAATATTGATGATAAAACCTTTTACATATTTGTTACAAATACAGTTAAATGTACATATTTGTAAGTATAATTATAAGAGCATTTAAAACCATATGTTTTATTTACAAACTAAGAAAGTGTAAAAAAATTAACTCTTTAAAATAATTTTTACTAAAATTTATAAAAGAATTATCGAAGAAAAAAATTATTTTGTAAAGATATACTTTGAACCAGTTTAAAAAAATTAAGAAAGCAGCTTTGAAGAACACTAAATGATAAAACTAAAAAAAATACATATATTATTATTTAAAACTAATACTTAGTTAAATAATATATATTGATGTATAAAAATGTATAATGATGTAGAAAAATGATAAAGAGAAAAAATTTGTACCTATAAATAAAATCAAGAAAAGAAACGAATAAAAAAAAACCACTAATAATCAAGTTTAAACAAATGAAGAACCTTTTATAGAAAGGAATATAGAAATCTAAGCTTTTGAAAGGCTAATGACCTGTCATTGGCTGGTTTAAGTGGCCACTTTAATGTTCAAACATCAACAGAATAGTGAATGTTACACAGTGTGTATAATGGCTACTTAAACCATTCAACGACAGATCATAAACCATATAAATGCCAAGACTTCTGTATTCCCTTCTGTAATATATTCTTCATCTCTGTTGTATTTCAATATTATTTACTTATCTCTTTTGTTTTTTTACATGTTCAGTGTTATTTTTTTTTTATCACATACGATAGTATTTATATGAATAGTGAATAAAGGCTAGCCTTTCCTAGGAAGAAAATTACCAACAAATTGAAATGCCTTTATCTACGCTGTTGTGACGTATTTATTTAATTTTACGTCATTGATTTCATCCTTAAATTATTAATGTGAATTAATACAAAAAACACAATTTTATTCAAATAATGAAAAGTTTATTTTAGGTTGAAATTGAAACGAAATTTACATACGTATTTTAAAAGCTTTTTCGCTCTTCCAAATTTTACACTCTACACATTTTTCGGGGTGTGTAATTTAGTAGCATCATGGATTTAAAAATATTAACGCTACATTCACCCACAATTTAATATCTCTTTCAATTTAAAATTTTATCCGCAGAGGGATGTATGTAGCCTTTTTACGATCCCAAAAGTTGCCAATATTTCACTTCAGTTTAATGGTTTATTTAATAAAAAGTATTCCGCTCTCAAAGTTAATAAATTTTGACGCGTTAGTCCGAGTTAACCAGGCCACTGCTGTTAACGAATGTGAATAAATTATCCCTTTTTTGTCAAAGCTTTGTACAAAAATCTGCAAATGTTCCTCATTAAAAAGGGTAAGTTTATGAGTGCCACATACTTCCAATGTTCACTTTTCAATCGGTATCGGTATGGCCAAAAGAAAGAAAATATTTTTTTAACCTATACCTGCATCAATTTATTCATTTTAAATTTATCCGTTGTTCTTGCATAAATAAACATATTTCATTTATATTTTTAATTACTTATCTCTCTTCAATCCGTGCCTCATGTCTGAGGATGGTGATTACGCCTGACTCCAGGCATGGCTCGTCTGTAAACAGTCTTCCTCTATTTAGAACAGTCTTGTGCTCTTCTATAGGCATTCGTAAGTGATGATTCTGATAATTCAGTGACTGTGTCGCTCCATCTTGTCGGTGGATGTCCACGCGACCTTGTCCTTTCAACACTTCCCAGGAGAATAGTTTTCTCCAAACTATCAGAGTTACCCCTGGAAATATGCTCAAAGAACTGCAGGATTCTTTTCTCGCACATGGATGTTAGTCTCTCTCTAATGTCCAGTTCCTGAAGTATAGATGTGTTCGTACGTCTGGCAATAATTAACTATAATGATCATAATTAAAAAGTGTAGCTGAGTATTTGAACCAGAATGACATTTGTTTGTTTGGCATCACGAAACAATATTTAACGCCCGCAATGAAAAAAATGACACACTTAGTACAATGATTGATAAAAATCTATCAATTTTTGAAGGTAGTGCATGACGAAATTTTAATTCAGACGCTTAGTTATAGAAGTGAAACATGAAATTCACTGAAAAGGGATGAAAATTTGTCGATTGGAAAATTGGTAGCTCGACATGAGAGAGCATGACAGTTATCCGTCCCTCTTTACCATTGCACACTTCTTGGGCATGCTTGGGACCAACAGTTTTCAATTATTTTTTTTTAGAATTAATTTAGTTTCATTTGAATTTTAAAGCTGAGTTAACGCATTTGAAATGCAAAATCTTGACAAATGTGTGGTAAATCTATGTATAACAAGATTATTAAAAATTTAATCAGACAAGAACGCAGATCGGAGGCAGGTATTATTAATAATATTAAACAAAGATCGCAAAAACGATTATGTTACGTGGAACGAATAATGACGAGATAATGTTAGAATATATATATATATATAAATATACTAGCGGACCCAACAGACGTTGTCCTGCCCGAACGTTAGCTTGGCTGCTATTAGCTTTTAAAAATAATTTTCATTGATAAGTAGGTACCTTGTGATTAAATTTCAAAACTAAAAATTGTTTATATTCAAATATTGAATTTAAGTAGGTACCTAGGTTTATAGTTGAATTCTAAAACATTAAATAAATATTTTTTCAAATATGGCATTTTTTTGCGAACGTCAAACTCTGGTCTTCTCATCAACAGAGGGGTAAACTTATGTAGGAATACGATATTAAAAGATGCATTGAATCAATTATATTTTACCAAAAATCCAGTAAAAAGAAATAAATGGGTAGAAAATATAAGGAATTAAAGTAAACGATCTAATTGAGATCCACAAAAAACAAATGCTGTTTGTAAACATTAAAAAAAAAACTTTTTTATACACAGAAAACTACATCTTATATTTTTATTAATGCATTCTCCTCGAATGCAACTTTGGTAGATCGATGAATAAAACTTCTATGCTCCTTACGTTATTTTTACATATTTGATTGAAGATTTTAATATCTACAAACACGCACAGCGCTAAGATCTATATTTCTCTGAAACCACTCGTAAATCGGTTAAGCCGTTTAGGAGGAGTTCAGTGACATCACACGTACAGAGAAATTATATAAGAAGATATACGGTAAAGATAAATGGTAACGTAGGACGAAAACGGCAAAGAAAGAAGTGAAATGATCAGATAAACATAGTTTTCAACATCATAATATCAAATTTCAACCGCTTCGGATTGGCTGCTTAATTAAAACATCAAGTACAGCATACTTATCTTAGTCTCATGATTTAGGTACTAGTTAAGAGACAATAAAATATTGCAGCGTTGAACAATATTTTAAACAAATATTTCATGTCGATCCTGACAGAAATTAAACCCAGTTGCTCAAGCATGGAAGGTGAATGCGCCAGCCACCACACTTCGAGGCCGACTTGCACCCTCTTGATCAACTTTTTTAGGATTGTTATCGAGTTCAGAAAAATCCAGGGTTATGGTTTTATTTCACAAAAAATACTGTATTCGTCATCCTTCTGGAAAAAATACTGTATTCGTCATCCTTCTGGTCATCCTTCGTCAGCCTTCTATATTCCAGTCCGCGAAAAGCACACAATTAAAGAACATAAACAACGAGTTATATGAAAGAAGGTAGAATGTATTAGACAATGTTTTAGTATGTCCAAATATTTGCAGACTGGCTGGGTTTCCTCCCTAGGGAGTTATACATATTCAAAACATCCACATGTTCAAACATGGGCAGAATAGTGAATGTTACACAGTGTGTAAAGTGGCAACTTAAAACAACAAATGACAGGTCATAAGCTCTGTAAATGCCTAGACTTCTGTATTTCCTTCTCAAAATGTTTTCCCTCTCTGTTGAAATAAATTTGAGAATGTATTAGACTCATCTGGCGATCCATTTTCTCGTCTTACCCCTTTGGTAAAAAGGCTCGCAGTTGTATGAGTAACAGTAGCCTTAGAGGTTG
Source organism: Micrasema longulum (assembly GCF_059751315.1). Lineage (NCBI taxonomy): Eukaryota > Metazoa > Arthropoda > Insecta > Trichoptera > Brachycentridae > Micrasema > Micrasema longulum. Next base: position 607,518 of record NW_028277652.1, on the reverse strand, counting down.
TAATGCAATTATAAGTGAGGTCCCTAAAATGCGCATTTTTTTTCAAATTTAAAACCCTACTGTACTTAGGTAAAAATAATCTATTTAAATAAAACTTTTTGAAAAAATAATTAAATAAGTTATCAGGAAAGGAAAGGCAGTAAATAACTGCCTACAATGTATTTTTCAACTTCGTTTTTAAAATATGTGGGTCAATATTCGGTGGGGGGTTAAACGTTTTTTCTCACTAAGTACTGATCCATAAACGTAAAGATCTCACTTTTATTCGCGTTTGTCGCCGCTTGGCCGTCTTTATTTCAAACAAGTAAATTAAAACAAATACGCACTTTACATAAATAAGACCGTTGCAACGGCACTTTCAACCTTAAATTTAGCATATAAATACGCTGTAATGTTTATTCGGATGAAATCGGAGAACTTATTTAATTACGGTTAACCAGAAGGCGGATGGTCCATTGAATCGGGTAGTTAAGTTGCTATAAAAAAGAAAACGAATCAATTAAGAGAATTTCGGATATAATTCTGAAACACGGCATTAGATGTAGATATTTAAAAATTTCATTGAAATTTGTTTATATATTTTTTTTTTTAAAGAAAACGTAAAATACCATAGCTATTTGTACCTACCGATATAAGCGTCAATGGTTTTTATAAAATGAAATACACTACAGACCTATGATTTATTAAACATTTTTATTGTTTGACGATCTTAAACGCTATTAACAGTTATTTAGGTGTATTTAACTTATTTTTTTTTTATGAATGATTTATTCACTTTATTTATTTATACTTTTACATTGTTTGTATTCTTTTTTTTATACAGAATAATGTTCCCTCACTGGGGTGTCCCGTGCCGAGGGAAACATTTTACAAAATGTGAAACATGCCTAACAAAGTTAACAAAATAATAACTATAAAAAAAAACGTAATTAAACTAATTAACCTAATTATAATTAACATAATAAACAATAAAAAACAAAAATATTCATAAAAAACATAACCAATTTATATAGATTAATTAATAAAATTCATAAACATTGCATACATTTTACATATTTGGCATGATCCACTCATTGATCCGTGCGCAACCCACCTCCACTATCCATTTCTTAATAGCAATTTTATATTTTGAGAACTAACTAATTGTCCTTATGGATAATGGAAGTTGATTGTACACTTTAACCGAGTAGTTATATATTTGATGACTGATTATAATATTACATTTTATTATAACAGATATGAAGATGCTGAAGATAATATGGTTAAGCGTTAACTAACAATTTATATTGGGGCCATCACGCATGCGGAAATAATATTAAAACCAAGATAATTGGGAAAATGCCATAGGCACATAAATATGGAATTAAATTACAAATAGCCAGAATGATAAATGTTACACAATTTGCAAAGTGTTTACTCAACATAGCCAATGACGAATATTGAGCTCTGTAAATGCCGAGACATTCATTTTCTCAGTTTAATATCCGTTAAAAAAAAACCAATCCAAAATATATATTTACATATACAAATATATATTTATATATAAATATATGTGCGTTTAAATATATTTATATATTTATGTGTGTGTGAATATCTAAATATATCTATAAATGTGTATAAGTAAAATTGTATTTTAATAGTCTGTTCTTTCTATTAACTTGTAAAATATTATTATGTATAAAAATATGATTGCCTAACTTGGAACGGGGTATGTACCCTTGTTAGCTGGGCAAAGTGTACAAACAAGTACATAAATGATAAAAGATATGAATAAATTAATAAAAATAAAAAAGAAAACATTGTTTTTATAATTATTAGTGGCCACATACCATAAAGGACGACCGCGCTGCGAACAATCTTCAAAATTGAGACTACTTAAACCTGAAAACCAATCCCGTGGATTTAAACTAGAAGAAGATATAACATGTTTATATGCAAGGCACAAAAAGACATCTTCCACATTTAAAAAAATACACTCCTACGTAGGTACATTAATGCCCATTCTTGGTACAGACAACATAATTGACACTAAACATAACTTGCAGGGTTGACCAATTATGGCTTGCGGCCCGGATAAAACACCGCGCCTTTGAACTCGCCAAGATTTATACGTTTATTAGCGCAATTTATTTCGATATCGCTATTTGAGACCTGAAACGTATGGGAAACTCAAATTTCCTAGTAGGATATAAATTATGCAATTTTGTATGTAACGACTTTGCACGGGGACCAATCAATTTCTCCACTGATTTTTTCCGAAGGAGTCAAACTTCCGAAATTTGCTTACTGAAAATTCGATAGCATAGTTTTAGACTATAAGTATGTATATTATTATGTTTTTTAAATATTATTTATTAAGAAAACTATGTAAAAAAATGTGTGCAATCATTTTCTTTGCTGCTATTAGAAATTTTGAAGCAGAAAACGGAGACAAATTTTATAGGTTTGTGAATCAAAAAGCCTTTAGAACACACTTATTTTTCCATCAAAATTAAATTTACTTATGTCATTTTATATTCTTCTTCACATTTACCTTATTTTATTGGAAGTAATTAATTAAATAATATCTTGGTGTGGAAGTAAGAAGTTTACAAACATGGCAGACTAACCACTTATTTGTGGGAAGAATGTCTTAAAAAAGCCTCTAGTTATGAATCATTTTATTTAATTTGGATATCAATCTACTATATAGCTATATAATGAACTATAAATGGTTGAAAGATCACTTAGAGTAAGACCCAGGATCAGATCGAATATGATGCATTGATAGTAGGAAGAGAGCGGGCTGGTTTACATTCGGATCCGTTTCTCATGATGGCCACCACCCTCAAGCATGACGATAAGAATTGGTAAGGTATATAATTTTTTGAAATGGGCAGAAGTAGATACAATTGTTTAATTTTATTGTTAATATCTCCGATTGATAGAATATAATAAAAGAAACTAAAAGTCATGAATATTTTTCATATTTATGAAAATGTAAACAAAATTATTTTACCATGGTTTAATTTGCAAAGAACCTCATTCATGTTCAAATTTTACTATTTTATTAATACTAATAATGGAAATATAACTCATATTAACATTGATTTTTGAGATATCTCTGGTTAAAATTTTGGAACTAAAGTGCCTGATGACAGCTAATTCCTTTTGACAACTCGGTGTTAAATTTGTCTTATTTTGACTAATCATCGACCCATCTTTTTTCAAGCTTATATGATAAAACATGCTTTTTTTTTTACGAAATTTTAATATTTTAGGCTCGCATCATAATCATTTTTCCGTTAACGCACCTAAGGGTTCATTGAGCACTGTGATGGTACAGCAATTGCAGCGTATCGTGATAATTTTTGTTTCATGAAGGTAAGATGATCCGTCTTACGTTTTAGGTACCAGTCCAGAGACTATTAAATATTCTAGGGTGAAAACACCCCTTTAAATAAATATTTCATATCAAATCGGGAATCGAACCTGAGACCTCTTAGATGGTAGGCAAAAACGCTGATCATTACACTACGACGCCAACAGGCTCGCAGTGAACGTGTGAAAACTTAAAATCAAAAGGTGTTGGATTTGCGTGTAGTGTAAAAAGGTTCAATTTCTATTAAGTTTAGGAATTCTCTTTTTTTTTAGTTTCTTAAAATATATTTTTTTCAAGCCGATGTATATTTACAATAGCCAAACTTATTATTTTGCTCAATGTATTTTTTTTATTTTTTTTGTAAATTAAAAGAACCGTTTTTTGTTGCTAGAATTTCATCTATAAATGCGCTTTGTAGCTGCAAGAGGTTTGTTTGTTTTAGCTTTGATATTTTGTATATCAACTATAATTGTTTAGTGTCCTCGGTACGGGTGAGGTTGTTATTATTTATTATGAAAAAAAAAAAAAAAACTTGAACTAATATAATCTTCAACTTTACAAAATAGGGTCTAGATTTCCAACCATTCGTGCGTTCTGTAGCTGCAAGACGTGTTGCAATCTAGTTTCTGTATGCCACAAAAAAATGTGTTATTGGATATCAAAACTGAATCTCAACCACCAATGCGTATATGTAGCTCCAAGATGTGTTGGGGTGTTTATTCCACAGTGCCCTTGGGGTAATTTTTATGAAAATGATAAAAATAATCATAGAAAACACAGTTATGACATTGATTTCATATTAATATTTTTTTAAATTATGTATTGTTAATAAATTACATCCAATAAAGCAGAGGCGAGTCTTAATTTTTTATGGGTGATCTATAATTAATATAATTACAAAGGACCATTTTTTTTGTGGTTCTGTGAAAATCAACTCAAGCAACAATTATTTTTACAACGCGGTATACAAAGCTTTATTCTTCACTATTTTAATACAATACTTGCTAAAAACTTTAATAACAAAGACCACAAAGACATTGAGCAATAACTGTCAACACTGAGCACTAGCCGATTCATTAAAAAATTAATAATGCTAAAAACAGCCACTGCGAACGCCATATGTCCTATGTGATGAACGGTATCCTATCAATAAAAATATTTCTTTGGAAATAATGTTCAAAATACTAGTTTCCAAATTGGAAATCTTAAAATAATATTTGTAATCTGCAAGCTTGTTTTAGTACTAAAAAAGCTGACTTGGGTTTAAGATGTACAAAAAAGTGTTTTTTTTTGTATGGAGTAATAAGCTGAGATAATCGGCTAGTTTCGTCGTTCACTGAAAACGGGCTGGGCGTTGAGCGCACTTTATACATGTTTTTTTTTAGGTAGATATAAATGATGGTGGTGAATTATAATCAATAACAATTATAATCATTTACTTTCGCATAATCATATTTACTACAAAACATTATAATCGAAAGTCATATATAATGGTTAGATGTGCATAATCGCGTATTTTGACAATTCGCCACTACAAGATGGGTACTTATAAGTTTTCCAATGAACAAATATTTGATTTTCATTAAAAAAATACTTCACGAATTTTCGATCGTTTGAGTTTGCAGCTTTAGTACCTTACATTCTGGCACGAGACAATTAAACATTCAACGGTGTCGCGTGTCCGAACATGCTTTATGACTCCTTAGGGACTCACATTCCAAACTACATCATCCCAATCCACCTCCCACTGTTTGCGCTTTGACTGTGACAAATGTAATTATGTTTATCGTTACAAGGTATTTCTTGTAAATCAATCGGAGGCTTCAACTGTTTTGTAAGTTCGTGCACTTGATAAATTCCTATAAAATACAGTTGATTGTAATCCTTTTTATTACTAAGTAAAATGACAGCATTATATGGGCCATTTATTGCGTGTTTAATAATTTATTATTCAATTAAATATCGCCTCCATTTCAATAAATAAAATATTGTATTTTATTTAGCGAACATACAATAGAATTTCATAGTTTTAGAGTATACAAAATTAGACTCAATTCTAATGGACCAGTAAAGTTTGCATATAGTATTTCATGCTAAGGTAATCTATATACTTTTTTTTTTTTTTAGTACCATAATAAAATTTCAGTATTTTAAGTGGAAAAAATTTTACGAAATGTGATTTAAGAATTAAATTCAATTGAGTAATTGATTATTAGTAATTACAGGAGAAAACAAAAAAAAACCCAAAAACAATATGTTAAAAATTTATTTTAAAAGTGTCTAACTAGTATTTGCGTTGGTAAAGGAAATATTAGAAATGAAAGAACAAACTAAAAATAATTTTTAAAATAAGAAAAAAATATTTTTTTTTAATGTTGGAAAAAAAGGTTACGAGAAATTTTAAAAAAAGAATTAAAAGACAAGAAATGAACATTTATTTTAAAAAGCAATTAAATTCAATTCTTAAGCCGGGTCGTAGTCCCGTGGTAGTATTGCGGACTCGCTGGCTCCAAGGTCCGAGGTTCAAATACCACTCTACCACAACTCGATTTCCATTTTTCCAGCACAAGTTATTTACGACTTTTTGGAAATGGCCTGAAAATTTTAATATTTGAGTAAATAATAAGGACTCAAGTATAAAAAAAAACAATAAACAAAAATGAAGAACATGGCCTGCATTAAAAACATTTAAATTCTACAAAATGAGGCAATGAAGATAGTGCTCAATAAAAATATACGAGTAGATATTTATATTCAAACGTAGTAAAAATACATAAAAATATTGGCTTTCTCGCAATACGGCTAAAAATACTTTTATGTTTCTTCATGATAGATGAGGGAAAAAAATGACATTACATATTTAAATAAAAATGAACTACTTTGAACAACGTCCCTAGTTTATATGAATCAACAAATGATAAGAGAGTTGTAAAAGATTTTCTTTTTACATTAAGTCAAGGGACCAATCAGCAGAATTTACCAAATATTAAAAAATGCAAAATAATGTCATTTCATAGAACAAAACAACCAATTTCCTTCGAGTACCTATTAGAAAACTCCAAAATTGATGTAGTCAAGTCCATCAGAGATTTAGGAGTTGTTTTGGACTATAAACTGACATACAACGAGCATATAGATAATACAGTAAATAAATCACTGAAATTACTTGGCTTCATTAACAGAATATCCTCTGATTTTACTAATGTCCGTACAATCAAAACTCTTTATTGCTCAACTGTTCGCCCTCTTCTTGAATATGCCTCAGTGGTCTGGTCTCCATTCTATGTCAATCGCATAAATCACATGGAATCAGTCCAACATCGCTTGCTTCGAAAAATAGCGTGGATGCTTGGACTAGAGAGAGATAATTATTCTTATGCTGAAATAGAGTCAATGTTAAATATTTCTAGTCTACAAAAACGTAGAACTAATATTGACTCCATATATATGTTCGGCATACTAAATGGTATAATCGATGTTCCATCATTACTGGGACAAGTAAAATTCAATATTCCGACTCGTAGATTGAGAAACAATGAAGTACTGTTCATCGATCAGCATAGAACAAACTATGGCCTAAATTCTCCAATGACCCGCCTTTGTCGTATTGTTAACTTAAGACAGGATCTGGACTTTTTTGGTTTAAGTTTACAACGATTTAAACGAGCACTAAATAAATAGTCCAGATCTTGTCTCGATGTCCCTTATGTTTGTCAATGCTTCTTTCTTTTTTCTTTAAATGTTTTAAACTACTCTTTTATTGTAATATTTAAACCGTATAAATTGTATACATGGACAATTTCCGTTAATAAATAAATAAATAAATAAATAAAGAAGAAGCGAAAGAGAACTTAAGACGTCACACGCGGAGTTATTATAGAAATAAAAAACTTGTAAAGATTATAAATTTTCCAAGTTTGATTATTGTTTTTATGTTGGCCTAGTGTATTAGTCTATTAACAAATAATAAATAAGATAAACACATCTGAACTTCCTTATTGTAGCGCTTTTAAACATATGTTTTACGCAGACGGGGTATAGAAATAATAATTATACGTCTTTGGTGTAAAACTTAATCGAGTTTAAACCCGCGCTGTGCCAACGGATGTCCCGCAAGACATCGAACCCTCCCTTAACTATAGGAAATAAAATATAATGTTGTATGCTTAATACTCAATATTTATTATCAATGTGGAGTAACTTAATAAAAAATAAAAGATATGAAAAGATATTTAATATCCTGATACCTATCGAGTTTGCACCGCAAACATCATTTTAAAAATAAAATAAGTAAAAACAACTTTGTTTTCAACCACTTTTTTTTTCTACCGACCGTTTTCAAAGCTGTACAAGGTGTTATACACTTTGATAAATAAATTTTTATAAAAGCTCTTATCCAAGTTGTTTTTAATTTTTTTTTATTACAATTAATAACCATAAAGTGAGTGATTCAAATATATATTTTTTTTCTTTTTTTTCCCATACGAGGTTATTTATTCATTTATTTTTTAACGGCCGTAGCCAATTTATTTATTGAAACTTAAACATAAACATACATTGTCAATAATTTAAACATACAAAGATTCTATTTGAAATGAGAAAAATACCAATAACTCAAATATTATTCAAAAAAATTAAGAATAATTGGTTTTAGAAGTTCGATAAAGTTATAAATATTACATCTAATTTTTAGTAATCTGTGTATTTATTCCCGAGAGAGCGAATTCTCGGGAATAGACAATTAATGCGCAAATTTACAAATTTTGAAAATTTATACAAAAAATTGTATAACATAGTTAAAAGGTAATAAAATAGAAGATTACATGTTGTGATGTTCACATAAGCAAATTGTGTATGTTGTATATGTTTGTATAAATGAATTGAATTTTTAAATCTATATATATACATAATTCGTCTGTACGTGTGATGACACTGAATTTCTTTCAAACGGCTAAACCTATTAACGTGCGGTTTTCAGCGAAATGCAGATCTTTGCGCTGTACGTGTTCGTAGATATACAAATTTTCAATCGAATCTGTGAAAAAAAGAACTGAAGCATAAATATTTTTTTCATCGACCTACCAGGGTTGCATTCGACGAGAATGCATATACAAAAAACGGAAGGATGTTGTTTTTTCGTGTTTAAAAAAAGTTTGTTTTTGAATGTTTACAAACAACATTCGCTTTTTATGGATTCCAATCAGATTCTTTAAGTACATTTCTTATAATTTCTTCCCATTTATTTATTTTTATTGGATTTTTGGTAACACTAAAATAATATTAACTGACATTAAATACATTTTTGAAAATCGCATTCATGAGTAAAGTGCTCCTCTGTTGGTGAGAAAAACCGAGTTTGACATTTGCAAAAAAAATGTACATTTGAAAATAAATTATTAAATGTTTTGGAATTCTATCATAACCAAGTACCTAGGTACCTACTTATCGATGAAAAATAATTTTTCAAGGTAATAGCAAGCTAGCCAACGTTCGGGCAGGGCAACGTCTGTCGGGTCCGCTAGTATAATATATATAAACAGATACATCTTCGGTTCATTGGTTATTTTTGTAATGTCAGTAGTACCTTTTTTTATATATACAACTAAAAGAGCATATTTAACCAATATAGAAAGTAAGTAAGATTGTTGGTAAATAATGTTTTAAGTATCTCAAACTAAATACATTTACTCTCACTTTTAAAAAACAGAAAAAGTCATTAAACAGGCAGTATAGAGATAAAGAATCGACTAATTTCTTACGTGAATATGAAAGTCAACTGCTAACAGGCAGAACAGTGACTGTGTAAAGTGATCACTTAATCCAGCCGGTGACAAATCATGAGCTATGTAAATGCGTAAACTTCCACATCCTCAACAGTTTCATCTCAGTTGAAGGATATCTAATATTGAATCTTATTTAGTTACAAATAATGTTTTAAAGACAATTTGATTAATGTATGCAAATATAAATTTAGATTACTTGTTGAAAACAGAGGGTTATAAAATGAAGTCTGCGGAACAATAATTCATTATAATCGCAATCATAAATTAATTAACCCTGAAATCGATAATCCAGGACCGTATCGCAGTTAATATTAATTTTCTATAAAATTTATCGGCAATTTGAAATCTTTTAAAGTTGGCATTTCGATTTTATCCAAGCGTCCTCATGACGTGATCATTACCTTTCTACCGCTACTGTCGCTATAAATTCTTCCCCATTAATTTTGTTTCCAGGTATAAAAATACCATAAATAAAGTAATGGACGCATATATATGTTTATAAAATAATTTAGCATAAAATCCTCACGGCGCTGAATGCTACAGGATGGCACCTAAATATTCCTATAAAAAGGATGTTAATAAATTTTATACGGCATTAAGATCGTTTAGCAATATTTATTATAATGGATACATTACGCTGCTCTGTAAGTGGTGCATTTACTGATTACAAAATGTCCATCTTATTTGAAACTTCCAGTTATATACTCGTATGTGTTTAAAACATATAGTCGAAGTAATATTATTTATTAATATATTTAAACATTTGAAATATTTACGTGTTTTTCTCTCGAATATACGAGGTTGGAGACGATACGTTATATCTTGAATCATAAGTATTTGCTTTAGTCATAACTTTTGATGGAATTGCTCTTCTAAGGGCCCCATTATACTCATCATTAGCAAACCCTTTATCTGCACCTAATGGTGCATACAGAACTTCATTGTAAAGGAAAATGAAGCGTATCTCTATCATCAGTTACAAGAATGTAATACGACTAGTATAACTCTTCGGGTAAATAAAGTACGGGCGAACGTGCTAACCGGTACACCACAGGGTGAATTTTAAACTGAGAGCAAAAAGTTGAAAACACTCGTCAAGTAAGCTTATCACAAATAACTATCCCCGTGCTTTAAAACATGCTAAAAATTTAAGCGATCACAATGAACAATAATGAAAATGCTTAAGTTATCGCAGTCATAAGTCAACGCGTGTGTAAACTCTTAGTCAACGCTCATGTTGGTTTGTTTTTCGTTTTCTTAGTAAATAAATTCAGTTCATTAGCGAAAAATCAGCGTTTACAATAAAAAAATAATACAATATATTGCATTTGCAAAATAATGAGGAGTATCTATACAAAAAAGTAAAAATTAAATTTCAATTAGTATGGCGACTGCTTTTTTTGACATTTGGCTTGCCAACCGCCGGCTAAATGCAATAAATAGCATAATAAATAAATAAATAAAAATAGCCGTTTAGGAATATTTTCCATATTTACGCCGGCGAAATTTAAATATGCGATTGCGCAACAGGATTATACGTCGCGAAACGTAAATATTTTGACATATAATATTACAACAATGTTTGAGTATGTTCAAATGCTTGCAGACAGGCTGGATTTCTTCCCTAGGGAGTTATCCATATTTAAATTTATTTTAACAGAGAGAGAAAACATTTTTGAGAAGGGAATATGGAAGTTTAGGCATTTACAGCTACCAGCCAATGACAGGTCTTAAGCCCTGTAAATGCCTATACTTCAATATTCCCTTGTCAAAAATGTTTTCACTCTCTGTTGAAATAAAATTAGATATAATATTAGGTGTTCACGGATGTTCCATTGTGATCGCGAATACGATATACAACCATGGTGAGAAATTGTTATCGCGTCGCTTATTGGCACGTCAATATTTATTTGTGATTGAGCTACAGGGTTTTGAGTAGTTAGTACAAGAGTTACAAAAAGTTCGTTCGAACGGAATACAATTTTCATAATGTCAAAGTGAGATGGAGTATGAGATACGAACTAGCTTACGAAGCGAAGGCATGACACGCTAAGGGGTCAGGTTCTTTTCCACATGCGGAACTGTATTCTTTATCCGCTCGGATACAGAAGACACAATAATTACATTTGAGGTTTATTAACTTGATGCGGTTAAGTGTTTTTTTTATATTTCGCGTTGCAGGTACTTAATGATTTTTTTAAATACCTTTTTTCGTCAACCAAAAACCATCAATTTAAACCAGATGTTCACGCCAGAAATCTAATAATTTATTCTATAAGCTCCGTGCAATGGAGACTTAGGTATTCCACAAAAGTCATAACGATTATGAAAAGTTTGAATTATTGTAGGGAGAGCATGGCGCAGAGTAAGACGGCATGGCCTCTCTGCATTTGAGTGAATTAGCATGAGCGAGACAGGTAACAGGGTGCGTAGGACGAACTGGTTTTTATTCTCGCGATCAAGTCCACACCAGTTAGGAATGTTGAGTAACTGCACTAGAAACATACTGTAGTAGAGCATTCTATGCGATTGTAAAGCGACGAATACTCTCGTATCTTGTTTCCACGATATTCCGCAAAAGCGGGCTAACTCAAAAAGGCGTATTTTGAGATGGAACCAACACGCGATTCTGATAGCTGGTTACATACAGCGCTAAACCATGATGGTCGGTATGAGAATAAAAACATATTGGCATATTAAAAAAAGTTATTTAAAAGTGTTTCAAAACTCAAAAAAAAAGATTTTTTATTTATTTTTTATTCTTAATTCGAATAACCAACAACTACAATTATTTTATATAAAAAAAAAAAACATATAACAAATAAGCCAATTACAGGTTTTCACAAATAGCACCATAGTATGTTAACGAATATTCTCAAACATAAAATAAACAATCATCTAAATCCAAAAGAAAATAAAAAAACAGAAAAAAAACACTACAAATTATTTCGAAAGCAAACGCCGCACGTTATTATGTAATCATATGCGAATAATTTCGCAAATATTAATAAAAGATATATAAAGATGAAGATTTTAAAACCAAATCGTTGCTTATTTCTGTGCGGAAGAAAACAGGGGTACGTAGTAAGTAGCGAGCTCTGCACTTTGCAGAAGAAAACAACCATGTTTTTTATTTTTATAATTTTGAAACGCTCCTAAAATTGCTTCTTTCTATACCAATGTCATCTTGCTCATTCCGATCACCGTGGTTTTAAATGTGACAGGGTATAGAATACACGCTATATTAGTATTCACGCAGTTACCAAATTTCCTATTACACAAATTTCCACATTATAGGAATCATTTTCGAATTGAATAAATACTTTTTCCATAAGAATTTTTGAACAAAAATGTTTTTTTTGATCGAGATTAAAAAGAAACTGTTAATAATTTCTTATTTTTTTGATAATAATTATTGATAGCTGTGCTGTATCATTAAAAAAACGTTACAAAAAATGAAAAATTATTTATCAACCACTAGTCGAATCAATTATTAGATTATGGTTGTTACGAGTAAATACTCAAGTGGTTGTGAAGATACTCAATAATTACGGTGTAGTATTTTATACTGGTTTATTATAAACTGATGAGTTCTAAGATGTGACTGTTTACTCGGAGAGACAAATCTAGAATGACCGTGCCAGGATATGTGAGTAGGCATACAACTGTGTAGTTTTGTTTTTCTTACCAACAACATACCTACATTCCTAACAATAGTATTACCAGTTAGAATTTTCACAAAACAGGGTTTAAAAATCAATGAGCAAATTTGCTAGACTTGGTAAGGAAGATGTACCTGAGCTTTTCAAAAAACAGAAGTTCCAGCTCGTAAACCCTATTTTATGACTTACATGTGTTACTACCAGACAGTACCAAAGTAATAGTTAAAAATGGTATGTATCTATATGTATATAATACGAGAATTGTACAAAGGAAGATTTGTCAGTACCAAGGTTTAATAACAAATTAATATGGCCAAGAAACGCTTAATTTTAAAAAAATCAAGTTCCTAAACACATCGCGATTTAAAGCGTAATCTTATATTTTTATCAGGTTTACAGGCGTGAGTCTTTTCTGATTGTGTCACTTTAAACTTTGTCTTGATATCAAGTCATGTACATAGATAGATACAGTGTTTTTAATAAATAAATTTAAGGAAAAAATATTATGGAAGAACAGCCGATGTGAAATAATTTCTTGTAATTATATTACTTTTAATGCCATTTCTACGCATTTGCTGTTTTTTTTTCTTCTTTATTTTTGTCGTACGTACAGAAAAAAGTATCATTTAGTTTTTTAATATATTGAGTTTTTCTACTGACATTTCTCGGTGGAACTGCATTTTAATTATTATAATAAAAATACTCTACAGTTTTATTCCACTTTTTTTATGTATTTTTTCTTTTATAAACTTTTAACTTAATTTTTAACTATAATTGTTATAACCTTATACTTGATTTTAATTTAAATTATTTTATTTACATACTTATATAAAATCATGATTTACAACCCCTACTTGCACTTGTATATAATATAGATATTTGTTTAGTCTCCCACTAGTCTGACGATGTTGGTCACGATGAAACCCGGTCAATAGTAAATAATTTATTTAAAAAAAATAATAATAATAAAAGTGGAATAGAAACTATAAAGTATTTTCATTATTATAAATAATATGGTTGTTAAATTTACGAAAGTAACTGGTAAATATTTAAATATATCACAGTTAGAAAAAAAATACCTGCAGACAGGCTGGTCTCACATCCAAGACGGATTTTTGGTTTAGTTTATTATTTTATTTATTTTTATAAAAAAACTCGAACTGAGATAATCGCCTTTCTAAGTTTCTAATTGGCTAGATAGCGTTATAAAAAATCTCAGCGAGTAGTATATTTTGGGTCGCATTAAGACAAAATAATATATCTATAGATGCATCGTTTTGCCATCAAACGGGCTCATGGGAATATAATTTAATGTTGTTTTGTATAATACATCAAATAAATAAATATCTTTGTAAATATAAATAAAATAAAATATAAATTTGTTTTTGTTTTATTTTTTTTACAAATATCATGTCTTCCCTTTAAACGATTAAAATATCGTGTTATGGTTATGGATATTTTTTATCTAGACATAATGGAAATATAAACATGTCATGTCACTGCAATTTAAAACTGCTTAAAAATATATTGAAAAAAACAAAAAAACATAAAAAATTTGAACACATGTTTAAAATCAAAATATTTTTTTTTTCTAAATTAAGAAAAGTAATAAACATATTTTAACTGTGAATTTGTCAAATAAATATAAATCTCATTTCTCGTTCAAAACTGAAAAAGCATATGCTGTAATTGAGTTTCAGTTTTCCGAAATTGAAATGCATAATTTCTTTCGCATGACACAAAATAAATGTTTATTCAATCTGCTATGCACGACACTCTTTCCTCTATCGTTTTTGTTTAAATTATATTTACTGTTTTTCGTGTATTGATATATTTTAATTTCCCCAAATGTATTTAAAAATCAATTACAACTCATTCTATCTGGCTGCAATATACTCGCTTTTAAATTATGCATACACTTACACACACCTGAAAAGACTCTCTAACATATATTTAGATATATATACGCACACACGCATTTAAGAATGCATCATAGTTTAATACTTATGATAAATTACTAGATACTTTGCTGGTCTGTTTTTGAACCTTTGCTCAATATGTAAAGTTTCTATCATATAAAAAAATAAAATTTTGATGCAAATTAAGTTTATCATTCACATCTTAATCTGGCTCAAAAAGAACGCTTCAGGTTCGTTAATTTTATTTTTTATATCGTGTACCTTAAAAATATGTTTTGGTATCTTAATAAAGTACAACATCATATTTGATGTGCATTTTATTTAATTAGCCATATGGAAGCTAATTTATGTTATTGATATAAGTCACGAGTCGCCAGTGATCAGAGAACTGCGCGGAGCGCCATCGCCTCAAGTAACCGTTACGATAAAATAAAGCGCTTTGTAAATAATGTTCCGAGTAAATTGTACCGTCGCACGACTTCGTGTTGTGTCATGTTCCCTAGAGCAGTGGCGTGCTATGGTTGAACTGTTTAAAGTATGACTATAACAGAAATTCAATGTATCTTTTCGCACTCATTAAACAGTTTAAGAACTCATTAAGTTTTATGACTATTTCTAAGTAAAGTCAAGTTAAGTTAAACCGGTTAAGTCATAAGTGTGTTACGTACTTATTTTATATTAACTGTAAAAACTTCGTATTTCAAATTAAAAAAACATGTTTTTGTTTGTAAATATAAATATATATATATATATATATATATGCATATTTATATGCATATATATATATATTTATATGCATATATGCATATTATATATATGTGTGTGGCTTGGATCTAGTAGAGGCAATGTTAATGTCAAATCGCACTAGAGCGGTACTGTGCGGCACTGCATGGTGCGTCACAGCAGTACGAAACGTTGTTTTCACTGTTATATATTAAATGAACAGCACTATAGCTGCGCTACACTGCATGGCACTCCATCCAAAAATTTGTCGCATAGCGCTGCTAAACTGCAGCGCTGCCATAGTGCTGTTTGACCTCAAATCACAATATTATAGGAAAGTTATAAAACTTATTACCGTGTATTGAATGACATTAAATCCAACCGTTTGGAACAAACATCTTTAAATTTTTCATAAAGTTTATAAATGTATTGACATTAAAATTATTTGATCATGAAGTTTCAGTAGCGTTAAAATAAAATAAAAAAATAAGTATTTTGTAAATGCTTAAACTGTATTTTTTACTGCAATAAATCAATGTTCAATAGTTAAAAATAATTGAAAGCTAAAAAAAATAGTTAAATTTAAAAAAGTAAAACATAAATATTGTGGTTCCATTTACAGGAAAAAATAATTATTATTTAAAAATGCAACTATAACAGTTCATAAAAAAAATTTAATTCAATGCAATCAAAAATATTAAAATTGAAAGTATTTATATTGAAGGTTAATTAAAATAAAGGAAAAACAGAATAGAAAATAAATAAATAATTTACACAGACTAGACTAGACTAGACTAGACATGTATATAAATATATTTATTTATACATCAACGGTTCAAAGAACCTTATATAAAAAAAAATAATGGACAGATATAATCTCAGCAGTGCACAATAATCATGTATTACATAGTATGAAATAATAGAATAATTAAACTAAAAAAATTAGTGAACATATAATACAAAAAACAAAAAAGTAAAAAAGAAACATAACATCTCTAAATAAAAGATATCAATTACCATGAAAAAATATTTTGTTCTAAATATAAATATAACACAGTTAATTTAAAAATAACGAGATAATAATAATAATAAAAATAATACAACATTAGTTCTTAAAAAAATATAAGTTTTTTGAGCAATAAAATAAAAAAAATCTATTATTTGTAAGAAGTTGCCATTTGACAATAAATCCACTAAGGTCAATTTAAATTATAAATAAAGAAACAAAAATACAAAAAATCACGTATTACAGGAAACAAAGTAAAATTTAATAATTCATTTAAAAATAAATCCATTACTTTTCTAAAAAATAACGAGTGAAAAAACGTTTTAATTTATGAACAGAATTTGTATTGAAAATATCGAATATTTGTTCTAATTCATTTCCATACCTTTGTATCCTGGGTATAGGTGAGTGCATTTCAAAGTTGGTCCGTGAATTGTTGCAAAAAAATAATTCCTTACTTCTAGTGCACCTACCAGGTATTTAAATTTAAATTAGTTCAAGCAGAGCACGGCTGTCAATCATCGATTCCATTATTTTAAATAAGAATATATGTATATATATATACATATATTTATATTAAAAAAAATTTAAGCTGTTTATAAGTAACACATTTAAAAACTGTCTATTTTTTATTTAAATCGATAAAAAATGATATTAAAAATAATATGTGGGAAAGGTATAAAAAAATAAAAAAATATTCACGAGGACAAAAAATATATTATTATAATTTTTCTTTATAAAAACAGCCTGATTTGTTCTAAAGTTGAAAAGTTTCTCTCCGTATTGTCAATAATATATTAAAGTTAAAATTCATTTTAAAGTAAATAAACATCAAAATAATAGGATCTGGATTTATGCACGGAACCTGAAACTTTAAGCCTCTTAACTGAGATGCTTCGAAAAGAGTTTGCATACTTAGGGGAATCCCTTTAACGTTAAGCTAGGCCGCGGTCAACCGTGCTGGGGGCAATTTGCTGGCGATCACGTGACCGGGCGAATAATGGAATGGAGGCTTAGTTAAGTGAAAACCTATTCCAGATATTATCTCCGGCTACGAAATGCCCCGAGGTGAGAACCGATGGTTCTAACAACACTTCGGCACATAACTTAAGTGAGATGATCTAAACCAGCGCTAACTAAGATGCAAATATCCTGGCGAGCCTGTGTACGTACGAATAGTGCTAAAACTGGCTAACCACAATCATTATTATGCATCTACATATATGTATCACGTTATGTACATAAATACATGCTTTTGAAATGCAATATCTTGGTAAATTTAAGGTTAAACGATTTGTCGGCCGCATGATGTAATTAATTGTCAGCACGTTTGTCTACCACGTAAAAGGTCTCGGGTTCGATTCCCGATGTAGTTGATATGAAATATTGATTGAAAAGGATGTTTTCACACTAAAATATCTGATAGTTCCTAGACTGGCACCTGAAGCGTAATACTGATCATCTTACCTTCATGAAACAAAAAATATCAAGATACGCTGCGATTGGTGCACCAATGCAGTGCCCTTTGCACAATTAGGTGCTTAAAGGGAATGATGATGATGAGAACGATATATTTGAGCTTTTGTTTTTATTCATAAAAATTATAAACAAAAGTAAACCATTTTTAGGTATCGCAAAACTAATAATAAATTAAAGTTTATCGGCAAATTTCTAATACAAATAAAAAAAATAGAAAATTTTCACAAAGAATTAAGTTAATACAAATTATAAAGCAATACGAAGAATTTGAAAAAAATAGTACGATTTTTTTTTTACATTAAAAGAACAAATGATTATTTTTGAATGTTTGGAGTTTTGGTTTTAGAATTTTGCCATGAAAAAGACCATAAAAAACAGAAATATGCATATAAAAAACACAGACATATTTTTCATAAATTAAATCTTAATTCTTGTAAAATCCAAATTAAAATAAAATTAAAAATGACAATTATTCAAAAACGCACCTTGCCTACACTTTTTATTCTTTAACAATCCGCTATAAAAAATGCCAATCTTCATGTTTCAAATACCCCTTTACCTATTCTATATACTATAGGTGCACTATAATAGGATAGGTTGTGATAAGTACTATCGACAAAATCAAGAAAGAATTTCTGCGTTGTTTGGACATAAAATGCGAATGGACAGCAAAAGAAAAGCCAAAAAAATACGATGCAATTGTTGATGGATGCAGAAAACGAGGAAGACCAAGAAGGACATGGCGTGACCAGATCCATGAATTCTTAAAGGTGGACATGTCACACATCAAAAGTCGGAATAATCTGCGCGAACGTTGAGAAAGTGAGGTGTTTATTTTATAAATTTATGGCATAAATGACTATACATATTTAATACCAGGGAATTTACGAGTATAAACTACTATTACACAAGAATTTTAAGAAATTAATACTCAGCGTTCTTTGGTCAGGATAATCTCGATCTAACGTGGGTTTGCCTGTATTAAGATGGAGGTTTTTTAGGTTTTAAAGAGTAAGTAGTTTTATACTAAAATAACAGTAACGAAAAAAAACATAACAGTGCTTAGTTATAAATGCAAAGCTAATTTATTAATCATTATTATATAAATATAAAGTACGTATATGTAATGAGAATACATATTGGTATTTTTATTTGGTCTGCCTACCCTTAAGGAAAAACGTTGCGATAGTTTGTTTGTTTTTGACAAGATAGTACAGAAATCAATATAACAACACAGCTAGTGACACAACTAGGAACGAACGACCTATGCCTGTGAACTTTACAACATTTTTGACCTTTAACATTCTGTATAAAAAAACTCCCTGGAGTCACAGTGTGGTAACTTGAGGCTACCTTAGGTTAACTTAAGGTAATCTGAGGTTAGGAAATGATTGCCTAATATTCTATGTCTCTTTGCATCTTATTAAAATTTCGCGTGTGTCTTATTTTGTGATATAATTAGAGTACTTATCTTTCTTGCAAATGGAGATTCCTGGATTCCACATTCTAGGGAGTTATGGAAAATAACATTTATTGCAACAAGGGTAAACCAGACAATGACAATAAAGTTATAAGCCCCATAAATTTAATGCCCATACTTGCGTATTGCTTTTTCATAAATATTATCCATCTCTTATGGAATATATAGTTGAACGTAGTTATGCAGAAAGCAGCCAGCCATAGAAAAGTGAAACTAAGATAAAAGCACTTTTGTGGAAAGAGTGAATAATCAAATTTACCCAACAGTTGGAATATTTTTGACTTTAACAAATGATAAACAATGAAAACATTTGTTTTTTTTATATAAAAAACAAGAATCTCATCATGTATTTGACAAGTTTTAAAGATTTTTAAAGAACTGTTAGATTTTTCTAGTGCTTAGGGGGTTTTCTGCACATTGAAAAATGCCGTTTTTTTTATCGATACCATTTTCAGAAGGTGATTAAAATAGTTTTTTGTATGAAAGCAGTCTGTCTGTTTTTAGCAGAAAATAGAATTGACCTTACTGCACCCGATAACATCAATATCTTATTTTATTTATTTATTTATTTCATTAGGTAAACAAACAGTATGTACACATATATTGCCAATTTCTTTGTATATAGTGTAAGAAACTCATGCACACACCAAAAAAATTATTTACACTTAATACAATAATTTTAATTATGTTCAATATAATAAATGTAAAAGAAACGAAATGAAAAAATATTTATAAAATAATAATGTTAAATGTCTGCTTCTCTCAAAATTTCTATAATTTTTGACCTAAATTTACATCTTATTTTTCTTAAATTGTGGACTGGTTGCTTTCTGCATTACTGCGCCAAATTATGATAAGGTTTACTCAGTTGAAACCTTTATGAATGAAAAGTAACAGATATAAATATATTTTTATAAGAGGTTGTATAGTTTATTATACAAATCAAATAAGAGTGATACTTAAATCAAATAATTTGGAAGAACCAATTCTCAGTTTCACCGCTTTCGAGACTGGTCAAGAAACAATATTTTTTGAGACCGTTCACTGGTTATTCCGAATTCACGGACTTAGGTTTCACTCGTCTTTTATTTATATAATAAATTACAAAAAGTTTCCACCATTAAAAAAAAAACAATCTTAAATGGGTTTTCGCCTCTATTACTAAAAATATTTAAAGGAAATGAAGGCATCCCTTTCATTACCACACACACCGCAACATTTTGATCTCCGTCAGAGGATAAAGCATGAAGTGATTCGGTCAAGTTGGTCAGCCACACATTAATCATTTAGTCCCACGCACCGCTTTTAACAAAATGGCGAACGGGCAAGATTTTAAATTGGTAAGAGAACGATTTGTTCGTCTGTCAGTAAATAGTAATGCGCATAACTGACTGAAGAAAATAATCGAATGTTTCACCGGTACTTATTGAATAATGTTAAAATCTACTGAGTAGTAAGCACAGGGGTTTACAAAATGTTTGATCATTTGTATTTGAAACGAACGAAGGCAAAATGCAGCTTTGGTCGTGTTAGAGTGAGATAATTGTATCGGGTATGAACGAACTTACAAAACGATGGGGATGGCTTGACTTGCTAAGATTGCTAAGGAGTCCGGTGAGAAGTAATAATTTATTGAAAAATATCGAGTATAAAGAATAATGAATCATCATCAAAATATCTTGTCGTTTATTTAATAGAATATAATAGAGAAGATTTACGTAATCTTACAAAATTTTATATAAAATAAGAGCTATTAAAAAGAAAAAGTCGATCATCGCCATAGATTTTTAATTTAGTTTTTTAACAAAAGAATATCAGAACAATCTTTATTTAATACAAACATGCGTGTTACTATCTGTTTAATGCGCATTGTATCATACTATTTATTTAACACTTTATACACATTTACAATTTATATACATATAAGGGCGGGCATATTGCCTTGAGGCAATTTTTTCCTACCTATCCAAACCGTTCAGCTTGAGAAAATTACAAGTACATGGACAAATTGAATCTTACGACTTCATATAAAATTAAAAACAATGATTAAGAAAATAAAGATATAAAAAAATAACACTATACTATGAAGAGAGGAGAGGGGATGGAAAAGAAAGAAGAAGGATAAACAAACAACTTAAATACTTAGAAAGTGACATTTCAATCTTTACTTAAATGTAAATAAAAAGGGGCGTCTCTAACATTTGTTGGTAGGTTATCCCACAATTGACCAGCTACTACTGTGAAAGGGTATTAATAATAATAATTACTTCACTTTTTCTCATTTTTATCTTGATACCTCCATAATCCAGCCATTTTATGATTCTAAATTTACAACTAGTAAATGGCCGTAAAATTAGCAACAACAACAACAACAAACCATCACGCCGTTTCCCCGTAGGGGTAGGCAGAGAGGATAGAACGCCATAACACTCTATCTTGGCATACAGACCTCGCTTCCTCTACATTCATACATCTTCTTATGCACGCACGCCGATTATTCCTACTTTTGACATGTCCATCTTCAAGTATTTGATGGACTTGATCGTGCCATGTCTTTCTCGGTCTTCCTCGTTTTTTGCATCCATCAACATTTGCATCGTAGATCCTTTCGGCCGTTCTTTCGCTGTCCATTCGCTCTACATGTCCAAACCAACGCAGCACCCCTTTCTTAATTCTGTTAATAATGCATGTCTCAGCCTTACACACTTCACGGATCTCGACATTTGTGCACCTATCATACATCGTTTTACCACACATTCGCCTGAGGGATCGCATTTCGACAGCATTTAACCTACTTTCATCATTATTTTTCCAATTCCATACTTCGCTCCCATACATAAGAGTTGGCACTAGAACTCCGTCGTGAACTGCTAGTTTAGCCTCCTGCGATAAACATTTGTTTGCCAAAGTAGAGTTTAGTGCACCATTCACCCTGTTCCCGGCACTCACCCTCCTTTCAATATCTTTATCGGCCTTTCCGTCCCTAGTAAACATACTTCCCAGGTACACAAATTCTTCTACCTGATTCAGAATATCTCCGTTCACGCTGATCTCACATTTAGTTATATTTTCATCCCTTTCAAAAACCATCACTTTCGATTTATCAACATTCATAAGCAATTTTCTTGGAAATTTTTTGTCATTTTTATTCCCTCACTTTCTTTCAGTAATTTTTTTCTTTCACACACACCTTATTTAACTCTTTTCTTACATTCAATATATACACTTTAAAAATTAGAAAGTAAATAAATTAATAGAGATCACAAATAAAAAAATTTGGAACAAAATATAAAACTAACGGCTAATAGAAGCCATGTTTGGTGCAATTTTTAAAAATGCTTAATTATTTTGGAGCTAGAGTTGAAGAAAGGAGGAAGGAAAGGAAAGAAGTGTTAATTTACTTAAGAGTGAATTTTTTAAATTAAACAAAATAAATAATTTATTAACGATTTAGTTTAATAATAAATATCTTAAAGGTTACAAATCGAACAAGTTACTTTCAAAAGCATTCGAATTATTCGATTGTCATAAACAGTTTTGCGTATCACTATCTGTCAGTCATGGGCCGACTTGCCGACCAGCGACAAGCCCCAGCCGGAGCCGCTGGCAAGTTCGGCAGATCGGCAGCCAGGAATAGAGCCTCGAAGCCATAATATTCTGATGATAAATAATACCCTTGTAAGAGATTCCAATCGATCAGTTACAATTTTCGCGGCAATAAACAGCCAATAAGTGCAGAGTCGAACCAAGTACCGACAATTAGGGTAAATCAACCTTGTTTTGAGTATGTTTACATTAATATAAATCTCAGTAACAGATTTCTCTATAAATCATAAATAAAACATTAAAATATGTTTTTAGACTGACGCTGGATTCCACCTCGTAAGGAGTATATGTAGATTGAAGTACTTCGCAATAGAGATAGATAATAATTTATCTTATTCCTGTATGGTTAATAAAACAAAGTGTTTTTAGTCATTGTTTCAACCAGAAAATAATAGATAAGACCTAGGATTTAATATTCAAAGGTATATCTTGGTTGCATAATATAACAATTCGGTTCTTCTAAAATTATCTCAGACTTATTTTCTTGGTGGACAAAATACACCGTATAAATCACGATAAACAGTAGTCCCCGGTAAATATTTGAATTGTTTTGAAAATATTTTTAATTCCAACCCTGAATCATACAAGGTTCGAGTACGTTGGTTGATTTAAAAAAAAAAATTAAAAAATTATCATATGAAATCTAACAAACAATATCTTAGAAACTAGACCCACGGGGAAAAAAATAAAAAAGTCAGAGAACTGCAATAGGATTTATTTCCGAATTTATTTTTTAAGATAAAATATTTTTATTTTATTAAAATCTAGACAAATATAAAAGGAAGTACAAGAAGCAATCGAAAATGACAGATTTTTTAACAGAGATAAAGAATCTATATTAGAAAAGAATTTGAAAATCTAGGTGTTTACAGATATTTTACAGGCGTAATATGAATAATGTATCGATCTGTATTTAATAAATTTATCATCTCTGTTTTCATTTGTACGCTCACAAAAATGTAACTTATATCTTCATCCGGCCCTTATTTTGTGTAACCTGTGGAAATTATATGATAAAATAAAGGATAATATTCGAACCTGTAATTACAAAGTTGAATAAGGTAGTGTT
This sequence comes from Micrasema longulum, assembly GCF_059751315.1. NCBI lineage: Eukaryota > Metazoa > Arthropoda > Insecta > Trichoptera > Brachycentridae > Micrasema > Micrasema longulum. The sequence goes on along the minus strand of NW_028277652.1, from coordinate 583,430 downwards.
CTGATAAGCATTTTACAGACTGTTTTATATTAATAAATGCTTTCTCTTTAGCCCGTAATGCGCCAGATCTTTATTGATAATTTATAGCGGTGTTCACACTTAGCATTTACTAGCTTTAGGCGGCTGATTCAAAAGATAACAATCTGTTCATCACACGGTAGTAATTTTTATGTCTCCGGGATAAAATTACCATGTTTGAAAATAAAATAAAGCTACTTTAAAAAGAACAGTAAATTTGTAAATAATAAGACAAGTCTCTCCAAATTTTTGGATGCAAAAAGGAGTTATTTTGAGAAAAAAATATGGAATCCAAGGCATTTACTGGGATTATGTAATTGAATGGTTAAAATGTTACACTTTATTAGATTATTTTTGTGTACGTTTATACTCTCGCTAATAGATTTTTAAAAAAATTTACCCGAACATATCGGTTCCTTGGAACAGGCATTGCCCAATTAATAGTAACATATAGACCCGTACGTTATCTGTTATACCATACTGCTGCGCTGGTTTGATTTATCTTTGATGCAATATCTATGAATAATTTTGCGTGTGTGATTGTTTGAAATACATGTAGATAAATAAATAAACTCTCAAAGGATTTGATTAAGATTGGCAGATATCTCAAAAGAGGTAGATAACCATTTTGTTAAGAGTAAATGCGAGTAAACGCACTAGCAGGCTTTACGACCAGTTGTTATTTGGTTCATAAACTTGATGATGACCCCAAAGTAATATAATGAAGCACGTGCCTTTTGCTGTATATAGCCTGGTTTACAATGAGCAAGGCCAAACATAAACAACATCCACCACAGATAAATAATTTGTGTAATTCGAGCGATTATTACTCATAACGCCACGCCATCTTAAAAAATGGCACCTTAATCAGATTTTTGTGTTGGGTGTTAATACAACGCACTTTTATAACAACAAAAAACTTAACGAAATCACATATTTTTTGAAATAACCAAATAAAGTGATGATTAATTAAAACTAATAATTATAATGATAAACTTAATGCTTTTCTTAAATAAGACGTTTATTTTTAATTTAGAATCCTTGACTTGGATTTTAAGTTAGATTTTGGAAATGCATCTTAAAAATAATACAAGTGACACTACAAAAAAAAAAGGACCGTGTCACTATTTTTATAAATGTGCCATAAATTATCTCTGTTAATTTTTTTTCAAATTTAAAAATGAGCTCCGAAAGTAAAAATGGTGAATGTTGTACGTCATTCAAAGATAATTTTCTGCTCTACAAGAGATTGTATATCATTTAACGTTACAAACTTTATTTTATTTGATTACAAACCTTAAAATGGAATGTAAAGTAGATGATCGTAAGCATTTTTGGCAACTCCTTCTGTTGGCGTTCAATCGAGGGAATAAAACTGACAAAGCTGCTTGCGATATTTGCGCATTGCATGGAAAAGATGCTATGAATACATTATTGACAAATGTGATGGATTTTTTTGTTTTTGCATCCTCTTAATTTGGAAAAAAACGTACACAACGTATGTTGTTAGCTAACTGTGAAACTGGGGTAGCAGTTCGATTCCTATCGGTTGCTAGAAAAGTTCAGAGAAAGATTTTTTATCAATTGTTCTGAGTATTGTGTTGTATTTTTCATAGCTTCCTTTTATATCCTATTTCCCAACTGCTTAAAAAAAATTTTTTAAATCTGTGTATGTTTGAAAAGTTTTTTTTCGTTTGTTTTAATTATTTTAATACTAATTTGTTTCAACTTAACAGCGTGAGCAGATTTTTTTAAAGTGCATCTGTTGGGCAACTTAATTGTTTTCATAAATGTAATGCTAAAGTTTTTCCGTGAAAACAATTTGTTTATATCGCTTATAACTGGACTTTTCAGAATCGAAACGTATAACTGCATAAAAATGTTCTACGGGCTGAACGTAAATTTCCTTTGCATAAATGGGTAGTCCATAGAGCTTCCAAGTCCCCGTCGTTAATACGGGAAAAACATATTTCAATATGTCAATGCAATACGTCGGCCCAACTGTACGGCCGCCATATTGGAAAATCTGGGCACCGGAAGCAGGTTATGTGCTGAAAACTAGTCCTAACGATTACGTTTACACGGTGGAAGTTTTAGAAAATAATATTTAATATATGGAAAAATATGTACCCATTCAGAGAAGTTATTTGAATATTTTAATATTTTCCTACATACGAAATGCCCCATTGTGTTTTATTTAGCATAGATCCATAGAAAGCAGGGTATAAAGGAAAATTCAATCACTACATAATAATCAACATTTTTAAAATGAAAAAAGTATTTATTTCATGAATTCATTAAAAATTGGTGGATATTTAAACAATGATACAGATTACTATAGTGATGTAGCACTTTTTTCAACATTTCTAAAGTAAAAAACGTCTATGAAATACTCTCCAGAAAAAAAAATCTGCTAATTATTATTAGTAGCATACAAAATATTTTTAGTTTGTAATTTTTAATTCTCACAAAAATTCATTCCATTCATTTCATTTGGGTCATTCCATTGGCCACGCCCCTTATACGTCACGATTCATGTTTAAATTTATTTCAACAGAGAGGGAAAACATTTTTGAGAAGGGAATATGGAAGTCTAGGCATTTACAGGGCTTATGACCAGTCTTTGGCTGGTTAAACAGGTACTGATTACAATATGTAAATATGTGTGGTTGGATAATAATATATTGGAAGATCATCTACGTACGTAAAATTTACAAAAAAATCACATTTATCAGTCACGTGAAAGTTGATTGAAAACTTTTATACTACAAATATCAAAAGCATTAACTTTGCTGTCAAACATTTTACTAGATGTTAATTAATATTTGTACATAACTACTTACCGACTTATCTTTGTCTACCGGTTTCAAGACATAACCGTTTCTCCGTCAGATATTAAACTCACACCCCTCTCTTTATCTCCTCCCTCTTTTTTCAACTATTTCTTCCATAACATAATGTGAAAGAAATATGCGAAAACCATGCAAAACATGAAAGACCATTAAAGAACATGCAAAATCCCCATGGGGTTTTGTATTGTATTTCTAAGGGATAACTTTACCACAAAATTTATTTAAAATATTTATGATAGCTTTATACAAGGACAAACATGTTTGTTAATGGACTGAATAAGGTTTTGACTAAAAGCAATGAATAAATTTTTAAATTGGCACAGTAACATTTAAAAAATATATTTAACTGTATTTTTGATAAGATGTTTTTATTTCAATTACACCTCAGTATTCTTTATAAATTCCTATTTTATATTTTTTTTTTTTTAAACATAGTTAAAATTAGTTAAAATTGTTTTGGCATCATCCGATGTTAAAACATATTTAACAAAAAATATCTCGCCTTAACTTTATTCCTGGCTTGTCGTGACATTAAACAAAAAAGCTCTGTTCACTGTGACATTGAAATACATAAATTTGTACGTTTTAATTTTAACATGTAAAGTGAATGAAAAGAGAATATTCGACTTAAAATATATACAATGCGTATGTTGATGAATATAGTAATACGGAAAAAACCAAAAAAGACATTGTAATAAATCAAATTCAACAAATATGGACAAAATAAAAGACTTAAGTCATAATAATCGGCGTGCATGCACAATAAGATAGACGAATACAGAGGAAACAAGTCGCTATTCAAAAAAAATAAATAAGGTTCTATTATCTCTACTTTTTAAACCACAAAAAAAATATTGTCAACAGTAATAAAAGCTATTAAATGCTAATTTAAAAATAGAAGTACACGTGCATTTAGTAAAATAAAAACATCGTGCAGCGTATCAACTAAATATGCAGCCATGTTTGCGTTGACCGATCAATCTATTTTTCACCTTTCAAACCACAATTAACAACGTTCCTGGAATAAATGATGATATATTGGACGTATAAATTATGAGGATTTGAATTTTCAAAAAGATGGTGTAATTGGACATTAAATTTAGTGTATTAATCCCAAACTCTTAGGATTTCTGGTTGTGTATGTGAAAAATGCGTTGCGTTAAAATACGAATAACATATGTCACAAAACAATTTTTTACACGTCTTTCTAAAAAAATACGTTTCATATTATTTAAATTAAATTAAAAATAATGCAGAAATCAACCGATAGAAACGTTTAATTCATGTTTGAAAAACAGACTCTTAAGCGCATACATGTAAAAACTAGATAAACAAAATAAGATGTTAGGTATTTATATATTAAAATAGGAAAAAAATAAATGACAACCACAACGCATGGATAAAATATTGGGCTTTAGACGGAGTAGGTGAGGAAGTTATAAAATGTATTTTAATCAGTATTACTCTTTTTTTTAAATATATATTTTACCTAAAAATACAATTTAACAACTTTAATAATTTAATAAAACCGTAGAAAAATGTTGCTTTCTTATAAATTTTATGAACATTTTGGTACAGAAAAATTACTGTATTTTTAAACACAGTGATGAGCATGGGTTATCTTAACTCAGAAGAATAAACTATTTGAGAGAGACAATCTACCGTCAATATTTTATGTAGACGAGAACAAAATATTTTGTCGACAAAATATAAGCCATTTTATATTTATTTTAAATAGTCTTGTTTACATCCCGTGAGACAAATATTACGTATTACATTACCGCACCATGCTTGTACGTAATGTTGTTTGGAGCGCACTCTGTGGACATGACGTGTGACGTCAAATTGACATGATGCCATCTGCGAGCCGTTTTGGAGATTTATGATAGTTACAAAACACGAAAATTATTGATGGAACCTGTTTTTTTTTTGCAATATTGCATTATCATAAGAATCGCATTGATTTAAAAATAAAATAAGTTTTTTTCGATTTGTGAAAATACCCGTTTATTTTATTATGAAAATTATTTGACATGCATTAAAAAGGGATGGAAAATACTTTTGATTGAGGGATATGAAAATGCTATTACCTGTCATTAGTTAAGTTAGTATAACTTTACCCATATCGAAGGACTTGTAAAATAGTTTTAGGTTTTACATACATTTGTTGCAACGCAGAGGAAAAACATTTTAAAAATGGAAGTAAAGGCATTTACAGGACTTGGGTTGAAATAAAAGCAGAATGGTGAACATACGCAATTTGTAAAGTGGCCTCTTAAACCAGCCAATGTCATGCCATAAGCCCTGTAAATGCCTAGTCTTTCAAATTCTTCTCTCAAAAATATTTTCCCTTTCTGTTGCAATAAATTTAATTCAAAATAACTCCCTTGTGATGAAAACAGTATGTTTAGAAACATTTGGACATGCTGAAGGCATGTTAGTTTTTAGTTATTCAAAATAATACGTTCTGTCAAAATGGAGTTGCATCTCTAGCTAGCACGTCCATGACCAGGTGAGCGTCATGGAATTGACCGATGATTGCCAATTTATCTCTCCAGCCCCTTTCATCCTCTTGCACAATATAAATGGATGGTTTAAATCTTCCGCTCGATTATATTAACTACCCGAACCGATATACAGCGCCGGGGATGCAAGCAACATAGAGAAGCGCAAATTGTAAACACTCGCGTTTTATTTAAACTGCATAACGGGTTGTTTGTTTTGTGAAAATTCTGGTATGCCTTAACAATTGAACAATCGGTTTTGTGAGTGAAAAAAAAGAATCTGGACGAGTGTTTTAGGCTCAAAACGGTAATGCGTTCACCTTCAATGTTTAAAGGTGAATTAAAAAAAATCAGCAGATGTAAGAAAAGGTGTATTGACATTCAAACATAGATAACATGAAAAATGTTGCACAATTTGAAAGCGAATAAGTAAGTACCTAGATGATTTTTTTAAATAAAGAATACATATTTGCGTTCTTATATTACAACAGAGATGAAAAACATTTTAGAGAAGGTAATATAGAAGTCTAGGCATCTACAGAGCATCTACATGAAGAAGTATAGAAATTTAAAAAGATATAAATTTTTAGGCGTTGCCTAGTGTGCAGGTGAAAAAAATCAATTAGATAAATCTCACCCGCATAAATAAAAGTTGCAGCTCTTTTACTTCACAAACATCAACTGATGAAATAATTGAAAAGATATAGATGTTTACATAATGGCAGAATGGTGAATATTACACGGTGTGTAAAGTGGCCACCTTAACCAGCCAATGACAGATCATAGGTCCTGTAGATGCCTAGACTTCTATATTACCCTCTCCAAAACATTTTTTAATTCATTATTCTAAGCCTGCATATTTTATTTGATAACGAAACGGTAATAAAAAGACCAAAAGAAAGTTTTTATTGACCCACACATTTAATGAAACTAATTCAACTAGAAAATCTAATATTCTGTCATTTTTTCATAAAGTCTTTATTTAATCAAATATACGTACTATTACAATATTCATACATTATAAAGAAAACAAAGTATAAAAATATATTATTTTGTCCCGATAAACTATTCAATAACAGTTTTTCATCGGGTTCTCAGACATCATAAATTAACAGACATTAATAATCAAATAAAAAGAGTAAAGACATAATGCTTTATTTGTTTAAAATAACAAACATAAAAAATAGTTTAAAGAAATGTATTTTTTTCTTTTTAAAGTAAGAAAATAAAGTAAAATAATACATTCAAAATTAAAGAAGAGCAATTTACTTGAATATATTTTAAATATAAGAAAAAAATTAAACAAAAAATTAAACATATATACAAATAGTGTGTGCTCATAAATGTTTTCAAAACAAAATAAAAAATAAAACAAATTAAATCAAAAATTTCGATTTATATCTACAGAAAAAATAATAAGAAACGTGAAATAAGAAATGATCGGGTTAATGAAAGGGCTTGAAAAATAACACATTTTTTTAAATCAACTCCTTTTGAACATGTGCGCAGGCAACAATATTTTGACTTTGTCAAACATTTTGTCCACCATGAATAGATTTTACCTTCTGGGGAGTTATTAAGATCGGCATATTGTAACAAAGACAAAAAATATTTATGAGAAGGAAATATGAAAAGTCTAAACGTTAACTTTTATTTGCGGGTTTAAGTAGCCATTTTACACTCTATGTGACAATCACTATTTTGCCTATATTTGAAGATCCATTTTATTTTCAATGGTTCCAAGTGTGGATCTTCAATCCTTTTTGATGTAGGTGAGATTTATCTGATTGAAATATTTCACCTAGATACCTACATAATAGGCAACGCCCGAAAATACTTTTTAACAAGCTTTCTTGGAAAGATTTTATGAAAAGGATAAACCATCATTTACTTGGGAAAATAAAAAAACAAGAAAAATAATGTTTTCATTAATGCCCGTACAGTCGTTAGCGCGTTTGCTCACCGTGCAAAATGTCTCAGGCACGTAAAGCGACTGATTCTATTGGTGTAAAAATACAATGCCTTGCGCACAATATGGTGCTGATATATATTCATAAAAATGAAATTACTCGCGCAATCCTTTAAAAAATATGAAAAAAACAAATGTTTTTTAGAGATAAACATATTGACAAAAATTTCCGTCTGATACAAAGTAAGAAAATCATACAATTTCCCAATTAAAACATTGTCCTTTCAAAATCGCGCTATTAATATTATAAAATAAATCATCTTTAGATAAAAACCATTTTTAAAAGTGATTCTGATAAAAAAATTGCTAATCCAAAATATGTATTTACCTTGATTAAGAAGCTTGTTTAGCTTTGAAACCCGTAGGTAGAAAAAAAAATACAAACAAAGTTGTTTCATATTTATTTTATTATACTGAATAACCACAAAGTTAGTCAAATATATATAATTTTTTTAATCTTTTATTTACTTTTAAAAAACCTCATTATTTATTTTTATAATTGCTTACATTTTCAATTAATTATTTGAAATTAATTTTTATTTTTTACTTTTATTTATATTTTTCTACGATTAATGTACATTTCTTGAAATTTTAACTTAGTTAAGTCAAAATTTCAAGAAATGTAACCTGCTAAACGAAAAGTTATTCATTGTTAGTTATGAATGTACAAATTTAATAAAAAAAAAATGTCAGAAATATAATTTTTTATATCACGTTATATATTTATTTGAGCGATTTTGAAAAAAAGCGTTTTAAAATAGCAAAATTGGATGGTTTGCTTATTTTAAATCAGACCATAATCTTTACATTGAAAGAATAAAAAATTTAAAATATCTAATTTACTGTCGAAATATTTTAAGACATTTGATTCAAAAGCTCGACATTCTTAATTGGTAAATTTTAAAGTCTAATGCTTATCTCAGCAATGGATACAAATTACGTTTTAAAATATTTCGATTAGTTAAGCTTTTACGATTTTTAATTCGTGTAGGAATATTCCAAGTCGTTGTTTAGTTATATAACTCACACTGTAGTTGTCGCGTCAACACAATATTAATCACGAAACCACTTGGATTTCCAATTTGCAATGTGACAGATTATTAACTATGCTCTACGCTTAATTAATAAATCCATCAACATTGTTGCACTTTCATATTATATAAATTAAATATGTTTACATTTTTTAAAATTTACTAAAAATCAGTAACAAGCATACAAATGTACATTTTACTTTTAAAAACTACACATTTTATGTAATAAACGTATCAATTCGAAAGATTTTACAAAAAATATGAAACTTGTTACGGAATGATAAAAAAATAGGTTTATTCAATTACGATATGCGTTTAAAAAACAAATAAAGCCGTTAAACAAACGAAATAATATTATTAATATTTAAAGCATTAATTTTGTGGTCAAATATTTAACTAAGTGTTATTTAATATTTGTATTTAACTAAGTGCCGATTTTTCTATGTCTACCGGTTTCGAGACGCACTCGTATCTTTGTCAGGACACCAATTAAACCATCATGCAAAACCTACTTTACACTTTCACCATATTTGTTGCACAAAAATATAAAACCAACACTACATGTATTTTTTTAAGCACGTACACTGATTAGGACAAACATGCACTGATTAGATTATGAAAATATTTTATGTTGTTTGAAAAATTGTTACAAAAAAGGAGAGAGGATGAAAGGAGGAGCTTGTGTTTACTGAGTTTAGGGTTAAGGGTGACCAGTAAAATGGAACATAGTATAATGGGCCATATTGAAAGGTTGTTTGATTATTGATCAATTGAAAATAATTTTTTAAAGCCTTTTGGGAAATATTTCCATGTTATTTACTTTAAACCGTTTAATATTTAATAATGACTTTAATAAAAATCAAGAGTTAAAATCTTACATTCAAATATACCGGTAGACATAAAAAGTCGGTAAGTGGATATATACAAATATTTAATAACATTTAGTCAAACGAAATAATTTTCAGGTATAAGGCATGAAAAGATTTTATATGTCACCGTTAAGGACAAAGTCCAATGTCCTGGAAAATAATACATTATTTTACATATATTAAATTATTTTATTTTAATTCTTGTGGTTTTTTACATTAATTTTTTTAAAGTGATTAAAATTTACATATGTACATAAATTAATTGTTTACATCATAATGTACTTATCTTTATAAAAGCCTCATGGGCGTTTATGCAAAAGTAAAAACATCTTTCAGTAAATGACCAAAGCTTACTAAAACTATTTTTGACAATAAGATAATATATTTTCCGATTTTATATGATCATTATAATACGTACAAAATTTTTCTCGTTTCAACCGTCCTGCAAATATGTTTTTTCCCAAATAAATAAAACGGCATGTACGTTACTCACTATCTCTGTTATTAGTACCGAGACCACACCTTGTCAGAAGTGGAGAGAATTTATTCTAATTTTATTCTGAATCTAAAGTAAAGGGATGACATTCATAAATGGAAACAGCATTTTATACTTTCCGTATCTACAATTCACCTTTTATAATACGTTTCTATATAATACGAAACGAGTATTTTGGTCGTTACCAAGAATCTACCTTTTTACTTTCAAAACCAAAGCATACATAGGTACACTTGCTTTTTTTTTATCAAACTTAACGGAAAAAAATACATGCAATTTGGTGTACATGCAAAAATATATACAAATCTATGAAGAGACTTGTTAAAGAAAATACCAAACGAAATTTTAACCTTAAGAAACTACATATAAATGTACTAATTTAAAAGTTTTTTGAAGCAAAAATTTCCACCAGAAAAAGTTTAAAAAAAATAAAATGAATAAACTGATGTTTGGGTTTTAAGGATACATATTATAAAATACAAATGTTTCAGGCGTTTCTTAAAAGTTGTCAAGGAAGATACGTTTTTTCTTGTGTATCTAATTCTCAGATGAGTATTATTATAAAGTAAATACTTAATTAAGTTGACTGTTGATGTCTTGTTTATCAATCTTTACAATATTTCTACTGTAGGTCTTTTGTCTTTTCTATGTAAAAAACAGAATATAAATTTATAATTTATTCTCAGGAATACACATCTAGCTATATTTGTGTAAGCATAAGAATTATATCGTAATTTTGAAAGCACTATTTGTGGAAAAAATTAATCGGTGGTAGAACTAATTTGAATAGTAATCTTTTCTTAAATTATGTGTTGGTTAAAAATAGTAATATGAACAAATAATCGGTTGATAAATCAAAAATATATCACAGAATTAATAGTCTGAAATAAACCCAGTGACCTACATACATGTGAAAGTGTACGGCGCTAAGAATGTATATTTGTAAATATTTCAATACAGGACCAACGAAACAAAGACGTGAGGTAAGACTTAAATAATGCTTTGGCTACTCTTGTTATATGCTGGGTGATTTATAAAGCTTAATCAGCCCTTAGTATGAACGTTCGCGTGACTCGCCATCGGAACTGAACTAAACAAATGTTACCTGAAATATGAGCGTCAGGGGTGAGTTTTTTTCATGAATGTTATCATGTATGATTGTACACGTCACTGAAAGGATTTGTGTGCTTTTTCATGAACATTTTACATATTTTACAAGCTCATTCATTATGTAAGCATGCTAATAATGATTCGATGGATTTTTAGATTAAAAATATGAAAAAGATATTTCATTCGTTGTCCTCAAATCAAATACCCCTATTTGGGAATATTCAAAAGAAATACTGTAAAATAATGATTTTTTATTTAGGCCTGTAACTTTGAACGATAAACGAGTAAATAACGTGTGTTGTAAAAATGGAAATCGAGTTGCGGTAGAGTGGGATTTGAACCTGGGACCTTTGATCCGTGAGTCCACAATACTACCACGGGACCACAACCCGGTTGCATATATATAATATATATGCTTAACTACGCCATACAGTATTTTTCAACGCTCATTTTGTTCATACTTTATACATTTTTTTAAATTTATTTGTTTAAATACTTAAATTTTGATTTTTCTTTTGTCATTTTTTTTAAATTAGATTGTAACGCACCATATTTTGAATAAAAAAAAAGCACATCTTCAAATGATGAAATTTTCATCAAAATGCATGGTTAAAACTAATGACAAGGTAAACAATTTTATTTTTGCAATTACAGATTTGAATTATATGCACAGTTATGTGTATTTTTTTATTTTTTTATTTATTGGTTATTTTAATGTTTGAACAATGAACAGATGTTTTCATTTCAAGTTCTAGAAATTGTCTGTATTTAGGCAGGACCTATTTGATAACATTAGTTTATTCATTGAATGGTGCAAACCATTTAAATCAAGCTAATAGTTTTATAAATTCAAACATAAATATAAATCGATGTGCCCTTGAGGTGATTTTCACAAAAAAGCGCTGAATAAATTATCCAAATATAAACATTAAAAATATTTGTAGAAACTGTAATTTAACCCGTGTTTTCCAAAGAAATAAATACTTTTATTACAAATATTTAAAGGCCTTTCTTCTGCAAAACAGTCATTACAAGAAAAAAAAATCTCTCTAAGAACGGCCTACAGCACATTTTTTTAAAGCTATTATTTTACGTACGATAATATTACATCAACAGATGTTTTTTACAAAGTTGCATTTACCGTCGATTAAAGTACGCATTGAAAATAATAAATCTATATGAAACATAAATAAGACTGATCATCTTATTTTCATTTAACAAAAAACAAATCAAGATACGCTTTGATTGGCAGATCAATGCAATGCCCTATGCACCATAAGCTACGGAAAGATAATGATGATGATGAAATATCAATCCAGAAGTATCGCAATTAAAAAATATTTCTTAAATCTTTTTGATATTGATAATTATTAATGTTGTTTACATAAAATGGTGTTTTATGTTTATTATCCAATTATGTTTTCTTTTTATTTCGGATGTTTTAATTTATATGATGTTATGTATTTTCAAAAAAATGTTTTTTCTTATTTACGGTCCCAAATGAGTTTTTAATAACTCCTGGGAGTATAATATGTAATTTTTGCACTAAATGTTTTATTAATAATAATAAAAATAAAAAAATAAAAAATAATTATGTTTAAAAATGTAGAATTGAAAAAATTAAACTTTTATATCTCTAATCATAATTTTGGCTAACGAGTCCCTGTTCTAGCTACCTCCTTGTTCATTTTACTATTACGCGTTGTTGTATTAATACTAAAATAATGAAATGAATTTATGGACCGTGTTATTTCGAAACCGTATAAAACCAGAAGTTCCAGTGTATATATTAATATTGAAGGTATTACAAAGTCTAGTCCCTGGGAAATTCAATATAGGATGTTCTGTTTCAGACAAAATTTATTGCACGAGTTGAATGCCTCCTGGTATAATTATGTCATTTTGGCGGGTTGTTTCATAAATTCCCGTCAATGTCGTGATTATCGTTAAGCATGTTACCAAAATAACGTCGCAGTACGAACAGGTCGTAAACCTGTCACCTTAAACACAAATCCACACAAATATTCACCATCTACATTATATTCTGTGTTTTCCCACAGAGGTAGGCAGAGAGGATACAACACTATATCACTTTGTCTTTACACACGTGATTATTCCGATTTTGACATATCAATTTTCAAATATTTGTTGGGTTTTATCGCACCACATATTTCTCGGTCTTCCTTGTTTTATGTTTCTATCAACATTTGCATAGCAAATTCTTTTAGCCGTTCTTTCGTTGTCCATTCGCGCTTCATCTCCAGCGCCAGCGTAGAGCTCCTTTCTTGATTTTATCGAAAATGCTAGTCTCAACCTTACATAATGCACATATTTCGACATTTGTGCACCTATTTTGTTTTACCACACCTTCGACTGATAGATCGCATTTTGACAGCATTCAGCGTATTTTCATAATTATTTTTACATTTCCATACTTCGTTCCCATACACAACGGTCGGCACCAGAACTCCATTGTGAACAGATAGTTTTTCCTTTAGTAAAAAACATCTGTATGCGAAGGTAGATTTAAGTGCACCGTTCCCCCCGTTCCCGGTACTTACCCTCTTTTCAATATATTTTTCTATCTTTCCATCCCTAGTAAACTTACTCTATTTATTCGTTTATTTATTAATTTTACATAAACAAACAATCGACAATGATATAATAGAATAAAAAAGATATGGTTTAAAGACAGACTCTCAAAGTTTCTAAATAAAAATCATGCATATGAAATAGTGGTACAACAAAAAGGTGTGTTTGTGTGTATTTGTATGAGATTTAGTGAAGAGGTGTATTAGTTTGGGAGTAAGTGTTTAGGTGTATGTAAACGTGAGATTTAAGAGACATATTTTTTTTAAAAATAAATTAAGGGGCATGTTCAATACATCAATAGATGAAAAAAAAGCATTATAGTTTGAGCAAGAACGATAGAGAAAAGAGTGTTGTGCATAGTTAGTGCTACAGACTGGCAGATGGAATAAATACTTATTTTTTGTCATGCAAAAGGGCATCTAAAGATTAATTTTGGAGAGTAAGTTAAAAAAGTCTACTTTATTATTTAATAATTTAAATAAATAGCATTATTCAGATATAATACATCTATTTTCGACGGTAAAAAAATAATTTTGTTTAGCAGATTGGCTGTAAGTGCAAAACATTTTATTGTTTTTATAATCTAGGTATTTAAAAAAATTTCGTTAAACATTTTAAATCCTTTTTATGTATTGTAAGCTCCACAGAACGGATGTAAACTCCAAGTTACTGCACACAAAAGTGTTACTTCCCAGATACACAAATTTTTCTACCTGACATTTAAGTTTATAAGTGAAAATTATTGATGGAAGTTCATTGTAATTTATTTTATAAAGCCTTTAAAACACGTGTAAAAGAGCACATACAATCATGGTCCAATAATAAAGATAATTCAAATTTTTCCAATCATTTGTTAAAATAGAAAATAAACATTCCTTTGAATTAAAAAATAATGTAAAAATAATTCATATTGCACCTAAAGGCCATAAACTTGACAAATTAGAAATTCTCGATATTAATAGATTAAAAAATAAACCCGACATAGAATTACTTAATAAATAGATAACACACGTGCATTCTTCATTACTTTACTCATTGTAATATAATTTTACTAATGACTTTTTACCCTTTGTTTTTCAGAAATCATTATTTACAAAACCACTCTTATGAAGGATGGGACACCAAAAATAAAATAAAATACTTAAACTCATTAAAATAGCATTAAATCAACTAATTAGTTAACCCAAAGAAATTTTTTTTGATAATGATCCTTAAGATAAAAATAACTTTATTTAATTTACTTACATATTACTTTGAATTATCTATCCTTACCTCTGTTTTGTATAAATACATTTAACTCTTTAATAAAGATACCAGTCTCGAAGATGTCGCGAAAGCGATGAAACCGGTCACTGGATATTCCAAATTTGTGGATTAAAGTATCACTCGTGTTTTATCTTCTACCTGATTTCGTTAATCTTCGTTTTCTAATCCTGATTTAATAATCTTTCATCCCTTTCAAAAAACATTCATTTCTTTTATAAAATTTATTAGCAAACCGTTTTCTTGCATACATCGTAGAAATGTTCTCCAACTCTTGAAAATATGTTTATTGCAAAGATGTTAAGGCAGCCATTTTAAATTAAATAAACAACTCCAGAATCTCAATTGCAGTCAAAGAAATTCTATTTGTTCATCGTCTTCCTGGTAGACCATCTAAAATATAGAGTGATAGTTTGATTTCATAGTCCCATGAGTAGCAGCTTTCTGCCTAAACAGATCATCGGATCTAAACGAAGAGAAAGACGACGAAGAATTTTTAACTATTTATTTTCATCAATAAGATTTTGATTTTGTCAAAAGTTTAATACGAGTATAAAAATTATTTTTGATGTTACATAAAAAAAAAAGTTTTTATTTTTAAACCATTTAATATCAAAATGGTTTGTTAACCCACAAATGACCTTAACGACTTAAAAACTCCTTTATCATTTTTATTTTATCAACACGCTCAACGGTAATAAGTTATTGGTTTTATTTTTGTCAACAACATTAATCATCGTTTTAATTGAAATATTTTATGAATAAACGTATTAAAAATAAACCAGTCTTTTTTTAGAAACAGCAAGTAATAAATCATAGTTCATTATCATAAAAAACTCAAAGCAGATCCAATCACAATTATTAACCTTTTGTATAAAGTGTTATTTTATAAATTTATTTTTAAAAAACCGTACGAATCGAAAAGTTCGTTGATAAATATTTTAACAACCACCACATACCGCACACCGCATCTGAGAACATAAGTCTCCTTGGCGGTGCCCACATACACGGAAAAGTTGCTCGTTGCCGAACGAGAAAAGCTGGCTAAAGGAGTGTAATCTGTAATGTAATTTGCATGTAAATATTCTAACAAATGTTTCTCAGACGGCAATACAGAAAACGAGATATTAACAATATTTGTTGATTGATTTTGTGTTTATTTTGGAGAATTCCATATTTTAACTTTTAAAATAAGAAATCGAGCACTGATTTTAGTTTATTGAGTCTACATCGAATCTTCACATTTGTTTGAAAATGCCCTAATAAGGCGAAACACTTGTCACGAAATGTTTGTTTTTACAAGTGTAAAAATAGGATATAGTGTTCGGTAGACTCAAATTAGTGTTTGATTTCATATATCATAAGCAATGTTTGTAATCTAACGATTTTATTTTTAAATGTAAATTCATAAACCCTTAGGTACGAATTATTGCATGGGCTGGTTTAAATTATGGGACTTTCCGGAAACCAGTTCCAACTGCGTCTGACCTTTTATCGTAGTAAGAACAGTGCAAAAATGAATCGTGCATATTATATACGTAAACAAGAATATAATAAAAACATCTAAATCACTGATTACCTCGCCCAAATGTCAAATTGCTGACTGAAAGGGAAATCAAAGATGACTCAGTTCCGCACTTGGAAGTAAAGATAACGCTATGGACAAATACTGTAATATAAGTCAAACCACAAAAACAGAGATGATATTATAATGTACTCGGTTTTTTGTCAACTTGCCTGGCATTATTTTGTTCTTATTTTCTCTTTTTTTAAGCGTCATGTCTCAATTATTTACTGTGAAGGTATTTTAATTCACTGGACGTAATTGATTCATCCGCTTTTCAAATAATCATTTAAACTGAATGCCGTTAGTATCAGGATTTGAACCATTATAGTAGCGCACAGAACCTAAATCACAATGAAATTATAACAGTAAATCACTAAAACAAAAACGATTATGTTTTTTTTAGATTTAAGTTGACCCTATCCTTTCAATTGCATCTTGACAGAATAAAGTATTCGTTTCCAGAATTTTAAATATATTGGCATAAGCTGTAGAGGCAATAATCCACCACACATTTATGACCCCTTCATCTCCAATGCAAATAATGCATATAGGTACTTGACGACGTGCATATGAACATATTCATTATAAATACCTACTTTTAACACGGTACTCCAAATATGACAGAAAATATAAAGTTCGTTCTTTAAAATACTAATTTTTTAGTTATTTTAATCATACATAAGAAATAGGGTGCTGCATTGGTGTACATATTGTGTGTTTTTATTTTGCATTTGAAAAACTAATATCACCGATGATGAGGTGAAAAGTTTGATGAGATATTAATATAAATCATTAAAAAATACATACAATTTATAAAAAGATAAATAAGGTAAAGGGCACAGTTGCTGGTAGAGGCACAATCATTAGTAATATATGCATGGTAATAACTGTGGCAATTCTGCTAATATCTGAAACACGAAGAAAAAATTCCAAGCAAATGTTTCACCATGTTGCATTTTTTATTGGAGTAAAATAAAACTTACATGTGGGTATATAGACTTGTGAGGTATATTACTTCTGATTTCAATTTTAATTACTTTGAAAACAAAAGAAAGGTATTAAATTAACTAAACCAGTGTTTGGCAAACTCATTAGTCAAAAGAGCCAAAGATCAGCAGTGTAACAATTAAGATTTTCTTTGAAAGCCGAATTCCTTAATAACTTAAACAGTTTTTTTTTCTATAATGTGCCATATATATATGTTTTTTAAAATTATTTTTTGACGATAAAAAGCTTAAGCTTAAGCTAAAACTGTGATGACAGTATTGATCATTAAAACATTTATTCTGGAAATGTCTGCGCACAAAGTGGTTTTTGTCGAATGATGCAATAGTAAAGAAGTATCCTGTGATTAATATTTGACTTCAAAATATTCATTTTTATATTAAATTTCGTATATTCACTACTCAGAATAAATTAAAATTTGTATTTTATACATTTATACTATTAACATTAAAATTTAAATAAATTAACAGCATTCTATTTTTTTATGTTGTCTGACATTTTTTCAAACAAATTTACGGTGGCGAAAAATATTTTGAGCTTTCGCATCGTTTAGTAAGTAGGTGAATTAATTCAGTCAGATAAATCTCTCCCGCATTCACTGAGCTGAAAAATTTTAGCTACTTTACTTTTTAAAAATCTGCAGATAAAATTATTTTTAAAATACGGATGTTCAAACATAGGCTGAATAGCGTGAGTTACACAGTATATAAAGTGGCCACTCAAAACAGATAATAAGCCCTATGATCGCGCCACTTGCCTGTTGGCAGATGAACGCCTGAGAATTGGTCTGTTTCGCGGAATGCGTTATCTTTATTTACTTTACCACCAACCCTTAATACAGTGAATGCATTTTTTTTTAGTTTTTTTTTTATTATTTTTTATAACGTATTTATTACAGCAATTTACAAGTAATTATTTATATAACAAATTATTTAAGTAACAAAATTAAACAAATATATTTTTTTGCTGTTAGTTTATTTAAACTGCCTAACTAGGGATAGTTTCCCCGTACTAAGGCAATAAATTATGTATTTTCAGAATAATATTAAAAGGTAATGACAATTAAATCATTATGTGTGCTTTTTCAGTCTTTAAAGTAAACAATAAATATCCAGAGAAAACACAAATAATACCAAAATCTCTTTATCCTAAGTCCTCAGTCATTACTAGTAAAACAAGAAACTAGCTTATGTCCTTCTACATCGGACAACAATTTATCTGACTCCCTCCGACCAATATGGATTGAAAATTACCTACATTTTACTGGGGTTCTGACACCTTATTGTTGGAACTTCTCTTGCGGCAGTCAGGATCAGATGAGATCCTGTGATCAGGAAGGAGAGGCACTTGGCGTGGTTCCTTGATTATTGTTATTATTGTGGTTATTGTTATATTATTACACGACACAGTGGATTAAATGAGTTATTGATCTCAAAAATAACTTATTCGCGATCGCGGTGAAAATTTCAAAAGTAAATGCACACACAATTACAGTTTGGTTGTAATTTCATTATTTTGTTCTTTTTTTATATGCTATTGAATAAAGTATTATGTTTGGCCGGAGAAAAAAATCTAGTACCTACCTATAGTACGAATCGTAACATCTAAACCAGGGCCCAGTAAGCAGAAAATAAATTTAATGTGTAACACTCATACGTCAGGCGTTACCACCCTATAATGCGTAAAATGGCACATTAATTTCTCTGACATGCTCTCCATCTCTGTTGTAGTACATAAATATTAACGATAATCTTTTTGCTGAAATACAAACATGTTAACAAAAAATTGGGCAAATTAAAAAACTGAAAATATCGCAAGTTTGGTAGTACCGTATACATCGTTCTCTTTTGATTTACCTACGGAATACGAGGTATTTCGAATCCGAACGGATATCCGGGAAATATTGGAACCACGAACATAGCGGTGGGGATTACGTCACTTCCGGTACACGAACGTGATCGCCCGGAGTGCATGAGATACCACCCTAGTGCATTCAGGTATTTGGACTATTGGACATTTCCGTATCATAAACCATTCCAATATCATTCCCAGGCCATGTGTATTGCTCCGCACTATACATTCTATGATTAATAAAAATAAAACAGAATTGAGAAATTTATTTAGCACACAGAAATTTGGGAAAAAATGCATATTTACACTTTTAAATTTGTTATTGATGTGCATGTGTGAAAATATTGAAAATATTGAGCAGTATGTTTATTTCGGTTAAACTATAGATTGTAATTTTAAATGGGATGTACATATTAGAAAATTGTGTAAGCGATTAAGAGCAATAAGTGATAGAATGTACATATTAAAATATAATATCCCTGTTAATACTTTACGAATTATTTTTTATCTCTCTCTGAATCAATTGTACGATACGCCATAACTTCCTGGGGGTTATCAAGTGAAACTAATGTTAATTTTATTCAAACCTTGCAAAATTCTATGATCAAATTGCTACTACATAAAGATGTATACCGCCAGAGACACGACACGATATTTCAATATCATTAATGTATAAATCTGTAAATAAATTATCTGTTTGAGCTCTACTTTGGTACAAATTAATTTGTCAGCATGCGTCACACTCCGAGTATGAACTCAAGTTGGTACATGATTACAACACCAGGTTTATTAGTATGAAAGGGCTAGCTGTTCCTAGATACTGCGATAAATATGACAAAAGGACACTGCAATACAGTATACCTAAAATATTTAACATGTTACCAAATAATATTAAAAATACTAAGTTAAATACAGGAGTGCGACGTTTGCTCAAATTATGGTTATTAGAAAAAAGGTTTTTGTATTAGTGATGGTTCTTAATTTTTCATAATGTAATCTGTAATTGTTTTTCAAGTAAAATTATTGTTAATGTAGGTTAAGTGTAAATAATCGATGTAATTAATAAGAACCTGCTGACGAGTTGTATGTATGCAACCCAGCAGGACTTTACTTTAAGACTATTTTGTAAATATTTAAAAAAAAATAATATCCAAATTTCACTCCCCATGAATTTATCAATATTAACATTTATGACAACGGAGGAAAAACCTTTTTGAGACTGCCTTATCCCCTCCTTTTTGTTTTTTTCGGGCGTTGCTTAGTAGGTGAAATAATTCAGTCAGATGAATCTCACCCAAAGTTTTTTTAAAACTTTTAAAATCCATTTGAAAAAATGTGAGTGTTTTCACAACTTCGGAATCTAGACATTAAAAGTGTGTAAAATGATAATTTAAACTAGCCAATGAAAAAAAAAAGTTATATTCATAATAAACATCGTATTGGAAGTGAACAAATATTGAGAAATTATTTCTCAACTTTTATCAGCTACTTGATAATAATCTTAGTGATATTGACGAATCGTACATATTTTTTTTTAACTCAATGGTTTTTATTGAAAAGGGCGGTGAAAAAATTTTTCATTTGCAAGGATTGGATGAAACATAACTAATTAGCGCTCAGTTTTTTTTTTTTACCTGGGACTAGCCATCGGCATTTCACACAAAACACTCGTCCAGGATCTTGCCGTTTTTATTTATATTTATTTATTTTGAAAATATTATGCTATTTAAATGGTAGCATTCAATTTGTCAGCAGATTTGATTTATTTAATATCAGATGCACCAATTTTATTTTAACATTTTATTAAAAAAAAATATATTGTCTATGAAATTTAATAACATCAATAAACGCAGTCTAGACCATGCAAAATTTATAGTCAATTAAAGTTTGTCGACGCAAAAAAAGTTTATCATTAATGACCAACCAAAGTTTCGGTTTCAGATTCAGCCAATAAAACGAGTTTCAGTCGCGGTTTCGGTTTTGGCCGAAAATTGGCCGAAGCTTGCGATCGGGATGTGTCGGATTACGTTCTGCCGTTCTCGGATGCATCGTGTGGCTCGTGACTCTTCGTGAGTTCTAAGATCTTTCGTATTTATATTTTTGTAAATCCTTTAGTTAATAAGTAACAGTTCCCATAGCGTACATAAGAGAACTGTCACATAAAAGTTAGATATATACCATAACAACGAACCAAAAAGCTGTAAAAATTAACAAATTTAATTCTATTTTATTTAACACGTACTTTAATGAACTTTTAATCAGCCTAATTTTAGGCGTTTTTAAATCATGTTTCAGTCAATCACTATTTATTATTAATACAATGAATTGTTCTTCATCAACCACAATCAATCCAAGTGTAAGTCTCACTCCTGAAGTCAATACACTTTTCTTTATTATGTTTGGTAACATTTGACATATTCAAGATACTATTTGTAGCGTTCATTTGCCATATTTACTAAAATACTTCAGATTTAAAGAATCGTACTCTTTGTCCGAGTGCATACGGAAATTTTCCACGTTTTCCAAATATCTGGAGGTTAGTCACGGCTGTTTATGTTAGTTTGCGAGGTAAACACGTAACCCTTATTGCCAACACGTTTTAGATATTAATTTTATATTGCAAGCTGAAAGTTGCACTATAAAAGGGTTATTAATTCAGAAAAATACTTTTCATTTAAGAAACCTGAAGAAAGGACAGAGCCATTACAAATTCCCGAAACAGTTTCATGCACCAAAAATGTTTTAAATGATTTAACAGTAAAATCACTAAAAAATGTATTTCATCATCATCATTTCCGTATGGTGCATAGGATAGGGCACTGCATTGGTACACCAATTGCAACGTCTCTTGGTCATTTCTGTCGCATGAAGGTAAGATAATCAGTCTAGCGCTTCAGGTACCAGTCCAGGGACAATGAAATATTTTAGTGTATGAATACCCTTTTAAATAAATATTTCATATCAACCATGTAGAGTATCGAACCCAAAAATATGTATGTAATTAGTACCTGTTCGATTTTTTATGAATTTATATTTATTTCGTTTAGTTTATTGACGCCCAGTGGGCATTTATATGAGGCGAATATGGTTGATTTGTAATAAAATCTTTATTTATTTATTTATTATATGGACGGCCTAAGTTAGGCATTTACATAAAAAACATATATACAAGAAACTGAACAAAAAGAACATAAAACTATGTAGCAAGGACCAACAATGGCAACAAAATAATGGTATACAATATATTCATAAACACGATTAACATTTGATTGAGACTTCGAGCTAAACCATGCCAATCCATCTTCATCTTACACTGTTTTAGTCGCAAAGAGATCTACAAAATACCGGAAGATCTATTCCAAAGAATTCTAAGTTGTGTGACGAATTTACGATTCTATAGATTCTGGACATTGGAGCATAAAAACAAAAGTTGTTCTTAGAAGATTTTATAAACAGCAGATTTTGACTTCTGGTGACGTGGTTGAGAACATGAAAAGAAATGGATTACAACAGAGATAAGACATCACTTAAAGCATTAACGATACATGTCAAACATATTTACTAAAGGAGTAAAAACGAGTTAACTTAAGCAATAAATTTTATGACGTAGAACAATCAAATTAAACATGTAAAAATAATTCAAATTTATTAAATTATATTTTTTAAATTCTTATATTATAAAAATGAAAATAAATCCTTTTAAAGTAAAATGCCATAAAACCAGATAGAAAAAACAAAACACAGTTGTTATTATATAAGTTTTTTTTAAATGATGCTATGGAGGAAGACAATTTACGACCAGAATAGTCATGCAGTGGTGATTGTAACCTAACCCGAGATTTCTGGGTTAAAACCAGTAAATTTTTAACAGTTACGTTTAAACCTTATTATTTATTTACGCTTTTTCTCTCATTCATTTAATGGAGTTTTTAATACAATCAATAAAAATGAATTACGCAAACATGATTTGTAAATGCACATACATTGTATTTTATTGACGAGAAGATTTACAGAACGTTAGATTCATTAAGACAATTGCAATTATCATAATAAATAACTATTATAATGATTTATATTTCGTATTAAAGAACTTCCAAAGCCGCATATAGTCGCTCAACAAACAACAACGCCTAAGTCATTTTTGTTATTTTTACAAGACAGCGATAAAACTGCTTACTTTATTAAATCCTCAACTCAACGACGCGTTAAATGTATCGAAATGAAAATCACTTTAAGTGTCACCATTAAGTGTCACTTATTAAAAATTTGACTAAAATCTTCTTTGTCAATTCTATAAGATAAGCAGCTTTTCCTTTGGATCAAAATGGATCAAAAAAAAAAGGATCAAAACGACTTGCGCAGTGTTGTTAGCTAAGCGACGATATTAAATTTGAAGTGCTAATTGAAAGCTTGCAGACCAGCGTAATATTTTATTGTATGTTTTATGTTTCAAAATGTATTATTAGACACTGAGCAAGATCTACGAAAAAAAGCTTTTGAGTTTTTTTTCTGGTCACATAAAATGTATTAAATCGATTTCCTTTTTTTGAGATCTAAATCTGAGAACAGCCATCGAGTCAAAACATTTTCCAGAATACTGATTATATTAAACATTACATTACTGTATTATTCATTTTGCATGAACGCAGTAATTATACTTGCATCAACAATATTTTGAGTTTGTTCATATTTTCGAATTTAACTCCCTGAGGATCTGTCAATATTAACATATTACAACAGGTTTGAAGAATCTTGTTTAATGTTCTTCATCTCTGTTGTAATATGTTAATATTGACAACTCCCCAGGGAGTTGAATCCAGTCCTTCAGAAATCTGGACAAACTCAAAATATTGTGATAAATCCACCTGGTCCATGAAAACGTATAAAAATACAATTTTCAGGGGTTGCCTAGTATGTAGGTGAAATAATTTAATTAGATGAATTTCACCCACATAAATAAAAATTTCAGTTTTTTAACTTCACAAACATCAAAAGATGAAAGAATTTAAGGAATAAAGCTGTTCAAATATTGGCAGAATGGTGAATGTTACACAGTGTGTTTCTCTAGAATGTTCTTCATCTCTGTTGTAATATGTTTATACTTGTATCATTAAATTTATTTTATTTACAATATATTTATGTTACAATTAATTTAGACACTTTATGAAACCAAAGTCCTGTGTTAAGTTGGGACGAATGTACATAAAACACTTTACAATCAACATTCTCGCATATCATCAACAGTTTATATTTAATAAATTATATGGTACATTTTTATGAGTATTATTAATTTAGTTTTTTCATTTAATTACAGCTTTTTTGTAATTAATTTTTGTACAGTATTTATTTCTGTGTTATTTTGTAAAATTGGTAAAATTAAAATTAAAATTAAAGTAAAATTATTATTTGGTAAAATTAAAATCTCATTATTCATTTTTCAGTTCAGTTTAGTACCCAAATGCAGCATGTATTGACGAAAAAAAATACATACTTTTAAAATACAACAAGGTTAGTGTTTCAGATGTAAAAATTGCAAAAATATATTCCTTGCAGCTTCACAAGAAATAAAAATACCTGTTTGATTAACTTTATATTTTAATCAAAATTATTGATATTTTTGAGTGTTTTTTATTGATCAATATTTTTGTAATTTTTTATTGAATTCACAGTCATGCTTTCAATTATTTATGATATCAGTAAATTTTTTTCGTCATTATTGTTCAATTAAGAGTTTTGCTTAAAATTTTTGTTTATATAAAAATACCTTTCTTTTAATCATAACTCTCAGTTTTTCTTGAAAGTATTATTGATGCAAAAATGTATTTTTCATATATTTTCATTTCGTTTACGTTTTTTTTTCTGTTAATGATAATTTTATAAGAATAATTCGCAGTGAATTATTATACTTTTAATCCATATGATATTCATCTTTGTATTTATTTTATTTAACACTTTATATACATATACAATATATATACATATAAGGGCGGGCAAAGTGCTGT
This sequence comes from Micrasema longulum, assembly GCF_059751315.1. Taxonomy (NCBI): domain Eukaryota; kingdom Metazoa; phylum Arthropoda; class Insecta; order Trichoptera; family Brachycentridae; genus Micrasema; species Micrasema longulum. The sequence goes on along the minus strand of NW_028277652.1, from coordinate 558,301 downwards.
AAGGCAATTTCTTCCTACTTACCCAAACCGTTTGTTTGAGATAATTACACATACAAGGATATATTGAATCTTACAATTTTATACAAAAATTAAAAACAAAGATTACCAAAATAAAAATACATTAAAAAAATAACACTTTACTATGAAGAGAGGAGAGGGGATGGGAAGGAAAGAAGAAGTATAAGGAACAATTTAAATTAATATTTAATCTCAATAGATATTGACATTTCCACCTTGACTTAAATGTTAATAAAGAAGGCGTCTCTATCATTAGTGTATTTTTATTTCACCTTTTTTTTGTTCAAGATATGAATAATTCATTTATACCTATTAAATAGTATTAAACCATTATTTATCATGTAAGAGCATACTTTTAAGAAATGATTTTCCATGAAAAATATTTTTATCAAAACGGATATTTATTTTATGTGCTGGATTACGAGCAACCCAATTTTTTTTTTTTAAATTTTGATCGGTTGATTATAATTAAGATATGTTTAAACAAATAAGATTATGGAATTAATTTTCCGGTGGTGAAAAAAAAAACATATGTTAACAAACTAATCCAATTTGTTCTCAAATTAAAATTTTCTTTATAATCTATCAATTACGTGTCCAAAACAAAACACTGGCAAAACAATTATTTCCGATCCCTGCTTTCAATATTTATTTTCAATTTCCATTTGTATCGAGGCTTTCGTGTCATACGTCACCGGGTGCCGAAAGCTCCGTCGGTCGGTTGTCACTACGTGGATGGGCGTCGCTTTTTAATCAGGCGTCCATTTGCATTCAGGCGTCGCGTCACGTGACCGGGGAGGGGGAATTAATCTTGTGTCATCGTATCTTGCCGAGGGATACAAACGAGAAGTAGATCGTTATCCGGTTCAGAGTGTAATAACCGTGTGATAAGGTCCTCAATAGAAGCGGAAAACTTCACGTGTTACATCTAAATTTGTATTATTATGTGTATTTTTGCATCAATCAAACTCTAATGAAATCTGAAATTCGGAATGTCAAATGATATAAAGAAATAAAAAAAAATACTTTGATGGCATGTGAATTATGTAAATTAAATTTTAAACACTGTATATTCTTCATTTGAACAGGTTGCCTTTGTAAAAAGTCTCGAAAATGTCTATGTGCGATGAAACCAGTCACTGGTTACTTCAAATTTTTGGGTTTCAGTATCACTCGTCTTTTATTTCGCCTATAAATTACTCGAAAAATTAAATTTTGAAGGGTATTTGAACATTCTGGAGAATCATTCTGGAGAATTGGTCACCTCAAAGCTCAAAATAAAATATCATAGAACATGTTTGGGAACATCGTTAATTATATCAGCAAAAACACTGTGTTTGTAAATTAAGATAATATTAAATAAGTGAGTATAAATATAAACCTTCACCAACAATTGGTGGGATTTTAGTTTTAGTAAAAAATAAGAAAATTGAAATGTTTAAACTGTAAAAATGTTTAATTATACTAACAATGAAATAAAAAAATATCAATTAAATCATGCCAATGCCGATAGAAACTCGAAGAATTTGGAAAAAATACCCCAAAAAATCATCAAAAAACTTGTTTTGAGCTCGCTAAAAGGCTTAAAAGAAACAACAAATACTAATATTAAATAAATGTGATGTTTTTTTGTAGTTGTAATTAAGTTTTAATGTTTTAGTGTTGCCTCAATAAAACATTGTTTGAAAATTTTTTTTTTGCTGCCATAAATAGATCATGCCATTTAGATCTGCCAGATCAACCACCTCTAACCTGGTAGATTATACCCAGGTTATTGTCAAAGCACTCGAAAATGGTCAACAGATTGATGTTCTTTATACAGATTTTTCTAAGGCATTTGACAAAGTAGATCATAAAATTCTCATATATAAATTACATGCCTTGGGAATAAGAGATCCATTACTATCATTTATTAAATCGTATCTAACTAGTAGGACACAAAATGTTCGGATAAATAACTATTTATCAACCAGTATTGATGTTACATCGGGTGTACCTCAGGGTGCTCATTTGGCACCCCTGCTTTTCAATTTATTTATTAATGATGTTGCTAAATCTTTCTCTTACTCTCGTTTTTGGCTCTTCGCGGACGACAACAAAATTCTCAAAATAATTCAAACTTTACAAGACTGCTTTCTTCTTCAATCAGACATTAACTCTTTTAACCGATGGTGTAAAGTCAATAAATTAGAACTCAATATTAAAAAATGCAAAATAATGTCATTTCATAGAACAAAACAACCAATTTCCTTCGAGTACCTATTAGAAAACTCCAAAATTGATGTAGTCAAGTCCATCAGAGATTTAGGAGTTGTTTTGGACTATAAACTGACATACAACGAGCATATAGATAATACAGTAAATAAATCACTGAAATTACTTGGCTTCATTAACAGAATATCCTCTGATTTTACTAATGTCCGTACAATCAAAACTCTTTATTGCTCAACTGTTCGCCCTCTTCTTGAATATGCCTCAGTGGTCTGGTCTCCATTCTATGTCAATCGCATAAATCACATTGAATCAGTCCAACATCGCTTGCTTCGAAAAATAGCGTGGATGCTTGGACTAGAGAGAGATAATTATTCTTATGCTGAAATAGAGTCAATGTTAAATATTTCTAGTCTACAAAAACGTAGAACTAATATTGACTCCATATATATGTTCGGCATACTAAATGGTATAATCGATGTTCCATCATTACTGGGACAAGTAAAATTCAATATTCCGACTCGTAGATTGAGAAACAATGAAGTACTGTTCATCGATCAGCATAGAACAAACTATGGCCTAAATTCTCCAATGACCCGCCTTTGTCGTATTGTTAACTCAAGACAGGATCTGGACTTTTTGGTTTAAGTTTACAACGATTTAAACGAGCACTAAATAAATAGTCCAGATCTTGTCTCGATGTCCCTTATGTTTGTCAATGCTTCTTTCTTTTTTCTTTAAATGTTTTAAACTACTCTTTTATTGTAATATTTAAACCTTATAAATTGTATACATGGACAATGTCCGTTAATAAATAAATAAATAAATAAATAAATAAATCTTCACTTTTTTCTAAGAAACATTTTATTCGAAGACTTTTTCACACCGCAGGGATCAGTGTTTTGAATTATTTTAACCTTTTTGTTGTTTTTTGAGATCTTTTTACTACCTACGGATTCCATTTTTTTAATATAATGTATCAACAAAAATAATTTTTTGATGTTAAAGCATAAATTTCTCCTGAAATTAATTAATAAATAAATTTCGAAGTTACTTTTTTTTTTTTTTTTTTGTTAAGGCTTTGAATTTTGATTTATTTTTCTTTATTTTTATCGATATTTCTTCCTTTCAAGCGATTTTTTTTCTTATTTCTTAGTAACACTAATTCCCTCATTTTATTGGAAAACGTTAGATCACGCGTACATAGGTCAAGGTTTACTCTAAAGATTTAAATGGACTGTATGTAAATATAATTCGATGATACACTGAGATAATCATCATCATCAGTTGAGTCCATTTGTTTCCTAATTTTAAATGAACACTTTTAGTAAATCAAAATTGTGAAATTTTAAAATCATTCGAAAGAATTGCATTTGTTCTACAAGATGTTGTATTTACTTTAACGTTACATATTTTATTTTATTTTATTACAAGTCTTCAAAATGGAACGTCAAGTAGATGAAAGTGAGCAGCTTCACCTATTTGCGTTCAATCGAAGGAATAAAGGAGAAAACTAACAATAATTCATTATTTACTTTTATATGTTTTTTGTATCATCTTGTTTTTTTTATTTGAAAAAAAATGGACACAACTTATGTTAACACCCAATACATGTGTTTTCGTTGTAGGGCTCACTTATTATTATCACACTATTATGAATGTACATAAATGTGTGAAATGTACATATTTATAAGTACGTCTGTACATAGGTGTGTATTATGTACGTAAACGTATCTTTGAAAAAATGTGTTTTTTAAATAATGTCTATGTATATGAAGGTTTTTTTTTTTTTTGCTTTTCATTTTTAAGTTGCATTTTAACATATTTATAATAAAGAATGAATATAACGTCGTTGCCCCGGTAATACCTGTTAAATGATTTTTCTTTAACAAAAGTATTTTCAACCGTTTATTAAGGTTACACAATTTTGTTTCTACAAAACGTACTTAAATATTTTTTCATAAAAAATTTACGTAATAATGATAGTTACATTACTTGTAGTCCTTAAAATATAGCTTGATAAGAATGACAGCTGTAAAACTAAATTTATTAGTGATGGGAAATTACTGATTACTGATTAAATCGATTTTATCAGTCATTTCATGCAATCATGAAACTCTGTTTCAAAAAACACAAAAACAAGCATTTTATAGTGTGTTTAACAATATTTACCAAAAATAAAGATATTTAAACCTTTTTCATGAACAACATCAAATAAATATTTTTTTTATTCGATCAATTTACGTTGATCAATTTGTCCCATCTTTAACGGTTTTGCAAAAGATGTAACCTTGTAAGAACTTCGTTAATAATTAGGTTTATTTTAGTTTTTTTTAGTTTTAAAGCTGATTTTATATATTAATGTTGATTTATATGCAAGCATTGTATTAAAAAAATAAGTTTACACGCCAGATACAAATGATTTTTCGTGTGTCAATAAAAATACCTCTTCTGAGGTTACTACAAAGTTAAATCATCACTTTTTTTGACAAATGTCATTCAAATCAAGCTTTATTTTGAGGACTTTAGTAAATAAAAGTAAGCATTTTTCTCTTTTGCTTCTTGTCAGTCGCTGTTCTTATGACTTACTGCGGGCGTACATTGAGCCACTGGTGGCGGCCACTAGACGCGACCACAGGCTACGGAAGAGCTATTTCATATATTTTGTAAAGTATTGGCGCAAATCGAGCGTTCTAGTGGCCGCGTTCGAGCCACAAGCTGCGGGAGTCGCCCGCGCTCGCTACTAGTGGATGCGTTTTGTAGTTCATAACCTGCGTACACTAGGCCACAGTAGCCGGCTTCTCCCCGCCCGCGTCCCACCAACACACACACGCCAGTCTTGCTGGAAGCACGCACCAAACGCTCGTCACAATGTCGGCGGATTTCTTGACGGAAATGAATGGAATTAAATCAAAAGTAGTGACTAAGTGGTCGCATCTAGTGGCCGCCACCAGTGGCTCGATGTGCACCATTCCTTAGAATTGCGACCCGTTATGCCGGCTCCAACAATTTTTCTCCAATTCTTCCGTGATTGCGCCGCACGCAGCGCCCCAACTACTGAGTTGCCTGCCACTATCCTAATTTGATTGGTCGATCTACCTGTTCTTTTTTTTTCCACACCTTTGACAGCAACCAATCACTCCAGGCTTATTGCTTCGCACAACGTGTCCAAAGAATCGGAGAATGCGTCTTAGGCAAACATCAACCAAAGTTAACCGTCAAAGTTCATTTCCCGAGGGATGGACTCGTTGTTATGTCTTGCTGTCCAAGGGATTCGAAGCGTGCATCTCCAAGGCACAGGAACTCTTTCCCAACTTCCTTCTCTTTTTTGCAATTAGTAAAAAAGTATCTAAAAAAAACATCCATCATCAAAAGATATGCTCCCCGGGGAGTTAAATCCAGTCCTTGTCGACAAAAATTTGGACAAACTTATAAATCCACCTGGGCTCCGATTACAATGGGAAGTTAACATTCATCGTCAATTTTATCTACAAAGTAAAATTAAGTTTTCTGTATGAAAAGCAGAATATGCAAATATTTTTTTCTTCTAAACATGTTCAATCATAGGTTGCCGACGAAGATACTTCAAATGTTACAAATATACTCATTTTCGATTTTCTTTATAGACAGTTGAACAACTCTGTTAACTTTCCATTGTAATCGGGGCCCTGGTCCATGAAGAAGTATAGAAATTGAAAATTTTTCAGGCGTTGCCTGCATTGATCTCACCCGCATTAAGAAAGGTTTCAGCTCTTTTACTTCACAAACATCAACAGATGAGAGAAATATAGATTTATATATATAAGGGCAGAATGGTAAATATTACACAGTGTGTAAAGTGGCCACTTAAACCAGCCAATGACAGGTCATAAGCCCTGTAGATGCTTAGATTTCTATATTACCTTGTCTTAAATGTTCTTCATCTCTGTTGTAATATGTTTAAAGATATGCTGTTTAAATTATCTTTTTTAATGTCACTTATAGACGTTGTCGGCGCAACGACAATAAGTAACTCAGCATTGATTTTCTGGCTAATCGAAGACACTTTTTAGGCGTAAATCGTTTCGGATCGTGTCACTAAAGTATTTTTGTAAATATTATATTTGAAACATTTTTTTCCATTTCCTAATGTTAATTTGATTCATTCATCTTAAAAAAAGTTTTTAAAAAATAAAATATAATTTTAAAAAGTTACGTACACGTAAAAACTACACATAATTCAATATAATTAAACACGAGCCAGTTATAAATTGCATAAATTAAACTTAACCGAAAATTATTACTTGACATAAAAGCCACCAAAATTATCAAATGCTTTGTTCGATAAAATGAAATTGCGCTCTCTCATTTCGATTTGAATCGCAGTAATTTCATTTTTAAAAGTTACGCCCACCGGTTTCAACTTGACCGAAAGGGTTGTATGGAAATTTTAAACAAAAATGATTATTTTTACGCTCGAAAAATTCTCAATTCACACTGCCATATTGTTACGAATGATCGAAACCGGATATTGAAGGACGGAAGGCGATTGAATTTCAGGAGACAATATGATTTTTACTGAAAGCAGATTTTAATTGTATTATATTCAGAGAACGCAAAAACCATTGTTTACTCTACAGCAAAAATGAGAAATGGAAAATCAACTATGTATCTTTATTAAATTAATATTTTTGTTATAACGGTTAACTGAAATATTGGGACATTTCATATTTGTTAATAGGTATCTCTAATAAAAAAAATAATACAGTAAATTGTGTGGGTTCGGGAAATGAACTTTGTATTTTTGATCAGTGAGTTAAAATGAGGCAAACAAATCCGCCATGTTAATAAATAAATACATTAAATATTAAGACCCAAAATAAATATCATAATAAGAACTTCATTCAAAGTCCTAAATTGGCGAAACATATTTTTTCATTTACAGTTGTAAGCTGCATATCAAATAAACTGTTCATTTGCAATAAAAAATAATGAATTGGCTTTTATACAACCTTACAATAATTATTTATTTATAATTTAGGGGTTAAATCCAGTAAAAAACATGATAAAATATTACTAAAAATGTTTTACTTATAAAAAAGAATATGGTTACCAATGAGGAGATAAATATGAACTAATTACTTTGTTTCTAAGGGTCGAAAATTATGCATTGAAAGAGTTACCTAAAGAAAAAAAAAATTAGAAAAATAAAAGTATTCTAAATCGATGAAAAATTTGAATATGTTCTTGATAAATGTTTATATTAAAGATACGAAATTAAATGTAAATACAAGTTTATTTAAATTATTCTTAAAAAAAAAACAATGCTTATTTAACATATTACAACAGAGATGAAGAACATTTAAGATAAGGTTACACAAAAGTCTCGGCATCTACAGGGCTTATGAGCTGTCATTGGCTGGTTTAAGTGGCCACTTTACACACTGTGTAACATTCACCATTCTGTCCATATTTGAACATCTATATTCTTTCAATTCTTTCATCTGTTGATAATTTAACAACAGAAAAACAACGACTCGGACATCAGTTACATTTGCGGAGGTTTACGAAAATATCAATTGAAGGCATAAACTTTATGAAATAGGTGACAATAATACAATTGACCAAAAAATGAAACCGCCGCTATAAATATTCTATTATTTATCTGTGACAGTAAAAATGAGTAATTTTCTAATACGTCGAACTTGTAATTATCAGACGCGTGGGGTGAATATTATTAGTAGGGATTCTGACAACAAATAATAATGTTCTTACTTTTGAAGAAGGTATTATGGTAGATAAAGATAAATATCTAATTAAAATCAATATTGCTTAGAATCACTATTGTAAAGTGCGCTTGGGGTATCGTATTACGAATTTGGTGTTATATACGTTTTCTATTGTATAAATATTGATTGATAATTAATCTTCTATAAATAAACTGTGTACAGCAAAGCGCGTCTAGCGGTGAAGCTGTAAACATTAGGACAGTACCTTAAACTTGAGATGTTCTTAAATTTTGACCAAATTACAATAATACGGTATTTTAAACTTTATGGAATACATTATTTGAATCCTCTTTCTTTGTATTACACAAATTGGATGCTCTAATCTCTATGAGCCTCGTAGAACAACACAACATCGTTATGGACCTCAATACGCGTGCGCGGAAATTTTAACATTTGTAATAGGACTGAACTCAAAATAAATGGTATTATCCAGATTTCAGCATTTATAACGAATTTTATAAAGACCAAGGTACCTTGATATTCAGAGCATTGATATTTTAAATAAGAATACATAAATATATAAAGGTTGGTATGTATACTAAAAATATTATTTGAATTTGTAAATCGCGTGCGCATTAACATTTACAGTGATAATTTTAGGAAAATCTTTAGAATTATTTTTTAATATTATAATTTTTAATAATAAAATACATGTTATTTTTTTTAAATATTCAAGGAATGCGCCGCATCTACAGTTTGTATGTTGGTAACAAAAAATAAAATGATTACAACAGACATGGGATATTAATTATCGCATTAAGTATTTTGAAAATGCATGTAAGGTCTATTTCCGTTTTACGTTTCTGCAATGAAGACAGATTAAGATATTGCTTCATTTTAAATTAGGTAAAATTATCTTTTTGCAATCTAAACTACCATAACACTTCCCTTAGAAAACGGTGTTAGACAGACTCGATGTTGTCAATGAAGTCTATAGAACGCAACCTAAATTGGAGAAGCATATTCTAGATGGGGTCGAACCTGTACGCAGTAAATAGTTATGATGATACATTGAAATATCATATAAAAAGATAACACTCCATACAAATCCGAGCTAAAAAATTGATCCCAAAGGAAAGGGTATGAACAGCGGAGGAAGCAAGTGTTGTTACGATATATCACTTTGACTTTGGCAAGCAAAACACGTAGAACAGTAAAAACACGAAATGTTTACATCGGTCTACTGTAAGTTAGAACTGAATAGATTCAGTATATCACTCCCTTCCGTAAACGCGTTACCTTTGTTTGATGTTTCACTATACAGCCAAATAACTGAGCAGGACAAAGACAGGAGATAACTCACGAATAATAAGTACTGCTAACATAATAAGACTTTTTTGACATTAAAATAGCTATTTAAAACAAGTAATAATTATGATAAGAACATTACTTACCAGTGTAAAGTTATACTTCCGTTTTTTAGATCAATTTGTGCAGTATCTTAGCGTACATATAGGCATTTAAGTAATTGCGAGGAGACAAAAGTAAAAAAGTAGCCAAGGACGGCTTGCAAAAGACCAAAGTCCATTATATCAAACGTATGCCTTATAGCCAAAGGTTGAGGGATTATATATTGAACGCTCATGTTTACTCTGGTTAGATACTTCAATGTGATGGTATTCATATTTTTGATGCCGTCATCATTCTATTAATAAATTCAAGAAGTTTGAGAGATTTGTTTACTTATGGATAAATTGTGAAAATAATAAGTGACCGACTGAAGTTTCGGTTTAGGTTTCGGTTTCAGTCAGTTTCGGCCAACAAAACAAGTTTCGGCTACGGTTTCGGTTCTGGACAAAACTTGGCTGAAACTTCGGCTCAGCCGAAGCCCGCGGTCGGGATGTGTCGGAAATCGTTCGACTTTACTCGGGTGCATCTTCAAGCTCGTAACTCGGCCGTGTGATTTGTGACCATAAGTTTTTTTCGGCTTCTAAGATATTTTGTTTTCATATTTTTGTAGTTCTATTAAACTTAAAGGGTTCACATTATAGTGCATATTTTACATGTATAACATAACAAAAAACCATGACAAAAAATAAACAAATTTACTCATTAAATTATTACCTTTATATTATTTAACACGTATATTTGTGAGCTCGTAAGGTTTAACAAACATCATCATTCCATGTCCGCTCCCTAGTTGGAGCATATTCGCATATAGCCAACTCTTTTGCGTCCTCCCAAGTCAGCTTCTGATCCTGAAGTTCTGACATAAACTGCCGACAAACACTCAGAGCCTGTTCCTCGAGAGCCTGATGCCTTGTAAAATATGCAAGCGTGGTTAAGGCTCTCAGGAGGCATCCGCAGTATACGGCTTAGCCAACCGTACTGCCTCCGCTTGATGACAGTTGTCACCGGAGTTTGCTACGTCCAGTCTCTTATTACTTCACTGCTCAAAGTTAAACCACCGTACACCTAAGATTTATCCAAGACACCTATTCTAGAAGAATAGGTGTTATGCAGGCGTTACATAGGCGGCATTTGGTTTTCACTGAGTAAATAATAAGGTTGAACAATAGAAACACCTAATGTTGGGCAATTTGAAGTGACTTTTAACTTATTTGAATGAGCTGCGGTTTTGATTTCAGTTTCGGCCGCAATTAGAACAGAAGCCAAAATTCGCTTAAAATTTCCGAAAACCTTGTTTTAGTCGGTCATCAAAAATAATTCATATTCAAACAATATTATGTACCTATGTTGCAATATCTTTCATCATTTTAAACGATGAATATACCGAATGAATCATAAGAGTTATATAAATATTTATATTTTAATACGTAAGAATTTATTAAAACATACTTTGAATAGGTACAATCAATTCAATTTATTTTACACACTATTTAAAATAAAATATATCCTGTTGCCAACCTGTCTTAGAAATAGCACTCCCAAGAGAGACTAAAGAAACTCAATAGTGTAGTCATTCGATCAAAAGTTTTTTAATATATAATAATAATAATAAATTCTTATTAACCGTTATTTACAATATGATTAATACTAAATAAAACAAAGGTATGCATGCTTAATTGGCGGACTTATTGCCACTAGAAATTTCTTACAGCCTGGCTAAAAACAAATAAAAAATGTAAAAATTGTATTTATTTAATTGCACCTTCCAAATATTCATTTACAGTACAAAAACATTTTTTTATTTTAAACAATTTTAACACTCTTGCATTTTTTTAAATACATTTTTTTCCTTAATTTTTTGGGAACCTATATGCCCTATATTATAAATATTTACGGTCATGCCTATGGGCCTTCTTTGTATAAATTATTGTTTCGCCAATGGAATTTAAAATTTTTATATATTCCTGGTGTTCTTAAAGTGGATTTTTTTGGATATTTATCGGATTTCATTTGAAAACAATAAATTTATCCACATTACGAATTTCAATTTGACTTTTTATGCTCTTTTGTTTTTTTTATCGACAACGATACAAATGTTTGAGAGATATTTTTTTTTGTTTCCTCAAGTTTAACTAGCATTATTTAGTGCTAGATAAATGGTGTAATTATAAGTTTTTTTAAAAGCTCCCACCTAACAAAGCATATAAATTAGCTTGGTGAGTCTTGTAAATTATAAATACCTAAAATGTTTCTTCTCAATTGTTACTTTACTATAATTTTGTGAATTAATTTTAAATAAGTATAAAAAGTTAAAACATTACCATCAAAAATAAACAAAAATGTTTCGATAGGTACCAAATCTATGTAACTTACGCTAAAAAAATAAAAAATATATTTTTACGGGTTTGTCGAAATGAAAAGGATGTGAATTTTCGTATTTTTATTGTTATGGATTAAATTTTAAATTATTATTAAGTATTTTGTAAAGTTTTACGGAATTTATAGATTATTTCAAAGCATCGTGGAAAAACATCTCGTTCACTTGGAGCGATTCAACCAGCTGATTTAGTTGGTTAAGATGCCGCTAGATGGCAGTAGTCCCGTCTCCATTTTCAACATAGCGTAATTTTAATATTTTCAAAAAATATTGCCGGTTTTTTACGGAAAATGTTTAATTTGTTAATTTGGAAGTATATCAAAAAATAAATAAGTTTTTGGGTTATTTATTCAAACATTTGTATAGTGTATATATGAAAAGTACACAATGAATCAAATGATGCCGACGTAGAAATCGGTAAACGTGAGTTGATTTTTGTACTGTAATTCTACAAAAACCTTTAAGTACCAAAAAGCTCTACTAAGTTAATTTGAATTAATTTTTCAAAATAAATCAATGCTTATTTTACTAAATTTAATGACTGTCAACGGTACCTCGTTGCTATATTATATACCGTTTTACATTTAAATAGGACATTTTTTTTGTAAGTATTGTATTACTTATACGTGGATATAGTTCAATCGTTGGGACTGTATTTTTTTTGCACCACAACAGGCCAAAACCCTTAATTACAGTGGAAATTACAACACAATACACCCAGACTTGAAAATTTTGTGTTCACACCGGGAATCTAACCCAGAATATTGCGTGCAGTGAGTCAAGCATTTTAACCACAATACCACAAAGGCTGCCAAACGTTGGTATAGAATTAAAAGCGGTGGGTTTTTTTATCTAGTTTAACGTATGTATGTTTGGAAAAGATAGATACGTATAATTAATATTTAAATCCTTAACTTTGTGATTTATTTTATAAATAAAAGACAAGTGATACTTTAATCCACCAATTTAGAATATCCAGTGACCGGTTTCATCGCTTTTATGACTCGAGACTGGTATCTTTATTAAGGAGTTCAATGTATTTATAAAAAACAGAGATAAGGATAGATAATTCAAAATTATATGAAAGTAAATTAAATAAAGTTATTTTTATCTTAAAGATCGTTTTCAAAAAAAATTTTTTGGCTTAACTAATGAGTTGAAATAATGCTATTTTAAAGAGTTTAAGTAATAAAGTATTAAAAATAAATAAAATTTAAGTATTAAAAATAAAATACTTTATTTCATTAAAATAGCATTATATCAACTCATAAGTTAACCCAAAAAAAATTTATTTATAATGACCCTTAAGATAAAAATAACTTTATTTAATTTACTTTCATATGATTTTGAATTATCTTTCCTTACCACTGTTTTGTATAAATACATTGAACTCCTTAATAAAGATACCAGTCTCGAAGATGTCACGAAAGCGATGAAACCGGTCACTGGATATTCAAAATTTTTAGACTAAAGTATCACGCGTCTTTTATTTATATAATAAATTACAATGAACTTCCATCAAGAATTTTCACATACAAACTTAAATGTTTTAACTTTGTTGTCTAACGTTGTATTCAATATTACCAAATAATTATATGCACTCACTTACGATTTTTTATGACGACTGGTTTTGATAAGTACCCGTCTCTTCGTCAGGAACCAAATAAACTAACACGCAAATCCCACAAATAAACCTTTGCCATAATTGCACTAAAATATAAAATCAACGTTTTGATACGATATGGCAATTAGCAACGTTTATTAGATACATGTTATTGATTGGATTTGTTTTCTTACAGAGTAAATAATTTGAAACGTTTTTGAAAGAATACAGCTTTAATTCAGTATCAATCAAAGTATAGAATACACATTTAAAGAAACCTTCTTACCCATACCATATCTACTTAGGCCAGAGAAAAAACATATTGTTGCAATTTCACAACAAAATATACTATGACTCATCATCATCGTCATCGACCCCTCGGGGTTTTGTCAATAAACCTTCAGCTTTATATTATAAAAAATATTTCTTTCGTTTTTTCATAAAAACAAATAATAAAAAATATTTTAATTTTCTTTTTAGGTCAATATTATTTGATCCCATTTATTAAGAAATCTAAATTTTCGTAAATATCTAGATACAAACTTGTTCCAGAAATCCAGAGAAATGCACCTCATGATGCATATGGCACTGCATCGATAAAATCATCACCTGTTACAGCAAGATAAAGTGATTGGTCATACGCTTCAGATGGAAGTCCAGAGACAATGAAATATTGCAGTCAAAAATACCGAATGCCGACCACAGATCTATAAATATATTAATAATCCCTATTCAGTGATGTTGACCTGGAATCTAATTCATGACCTCAAGCATAATATGTAAAATGACAGCATAATGCTAACAATATAATATTTGACCTTTATAAAATATTATTTATTATAAATAGTTCCATATTTTATTTAAAGTAATATTCTTTATATCGGTTTAAATATATTTTAATCATGATTTTATCCGTAGAGAGATTAATTTGAATGTAAAAATCACCATTACGTCTTTATCGGCTGCTAATGATGCATAGGGCAGAAGAAACCTTTTTTGATGCGGAAGAGATTCAACTGATTGAATTATTTCCCTACCAGACTTAAGACCAATTGATTGAATCAACAATTTTACATATGTAGGTGTAAATTGGCCACATAAACCAGCCACTGATAGGTCATGAGTCCTGTAAATGCCTAGACTTTCATGTTCGCTTCTCAAAAATGTTCTCTTTTAATATTTTAATTATGGTTCTTTTGGTAAAAAATATACATTGTTTTGAAATGTGGAGCTGAAGTTGATGCTACATATCGTGGACTGCTAGACACATCAAGGAACTATTCATCATCCAGAAATTGTTTGTATACAAATATGATTCTATTATGTTTCGGAAATACGTTTTATTAATAAGAATATTAAAAAACTGAAAGTAACAGGAACGATTGAGAGTAAACAAACAAGAAAACGGTCTCCGACAAAATGGACCTATAATTTTTTCTTTTTTCTATAATAAACAAAGATTAATAATAAAATAATGTGACCTCACGGGGGTTACCCGTGCCAAGAACACTTAACAATATACTTTTTGAAAGTGTTTTTATTCAAAGTGAATAAACAAAAAAACTTAATATACAGAGATACTTAACGCACGGCAACGTTAGACGAGGACGACCAAGGAAGACGTGGCATGATCAGATAAACCAAAATCTTAAGTCTGGTCATGTCAAAAGCAGACAGAACCGAAGGGCATGTATGACAAGGTGTATGAATGTGGAAGAGGCTAGGAGTGTATGCCAGGATAGACGTGTGTGGCGGTCCATTCTCTCTGCCTACCCCTACGGGGAAATGGCGTGATGGTAGTAGTAGTAGTAGTAGTAGTAGTACTTAACAAAACCTTCTGAAAGTTTTATGCATTACGTATTAAAGTTGATTTTTCATTTTAGTACACCTATATTAGTTGTACTAAATAACTTACAATGAAATTAAAAAAAAAAACATAATATAAACTGTACATTTGTGAAGCAGTTTATTCAACATTGCTTAGAGCGAATGAAGCAATCCATTTTATTTCTACCCAGCTCCACTATCCATTTTTTATAGCCTTTTAGAACAATTTCTCATTTCTAATCGTTTACATAGACAGTGGAAGTAGGTTATGGATTTTAATTGCATAATACACAAAATCTATATGTTTGAAAGAGGAATCAAAGGATATATTTGGCAATCTGAGAGATTATAATGGCGCAAATCTGAAATTGTTGTTCTGATTTTAGTATGCTGAAACGTTTTTGAGTATATTCTTTAATCCGTCATCAATGGTTTTAAAAATATTAACAAAATCTTAAAAATATTTATGCATTAACTAATTTGCTCTATTTTTTTTTTGTGTCCACGTGTTTTCTTCATTAAATAAAACGGACGCAACGTGTGTTTATACTTAATAGTTAAAAATCAACATTGTTACTATTTTTTTTCAGTCATTTTAAGTGAAAATTTATTTAACATTTTATTAAAACTTATTTTATTTGATATATGAACCCGATGTTCCACCCATTAAGTTTTAATTATTCTTTTTGCTGTCCTAATAAATGAATTATTGGTTAATGCGACTGTTTGTGTTTTGCCATAGTATCTTTAATTTATTAATCATGGAGGAAAAGGATAGTACAAAAATGCAAAATGTAAAGGTTCTCTATTTTTATTGGACAAATAATACTTTCTATTGGCAATGAACATTTTTTCAAATAGTATTTCTTCGGTAACAACACTTTAATACGCTATTTTATACAATATAATAAATGGTTTTCTTTTACAATTTACTCTAATTCCAATATATTTATTTAATTTAGTAATTACACATTTTTTTGGTAAAACAAAAAAATAACCAATGATGATTGAAATATTCACAATTTATACCAAACATTACGAAAAGTCTTTTTAACGTCTTCGATTTAAATGCGGGAAAAATGCGATGCACGTAAAAAAAATAATTTTTTTTAACCTGTATTTTTTCTAGTTGCATTTTTTTGGAAATCAGGTCCTTGATTAAATTGAGAGCTACAATGTAGATATCAATGTGTCGGTAATAATATCCTTTCTGTATTGGTTATCAGATTATCAGCTTGTGTCTTCAATTCCCTCTTCTCCATCAATTATTGATAATATGTCTTCGCTTCCGATACTTATTTGATTCCTAAAAATAGAAAAAACAACAATTAAAACCGAATAAAATTTTTTTTTAAAAACACTTACATGTAATATATTATATTATGGAAAATCCAGGCCATTTATTTGATATTACAACTGTTCAACATTGACTCTTAAAAGGCTGGGCTAAAGAAACCTCTTACGCGCAGTGAAGTAACATTGCGTTACCTAAAGCAAAAGATGGACAATTCTGAAATTTGGACATTTAAAAAAAACGTAGAGACCAATTTAATAATTACTTTTTCATGTTTTGTAAAAATGATAATATAATTTAAGCCTGTTGTAGCAAAATAAATTAAAAATCATAAATACTCCGGTCATACAACTAGCGCACACTTCTGTTTACCGCTAATAACTGACTGATTGAACGAATTCGTTATTTTGTTTTTGTGTTTCTTACACTAACACCGGCCATAGAACAGCGTTTTTGTTCTCTTTGTTATAAGTTATTTTTTCGTGTTCTTTTTTATACAGTTCAACAAATTTATTGTGGCATTGGCGGCACTTTTCTTCATATCATTATACTTGGCATAGTAACGATAAATATTTTTTATATTAAAATCTTGCATATTTAGATACAATTTATTTTCCAAAATTGATGTTTATTTATACATTTAAAGATAACAAAAAACGCAACTTTATCATTTAAATAAATAAAAGAGATATTTAAAGTCTTATATCCTATTTAGACTCGTTTACATGACAGTGACCACAGCCACACGATTGTTAAAATGTCGCAAGAAAAAAAAGGTCCAAGTTGTAATTAAATCAACGTTTCACATCGTTGCATTTAAAAACATAAATAAACAAACAGTATTTTGGGTTTCTTCTTAGTAGAATCGATATAAATGTTTCATATTTTTCAACAGAAATGAATCTGTTTTGAATATGAAAGTCATGGAAAAACATTATCCAATCGGCTGGATTAAGCAATTATTTTACACGTTATAACATTCACCATTCTGCCTACAGGAAGTCAACTTCCATATTCACGTACAACACATTTTTAATATTTATGTAGGTTTGCTTGATTTGATTATTGCATTCCCATGCATATTAGTAAACAATATATTATGGAGAAACTAGCGACATCTTCCATTATTGAAAGTAATATTCAAACCATGCATACCTATATACCGCTTTACCCACCGTTAAACTACTGGGAGTTTTACTCAATTCTGACCTATCTCTTGACGCTCAAATTAGTAGAACGATAAGTTCATGCTTCTACCAGCTGAGACAAATTAAATGCATACGCAAAAATTTGCCGGTTGATGCCGCCCGTCAATTAATAAATGCGTTTGTAGTGTCTAGAGTCGATTATTGTAATGGTATCTATGCAGGTCTACCAATGAACAAAATGACTCGCCTACAATCTGTATTGAATGCCGCAGCGAGACTTATTTTCGGAATCTCTAAGTTCAGTCATATCACTTCACTACTTCGGGAACTACACTGGCTACGTTTTCCACAGAGGGTCGAATACAAACTCTGTTGGCTTATGTATAAGTCACTGCACAACTCGGCTCCGGAATATCTAAGGGAACTATGCATTCCAGATGAACTAGCTGACAGGCGTCTCACGCTTAGATCAGCTACGTCTACGGCGAGAGGAAAAGTTACTATACCTCTACGCAAACAGCGCACTAAATTTGGTGAACGCGCATTTGCGGTCGCAGGCCCTATGGCATGGAATGCTCTCCCAGCAGAGGTGCGAGGCTGTGAAAGTGAAGTGATGTTTCGGAAAAAACTTAAAACCCACTTGTTCTCTAAATCATTTGAATAAATCAATTACAAATTTAAAAGCTTCAATTAAATTAACTTAACAATAGAATCACCATGTAAAGTGCCCTTGAGGTATTTTATTACGAAAATGGCGCTATATAAGTTATCCATAATTAATTATGTGTGTAAAACAATAACTTAATCCGGGCTATAAACGCTTAGAGATTAATGTTCTTAATAACTTCATCTCTGTTGTTTTTTTTTCGAAAATTACATACAATTAAAGGTCACTAAACTATTAGTTTATCCTGTTATAAACCAGTACTAGACCCTGATGCACCAATGTGTGCAGATAGGAAGATGACGATAATTGATATTACCATTTCAAAATAGTTTATCTTAGAAAGTAGCTTTTTGTGAATAAGCTTTTTCTTATCACATTACCTTTGTTTATTCTTCCTCGGATTATGGTTGAAAATCCTGGAATCCACATCATTTTCATGCGCCTTTTCTTTGACTTCGCACGTCTCTCCGGTCCACCCTTCCTCGCACTGGCAATGAAAGTCTCCGAGCACGGGGACGCAGATTCCATGTCCAGAGCAAGTGTCTTTGAAGCACGGCGGACCCTTGTACTTGGTGATGCCAGGGCTGGAGCAGGCTACCTGCTTGCCGTGAGGTTTCTGGTGCTGTCCACTAAACATGCACATGGTCTTGTGGCTGAGGATCTTGAGCGATTTGCCGTTTATGACCACGCGCTGCATGGCGCCGAGGAAGCCGGAAGTGACGCCGGATAAGCGATGCACCTTCATCCAAGAACTGTTAAAATATATACGATAAAAATGAATATACTTCTGAAAAATTAAATGCCTTTCTTAAATAATTTTATATAACATAATGTTTAAGTGACTTGTGAAAGAAAAAAAGCATTGTAAAGAACTCTTTAAAACGAGTCATTCTTATAATGAAAATACTTTATATGGAATGTGTAAAGAATAAAAATCTATAATTTTATCAATCACTATGGTTACATTTTATGCATATTTCTTTTAAAAAAAAAACGAATGACATTTTTGAAAAGTGAATATGGAATGCTAGTCGTTAACGTTAATTTATGATCTAACTAGTTTTTACCAGCAACTTCGCTTGCAATCACGCAATATAGCATCAGCTATAGAGAAATCCGTTAATGCGATAGTTTTGTTATTTAGCAATAAAAAAAATCCCAATGGAATGATATCTTTTTATTGGTTAAAAAAGTAGCATGTATCAATTTACCGGCTCTCCAACTATCGCAATGCATAAAAAGACAATATTTTTTATTATTTTTTATTATACGATGCGTCGTAATTTTGTTTTTATATTAATTTTCCACTAACAATTTTCCTGAGGGAGTAATATTTTTTTCGAGATGAAAGTAACTTATTTCACTTTTCATTTCTTCAACCAGCTCTATGCAAAAAATTACGTCAATCGTTATCTCCGTTGCGACGTGACAAAAACACAAATAAACAGGCAAACGCACTTTACCATTTATAATAACAGTATGGATGGATATTAAAATATCTTCAATTGTAATTTTACGATATTTTTTTTAGGTTAAAGATCTGGCAGACGTGCTAGGACACAAAACAAAGGTGTATACTCTTATCTTAAATGAACTCCATCTATTTTGTAACATACGTGTCTATGTGAATATGGAATTCAATTTTGTATGTGAACATGTTTGCGTTTATTGTACGGAGTTTATCGTATCAACGCAGTTATGTCACATAAATTTGGATATAATTTTACAAAGGTTAAAATTAAAATTAGGTGTAAAAATAATCGAATGAATTTACTTATCGAATGATGAGTAAAATAATAAATAAAGTAATCAAATGATTTCAATTTATTAAATGAATCGTTCATTTCCGATAATAGAGACAGGCAGTAGTTAGGTTTAACGGGCTTAAAAAAATTGAATCAATTGCTACATTCAATATATAGGTACATACAATACAAAATCAAATACAACATTCAATAAATGCATTCGTAAATACATTTTTTTTTTGTATTCAGTCATCAATTCAATTACTATTTCATTCGAAAGAATGACGTCATTCGGACTCTCATTCGAATAAATGTATTAATTGAATGCATTTGATTATTTTCTTTCGAATGAATCATTTCTAGTGGAATTTTTTAAATTATACTTCATAGCTCTACTAGTTTTAATAACATCCGTATTACATTTTTTAATGTTTTGAATAAATTCAATATAATAAGAAAGATGTGATATTTAAAACTCATTTTATTCATTTTGCTTTCTTACCGTCGATACTGATTTTTGCAATTTTATTTTGAATGTTTTTCTTACGGGATAAATCCTAAATACAAGGGTTGCTCGAGGTTAAGTTCCGTCAGTGTTCCCGGCGCGGAACCTCTAGCTATAGTAGAGTTATCCAGCTGGACGATTCCGTCACGTCCGCTCCTGCGTATCTTCACTCTGTGCCACGTCTCCAGAGTTATGCCTTCCGTCGACCTGGAATGAGATAACGAAACAGTTTACCTGATCGTTCCATTAAGAATAATTATGCCCCGGAAAACTTGAAACATTTGAGAACTGATTTTAATTATGTTAGAAAATATTTTAAAACTCTGGAAAAACTGAAATATTTTTTTTGTATTTTGACTTTTGTTTTTATGAAAATTAGTCACATCATTAAATGTTTTTATTCCAATCCATGAAAATGACAAGATGAGAACAAACAATATGACTCTAGATTAATAATACATTTTTAAATAACCCATGCGTATTATATACATAATCCGTGCATATCTGCGTTTTTATATTTCATGTATGGACATATTCGGTTTAAAAAAAAAATAGTTGTACATCAGTTAATTGAATATTAACTGACAAACAAGTCCTGTCTTTCTCAGTCAAAAATATTTTGTAGGTAGGTTATTTTTCATCATCATTATGATCATTCTAAGTCGCTTCCCTAGTTGGAGCATATGGTGTCCACAAAGAGCCTTCAGGCATATCTGTCGTCCTCTCAAGTCAGGTTCGCGTCTTGTAGCTCTGCCCTGCCGATAAACAGTCAAACAGTCCGTAGCGGACGTTCGGGACGTCGAGAATCTGATGCCTTGTAAAGAAGACAAACGTGGTTTAGGTTCTTAAGACGGCCATTCATTTTTTTAAGTGGGCCATTCGTTTTTTTAATTATTAAAAAGTTTAGTTTAGTTTGTCTCTTTATGAGACACCTGTTCTCAAAACTCAGAATTTTGCTGTTTTGGGCCCTAGCAAAAATATCTGTTATTTGCGTTACATAGAAGGCAATTCGTTTTTTTGTTATTTGGTTCTTTTTAGTTATTACGTATTTTTTTTGTCAATTATACCTACTTTTTTAATAATAAGAACCCTTTTTTTCCCTTTTTGCACCTTAAAGTGCATATGGCGCTGCATTCGTAAACCTTTTTTGTTTTGTTAAATAAAGGTTAGAGGTGCAAGTTCTGGGACTGTGAAGTATTCTAATGTAAAAACACATTTGTAAATAAATATAACACGCCAACCGAGTCGAAAATTAAACCCAAAACTTCTTGCATACAAGACAAACGCACCAACGATTTGACGGAAAATTACGTAAAAAAAAAAAAAAAAATGTTAATGTATTTTAAGTTTATAATATCCCCCGGTATCAAATACTAAGAGTTGCTTCTTACACTGCAAATTGTTAAAATACATATTTGCGTTCTTTTGATTTACACAAATATTTCATTTTTAGGTCCATTTTCAACGATTTGTAAATAACTTACTATTAGAAAATGGGAATCAAGTTGGGGTAGAGTGATATTTAAACCACGGACCTTTGAGCCGTGAGTCCGGGACACTAGCTATGAAACCACAACCCAATTCAAATTCAAGTATATACGCTTCATCTTAGTTTTATATTTTGACACAACAATACAATTTTTTTACAAAGGGGTAACTTACTATTTAATTGTTAAAAATATAAATATAATTTAATTTAAAGATACTTACGTAACGCTTGCAACTCCACTTCCAAGGTTAAACCTAAACTGCACTCTTCCATCCACCAAGTTTACTGATATAAAGTCTCCCTTGGAGCGGGAGATACCCTGGGAACTGTACAGCAGCAGACCATTGTTCTTCTTGGCGAGGAACCAAATCTCCATCTTGAAGGACTTAGCCAGCCCAGCTGGACGAGGAAGCAGAATGTAACTGGACCCAGTAAATTGAGGTATAGCGGAAGGCTCTTTTTTTGTCATATCTGGAAATTGAAATGTTTTCTTTAATCGAGATATAAAAACCATCATACTTCCACTCTAGTTGAAGCATATGATGCCCACAGCTTTTAGGACTCTGTTGATTTCCAACTCGCGTTCTACCTTACAAGTCAGATTCGTGCCTCGTAGTTTTAACACCGTAACATTGTAAATAGACATGATTTAGGTTTTTGTGAGAGTTTTCCACCCATATCAATAATTAAGTAAACATTTATCGATATTTTAGCATTTTACAAAACCTTTGAAATTATTGAAACCTCTTTCAACGGGTATAAGAATTTCAAAATTAATGTAAATTTTTTTTTTTCATTTGTTATTGAAAATATATGTTTGATTTAAAATATTCATTATGTAGTTATTGTATTATTCGATGCGTAAAATCTAAGCAGAATGTCCGTCGTAAATAATGGACAAATACTTCATTTTAGCGTGTAATATGAACCGGGAACGCCTGAAAACCTTCAACAACAAGCTTCTCCAAGCAACTTCAGGGTGGATTCATTCACCCCTGTTTGAGCGATGGCTAGAAATGCGGAGACCACCATAAAGACATAATAGAAGATAATTTAATGATTTAAATATATTTCATGCAAAAAATCATTCAATTGTTTTTTTTATTTTCAATGTTTTTTTTTCCTCACAAGTTGGTTATTTTTATTCATTTTTATTTTGTACTTTTGTTTCAATTTTTATGGAGTTTGAAACTTCTTAAATTTTAATTAATATAATTTACATATTTTTTGAGATTTTTCTTTTATTATAATGAAATATGTTTTTGTTTTATCTGCTAGAATTGGCTTTGCGCTATTTAGCCATTTTACTGGAATAAATTTAATTACTATTAAATGCGTTTTAAAGAAACAAAAAATTATCAAAATTTGCCTATTTGCACCTAATGGCGCATAGGGCACTGCACTTTTATATTAACCGCAGCTTACCTCCATAATTTTTTTGTTGCATGAGGGAAATCAAAATAGTCTTACGCTTCCTGATCACCGATCCCGAATCACCGTCATTTATAATCCGTTGGATTATATTTAATGGGAAACAATTTTTAATGTAAAACCGTATCATACATGATAAGTTATTATTAATCTACCAAATAATTTTGCTGACATGTTTTTTATTAACTATCTTACATATTTTAGACCATTTTTTTTCACAATTCATATTTTGTACGACGAAACAATAGTGGTAATAGTTGGCAATAAATTTTTCCAGATCTTACCCAAAATACAATCATCAAATGAGTCATCTCCTTTTGCACAAATGCAACGGAAAGATATGCCATCTGGTACACATGTTGTCCCATTTTCACACGGTCCAGAAGAACAAGGATCAAGAACGATTTCACAAAAGTCCCCCATAAAACCATCCAAGCAAGCGCATCTAAAAATAGCAACAAATACTTAAAATAATATTTCTTTATCTAGGTATAATCACATCATTTTTTATACCCCTTTATTTATTTCCTACTTTTTCCGTTTATATTTCCATTTTCGCACCTAATAGTGCATAGGACATTGCATTAGTATACCAAAAACAGCGTATCTTGATCATTTTTTGAAATATGAAGGTAAAATAATCAGTCTTTCGCTTCAGGTGCCAGTCCAGGGGCTGTGAAATATTATAATGTAAAAAAAACCTTTCCAATGAATATTTCACATAAACCAAAACAAATTGCATGGTCGGTAAACTCGCTGATAACTACCATACACCACTTTCACTATTTACTGTTAAGAATCGTAATTAATTGATATCTAAAAATTTGGTCTTAATAATCTTCAAAAATGAGGTACTTAGTCATCATTATATTTTAATTAATGCAAATAAACAAAATATTTGATTTTTTAGAAAAAAATCTTTTCCCATAATTCTCTCGAAGATATTTAATAAACATCAATTATTGATACATTTTCGTTACTTGAATTTTAAATAATTTCTAATATTTGGCATTTATATAGATTTATTTTAATGATTCTAGTACACAAAAATATTATTTGGGGATTTTTCTCAAATAAGTAGAATTTTTTATTTTCTTAAAACCTTAACACAAAAAAAATCAGTTTAATGCAAACAAATAAGTATATTTTAAAAGCCAATTACTTCCTACTTACCCAAACCCACCAAAACACCACGTGAGCAAATTCTGAGAAGTTCCTGATTAGCCCACATTAATATACCCCTCCTGATCCCAATAGTTGAGATAAATTTTAAGAAATTTAATTGCAGAAAAATCCAATATATGAAATATAAACCTTGTAAGCAAGGTAAATAATAAAGCAACTCCAATATATAAATAATTAAAAAAAATGAAAAACCCACCAATTTGGTGATACCTATGGAATTATGTTTTTGTTAAATATAAATTATAATAAATGTGAGAAAGGTTAATTGTTTTATTTCAAATTTATAAATACTCAAAATAAGACATAATGGATTTACTTTGAAAAAAATTATAAAATTATCAAAAAGTTCAACAAAATCAACAAAGAAACAACACGTAAAATTCATTTCTAAACTATTCAAATAGTTTCAACGAGTCGGTACAATAATAAAAAAAAATTGTTTTTATATTTAATCAAAAACTTATGATTTTTAAAGATCATATGAGAGAAAAATTTAACGTTGTTATGCAAAAAGCAGCTGGTCCACAATTTAAAAAAAGTGAGATGTTGATGTTATCGGGTGTAGGTAAGGTCAATTCTTTGTTTTGCTAAAAACTGGTAGACTGCTTTTCTACAAAAAAATGTAATTATCACCCTTAGAAAATATTGTCGACCTCAAAACTGGCATTTCTCAATTTGAAAAACAAAAAAGTGGAAAAAATCTAAGAGTACTTTAAATACCATCAAACTAGTCTAAAACGTAATTAAAGTATTGTTTGTCATATGAAAAAAAAATGTATTCATTGTTTATTATTTATCAAAGTCAAAGTCATTCCACCTGTTGTGGAGTTGATTATTCACACGTTTCATAAAGGAACTTTTATCTCAGTTTCACTTTTCTGTGGCTGGCTGCTTTTTACATAACTACGGTCAATTAGTGTTGAGCGGAATTTAAATAATTTATGTGAATGTTTACTAAAAAGTCAAATGAAATTCAATAAATATGATATTATTTAAATGAAAAAGGTGAACAAAAAATATCTACCTGTAAAATTCGCGGTCTAGAGCATGACACGTCCCGCCATTAAAGCACGGCATACTTCCGCACGGATTGTCCGTGCATTCCCGCACGTTTTCGCGTCGTACAGCACGTCTCCCGCCACGACAGTCGAGCCGGCCGCAGCGGCGGGCCCGCCCGCCACGCGGCCAGCCGCGCCGGCGGACCGCGCGGCCGCCGCGCGGGGGTACACCAGCGTGCGACCAATCTTCAGGCGGTGAATGCAGCCAATGAACCCCTGCCGTATCCCGATGTTCTCGAATACTCTAATTTTTTGTTGTTGAAAAATACGTTAGTTTTTTTTGCTTTTTAATAGTCATTTTATATTTAGATGAAAAATGTATTGGATGGCTCCACGGGTAATTTTTTAAAGTATATTTTTGTTGTTACAGTACCTAACCGTGTATAAAATTAAGTATGTACAAACCAAAATAACATAAATATATAAAAAAAATCGTTTTATTAAATAACTCTTCGTTATTGATCGTTATACTCGTATCATCATTATAAATATGTACTCGTATCTTATATTTTATTACTTTTGAACTAGGTTATCCATCATTACCTTCCCGCACCTAATGGTGCATGGGGCACTGCATTGATATTTCAATTGCAGCGTATCTTGATCATTTTGTTACATGAAGGTAAAATGATCAGTCTTGCGCTTCAGGTGCCACTCTAGGAACACTGAAATATTGCAGTGTAGAACCACTTTTAAAACCAGTCCAAGGAGTATGAAATATTATTGTGTAAGAACACCCTTTGCAATAAATATTTCAAATCAACCATGTCGGGAATCAGACCCGAGACCTCTCGACAAACGCTCTCATCATTTCACCATAATCATGGTTTACAATTTATTACAAATTGGCTACGGCCGTTAATAAATTAATAAGAGCTTTTTTATTATTATTTTCTTTAAAAAAGCAAAGTTTTAGAAGTAGAAAAAAGTTAGATTATATAGGCAAGCTTAGTAAATATTAAGGGTTTTTTATTATTATTTATATTTTTTTTTAATCAAATTATCAATTTAATTCTTAGAAACTACTCTCATATTGAATTATGAATGCTATTTTAAAACCAATTTTTCTCGGGCATAATAAAAATTAATTGAAAAATATAAGTTTTTTTATACGACACAATATATGACAATTTTTTTTTAATGTTTTAAAAGCTTCATAAATTACCTTGAAAAATTAGTCGGTACGTATCCTACGTACGCATGATCAACTAAATCCAACGCTTTTAAGGTTCCTCTAGACTGTCCGACTGTATCCTCTCCATCATCAAGCTTCAGCATACCATCCCTGTGGTACCTTTTAGCTGTCAGTCTATGTCTTCTGTCCATTTGAATAGCATCAGGAGTCATCACACTAACTATCCCGTCTCCCAAATTATATCTCATCTCGATATGACCATTTACAATTGCTAATGATATGAAATCTCCGGATCCATCCTGTTTTTGCTGGTTATACAAGAGAATTCCGTTATCTGCGAAAGCCGTGAATTCTAGTTCAATATTGAACTTATGATATGCAGAAAGCGGTTTCATTGTTAAATAAGCATGACCATCGAATGATGGAACGTCAAAATGTTGAACTGTTACTCTAAACTCGCAAAGTCTCCCCGTGGAATGAGGTTCACATAAGCACGTGAATCCACTATCTGGAAGATTGACGCAAGTACTGGAATAGTGGCAGGGTGACTTATTGCAAGCCAAGTCCTGTTTGGGTTGTACTAAGCCAGTTGGTTCCAAGCACTCTTGACGATTGGTAGAGGGAGCAAATCCTGGAGCACAAATACAAGCTCCCTTGACGCAGCGCGTGTTCAGTATAAGACACTCAATATTGCTCGAACAGAGGTCACCGATGAGTGCTGTAATCGTTCCAAGGGTTGTCCGAGACGTTGAATAAGATTTAACACCTGGAAAAAATCAATCCTTAAAAATAATGCTAATTAACAAGATGGTACAATGAAAGCATACGCCTACTGAGTTTTTTTCTGCAATATGTTTATCTTTTTTGTAATATTATTTGCCTACATTCAGGCGCAAATAAAACAATTGTCAATAGTTTACAAATTAAATTTATCATTTGAAATTAGAATGATAATTCAAATATTTTTTTATTTAACTTACTTGCATCATGTCCTGTACTTTTTCCTAAATAGTTGTTAACATTCAAAGCGATTTCAGCTCCTAAAGCGGTCTTGTGGTACGTCATCAAATTTTCATTTTCTCTATACTGATTCAACAAGCGGTGCTCGGGAACAAGCAAATGCCTGGTGCTTTTTGATATGTGTACATTTCCTTCATCGGGTTGAGTATAGTGCATCGGCGTGTACCTCCTGATTGGCCAGTCAGTTCCAGTGCCTGTCTCTTCTCTGCAGATTCCAAACGCTTGGACGACTATGTCAGTTTGAGTTCTGCAAGCCTGCAGTCGCAAGTGGCACTCCGACGTGTATGTTTGTCCGTCACTTCCGCAAACCATGAGCGTGTCCATGGATTCGGGAGGGCACTGTGTGGGCGCACACTCACATACAGCTAGGCCTCCTCGCTCCGCGCACACAGCCCCAAAATAACAGTTCAGATCTT
The DNA here is from genome assembly GCF_059751315.1 of Micrasema longulum. Taxonomy (NCBI): domain Eukaryota; kingdom Metazoa; phylum Arthropoda; class Insecta; order Trichoptera; family Brachycentridae; genus Micrasema; species Micrasema longulum. The sequence goes on along the minus strand of NW_028277652.1, from coordinate 530,054 downwards.
TGCAGCTCGTCGGTGGAAGATGGACAACATCAGCTGAAAGAAGAAATTCCAGCAGCTTTATTTGTTACTCAATTTGTATACAAAACTAGCAAACGACGTATAAAACTATGTTCGTGTCAATCGCATTTAATTTGATTAATGCTAACAGGCTTTTTTCTTTTTTAAATGCATGTACTCGCGAACCAATATGCTAACAACATCGATGTCTTTAGCGTGAGTCTTGTAAATTTTAAATATCAATGTATATGTTCCTTATCAAATAGGACTTAATATTCTGTTCATATTGTATTTTATAACATTATGTACCTAGCTGCTTTAAACCTTTAATTGTATTTCTTTAGCTTATTAAAAAAAATAGAAATATATATATATTGGTTTAATTTTTTTAAAACCAACTTAACTTTTAAACACAGTTCTATATTTTATTACAGTATATTGTATTTTTTTTAAATTTATGTTGTTAATACACTCATCTTTTTATTTTTATACCAACTATACTTCTTAACACTGTTCCTATATTTTATTTCTTTATATTTTGTTTTTTTTTTCAAAAATCTATGTTGTTTATATACTTATGTTCTTTTTTTATACCAACTTTACTTCTTAACACCGTTCTATCTTTTGTTGCTTTATATTGTATTTTTAAAATTTAATGTTGTTTATAAACTTATATTTTGTAAAACTTTCATGTATATAAAAGCCTTATGGGCGTGAAAAAATAATAAAATAAAATAAAAATAAATGCAATATAATTTTATTTTTTACCCAACATCAATCAAACTTATCATTTAGTTGAGTGCGACAATATTTCAATGTAGTTATTTTTTAGCTTAATTTCTGTGTCTTGCATCTTAGTTCTGCGAAGCTTTTAAACTGAATCAAATACTATACGTAGAATCATACAATGCAAATATTTCTAAAGCAAGTTCTGTTATTCACTGTCTGTCACAGACATCTATTCACAACCTATCTACATCTGGCTGTATTTACTAGTTATTGTCATATTTAAATACCACTTCTCAAACGCATTCAATCATAAATACTCGTATCTCAATTTTCTATGTACTATTTTATCAAATATTTTTTTATTTTACGACAACAATATATTCTTTAATTTCAATCATTTGTGAAAATATTTAATTAAGGTATTTTAAAAAACATATGTACTATCGAACTTTGTAAATTTGCTATTGGAATCGATTCATATCCATAAAAATTTAATTACGTACCCTCTCAAAACTTTTAAAAATTTGAGTGTTCAACATTTCATTTTTACGAATTTCTCATATCTTACTTTTTACATGTTGTTAGGAAAAATTACAGAAATAAGTTTTAACAATAAAACACGCATTCATTGAAATAAAATAATCATGACTTAAAATAAAATAATTAAACATACAGGAAAACAAAAGAAGAGCATTGCAAGAAGATCAGAGGTGAGGAAACAAAGTGGAGGAGAGATTTTCGTGTTAATGTATGAAAATAATAATACTTTTAAAATCCTTTTTAAAGTTATTTTGAAGGCGTAAATTTTCAGTTTCAAAATATTAAAATGGCAACAAAACAAGTTAAACTTTCAGATTATATGCACAGGTTGTTTTTGGTAATGGATTTAAAAAAATGAACCTCTAGTATTGAAAAATGCCTAACAGATAGATACGGATAAAATTATAACATATAAAACTAAAATGAAAAATTGAAAACGAGTATTAGAACTAAACTAGTTTTACTTTTATTATCGTACACATCTTTCAGCAATTAAAAATATTTTATAAACAGCACTTCAACTCATGTTAAGGGGTATTTTTGTTCAGAATAGATTAAAATAATTTTTGACCATTTTTCTTGAATTATTTTTAGGCTTCTTTTAAGATTGGATTTCTTTTGATAATGGGATATATTAGTTACTCACGTGAGAAGCAGCCATTAGGTCCAAGTATCTTATCATGACTCGTGCAGATGGTACACTTCTGGCCCTGTATTCCCGGCTTACACACGCAGCGCCCGGTCATCTGTTCACAATCTTCGCGAACGGAGCCAAACATTGAGCACCCGCAAGCTGAAAATAAATTATAAATAGTTTATATAAAAAACAGTTTGTATGAAAAACAGTTTGTATGAAAAACAGTTTGTATGAAAAACCGTTTATATGAAAAACAGTTTATATGAAAAACAGGTTTTATCAAATATTATAATATCCAAAACCAAACAAATATTATTGGAACGGTGTTTTAATGTGTAGTAGTAAAAAATGTATTTTAATAAATAAATTTTAAAATAGAACTTGATTAATTTTAGTCCAAAGGTTTACTAACAAAGAAAGGTTTCCGTCTTCACTGTTCTGCCCACGTTTAAAACTAAAATTGAAAATCAGGTTCAAGTGTCACAAAAATTAAAAAAATTACACTATTTTTCGGAAAATCTAATTTATTAAATTAATGTAACCCCTTGGAAAAACTATCAAACAAAATTGTAAATTAAATAAAAAAATGAACATTTTAACTATACTTGATCCATTATAACTAATCTGCATTTTTTTTCAAATTTACACCTTCATATATAAGGCGCGATGTTTAGCTAATACAAATGGTTGTAATGTATTGAAGTAATACAATTAATATTATTGACCGAAAGGGGACTTCTTATATTAATGAACTTACAATCGAAATGAGACAAAATAAAAATGATCCATTTTTTCATTTTTACTACTGAAACCCTAATCGCTTCACTTGATTCCAATATTGACATTGTAATATTTATAAATTCAGTAATGTTAGATTTTTTTTATTCGTAGAACCGTATATAATAACCGTATTGAAAAACGAGGGGTACAGCAGGGTTCGAATCTCGAACCTCTATTATTTGATTTTGTGACACAGTCACAGCACTGCGATCCTTCTTAATTAATTTAGACATTAATTAATTGACATTTGAGAACATTATTTGAGATCGCTAGCTGCTCATGCGACGATGAAACTCCTCAAGATGTTCCTCCCATGCATTGCCTCTTTTTCAGCTTTCAAATACAACAACTGGAAGCGCGCTGTAGAAGCCTGGGTGAAGATTTATGCAACATCCCATCGGTGATAAGTAATAAAAAACTCACACAAGAGGTAGTATCATACATGATCAATATAGTGCAGGCAATTTTAACAAAGTACGGAACAAAATGCCAAACACTCCTCTAGTGGAACGGAAGGCAGGTTGACTACTGCCAACAGGCCAGCTTCTCCTGAAGAGTTTTAAGTGGTTTCTTCTTCACATGAGCAAATGCTGAGAAGTTCCTGATTGGCCCACTCTAGTATATTCTTTCTGATTCTAACAATTTAGATAAATTTAAAAAAATTTGATTGCAGAAAAATCCACTTTTTGACATTTAAACCTTGTAAATACTTTATAATAAAGCAACTCCCATATGATTTATTAAAAAAAAAAAAACATTTTAATTTTGCAGTCTTAATCCTGGGAATTGGTTTGCAGCAAAGTCTTGCATCTCGTCCTCCATTGGTCTCTATTTTTGGCAGCCCTCTTCAGCTTGACATAAGAGGTGCAGTTAAAATCTTCGCACACTTGCTCCAAATATTCCCATCGGGGGCGCCCTCTTTTCAATTATATGAATAATATTTTTATAAGTTAAGTAAATATTTTTACGTATGCATCCCTGATGACCAGCGGATATCTTTGGCAGGCCCCAGTAGCCAGGCTCGCAGCGGTCGCACTTCAAGCCACCCACCCCGGGCCGGCAGTCGCACTGCTGGCTCTCTGGGCTACACGTCTCTGAAAAGGAGCCCAACTTGTTGCAGTGGCACTGCGAGGGACAGCCGGCAGACTCCGGACCCTGGGCGGGGGTGACATTGTCAGGGCAGCAGCCGAACCAGGAGTCCTCACACCCCTTCTTCTCCTCTTGGATTTTGTCTGAAAGTAAAGCATACTCGAAATGAAAAAAAATATGTTTTTCGTTTCTTTTTGTTTTGTTTGAAGGAAACAACCCACTAAGCCAGTATTTTGGTAGGAAAGAGAAGGTAGGATTAGAAGATATAAAAAATAAGCCACAACATCCAGACAAACTGATTACTTTCAAAAATGTATATTCTTGCAACTGGCGGGAATCAAACCCGCGATCCCAGTTTCTCAGTTGGCCGTCTAACAAACTACGCCATGGCGCCTGTTTATGGTTGTGATAACATGTTTATTTACAGCAATATTGTCTATAAACTGACACTTTAGCGGAAATCTAATCATCTTGCTTTCTCAAAACAAAAAAATAGCGATATTCGCGGCCGTGTGTAGGTACCGATGAAATTCTCCATAAACCCTTGTATAGCAATTATCGATAGACAATGATAATAATGGCGAAGACTTTTGTTCTTAATTGCTTAAATCGTTATTATCTCCCTATCTGCAGCTAGCCGTGCATAGGGCACTATATTGGCACTCCAAAAACAGCGTATCTAGATCATTTGCCTGTGCCAGTCTAAGAACACTGTAATATTAGAGTTTGTGACAACTTTTAAAACCAAGATTTCGAATCTACTCTGCCAGAAATCAAACCCCGAACCAAAAAATTAGTAGACAAAAGCGCTAACCACTACACAGAGAGTTGCATTTATCTTCTTCCATTTAATTTCTAGTAAAAAATGCTCCATCAGGGTTTTGTTTCTTTTTCATATTCAGAACGCAGAATGTTATGTAGTTTAAATTCCTTGCTAATACTTTTCTACGACCAATTTACCGTTTCGTTTACTAAAGTTTTTTTTTAATTTAAGAAGTGACAAAACATTTTTCAAAACTTTATCATGTTAAAAAAAGGCAATTTTAGTTCTTACCCTTTTTACAACATCGAGCTACTTTTGTAGTTTGATGACAATAGCTTCCAGATGGGCAATCCTTTCTCCTTGGTCCATTTCCACAATCAAGATCTAGTCCAGTTAGCAGGTCTACAAGAGGAGTTTCTCCATTGCAAGGTTTCACTTCCAAGCCTTGACATAGCTCCAAAGGCCGCAACCTCAATTCTTCCTGGCGTTGACAAGCTTCCAGTTTCATAGCGCACATTGAAGGGTATATTCTCAGGTCTGATGCACAAACTGGCTTGGTTGTTCCTTTGCTAGCTGCTGAGGCACAATCAAACAAGCAAGAACATCTCGGGAAGTTGTCTGGTCCTAGCTCGCAGGTTGCTTCATAGTCGCAATGAATGTCTTTACACGCTTCCTTTTCGGCATTGGTAAAACTTTTTTCAGGGTGCTCAGTTGGACCATGGACAATCTCGTTTTCGATTTCAGTATTGAATGGTATTGGCTGAGGTGAAGCTATAAAAAAAAACAAAAAATATCATTTAAAAAAATCGTAGAAAAGAAAACTGTAGACACTGCATTATTAAATAAAAAAATTCTTAAATCTAAATATCAATTTTCAAGCAAAACCTTAAAAACAAACACAATTTTTAACATTCTGTAGTTTCGTAGATTGTTTTTTGAAATCATAATACGTAAAAAATTGTGTTTACGAAAAATCTTTAGTCTTAAAAAACTGTGCTACAAAGTTTCTTTCCACGCGGTGATGTAACATCGTGTTAACTTAAGAATATTTTGATTTTCAGACATTTAAAAAAAATACAATTTCATCATTTAAATACAATTATTAAACTCTTATGTAAACTCTTATTATATTATAGCCATACAAGAGTTAAGAATTGTTTATTAAAGCCTTAAAATCTACAGTCTTTTAGATATTGCAGTGAAACCGGACACTGCTCATTTGAAATTTGAGAATTAAATTGAACTCACCTTTTACGTTTATAAAAGTATTAAAAACAATAATTTTTTAACATAAAAAGACCAATTAAGTTTTCATAAATTATGCAAAAAATATAAACATTAAATGTGACAAAAAAATAAAGAATAAATAAGAATTTGAAGTGAGAAAAGAATGATTGTTGACATTTGCGTTTTCCATGGAGATAAATCAACATAAATTAAAATACCGAATGTACACTCCGAGCCATCCACGCACACACAAGAACGCACACTTTAAACATACACAAACATATACATTACATGCGGCACATATACATAGCTTAAACCACTCAAGATGGACATTCAGCAACTATCCCAAATAATCGACCCCATGAAAAAAATTTCTGTACAAATGCAACGTGCAGTTAAAAATGTCTACATCAATACTGAGTCCATTGTAATTTATATTGAAAGTGCTTTCATTTGTACTTATTGTTATAATAATAACAATGCGTAGAATATACGAAATATTTTCATAACTCCTACTATTCTAATATCTTTACGTAGGTAGGATATAGTTTGGGTTGTAACGCTCCGCGCGTTTATTTCGGCTAATACCCCTCGCTTCTCCTATAAACGTAAATATAATAGAGACAACGTCTTCGACTCTATAGACTATTTTATTATTTAAGGATTTAGTTCATACTTGCACCGCCGCCTCCGACCACCGCAAATCTCTCTCGGCAGTCTCCGTAGAAGATGACATTTAGAGCTGGTGTTCCTGGTTTCGCCTCGCAGGCTGCCTTCTGCAGTTCGCACTCGCTGCCATACGTCACCATGGTGTTGGCACAGACTGGTTCAGCATCCGTTGAGGAACACTCCTGGGGGCAGATACACTCCCCAGCAGAGCAGCGAGCACCAAACTTACAATCTACATCTTTACAAGCACCTGTTCAAAAAAATTAAATGTAGTAGATAAAAAAAATGGCGACTCTTTTTGTCATATACTTTTTTACTTATCGAACATTTTGTATACGTGTGTTTCTTCTTCTTCGGAAATGTTTATTTTGTTAACATGTTTATGATACTATACAACTTTTAAACTGAGGCAAAGCTCTGGAGAATATGAAAGACTAGACAGCTTGAAACACTGTGCTACATTCACCATTCTTTCTACAGGTAATTGTATTCCATATTCAAGTTGGTCATTTTTTAATTCTCTATATTTGCATGATTTAAATACTGTATTCCTATGCCTGTTGATTTAGTATAGATAACGAATGTAAAGAAAAACCTAGCGGCATCAATAAATATATTTTGTTCGAAAAGGTAATGTTATTTATAATTTTATTTGTGGTGCAGTGGTCAAAACATAAATTTCATTAGAAAACAGTATTTTTTTTTAAAAATCATTTATAAAAAACAATTTATTACAATAACATCATAATGTTAACATATTACTGTGTTGGTTCCTTGGACAAAAATACATATTGATAAAATTGTAAAAATATCAAATAATTAATATTGTGGATTATCTTTGATAAGAAGGAACAAGGAATAAAATCCAATTCAAAACAAAAACGTATTTTTATCTTTTTGTATAAAAAAAATATAAAATATAATAATTATAAAAATTAAACGCTAATTATTACTCAGTTCAAATTTTCCCTAAAAATCTCTTTCTGACATTAATTGAGCTATATCCTTTTGCAAGTAATGAAGCATAATAATTTTATGTTTGATTGATTGACTGTTTGCGTATAAAAAAACAACAAATCTGCCTCAAAATACATTGTAAGACAACAGTTTAACAAACAAAAACCTTACGAGCGTTTGCTTTTATTTAGAAATGAATATTTAAATAACGTCGTCAATTTTTTTGAATCGTACATTTCTCGGAAACAATTAGGGGTCACGAATTTTTGAATGAATGAAGAAAAATTCAGAGAAGTTTACCGATAAAAAACGCGCTTTCAGCAAATTCCCTAGAAAATCTGGATTTAGGAAATAGAGAAAATGCTTTTATAAATATTAGAATTGACTCGTTAAGTACTCTCCGCTTCTGAACGACAATTCTTTTCCAACACAGCAAATAAAATGAATCGGCGTACAAGTATGGAATGAAAAAGTATTAAAAAATGAAATACATTTTTGCAGGACAATGAAAATCGAGTTCGGATAGAGAATAGCATCCAGTATGGAAAAACGTACAGAATTGTGGATGAACAGAGATAAAATATTTATTCCTGTGAAAACTGCGAGACTACGTATTGGAAATGCACAATACATCCATTCTGGCGGTGTCAGAATCCGGAAAGGTCTGCCGTGACAACAAACTACGGCTTTAGTACCTACGAATAGCGTGGTTTATGGACTGGACTGACGATACAATAAACAGAACTGTGGGGAGATAACGTGACAAGACTGCAATTTATTATTACCGGGAAAAATTTCGCCCGATGTCAGTAACATTAAAATTGTTTATCTGTGAAATGGGAATATGGCCGCGCAATCAAACTATATTTTACTCTGATGAGGGATCGCGATATTATATTCAAATTTATCGACTTTTTGCAAACGTAAAACATTTTCAAAGACTCGTTTATAACATATCGTGTAAATATATGTTGACAATTTATAAAAGCCATGAAAACACATAAGTTTAATAAATACAGTCAGCTTGGCCACCATATACCGCACACCGCTTCTGAAGACATAAGTCTCCTTGACGGTGGCCACATATACGGAAAAGTTGCTCGTTGCCGAACGAAAACAGCTGCCCGAAGGAGCTCTCTGTAATTTGGTAGTCTTAGCACCTTCGTGCTGAAAGAAAGTAATCCAAAAGCACATAATATGCACTTCATTGGATTGAGAAAAGAGGGAAGTAAATTCTTCACTGACTGACATACTGTAATGAATGATAATTATTCAAGTTTAAAGCTTTATTAGCTTTGTGGTCAAAAATGTTACCAAATGTTATTAAATATTTGTATATAACCACATACCGACAGTTTTGGGACTCACCCGTCTCTTCGTCGGGACACTTATTAAACCAACATTCAAAACCCCATGGGTTTACTCGTATGTAATAACATTGAGTTAAATGTTGATTCATTTGAAATGTAGAAATATTTTTTTATAAATCAATTACCCGTGGTCTTTTTACGTTGCCATCTCAAGTATTTTTTTCGTTATATAAGTATGATTGAAAAATTATTAGAAAAATACAATTCAACGGAAACGATGTACAGTTCTTCCTGTTTTAATGTTAAAAAAAAAATTCAAAACTTGAAACATTGTTGACATAAAATTTCGTTATCTAGTCATTCAAAAATGCTCATCTTTATTTTATATTCATTTATATTACATGTGTTACAAGTTTTACTTTTATTTTATTTTAGATGTCATAAAACGCTTTTTTTATGCCAGATTTTAATTTAATTTAAATTCATTTGATGTGATTTTTATTATTCTCTGATATTCTTTCTGTATTTTTGTTCTTTTTTTTTTTTAGTTATAAGAATTCTTAAACGTTTATTTTACATGAATAAAAAAGTGTTTCAGTGTTTAAAAATATATAAAAGACACTGAGTTTATATACTTGTAACAAGTAAATGGAATCTGTTGAGAAAACATATTTAAAGTTGTATCAGGACTTGGGTGAATAATATTACACTATGTGATGTATAAAAAGAAACTGTGTAAAGACATTTAATGCATTGAAATTCCATAATCAACTCGCTTCGTATAACTAGTCAGAATCTACTGCAATTTTTGGAATTTAATTGTTAAACGTTCTCAAGCAAAGCCAATACTAAATATTTCACATCAGAACATAACATTCTGCGATGACAGTAGTCACAACCCATATCCACGTAGTTTGAAACTTCAAAATGCGATTGCTCCACTTTCGTGGGGATCCGAGGGGAGAACAACATGGTGCTTATGATCAAATTAACGTGGAACAAAGCATGTCGAGTACGCTGGTCTTACCGCAATCTCCTTTGTAGAGGATGGATAGGTGAATTTGTTCAGTGCAGGCCTTCGCTCGAAGCTGGCATTCGCTGGGGTAGGTATGCGAATCTGATCCGCACACGTCACCGTACTCCTAGGGGATAATAATCGTATTACAAGTTGACTTTACTAAAACATAATAAAGGAATGCATACCTCTATAAATACCAGTGGCGAATGGTGATTTTATTTACAGGTAAGCTATAAAAAAATATTATATATTTGTACCTACATAAAAGGTACATAATATAATGTAAGGAAATATAATATAAATTGATATTTTTCTGTGGTTCTGTGTGATACAACAACTCTCATCCATAAAATCAACTTAAGCGACGTAACTTCTTGATATATTATATTATAAAGATATATTATCCATTCCTTTAATACAAAACTCATTTAAAAATAAATAAAAAATAGCATTTTGAATTCAGTCGATATTAGGTATTCAAAGGAAATGTCAACTGGCCGAATTGTTTTGGAAATAATTAGTGCTAAAAACGGCCGTATCGAGCGCATATGTCCTGCAAAATGACGCATGAAAGTACTTATCGTTTTATGTCAAAAGTACCATCTCAAATAAAAAAAGCCCTTAAAAAATAATGTTTGAAATACTGTTTTCCAAATCGAGAATCTTCTAATAATTTGTGTAATCTGCAAGTTTAATCTAGCAGAAAAAACCCGCACTGGGGTTAAGACGTTTAAAATACAGTAAACTTATTTTTATGAAAAAATAAGCTGGAATAATCGGCCAGTTTCTTGGTTCACCGCAGGCGCTGGGCGCGTTTTATTAATATTAGGATAAAAATACAAACGGTGAAATGATTAAAAATAAATAGTCATTATTTATTTGTTTTTCTGTAAATAAAGTTACAGTAAACATTATTATGGTCAGTCAAATATAATTAAAGCTGCGCATAATTGCTTTTATACACGGTTCGCCCCTGAATCATACGTGTTTTCGGATTGAGTCATATATATACACACATTTTAGGGCCTGACCGCGAAACTTCAGAGGAACATTCCTCATGGTAAACGCAAAAAAATCCGCGTACTTTTTTTCCAAAAACCCATTATTTCATGTTGTTTTTTATTTTTATAATTTGTAACTGGAGAAAATCCTTAATTTTTCGGACAAACATCCCTTTCACATACCACTACCTCTCCCTATCCCAGCCGCTTCCCTTGTCAGCGTTTAGTGTGTATCGCTTCGTTGGTCAAAAACGTTTAATATCTCTTTTTTTGTGAGGGATGGGTAGGGGTTTGTGAAAGGGATGCTTATTCGAAAAATTCATATTTTACACCATTTTGAAATTATAAAAATATATGGAAAAATAAATTATCGGAAAATTTAACAAATTTATTATTATATTATGTTATGATTATTTTTTCTTTTACCATTGGGTATATTTTTCTGATGTTTCGAGGTCTAGTTATATTATATATAAACAGCATATAAAGCAGGCGCGAACCGTGTATAGAAGCGATTACGCGCAGCTTACCATTATATTCGACTAACCATAATAATGTTTTACTCTAACTTTATTTACAGAAAAACAAATAAATAATTACCATTTATTTTAAATCATTTCCACCGTTCTTATTTTTATTCTGATATAATTATTATTAATATTAATACACCGCGCCCAGCGCCTACGGTGAGCCAAGAAATTTTGATTTGGAAAACAGTATTTCACACATTATTTCTTAAGGGCTATTTTTCTTTGAGGTGGTACTTTTGACATAAGACCATAATTACTTTCATGCGTCATATTGCAGGATATATGGCGTTCGACGCGACCTTTTTTAGCACTATTAATTTCTAGAGCAATTTGGCCAGTTGACATTTCAATTGAATATTTAATATCGACTGAATTCATTGTGCTATTTTTTAATGAGTTCTGTATGAAAGTAAATAATAATGTATATATATAATTAATTTATCACAAAGTTATGTCGTTTGAGTTGATTTCATGGATAAAAGTTGTTTTATCACACAGAAAAATATGAATTCATAGTATATATTACTAACATTATATTATGTATCTTCTAAATAGGTAAAAATACATGATATTTTTCTATAGCTTACCTGTAAATAAAATCACCATTCGCCACCATATGGAGATATGTAAGTATAACCAGTTAAATATCTTCAAAATTTAGTAACCCTTTACTCATCAATATATTCAGTCCAGATTTTAATTAATAATATTGCATTGCACAATTCTTTATCTCTGCTGTAAGTATTCCAATAAATAAAAAAATAATGTACCCTGCTGTATCATCTATACCCAACTCCATAAGTAACTATTTAATATTCTGTATAACTATTTTGGTTGAGTTAATATTGATAATGAGTAATTCTGAACATTCGAAACTTGTGTACTCATTCATATAAAACTGGCATGTGGAGTAAAAATACAAAGCGTTTTATTAATTATATGTTTAAAATATTTATTCCATAAAGGAAATTACTGAAAACAAGAAACAATAAATAATAAGAGAAAGAGAAAACATTTGAAACCGGGGTAAGAAAGTCAAGACATTTACATGCTTATGACTTGTTTACCCAGTTGAGGTGATAATTTTACATACCGTGATTACTATATTGCCTAGTTTAAGTACCTCTTTTTTTTTCATCAGATAATTTAAGTAAATTATTAGACCTGTATTTACGTTTTTCAAAAAAAAAAAACCATTTTTGTTGAAAAATATGAATTTTCAGAGTAACAAATAGCGATATTGATAAGTAATTTGCAAAAAGATAACTTAAAGCAGCCAATAACAGGTCATGTTTTATAAATGCCATAATTTCTATCAGAAAAAAAATATATATTCTCAATTCTGAATTCTTTATTTATTTAATTTATCAAAAAAACAATTTGACTAGGCACCTGATTAAATGGAATATTTATCTAATATCCTGACTTCCGCAGTTTAGTAATTCAATATAAGACAATCGAAAGTTTCGATAAAATAAATGAATCGAAATATCCATTCAATTCAAAGAAATTAGGCCAAGAATTATTTTCATCGCGTCTTAATTTTAGTGAGAGTAAATTATCAATTCAAACCACGATCAATGCGACCTTTGGAACTGCTTTCCGTGAATATAATAAATGAGAATACCTTGCCACAACGCATTGAAAGCCTCAATAGACGAGAATCAATACCCAATGAATTGTTGAGAGCAAACGTTATTGAATCTACCCAGTTGAGTTGGGAATAGATAGGCATTTGACAAGATGCTGGCTTAATTATCTTGCATTAGCTTCAATACTCAATACACTCAGAGGCATATTCTTCATTACGGGTGTTCAAATTTACCCCAGTGCAATAATATTCTGATGCCGTCTGTTTGATAAAGGATTAATCCATTGATTGCTCCTTGACTTATGTTCGTAAACTCGATAAACCTCCGGGAGTAATGCGATTAAACCATAATATTGTATGTTATAATAATCTTGCATAATGGGGCATTAATTACCTCTAGTAATTAACAAATTACCGCTTTGATGTGTTGCGTAACAAATAATTATCCTATTGGCAGATTATAACGGGTATTAGAGATACACATTGATCGGTATTTGAGATTAATAAATATTGATATTAAGAAAGCGAAATTGGTGATTTTCATGATAATGTAATTAAATTTTTATGAAATCGTCCAAGCCATTCGTCAATAATACAGTAGTATTAGTTTGTTAATTAAAACTCAAAAGCAATGTTGTTTTTTTGTTTTCTGTCTCATTTTTAAATATCTATTTTACATTTTATCAAAATCATTCGTTTTCTACGGAGAAATTTCAAAATGAAACATTCGTATGGATGAAATAAATCCTATTTGACTGTTTGTAATTTGGCTCACGTCACATAAATTCGGATACATTAAAAGCATAAACATGTTTTTATAAAAAAAAGAGACAGTTCCAATAAGTTTATCTTTCGGTGTAAATTATGTATCGTTTTGTTTAATTTGCGACCAACTACCGAAATATACTAAAACAACCTACACGTCCGTTGGCCCAAGAAAATAGGCATCCAATGAAATATAACACTTTTTTTCCAAAATACATAAATATAAAGATTCATGTTCACTAATAGTTGCATGTTTATTTTCAAAAAATTGCATTGCATTTAAATTGTAATAAAAATAAAATGTCTTACTTTTTTTGTAACTAGTTTAAATCGTTTGTTTATTGGAATTTCTAATTTTCATTTTGGAAAAATTCAATCATTTTTGGTAACAAAAGTTGAGAAAAAAAAGTTTAATCTACCTATTACCTACGTGAAATTTTAGAAATTAAAAAATGAAACTAAATTTAAGAAACATAATTCACGGTTTCTGTTTTGAGAAAGAAATATTTGTTTATTAATGAGTTAATTTTGAGTTACGGGTAAGAAAAAAGAAAAAGTGTTGGTAGTACTCACTGTTCCCTCCTCACACCGCTGGGGACAGGAGCATTTGGCTTCAGAAGCGCCGTCACTCGCGCAAATGGCATAATATTCGCACTTTTTGTTTTCGCATCCATCTGTTACAAAGCAATTAAGGTTTATCAATCAAACAGCCAATGTGTTGTGTTCCTCTTAATGTGCCAGTGAGCCGGAGGATAGGTTCACAATGTTTGAGCGATTAGCTGCTAAGTGAGTTTTTGCTTTGTTTGCTAATATAGTTAACGAATCTGGGTAAATTGGGCATTAATGATCACAAGAGCTTTTTTTTCCGAATAGAAAAATGTAAAACAATACATAAAAGCTACATGCTACCTTAAAAACAACCTTTGGAGTAATTAACTAATTGATTTATTGATGGACTATGTATTTTAAATTAATATTAATCGATTTTTTGTGAGATTTTCCAAAAAACATAGATACCTAATGCAAAAAGTTAAAATATTTTTTTTAACTAAATATTTTGTTTTAGATTTTGGCAAATTTTTAACAATTCTTGAAAACAAGAATGCATACATTTTAAAATAAATAAATCGCTAACAATAAATGCAACGCACACGTTAATAAATAAGTAAAGTATAGTTAAAAGGACCAAAATTCGTTATTTTATACATTAAGTAAACAGTTTAAATTTAGGTCAAAATAATCCAGTCTTGGTATGAAATCACAAATGAAAAGAATCGAAATATGGGTACCTGAAAGTCATAGTTTAATTTGTGGTGACAAGGAAATAAGGTTTAATTATTTGTGATAGGAATAAAACAATAAAAATTAAAAGGTACAGAGTACAAGCCCGCATTAATCGTCCGTTAAAAAAGATGAAATATTTGATATTGACAAAAAAATATTTATACATTGTTTATCCCAATTTCTTATCAATTTTAATAATGAATCGATATTGAATACTTATAAGACATAAATTAAAAAAATGCTTGTTACGCTTTCATTTATTTATTTGACCAATTAGCACCTTCACCCTCTAATAGTCAGTCTGAAGATACCTATTCAAGGTAAATTCGTCAAATAAAGCCCTTATTCGTCAAATAAATCCGTGGAAATGAACTAACTATTTTTAATTTGTAACTTATTTGCAAATGTCATTTGTTAAATAATATTGTTTTTACTTGCTGCATAATTAATTGTCTAGCATATTTGTACATGTTGTAAATAAATTACATCATAAAATAATTTTAATTAAATTTACATTTTAAATAAATTCTAAACATACCAAATGACTGTCCCCTTATCACCAAATATAGATGACAATAACCTTACTTTAATAACGTAGCAGAAAAAACTTATTAAATCAATAACTAGTTCAAGGAGAAATCAGCCAGAAACTTGCAACTATCATGCTCCAAAAATAACAATGATATAATATGTGCAGCTTTAGTATACTAACTTCTTTTCCATTGAAAAATATGAAATTTTTCTTACTATTTTATTTATATATGTGAGGTTCATAGTACATAATCGGTGACACACGTGCTAAAACATTCCACCTGAAATAGAGCGATGACTGAAGAAGGCAATGTTGTCATTTCCTAAAAAATCCAATAACATATGTAATGCAACTCTAACTGTATTGCACATTAAATTGGGAGCATCGTTCTGCAATACATTCACATCGTTCCTTCCATAAAAAAATGAACTGCAGAGGAATGTGGTCTATAAAGAGACTACAGGACATCGCAACGCCAGTCAATCAGTCACACAGTTCCAACATGTAGTTCAAGTGGAGTCTCTTCAACCCATCATCGCCGCTACGCTCGCGCGTCACAACCAAGTGCTGTATTTTTTTCGCCATGTAATAAATACGCATTCATACAACAGCTTCATGTCTTCTTTGTCAATCCCTAACTGGGGTAGGAGCTCCAACCCTCAACAACCAAAATCCTACAAATGTACTTTTTTTTATTTTGTCAACGTTAACTGCTTGTCTTAAAATTTCGATTTCAAGTCTCGAATGGAAGCCCTACTCGTGCTGCAGTTTGGACTCGTTCCTGTACGAGATGCCGTCAGAGCTGAACATGGGGTTGAACTCGGCCGAACACTGCGGGCGCTGGCAGCGCGCCTGACCCCTCCCACCACGCACGAGGCTCCCCGCTGACACGATCATCCCTGGCACGGACCACGCTCTTGAAATAAATACATCATTTTACTCACTGCATGGTCCTTTGTACAGCACTGTGACCTCCCTCTTGTATTTGCACGCCTCGTGTCGCAGTTTGCACTCGTTCCCGTACGAGATACCATCAGAACCGCACACGGGGTCGAACTCGGCCGAGCACTGTGGACACTCGCAGCGCGCCTGACCCCCGCGCTCAACGCACGAGGCGCCCCACTGGCACGACCGGCCCTGGCACGGACCACGCTCTCCTAGGAAAAAACAAATTTGAAAAGAGATAATTTTCAATACTAATAAACAGTATTTAAATTCCCTTAAATTATTGTAATTTCGTACATCCGATAAAATATAGACAATATTGTATAAAATCTGATACATTATTAAAAAAAGATTTTCATCGGGAAAAAAAAAGGTGGTCAATATCGTAAAATAATTAACGATTTTGACCATTTTATAGCTCTTGACACACTTACATTAACACTTATTTTAAAGCGGCTATTTTTAAAAAGTGTCATATTTTACCTGTTTTCTTGATTAACATATTACAACAGAGTTAAAGAACATTCAAGAGAAGGTAATATAGAAATCTAGGCATCTACTGTGTAACATTCACCGTTCTGCCTATATTTGAACATCTATATTCCTTCAATTCTTTCATCTGTTGATGTTTGTAAAGTTGATGTTGATAAATTTACCTGGACCATGAAGAAGTATAGAAATGGAAAAAATTACATTTTTAGGCGTTGCCTAGTATGTAAGTGAAATAATACAATTAGTTGAATCTTACCCGTATTAATAAAGGTTTCAACTTTAAGAAAAAACAAATTTTAAGAAATAATAGACTAATGATACTTAAACCTAAAAATTCAGTAATTTTTCACCGGTAACATCACTTTTGTGACATTTCTGAGACAGGTTTCTTTATTACAAAATCAAATGTATTTTTACAAAAACGGTATGATAGAGAATTTGAAATTAAAACTATTTGAATTATTTTTGTCTGAAAGATCTCATTACAAAGTGCTCCAGGTAAATAAAAGAATTTATAGTCAAGTGTTATTTTAATGAGTTTAAATACGTATTATATTTTTGTGGCCCGAACTGACATCAAGTTCTTGATCATTCCATTTCGGTGAACCTAATGATTGTCAATTCCTAATTTGTGGATTTAATTGTATCTCGACTTTTATTTCATTTAAAAATTACAATTAACTTCCACCAAGAATTTTCACTAACAAACTTGAATAACAAACCATTCCGAGCCTGAACGTGAAAAAATACATATTTCCAAATGCTTAATGCTATTAATACGGATTTAAAAAAAAGTCCTTAGGTGGTGTTAATAAAATTGTTTCATTATATTTGTAGTTTATTGAGAAATTCATACATTATCATAAAATATTGTTTTGAGGGGATAACAAATTGAGCTGTTCTCTGTGTGACACGTTAAACAGCACTGATCTAAAGTCTTGATTGCGTAAGCGAGGCTGTACAAGAGGATGTTGGGAGGGGAAACGCATTTAAAATGTAAATCACGAAATCCGGATTTTTGTGGGCTGCAAATATGCGCCCAAATATAAAAAATCGCACTTGCAAACTGACCAACATATTGAATATTTTAAATTGTAGAGCGATTAGAAAAAAAGTAAACATTATTGTGAATTGATAATGAAGAAGTTCTGGAGGAAAATATTTCAAAAACTTTAACATACAAAAAATTTAATTCATTTATAGGGTGAAAACCAAAAAAGTTATTAAAAAAATATGCTACCCGGGAGACTCTAGATACCCGGTTTAGGCTCGGAAGGTCTCAGATTCAGATTGGAATAATAATACGTTTGGGGAAAATATCTAAATATAAGCCACAAAAAACATATTTATTTGTACTGTATAATCATTTGAACTTATCGTTGAAAGTATAATGACCATCTTCTCACTAAAATCAATAGACTGTAAATTTTCCTATATTTTGTTGCAAATTGGTGGATATGTAATGATTAAATAAATCATGAGGTATTGTAATGAAATGAATCAAGAGGTGTAATAATTAAGTAAATATATTGAGTTAACACTCACCGCAAGTTCCCGGGTGTGATATTTGTATAGGCATCTTGGTCTGGCAAGCCGCCCTCTTCAAATCACACTCCGAGGAGAAGGTCCTCCCATCTTCAGCACATACCGGCCTCATTACTGGCTCACATTCCGGACCACATTCACACTTGGCAATCCCGAACTTGTTGATATTGCATTCCTCGTCAGGGAGACATTTGATGCTCTCGCACGGATTCACCCCTAGAAAAACAATTGGACTTGAGGAATCTTAAATACTTGTTTTCTTCATTTTCTGAAGTCTCTTCAGCAGATTTGGGACGATTTAATAATAATAACGTTGTATGTTCGAAGGTTTATGATTTGATGGTTTGGGTGACAAAACGACTGAAAATTATTCCATTAACAAAACGGAGGCCCAGTTCCAGAGGTAACTATAAATTACTAGTTTTGAGTAATGGCTGACTAAAGTTTTGACAGATCTAAATTGATTTGTTACAAATAATTTTTGAGATATAAATTTTTTGCACCAGAGAAGTAAAACATTTTTGAGAAGGGAATATGGAAGTCTAGGCATTTATATGGCTTGTGATCTGTTATCGACTTGTTTAAGTGGCCACATTATACACTGTATAACATTCAATATTGTGCCTATGTTGAGACATCCTCATTTCCTCAACTCTTCCATTTGAAGAGCTTAACCTTAACCTATATTTTGTGGATGGAATTCATCCGGCTGAACCATTTCACCTACTAGGCAACGCATGAAAATATTTTATGTTTTAAAATACTTCTCATACTACTTAGTTTAATCAACAATATTTTGGGTTTATCCAAATGTTCACAGACAGGCTGGATTTCCTCCAATGATATAAATAATTATTCCATCAACTTAAGTGCGATTAAGTTTATATTATGCTGATTTGTATCATCAAATTATTGTATTAAAGTTGTACAAATAAAAAAATTCAGATGCATGGCCAATTCCACTAAATATAAAAAATGATGGATGATATAATACAATAAAAAGGTTGTTTGAATTTTTATTTACTAAATTATTTTTATATATTCATACAAATATACATTTGACAAAAAATATTAACGTATTTCTAACTCTGTGAGGCCAAGAACCCTGTGTTCAGTTGGTATACAACCTAATAAAAAGTGGAAGCATGCATATTATAAAATAATACAACAAAAAAAAAATATTTCAAAAACATAAACTTTTCATAAACATCTTTACAACCCGCTTAATAGTACAATATGTAAAGCAATGCAATATCTCGCAGCAGTCTCCTGCAGTGGTATCTTCCCTTAGACAAAATCCAAACTTGTACACTTCTGAAAATGTCCATAAAATAAATAATTTGCACTAAAATTGACCATAAGAAACTTTGATAACAAAAAAATACTTCAAAAATGATTTTTGTAGGATGGCAAAGTTTAAAATTATTCCAATTAAACACCTACCATACGTTGCGTGGGCTGTTATGACTGTTTAAATTTATTTCAACAGAGATGGAAAATAATTTTTGAGAAGGGAATATGTAAGTCTAGGCATTTACAGGGCTCATGACCTGTCATTGGCTGATTTAAGTGGCCACTTAACACACTGTGTAACATTGACCCATGTGACATTTGTGGACACCGTATGCTCCGTATCCTATTATAAATAGACAGTTATAATATTTTTGTGGAACATAAGAAAGTGAAAATGATATATTTTGTAAAAGACTACATGGTTTTTTTTATAGTACCTAATTAAAAGGAAATAAAAAATATTTAAAAAATTAACAAAATGTATTCCTTATTATTAAATGGCAACAAAATATATCAAAGAAAAAAAGAGTTCATAGCTTTAGTTTGAATCCAGGATAGTGCGTGTTCTTTAAAAGAAGGAAAATTATGAAAGTTTGGAATCAATGAAATGAACTTTCAAAGATAATTATCTCAATAAGAATGCCTGAATCGATTTCTGTTTTCGCAAATAAAGCAGTATATTAATCGACAATTTTTTGTTGGTATGGCGAATTTAAACGTAGACGGCTGTGTCTTAGTGACGATCCAAGGACAGGTGCACCGAAAATGGCAGTCACTTAGGAAAACGTCAATGCTGTGCACAAGCTCATCAAGGAAAATCAACCCACGACATATTGCAATATTGAGGTATCATTAGGGATGTTAAAGATTTTAATTATAAAAAAATGTTTTACGTTGGATACCGCATCTGTTGACTAAAGAACAGAAAAAAGCTAGAGTCAATCGATGTCAAAAAGCTCTAGACCGCTTCAACGCAGGAAACTCTTAAAATGTGTACAGAATTTTTAGTAGTGACGAATTGTGGACTTACTCATGGGAACTAAAAAAAAATGCCAATCCTCTATAAGTGCTCCAAGGTGAAGAAAAGGCAACAACATTCATCCGTTCTCGAAATGTGTTCAAATAGATGATCCTAACATTTATTTTAAAAGCAGGTCATGTAGCAACAATTCCTCTTCAAGATCGAAAAACTGTTACGGTCAGTTAGTATACAACTATTCGTCTTCCGGAAGTCATTGCTGAGTTTCGAAAAACCAATCCCTAACTACAAATCATCCTCCACCAAGATAATGCAATTTTCATACAGCTTGCCAGAATTTTTGGAAAAACAAAACTTCAAATTGCTAGACCATCCTCCGTACAGTTCCAAGCTAAAGCCTAACAATTTGCTTACTTTTCCAAAAATCAATAATGAACTGCGTGATCAAAGGTTCCAGTTGCTAGAAGAAGCAGTCGACGCCTTCAAAAACGCAATTTCATCAGTACCAACAAACGAGTAGAATTAATGCTTCCAGAGTAGGTTTGAGGGCATGCAAAAATGTATTATGTTCGAGTAGAATACTTCGAAAAACTGTTTTGATCCAGCTCTATATACAAAACTTGAAAGACACACCTTGTTTTAGTAAATGTATACCGTGTTGCAGTCAGTACGTCAGCTGTGGGCACATTCAGTCTCATTTTTGTGGCGTGCAATGAGCCGAAACGTCGGAACGAATATAACTTACATGGGATCATCCAAAAAAGAAACATATTCAAAACGGCGACCGTGAATATTTACGTATCTATTTAACGTTTACAATGTAGAAAAATTGTGCTGGGATAAAGTCATTAGAATGATTTTCGTATCCTAGTTACCCAATTTAACACAAATCTAAACGAAAATGGTTCTTAATTACTAGATAACATTATTTGTACCGTAATAAAGAAAACAATAAACGAAACAGCCCAACATCTTGTTTATCCCATCGTTAGAAACAATCGCCCATATTCACAAACACCTACATTTAGATACCTACGAGAATAAGAAATAGTAATGAAGAAGAAACCAACCCTAACACAATTAAATCCAAAAAAAAATCGGCAAATATGTCACAAATAGCATACTTAATGATCAATCCACGCAGAAAAATGTCATCATCATCATAATCCCCTTGTCTGCACATGATGGTTCAAAGAGGACTAAATGTTGCTGCCAAAATACAGCAGTAGATAAATTGGGCAGATCACAGAGGATTGATAATTAATTTCCATTTCAATACAATTACAATTTCTAAATAATTGAATCTAGAAAAAAAATGTGAATTTTTGTAAATGCCTTGCCCGTGTTATGGGTCGGTGTCCTGGACATTGTTTGGAGACCATAAATCTCCTTTACGATTGTCGAACCATGCCCTCTGGTAGCTAGGATTGAAATGGCTCAAATTCGAGATATACTGGGAAGATATAGCTGGCTCTTTCTTTCGTTCCCTTATACGTTAAGGTATTTTTTTTACGTAAGCAGACAAAACCTACGTTCTCAGATGTGATTTTTGGCGAGAATTAGGTTAAACGTGATAGGACGAAGCGGACCAAAGTACAGCATTCCTATCTCGGGCACAGTGTACTATTTTGAAAGGATTTTTTTGTTGCCGATACGAAGAAAGGTGTCATAATATTCTATAAACCACTAATATACTAATTTGACCCAATATATTTTTAAATGACAATGTCTTCTCTGAATGTTTTTGAGTATTTGTAATTATGTTCTGATGAAACATTTTCCCATAATTTATATTTTAAGACTTATGAATTTTAGTAACCTTTTTAATGTGTAGTTCATTATAGGTGTTTGTGGAGGATTAAAATATTTGATGGACTTATCAATTATTATCATAGGTTTGCATAATTGAATTAGAATTTGAATGAATTAATATGTGATATGGATCATTTGATAAAACTGTAATATGTTTTGAAAACTGCGCCGTCCAGATGCAATAACCATAAGGGTCATTTTTGTGTTATAAGGGTAGGTCTTAGCAAGAAAGAGAGAGTTCCTACCAAGCGGCGGCTAGAGAGAGAAGAGCGCCACAAGAGGAGATCGCCCGCTGGGACGCTGCACAGTTCTAGACATCACCGGCCGGAGATTCGTTCTATTTACCGCTTAAATTTTTAACGATGTCTGTTAAAATAAAGTGTTTAAAGGAAAGTTCGCCGGTCGTTTGACTTTAGAAGAAAAGGCTACCTCCTCATCTGAATGTTCTATCCGTGCTCGCTGCTTCTCGCGTACCACTGTTGGTTTGAGCGCGAAGAGCATTGATATGCCAAATGCAACGTGATTTGATCATCTGTTATATGAAAATGATGTGTTAATCTTAACATTTCAAGCACAAGTCCAGGGACATTGAAATATTGTTGTAAAACACTACTAAATACAAAGCACTCGTTAAAAATTTCAGCTCTATTTCTCACGCAGAACTGTATTTTTTTTTCCATTTGAAACATGGAGAAAATGACAAATTCATACTAAAATATTACGCTGTCGTACCATTCAAACCATTGTTTGTTCGTAAAAATGTTAAGAAATATGTCTAACAAACTCATCATTCCATGTCCATTCCACGTGATGTCTACAAGGAGTCTCCTTGCATCTCTGCCGGCTGCCAGCTCCTGTGCGTCCCAAAGCAGGTTCACGTTTCGTAGTTCTTACATGAACTGGTGACGAACGGTCAGCAGCTGACGTCCATGACGTCGAGAACCTGTTGCCTTGTAAAGTAGGCATTCGCGGTTAAGGCTTTCAGGTGGCATCCACGGTATATGGCTCAGCCAACTGTATCACCTCCGCTTGATGACAGTTGTCACCGGAGTTTTCTGTATCCTTTTTCTTATTCCCCCATTCCTTACAAAGTCAAACCACGGAACACCAAAAAAATGTGAAAAAAATATATTCCGTGCATTGTATTTTTAAAAATCACGTGTTTCTGATAAGATCGGAAACCGGATGAACGTTTAAGAGCCAATTTATAATTAAAACCCTATTTTCAAACCATCATTTTCATTTTATTGAAACGGTGTGAAAATCTACACCAACTCTTAATCGACAACCTTCCTTATTAAAAACTAAAAGATTTTTTGAAAACTTAAAACAAACAAATCGTATATATATGTGAGGCATTTACTCATTAACTTGTTTAAAGTTACGCATGGGCATAGTGGTTGAATAAGAATGGTATTCCTTTCCTTATTCTACCACTATGCCTAGGCGTAAATTTTTACCAGGTTTATAAGTAAGGCCCACTATAATTCAATGTTTTAATTCAGTTTTGTAAGCATTTAATTTGGAACTAGATGACAAACGGAAGTAAACCTTTTCATCAGAATCAGAAATCTATGTTTTGTGTAAATCAACATCAATATTACAAATTCTTTACCCGTGTTCTGTACTTATTTAATTTACGGTTATTTTCAACTAACATCCCCAAAACTAATTATTTTTATACTTTTCTTAGATCTAACATAACAATATTGGTCGATATGAATCTGCGGGGTTGATGGTGGCTGTTAGATGGTCAACTCATGTTCTTATTTGAATTGTAATTATGTATTTTTTGTTTTCATTTTTCATTGATTAAATTTTTGAAGATCCTCATTACTTTTTACTCTGTTTTTACTATATTTTTTTATAGATGTTTTTCTACGATACAAATACAATTTTTAAATTAAATCTTTTCATATGTTTTTTTCATTTTACTTTCTTTCTTACTGTGTTTTTTTATATGTTTATTGCTATGCGCACATATTTTGACACTATGTATTTTGTTTTTACTTCGGGTTTTATCAGGTTTTTAATATGTTTTTACTGTGTATTTTATTTTTACTACGTATTTTACTGGTTGGGTTTTTTAAAACACGTATTTTGTTCTTCCTAAATGTTTTACTATGTTTTTTGCCATGTATTTAACTATGATTTTTACTATGTTTTTGACCTTTTTTATTGTTTTTATGTATTGATTACTTTTTCCTTTTTTTTTAAAATGTTAATACTATTTTATTTTATTTTTACATCTGAGCACGTTTTTCATTCTTTATTTCAATTCTTAATTTTCAATTACTCTTACAAATTTTCTTCATTTTTTATATTATTTCCATTTGTAAACACTCACTACAAACTACAAATTTAAAAATATATTTTTTTCACATAAATTTTAATTTTTAAACAACTTTTATTTATGTTTTTCTTTTTCCTTCTCTTTTTTATACTTTCATAATTAACCTTACTTTTAATTGCTTTATAATATGGAAACTTCACTGGTCCATGAGAATTAAGTCTAATTGTGTAAAATATTAAACTTTGTAACTGTACTGTATGTTTCCTAAATAAAAGAAAATAAAATAAAAAAATAAAAAATTACTGTTTTCAATATATTTTTTAACTAGCATAGAGCGGGATAAATAATCCTAGTTAAATAGTCAAAACAACTATGTATATATTTTTACTTTTTTGTATGGAATATGATAGTTGATATTTAAAAATATATATATGTATTGATCACATTATAAACAGTAAATTTTCTTCGTAAAAAACGGTTTTGTCACTTTTCGGTATATTTATTGGTTGGTTTCTTCTTGTTTGATTCTGCAGATTTGTGGATGTATGCAGATATATATATTCTTACCAGTTTCTGACTAGACTGGTGGTTAAATTCCCGTATATGAGTTCTTAGGAGAGGTAATCCGCTTTTGGGTTTCAAAGACAATCTACTTCAAACCCACCTATAATACACCTCCAGACATCTAGATCCTTCGGATATTTACGTCATTATCCTTTTTTCAAGGACTGTATCCCTTTGCTGTAAACTGAAGATTTTGCCGTGTTTTAATTTGAGTATAATACATTTCTTGATAGCAAAATCTCGAATAATAATGAAAATACACATTAGGAGCATAAAATATTGCCTAATGCGTAAAAATTTACGCGTTTAAAATAACCATTTCTATTCAACCTTCTCATTAAATATTATAATTAAACGAAAAATAAAAGCAAAATAATACCAGCAAAAACATATTACTTCAGCGAATCGGGCTGTGGTCCCGTGGCTAGTGTCTCGGACTCGCGGCTCAAAGGTCCGTGGTTCGAATCCCACTCTACCCCAACTTGCTTCCCATTTTCTAATAGTGAGTTATTTACAACTCGTTGAAAATGGCCCTCAAAATTAAATATTTGGTAAAATCGTAAGAACGCAAATATTTGTTATCAATTAAAAAAAAAGTCGTAAATAAGAGCCGAGTGAGTAAAATAAATGTAATTTGTATGGCATATTTATGTGACAGCTTTAAAAAAGAGGTTGGATTGCGGTTAAGGTTAAATCTGTCTGAAGGTCAAACGTTTACTCAGTGAAAACTAAATGCCGTCTATACAATGCCTGCATGTTTACAGGCATGAGGCATTCTTGATTGTGTTACTATAAACTGTGTGTTTGTAATCAACTAATGTTTGTTTAATGTTTTTGATAAGTAAATAAATTTTAAAAAAATAGTACCACTATTTTTTTATATTTATTTAGAGTACCACTATTTTTTTTAATTTAAACGTCCTAGCATAATAAAAAATACACAGATATCTGTTACCATATGGTAATTATAAGCAGTAAATTAAAAAATAGTTAATAGTTAGTATAAAAAAATAATACAATAAAACAAATTCAAGGTAAAAAATGAAATAAATAAAACTTTAAAAACAATAGGGACTCAAACACAAAATGGCTAAATGACACAATAAATAACAATATCAATAATAAAAGGGTTTCTGTAAATTTGGATATTGAACAGCAAAATATATCAACAGAGCTAAATTCATTGCTAAGTTTATGTAGTCTTGAATAGGCGAGTGTATGTTTGTGCATAATAATAACTACTAGATTTGTTTATATAAAATGGCGTTTTATTAGTCTGACGGGTCCGAGTTAAAGATACATGAAATGTTATGAGGTTTGTTAAATCAAGGACGTCCAAACAGCTGTTAGAAAATTTTATACAAAATTTTCAAATCACTAACTGTCCGTCTAGTAAATAATGTTTTTAAGTTAAGTTCACACATAAAAGAATTATAATCAATTTGCTCAAGAGGAATCGATTGTTTAAAATTTATGAATCTTAAGAATTCTACATATGCCAAGCACCTCGCTAGGACCCAAAACAGAAAACTACGAGTTTTGTCAAAATGTGCCTCAGAAGGAATCTTGATGTTCAGTGATTTGACTTCGTAAGGAACGTAGAATCAAGACCACAACAGACGCAGCAATTCCTGGTGACAACTATCATCAAGCAGAGGCATTACGACTGACTGGGCCGTGTGCTGCCCTTATAAGCAAAAACGCGTCTATTCGCAAAAGTCAAATTTGGAGATATGACACTTTCTAGTATTTATGGAGTTAATGCAAATTTAAAAAAAATATAAATAATCATAAGTAAAAACACGGTATGTAAATTGCTTCAAAGCAAAAAACCAGTATAATATATTTATGTCATAATATTTACTTTGTATTTTTGTTTATAAATCTCTAGATGCTTTATTATTGCTTATAAAACTTTATAATATTTTTTTTACTGGTTTTTACTTCATATCAAATTATTCGAAATGTCTTATTAGTTAATTGTTTATTTTAATATTATGTTTATCAAATCTACGCTCCCCCTCCCTTTTTCCTCCTTTTCCGATTGTTAATCCTTTTGAAATATTAACTTCATAAGTCACTAACCCTCGGTGGTGGCGTAGTGAAGCATGTGTCTAACCTGCATGTCGATTTTATATTTTTGCAAATCTACTATGGTGAAGGTGTGTAGTGGTATTTGCATGTTGGCGTAGTGTTGTTGTCCTGACGAAGAGACGGGTTACGTCTCGAAACCGGTAGACAGATAAGTTGGTGAGTGGTTTTATACAAATTTTAATAACATAATATTAAAATGTTGGACCACAATGTTAATGCTTTGAATATTAATAATTATTTATTTATTTGTTTATTTCATTTATTTATTTGATAGAAACAAACAGTCAAAAATGATATAATAACATAAAAAAGATACGGTTTAAAGACTGACCAGCGAAGTTTCGAAACAAAAATCATACATATTAAATTGTAGTAAAACAAAGGGGGGTGTTTGTTTGTATTTTTATAAAAATATGTGTAGAGGTGTATTTGTGTGGGAGTAAGTGTTTAGGTATGTGTAAGCGTGAGCATCAATAAATAGGAAGTGGGAGCGTATAGCAGCCAAAAAAAATAATTCTTAATTATTTTTTTAATAATTAAGGAGCATGTTTAATATATCAATAGATGAAAAATACATATATAGTTTGAACAAGAACGATAGAGAAAAGAGTCTTGTGCAAAGTTAGTGCTACAGACTGGCAGATGGAATGAATACTTATTCCTTGTCACGCAAAAGGGGACTTAAGATTAATTATTTAAGAGTAGGTTAAAAGAGTTTACTTTGCTAATAAACAATTTATACAAATAGCATAATTCAGATAAAGGGCGTCTTTTTTTAAGGGTAAAAAATCCATTTTGTTAGGAAGATTGGCTGTAAGTGCAAAACGTTTTATTGTTTTTTTTATAATCTAGGCATTTAAAAAAATTTCGTTGTACATTTTCAATCCTTTCAATGTTCGTTATATATTGTGGGCTCCACACAACGGATGCAAACTTTAAGTTATTGCGTACAAAAGTTTTGCATAAAGTCTTCAATGTATTTGGTTTTTTATAGGGTTTAAAAATTCTTAAAATGAAGCACAATATTTGGAAAGCTTTTTCAATAATAGAATATATGTGAGACCCAATGTTTAACCCATTTATGTTCTTATGGAACATGACCCGATATTGAATTGATTGTGCGGTTTCTGTCGTTTTTTTTTTGCACAAACAAGTTCATCACACAAATCTGTAAATTTATTTTATAATTTATTATTCCTTTTCCGCACCGTATGGTGCACAGGACACCACATTGTTACACCAGCCGCGGGGTACCGTGACCATTTATGTAACATGAAAGTACGATGATCAGCTTTATGCTTCAGGTACTTCCAGAGACTGTGAAATATTATGGTTCACAAATACCTTTTCAAATAGATAGTGTAGTACCAAAACTTTTTCATTTAATACCAGTCGAAAATCGTGAGAAAAAAATATTCATTAAAAAAAACAGTCAAAAACTTATTCAAAACAGCAAGTGGAACTTAAGTGTGCACATAAATATATTTTATTGATCATTTATTATTTAACTAAGTACTTTTATAAATTAAAAAAAATAAAAATAATAATGTAACGTAACCCGCAGACAAGCTTCGGCTTTGCGGGAACAAAAATACAATTATGTTTGTTACTTATTTGTTAAAATTAATATAACTTTAAAAAAATATATTTTAAGTTGAACATATCAGGAATCAAACCCATGACCTCTTATTAACGTGCCGATTATTTAACCATGAAAAAACACTTAATATTTATTAAAGTATGTCTTACCACAAGCACAGCCTAAAAACCTTCATAGGTTAGTGAATATATTAACAAATAAATATATTACCTGAACTACATTGTCCTCTATAGATGATTCTCAGCTGACGCCTACTTCGACAAGCTTCTCTCCTCGCTTGGCACTCGTTGCTGTACGTTTTGCCATCAGAGCCACAGACAGGAGTAAACTCCAAAGGGCAAGCCTCCGCACACTTGCATACTGCTACTCGGTTGGTGTCTAGTTGGCACTGTTCCGGCTCAGGACAGCTCACTCCGGCGCATGGGTCTGAAAAAGTAATACCAAAATAAGAATTCATGTTTAAAATCACTTGTAAAAATGTCTGTACAGTTTACTCTACAATAACTGTGCACTAGCTTGTGATCTTCTCTGGATTTTGTTTCGATAAATTCATGATATTTTGAAGCATATGGACATTTGCATTACTTCACACTTGCAACTCTAGGTGCCAGGCCTACCAATACAGAAGCGCAACACGTCATAAGTGACTGAAAAACAAAATTTAGACTGTCTTCGCCTAGCATTAGATTCAGCCAGTGTTGTTCATTATTTATTTCTTTGTATTTTATTAAGTTATAGTAAATTAACTTGAAAGTAAAACTACAAATCAACTTGACGGAGGAAATCCTTATAATTATTACACGCAACTTTCGTAACAAAACTTCGATAATTCTAAATTCTACGAATATTTATTTAATATTTTACCCAAAAACAGATTCACTTCAAGCGCATCTTATCATCTCTGTTGTGATATATGAATGTTTTCTTTTTTGTCTGCTTTTATGAGACAAAATTGGTGGTTTAGCTAAATTCCTCATACGACAACAGCACACTACGACATCAGCCCAGATTATGGACAGTGTAACGCTCTCCAAAACGTTGACTAGAAAAGAAAACGATACGTGGCACAACTCAGAAAAACACCAGTATCTGAAAGGCCGCGACAGGATAAGAACTTTGATTTTTGAATAAAACACAACAAAGATATATGTGGGGTCTGATGAGTATGGACGACGCATTGGCATATGTCCATACATCCTTCTGCCCCCTTATTAACCTTCATAAAGTTTGCATTTCTAAGGAATAATTTAGTTAACTTTCTTCTTTACGCAGCTTAATTTCCAGAACTAAATCAGCTGTGTGTGGATAGTCGGCTTCTAAATTCCCTCAAGCTACTTTGCTCAATAATTTTGGAACACAAGTATTTCTTTATTATGACGTAGCCTTAACTATTATCCGAATCAAATAGTGGTCTTGTGGTACCTATAAAACAAGGGCTCAGAAAATCAAATTCCGCTCTACTACAATTAAACTAAATTAAATATTTGCGAAAATTCCGATAAATTAACCTGAATCGAGTATTTTTGTTATTTGTATCCCTAAAAATACAGTAAAAAATACAGTATTTTAAAAATAAGAATTTTAATTTATCATTTAAAAAGGTTTTTGCATACGTTGGTTTTTCGATAATTTATAAAATATTTTGGAGAGGGAAATAAAAAAGTCTGGGCATTTACAGGGCTTACGACCTGTGATAGGCTGGTTAAAGTTTTTTTTAACTTAGATCTTCATAACTTCTTAGAGAGGAAATTCAGCCTATCTACAAACATTTGGATATATTTATAACATTAAAAAAAACCGATCTTATAATTAGAACGTTTGTAAGATTTTTTATTTTCACGAATATTAATATACTTTTTTTTTTTATTCATTAAAATTTGTAAACAAAAGTAAACGATATCTAGATCCCGCTTAACTTATAATACATAAAAAAATATTGGATAAAGACAGGAAATTATCACATAGAATCAAGTAAACACAAACAATAAAACTATACTAAGATTATTTTTTTTAAATAGATTTTATTATTTTTTTAAATGGGAAATAATCATTTTAACAATTTGAGTCCTGGTTTTCAATTCGACAACTGATGATATAAATTGTGTTTCTTACCACCTGATGAATATAATAAGATCGATCACATTCTGATTTTTATAAAAAATATTTTCAAGTACTCAAAATTAATATTTTTCAATTGAAAAATCACAAAAAAAACATTTCAGTAATCTGATACTCACATAATTAATATTTTTTAATTGAAAAAGCGGCGATCTGATTAAACCAATCCTTAATGTCCATGAATACGTATTCATTACAATAATCATTTGAATGGACTTTAATATCTTACAAAAAAAAGGTGATGCCTGAAATGTTTTATTTTATCCATTTTGACTTCAGATATTAATTTATTCCATTTCCAATGCATTTATGTTAGATTCTGTTCTTATGATTATCATACGCGTTACAAAAGATTTTTTTTACAAGAAATTTGTTATTCTTGATTCAAACAAAATCGTTTTTTCCCTTGGCTGCTTGTTTTGTGTTTCAGAATAACATTTTTTCTACTAAAATCAACTTGTTAATGTATTTTTTTTTTCTCTTTGTTTCCTCCAATTAATCCATCGTTCAACTTAATGGCTTTTTTGAGAAGTTATGCTCAATTTTCTCGATTCTCCTACTGAACTATTATTGTGTTGTTTTTCATTTATTTTTCGATTTTTTACGTATTGTTTTATTTATTTAATTTTACTTGTCATTTTTTTCTTCGCAATTTTTTTCCACTATTTTTTTAATGATCTTTCGTAAAAAACAACTCCGTGAATTTCTATAGATAATTTCGTAAGAGGATTTTGTATTTCCTCTATTTTCGGTGGTTAAAATTTTACTTGATCTTCTTTTTTCCGAACCTCAGAAAATTCACCCTTTTTTTTTACTTCGTAAATGATCCTCTTATTTTCGTGTGATATTTGAACAAGATCTTTATATGGTTGGCTAATAAATTCTCCAGTGCTTTTTAGTTCTAATATTTCCACCTTAAGATCATCTAATATATTTAATTTTCGGAAGATGTCATCTAGTAGTACTTTGTCTCCTACACCTTTTGGTCGACGAACCACTAGCAGCAGTGGAGAGTGCAGGTGACTGTACGAGGTCCGAGTGCGTGCGAGTGGTGTGTGCGCTGGGTTCGAGCGTTTTAGAAAGATTCTAGGTACAATTTTTGCATACCCACATACCCACAAGTCTCTTTCGCGGTGCAGTGAAGTTTCTCGTCCCATACATATGTTATGAAAAAGATTCACCCACTTTCCGTTACACTGTAAATAATTACCATTTTGTGGCAACTTGGTCTTATACTTATTGCACACTTCTTTACTCATATTATTTGTTTCAATAGAATTAGTTATACACTGTAAATCACGCATTTAAACTTAAATTTTCGGTGCGTTGGTTTCGGTTTACATGACAGGTACAAAATTACAGTTCAAGCTTTTCACGTTATAAAAAGTCAATGTGAAGGTCCAATAAATATGTATCTAGTAAACGGAAATTATATTTTATTTTTTTTAGTATCGAATAACATTATGCTTTGTAGATAAACATAAATAAATATAATATATTTTACATTCACCTAACTGTGTACAAAAAACAGTATTGCAACATTGTTTACTCAAAAATTACATAAACATAAGAGTTTTAGACTAAGGCTTCAGTTACTAGCATAATACCTGAGGATTACAAAATCAACAATTGAACATTGGTACAAGTAGTGAGTAAAATACTTTTTATTAAAAATACTGTTTCGATTTTATTGAATCGAATTCTATTATTAAGTAAAACTGATGATATTATTATTGTTTGCCAAAACAAATAATTAATGATGCACCACTAAAATAAGAAAAGGAAAAAATCTACTTAATAAAAGACAAATAAAAAAAATTCGAATAAAAAATCAACAAAAATATTTCAAACAAATTTCAATCGCTTAATATTTTGAGTTGTCTTTTACTATCGAATATATTATTAACCGTCAATTAAATTCGTTCACCATACTGATGGTGAAAGAAAAAAGTTTTTGAGCGACATTTAACAGCATTACCAAAGACCGCTCTTTTTTTAAATTAATTTTAAAATCTCATACATTAATTTTATACTGTTTATTTATTCAATTACAGAAACAGTTCAAAATAAAACGAAAATATAGAAAATAACAGATAATTATATTATACACAAATACTAATAAAAAGTACATATGCACATTATTTCCATAT
The DNA here is from genome assembly GCF_059751315.1 of Micrasema longulum. Classification (NCBI taxonomy): domain Eukaryota; kingdom Metazoa; phylum Arthropoda; class Insecta; order Trichoptera; family Brachycentridae; genus Micrasema; species Micrasema longulum. The sequence goes on along the minus strand of NW_028277652.1, from coordinate 496,750 downwards.
TTTTTTCTTTTAATTGTACCTTTAATTCATTACCAGTCTAAAAAGGTTTATAACCACGTACTAAGACCGGCAACAGTTTTTTTTTTTTTTATATTTCCAAGTATTTTTTTATTCCTTTCTGACTTTTTTTTACAGAAAACCACTTTCCATAAATCCAAACAAGAGTTTGGATTGCGTTTGGGTAAGAATTATTTCATAAATATGTATTATTTTGGCATGTTTATTAGTAAAAAAAAATAAATTGAAGATTTTTTATTTATTCATAAAACACTTTCATTGTTTCATCTGTAAAATCTTGTTCATATCTCTTAGGTCCTTTTTTTATTCCACCGTCACGTCGGTATGTAGATATTTTTTTATTTAAAATATTATTTTTTTACACTACTTTTTTGTCTTTATTTTTTTTTAAATTGGTTTATGTACATACAGCTCTATATATGTATATAAAAAAGGATCCGGGTGATGGTATAAAATATAACTTCAAAATAAATTATTTGAAACTTATGTTTCCATCGAGCAAGAGAACACTAAATAGTATCAAATTCAATTCTAAATTACATATTACATAATATGAAAGGCTGATCTGAACTGTAACGTTTTATAAATGTTTGTGTCCCACGTGGACCAGCTTGACTTATTTTTTTGTTTCACAGCTATCATCATCATAATTCGGAAGTTTAGCAGCTGCTTGCAAATACAGTAATCATTTCAATTTGTACATCACCTTTTGCCATTGACAGTAAAACCATGTATAAAAAATATATTTGATTCATTGTTTAGTGTTACGACCGTTACGGATACATCTTAGTAAAACCCGTTTGAATAAATAAATTCATAAATACGAAGATTAAGTCGAGATTACTGTTTGTTTTTCCCTTGATTTTTTGCATAAGTAACTCATAATTTATTCAAAACTCGCCAAAATGCTTAAAATTCCTTTGAAGGCGATTTAATAGTATCAGTAAAGCGAATTTAAAAATGCTGAAATACTATTCACAAAAATAGTTTTTAACAGTTTCAATTCATTAACTAGCTCTTATCAACATAATCTTCACGCAGAGGGGGGCAATTTTCATTGATTTTGCTGTGCTCAATTTTTATATAAAAATTTTATACTCAAACGAAAATGTTTATTTTTTGTCGAACGCAAACTTGTTTTTGAAAAAAAATGTCTTGGACAAATATTGGAGCCGGACGGACGTCTTTTTGTTTGAAATATTTTTGACACATTTACAAACAAAGAATGTATTTTTGTGAATCTTAAAAAATACCTAACTCATTCGTGCTCTCTTCCCTAGTGTGCCTCTTCTTAAAGTGTTCCCTGGTTAGATTTCAAACGATATATAAATCGGGTTGTGGTCCTGTGGTCCGTGGTTTGAATCCCACTTTACCCCAACTCGATTCCATTTTCTAATAGTGAGTTATTTACAACTCGTTGAAAATGGCCCTCAAAATTAAATATTTGGGTAAATCATGAGAACGCAAATATTTCTTTCTATTAAAAAATATATATATATATTTAATTTCAATACCATGTTTGTATTTATATTTAAACCACGTTCTACTAAAATAGAATGCATTGTTTTAAGATTCTATTTTATTAAATATTTATTGAATAGCTATAAAAATTCCAATAGCAGGCGCAATAAAACATTTTTTATATTTACGAGCGGACAGGTAAGAATACCAATTTCGGTTATGGGCTGAAGATTTTCTGGTTTGCAATAATCATTTTCGGTCACAATTCGCACTAAAGGAGAAATTTGCGATTCGTTTCTAGCTAAGTTGTCGTTACGTTTGAATTATGTCTTACGAATAGCTCAAGGCACTTTCAATTCAAAGGCGGAAACCGTAGAGAATACATAACTGCTGAATAGATTTTCTTTCTTCCCAATGCTTTTTCCATTGTACCGTTACTTGAGCAATTCGAACTTGTTTATTTTCAAATTCTTAAATGGCATTTTCAATTTTTCGAGAACCTGGAAAATCTTGTATATGTTCCGCGCTAACAGATCGCGCTACGCTCAACACAAAGATCTATGTAAAACGAGAAGCAAGTAGAAAAAAAAATGTTTTTAAACTTTTAAGCAAATAACAAGAGAAGTTTGTGTTTTTTGGGATCTTATTTCATATTTATAGAAAAAGAACTTGGGAGTAATAAAAAAAAACCTACATCTGTTTTATAACGTACGCGATAGATAAAAAATAAGCAAATATAACTTACTGATATAATATTCCAATTTAATTATATTCGTATTACATGAAAAATCATTACTTTCCATACATACGGGTATAATTTCACATGAGGTTCTACAAGAAACTAAATTCACGATGCTCGCTATTTAAGTTAATAATATATTTATTACAGGAACATTTGCAGTAGTGTATCATTCTCCAAATCTAGACCATAATTTTTTATTCGATTTTTTTGAAGATTGGTGTCAAAAAACTGCAATAAATAAGGCAAAAACAAAATTACAATAAAATAAAAATATATGTGAAACATCGAAAAAAAAAACTAAAATAATGACACATCTATGTGTGAAGTAAAGAATAGAAAAGATCGTTTTATGACAAAAGTAGTTGACAATATAATGCCTACTAAAAAATAATATTTAAGGAAACTAACAAATAATAGTATGCGCAACCCTTTTGTGAACTTTAGAAACTTACAAATGACTCGTACAAAGTTGCTCTAATAATAAAATCATATCAAGAATGGGTAATATGAAAAAAAATAGCAACATAATGCGCCTGCATTAAGTAACTCTTAATATAGTAATTAAATTTTTTTTTTTTTTATATTGATTATAATTTACGTTATAACTAGTGATTGAAGTTTTTTTTTACAAATGTTTAAATAAATACATTACATACATAATATTTAACACGGGTTTTTAATCATATCGACCATACTGGGAACCGAACTCTGATTTTATTTTATTTTTATTTTACATGACTTACAATATGGCAAATGAGGGAAATTAATCTCCACTCGATTATTTTTTTAGCCATGGGACAGAAAATACTCATCCACTATAGATGCATTTTATTTCAAGAAGAGAACTTTATTTTTAATTATTTCCGGACACGGATATTTACTTTCCCTCTCTTAATTAAAAAAATTGTTCAATAAAAACGCGTAGTTCAGGATGTTATATGTATATATTTTAATTTTCAATACTATTTAATTACACATATTGATTCCTTAAATAAAAAAATTTTCAAATTTTTTATTTTTTATTTTTTGTGTTTTCTTTAAATGGGTAAACAAAAAACTGTCTACGTTAAATAAAATAAAACAAAATACGCTAAATAAAGGGCTTGAAAAAAAAATCCAATGGAATGTCCACAATTTTAGTATCATGTAAACACTGCAAGTTCTAATGTCTATTTACTCTGAAATCCAGATTTCCAAAGACAGGAACTGAACTAACTGTACGAAAACCAAAATATTAGTAAGTACTTTAATCCATTTATATTTAAATGTGCTTCCTATAAACTTGGAACTCTATTGATTGGGCGTATTTTCTCCTTTGAATAAAAATCTCAAAATGTTTCCTTTGTACAATATGTATGTAATAATAAATTGACGAAACGTATGTTTGATTTTGTATTCGAGTATCGATCCTTTCAAACAAATATATTTTTACAATGAAGCTCTTCTTAGGGGCGAGATTTCTTTGATGTACATTCTTTATTTTGTTTGAGGAAAATACAAAAGTATAACAATATATAGGTGTAAAAGTAACGTATAGTGTATTTTTATAGCTTGTTAATAAAATTCATTTTACTTTACAGAAACACACAGTCAACAATGATGAAATGACATAATAAAAGGTTAAAAACCAGACCAGCGAAGTTTCTAAATGAAAAAAAAAAAAATGAAAAAACAAAAATCTATCTTGAATCCCAATAAAGTAAGTTTAAAAAAATATATAAAATAGGACAAGAAACGGACGACTTTCCTTCATCAACATTAAAAATTTAATGAAATATTTATTCCTTCTAAATTAAATATAAATTGAATGTAGTTTACTTCAATTGTATTTTGTGTTTTCTAATCCTGAAATTATGGAAAATTTATATTTCAAGCACTTACTTTGTGGTTATTCATCGTAATAAAATAAATGAATCAACTTTGTTTTTGATTCCTAATTTTTTTAGGATATTTTTTCCATCGATCGGTTTCAAAGCAAACAAGCTTCTTCGTCAAGGTTTACGTAACTAACAAATTATTTCCTAATGTTATTAAATATTTGTATATAACCACTTACCGACTTTTCTATGTCTACCGTTTTCGAGACATGCCCATCTCTTCCTCAGGACACCAATTAAACCAACATGCAAACCAACCTCGAAACCGGTAGAAGTCGAAAAGTCGGTAAGTGGTTATATACTAATATTCAATTACATTTAGTAAAATGTTTGACCACAAAGTTAATGCTTAAATTATACAACTTGGAAATCTTAGAAATTAAAAAAGCAATTCAAAATACGAAAACAATAATTAATAACCAAATAAACAATATTTTTTTAGTTCACTCCTGTCTAGCTTCGAAAATAATCATATCAAATTACCACCCTTTTAGGAAAACAAAGACTTGATTTATTGGCTTCACGTGTAGTATTTAGTAAACATGATACAAATAAAATAGGAAAAAATTTATTAGTTACGTCAACCTTGAAGAAGAAGCTTGTTTTCTTTAAAACTGGTCGGCGAAAATAAAAAAAAACAAAGTTGATAATGCAGAGTGAAGCAAATCATAAAAAAATAAAAAACATAAAAAATTATTACTCAAATTATGTTTTTCTTTGTAGTACTTCAATAAAACGTCTTATAATTGTTTCCTCGCATTAGAACAAAAATAATAAAATTGTTTTTTTGGGTCATCACAAAATAAATACTGGGATTCTTTGCACCCTTTCCACAGAATAAGTAGTATTTTTTAATTTTTTTATCTGGGTCTTTTGCCCAAAGATAAGGCTGCATTGTTTAACAAGTTTACTAGAAAAATACCATTTATTGACGGTTCGTTCTTCATGACTGTATTTTAGTCTTATGTAATGTGATATAATACATACAAATATGTATATCCTGAGATAGTATATTGACAAATTTATATTCTAACTAGAAAAAAAAGCATCGTGAAATACAGACGTTTCTTATTCGAATGTATTTTATTTTTAATTCAGTTGTCAAACCGTCCTCTCCTTTGAAATTCGGTGGACCATGTCTTGAGTTTCCCAGTCCTGACGTTATTTCCTTTCCTGGCAGCAAATCAAGAACAAGCAGTACTTTGTAATGCATTGCAACGAACACACAAAACCATCTTCAAAATCGATCGTAGCGTAGATTACGTGCCGCACGAATCGACAAATAACAGAAAGTGCTAGTAAAATCAACCGAGTGCTATCCTGAAACCCAGTGACGGCTTTCCCTTGTGTTCATTGGATTAATGACCCCCCAAAATTTGCCATCAACTAAAATAATCAACTTAAAATACATTATAAAGAATGTATATAATATAATGCAATTAGGTTTGACAATATTTTTAAAAACAATCATTCATTCAAATATAAATAAGGACCTATCAATAGTTTTTTTAGATGTAATCTAGAAAACTAATACTATTAAGCATACTATTAAGCACCTGCGCCGTAAAATATTAATTTTATGTTAAATGCGCGGGACGTTTCTGTAACTGTCCCAAAGTTAATGTCTTATCTCTAAATTTTCTCATGAGAAAGAAAAAGATGAAATGTCCCCTGCGTACATGAACATTGGAACATTTCGCCTAAAATTAATTCGAACGCAGGTGTTGTCCCGATAGAGATAACAATATGTAATAAACCAGATAAGAATAAGATTGATAATAATTATATCATATTGGTATTGGTCTAGACTGGGAGAGATACGATGATAAATACATTCCTATATATTTTACATACCTACAGTCAAAGAGAACAAATTTCTAATGGAAATGATTATCATAAGTTTATATTTTCTCGTCCCTTTTTACAATAGTAAAATGAGCTTTGTGAATTAATATTGTTATCATATGTTGTTTTTCGCGCATCTCTAATTACCTAGTGTTTGTTAGGGTCTGGTTTCGTATGCCCCAAACTCATTTTGACTCGTAAAATCCTGTACATTTTAGTTATTTGTTTATGTTTCAACAGTCAAATGTACTATTTAATTTTTATTTGTGAAATGACGATAGCGACAGTTGAGAGTGAAATATATTTTTCGACGCTAAAGCGAAATAACATCTTTTTAAGAAACTCTATGAGCCAAGATAAAGTGCACTCGCTATGTTAGGTATTTAGTAAATTTGTGTAACATATTAGAAAAATCTATACAAACACAGATAAATTTATGTATTTTTACAAAAAAAAAATCGGGTGAAAATTATTGTGAAATACACATGTACCTATTTAGTATAAAAAAATGAACCCCCTATTTTGAAACTCTTCCGCCGCCAGTGCTAAAACCAATGCTTCAGAGAGGAAAACGTAAGTCCTTTGATTTGATTCGTGGATTTACACTTTAAACGTAACGCATATCGCAAAATTGAACGTATTTAATAATTTTTTTAACACGTTTCGAGAAAAGGCGACCTTGTTTTACAGTTCCAAGGTATCGAAGAAATGAACGAGACAACAGTTACCTGTTTTAATATTTGTGTTAGCTTTTTCAGTAAACATTCGTTACCTTAACAGATTATTTGAATTATTAGTTTAAAACTACTAACTGACTTTTCTTTGCCTACCGGTTTCAAGACGTAAATGTCTCTTCGTCGGGACTCCAATTACACTAACATGTAAATCCTACTACACACCTTCACGATAGTTGTTGCACAATAATTTGTAACTGACGTACTGATAGAAAACATTCTATAAAAAGCTATCACAAACGTTCACTGAATGTAATACGAAAATGTTTTATTTTTTGTAATTAATGTCCTGACGAAGAGACGGTAACGTCTCAGAGCCGGTAGACATGACAGTTAGGAGTTGCATACAAATTTTTAAAAACAGTAATTACTTGGTGAATCAAATTATGTCGTAATAACTAGCTTTACAAGGTTAGAGTATTGGTAATAATTGTAAAATGCAAATAGTCGAATATTCGATTCAGTGCTAAGACAACCGTTCGTAATTTGGGACAGATATTTGCTCATAAATGATCGATCTAAAATAATAATTTCGTATAATACATTGAAGCATATATCACGCTTGGTATAATTGATTGATGTAAATAATGGAATAGTTCATTACACGGAAAATTTACAGTTTCAATACGTTTAAATAACTTGCTTCTATTGATATATAAATAAAATTACTTAAATTATTATATAACTCTGAAGAAGGCAACGTGTAGTTGCCGAAACTAGTCGGTTGTGTCAATGAAAAGTGGTTCATAAATCAAAGTTTTTTTATATATCTCTAAAATATAACAATGATCCACAATGTTAGTGCTGCAAATACTTAAAAAAATATATAAAAAAAACTTATATTTATCTTTGAGGTACCTTTAGTAATTTTAAAACCAATTATATGACGAAAAACTTAATTTTTTAATTTATAGTCAATAAATTAAAAAGTCTTTGAAAGGCAAAAACCATAGAAGAGATGTCATTTTATTTATGGCATTTTCACCATAAACTGCTCTCATATCGCGAGTATCTTTGGCCTCTTAATTCCCTCATTCGCGTGAACCGAAAGAGGTGTCGAAAATGCTCACTTTGGTCAAATTGATATGATATAAATCAATTTGACCAAAGACATGATAAAATTGACATTTCGAAGGCTTGTAATCAAATAAAATTGCCATATAAAAAGAATTGTTTGTTTTAAATACATAAAAATAAAATAAATAGTAGTATTTCTAGGTCTCAAAACATAAAGGCGCGACCTAGAACAGGTGGTAATATCTTAATTCCTAAATTAAAAACAACTACTGCACAACATCATTATACTTACAGAGGAATATTTTTCTTTAATGAAATGAACAATGATAATAAAAAGTACAGTCAGGAATACAATATATTTAAGAAAGAAAAAAAAACATCTTCTTTATGTTACACTGATTGAAAACATCGTTAATATCTTTTTTGTAATTTATATATGTTATTTTTAAAATATTATTGAATAAAATGAAATAATCTATTGTAAGACGTCACAACCCATTATGTACACAATAATTGTTTATTTCTTTTACGTAATGGGAAACGTTAATGTAAATATATGTATTTGATTATTGTAAAAAAATGTATTTAGTTGTAATATTGTATTTTAATTTGTTATTAAAAAAAATAAAAATACTTTTTTTAAATATATATTTGTAACGTTAAAGCATACACAGTATTTTGTAGAGTAGAAAATTTTCTTTTGATGGACGAATAAATCTTAACCATTTTGTTTTACTATTGGTGCTTGTTTGTAAATTAGGAGAAAAACGCACACCATTTTGTTAACACCTAATTAATTAAATTTTTATTAATTTTTTTTTATACCTAAGAAAAGTTTCCTCGTGCTAAGGTATTCAATTAACTATTATTATTATTTTAAGTTCAAGAATAATACCATAAGGGGAAAAAGCAAAACTTAAAAAATTTAAAGATTAAATTGAAACTAAAAACATCATTTTTTCTTTGTGCTCTCTCTTATACGGATATATTTCTGTATTGGCGAACATGCATTCTTCGAGTAGTAAGATAAATATTTTTTGTAATTAAATTCAACATAGTATTGCAAATTTTACTTTCTAAATCCGGTGTGAAAATGTCAATTTGAAGATCACAAAAAATACAACTTCATCATTAAAAAAAATAAGAAGCACATACCAAGTCTCCTATCGTATGTCGGCCTCGTGGTATAGTAGTCAGCACGTTTGCCTACCATGCAAGAGTTCTCGGGTTTGATTCTCAACATGGTTGATATGAAATATTAATTTAAATATGGTGTTTTCACATTAGAATATTTCATAGTCCCTGGACCGTACGACTGATCATATTACCTTTATGTAATATAAATAATCAAGACATGCTGCGATTGGTGCACCAATGCAGTGTTCTATGCACCATTAGGAGCAAAAAGGGAATCATGATGTGTCGCACGTAGACTTGTGTGATATCACAGCTACACAAGAATTAAAAACATACTCAAAGTATCCGGTAATTACAAAGGAAAAACAATATTTCTAGTAACTTTCATTATGTTTTTTTGTTTTATTAAATTTAGTACTCCCTCTTATTTAGCAAATTATTTATGACTTCTTTTTTTTACTAGAGTATAGAGTTAGTTTTTTAAAACCATATCTCAATTATCATTTCAATTAAGTTTGTATATAAATATTATTTTTCTTTTGATTTCAATGATACTATTATTTTGTTTATATATATTTTTTTTTTTTTTTAAAGAAATATTAGCGTTCTTATAATTATATAATAAATACCCAAATATTTCAATTTTGCTGGCCGTTTTCAACGAGTTGTAATTAACTCACTATTAGAAAATGGAAATCAAATTAGGGTAGAGTGGGGTTCGAACCTTGGATCTCTGATTCACGAGTCCGCAACACTAGCCACGGGACCACAACCTGAGTTATGTTTGAACTTTAATTTGCATAATTTTTATTTTAATATTTTTATCTAATTATATGTTTTACATTGCATTCTTTGGAATTTTATTATTTATTACTTATACCTACCTTATATTTCTGGATTGTTATTCTATCGCATCAAATATCATAATAATTGAATCTTAATTAATTTTACTATGTATTTTGTATGGTTAATTATTACGGCTTGACACGGGCATAACCTAAGCAGCCTTAATAAGTTCGTTAATATTTATTTTTAAAAAACTCATAAACCACGGGTAAACAAGTAATGTGAAAATATTTTTTTTTAATATTTTTTTTTTGTTTTTAATTTATATTTTTATTGATTTATTTATTTCGTTCATAAATACCCAAAAGGCATTTACAAAAAATAAAAATAAAATACATGCTAACATACTAAATAATAAACACAGAATATACAGATAAAATATGTGAAATTAGTTAAAAAAGATATAATAAAAAGTTTTACAAAGTAAAATAAAAACAATAATAACAAAGGTTTGCAAGAAAAACCACAAGCATATAAACAAAAAATGCAAAGATATAAGCTTATGAAATAAATTCTGTAAAGCAAACACAGTAAATAAAATGTTACGGTAAGAAAGAAAGACAAATTTAAGTTAAATTAATAAACAAGCAAGCATATATTATCGCGAAAAAATAAGAAATAAAAATATGTATATTTGAAATGCGTATATGCCAATACTACAATGCAATTTTAAATAATAGTAAAAAATAAAAAAACAAGTATAAGGTAATAAAAATAAACAAGTGAGTATTTTTTTTATTTATGGAATTGAATTGTTAATAATAGTTATATTAGTAATAATATAAATTAATGCTTAGTAGGAGAAGACCCGTGCTAAGGAAGACTAACGTATTCGTTTATTTATATTTATCCATTTACATACACACACACGCGTGTACACATGTACACATACATACACATACACACATACATACAAATACATATTTATATTATCAATGAACTAATTAAAGCATAAATCAAGCAAAAAGATGTAAATCTCTCCGTTGTTAATTAATCAAGTTTATTTTCTTTATTTTTGCATGTATTGTTTACAAGATTACTCTGTTGGCTCGGTTAGGTGTAATTGCGACCCATGCGTCCGTTCGGTTGAGTGTAGCCGACTATTTATTGCGAAATGTCATGCGGGCGGACCATAAACAGATTTAATGGAATGGAAACGCTACCACAAATCTTTCCATTCGGGCCCACTACAACACCGCACGAGTCTACTGAGCCGGTCACATGATTCACGGCCGGTCAATGAGGAGTGTCGCTTGACTTTCACAATTATTAGATCAGAGATAATTACTGCAATTTTTTAGCATGCGAATTTTTTCAGCTAAATACGTGATATGCTATTGCTCTGTGATGATCATCATTCACCTTTCTGCACCTAGTGGTGCATGATATATTTAAATGATATAGATATATTTAATACAACACTTTTGAATTTTAAAAGGCAGTGTATCAATTTACTATCTCCAAATATAAATACTTAAATAATACTATGTTGTTTTATATTGTTTACCTTTTATTAACTTATATCAGTATTCTTAATTATTATTTTTCTAAATTATTCTAATTTTAAGATTCTTTTAATTTAACCTTTGGGAAAAATTAACTTCTGTTCTCTCTACTGGAATATATGTTTGTATGTACTATATGTAAGATAAGTTTTTGTGTATTTTTATTTTCTTTATTACTTCATTTTTGATTTTTCGCTACTTTTGTGTACAATAAATGTCTGTACCTTATAATATTTAAAACATGTTAAAGCCTACAAGGTGTTCAAATAAATAAATAGAGCACTGCATCATAAACCAAATGCTTCGTTTTTCGAACGTCTTATATTTCAGATTCCAGATCAGAAATAATTGAGTATTGCAGTTCAAACAGTCTTTAAAATCAATATTTCACTCAAAAATTAGCTTCTGCCAGAAATCAAATTCAAGACCTCAAAAATGATTTAAAAGTTGACTACTTAGAGTATTTGTAGAATATTAATTAAAGTGATCAAACATGCTTATTCAAAAGCAATGAAATATTAAAGTGTAAAATACTTTTATTACAAATATTCCATTTTGACCTTCCCAGTAATCGAACAGAAATCGACAGCATAGTAGATAAACATGTCAACTACTGAACTATAAATAAGACTTATTCTCTCTGGTTTTTCAAAAATATTTTTACCATAGAGTAGTCATTGAGTCAAAAACAGTCGTCAAGGATTCTGATTTTATTTAACACATAGAACTAAATGCTTTACCCGTCTGAATGCGGAAAGATCGCAAACCCTATCTTTGTCTTCAATAAAACAACCTTAAAAGTTTCAATTGTAATGCTTTGTTTCATTAATGTTTGCTTTCATAATGAATATTGTTGAATTTTTTTTCAAAATCTTTCAAAAAATTAGGGTTATTCCTAATGTTACAATAATTAAATGTTATTTCTATGAAATACATGTATTATGTACTTTTTCACTCTATTGTATTTACTGTACTCATCTGTTTGCCTGCAAAAAAGTATTAATTTAATTTGGTGATTTATTTGTATAAATTAATTGAATTAAAAAATTTACAATATTATGTAAATTAACTAACTGGTATTTTTTTCAATTAACGTTTAAAATCAATGAACAAAACTTAAATGCATAATACTGTAGTTGTACATAATATATTACTTATATTTAATTAAAAAAAATAGCATTTTGATCAAAATGTGAAAATGTTTATAGCTTTGCCGAGAATTTCTGGCAAATCATTTAACGTTTTCGAAGCTTTATGGCATAAAATAAATGTAATACAAGTTTGTTTTTAACCGCTTATTTTTTTTTCTACCGACCAGTTTCAAAGCAACACGAGCTTTTTTATCAAGGTATACTTAAGTAATGAACTCTATCTTATTTAATTTTTACAGTGATTAATAAATACAACATAGATACATATGGAGCTAACAAGTCGTTCTTGTTATTCTGTTATTAATGAAAAGTGTGAAATGAAATAGATACAATCTTCAAAACTCGACAGGAGTGGACTTAAGGAAATATTAATTATTGGGTTATTTTTTTTTCTTATTATAAATTGCTTTTTTAATTTCGATGATATTCAAGTTTTCTAATTCCTTTTTTTTATTTCCAACACGATGAATTTTTAATCCAGTGTTTATTAAAAATATGATTATTTTATAGCAGATGGTTTGAGAATTCAGAAATTTTATGAATGACATATTTTTTAATTAATTTTTTGGTTTGCTAACATTAAACATTGAACCTGTATTCTCATAAATAATAAATATTGAAGCATTTTTAAAAATCACAAAGATAGAGTCTGTAAATATGAAAAACCTGGCATATACTAATTTAATTACAATGATGGCAAATTAAATCTACTTCGTAAAAATTGAAATTAGAGTAAAAAAACAGTTAAGGTGCCTAAATAATATAAAAGAAATAATTTTCTGTTTATTTTATTCTAATTAATAACCACAAAGTTAGTGCTTCAAATATAATTTTTACTTTATAGCATAGTTTATTTTGCATTCCTGTCAGTCTCGCCTTAGAAACCTTGAAATCACCCCCACTTCTTGTTACATACTTCAAACACGTATCTAGGAAGCAGTTCATTTTGTAACTTGCAATTTCAGATGCTATTGCGATGGTAAATTTATAATTAATTGGCGATGCTAATGCTTATTTCATATCCGCGGTGCGTCTGTCGCGTGAAAAGCTAACCCCAAACTCCACGCTTATTCTCGGTCAGTAAACGCGATAACTGCTCGTTAATAGTTAACCGCTCCACTTGCGTTATGGCTGTATTAATCGCCGATACACTTATCTACACTATCGCAAGGGTATCACGGAAGGGGTGGCTTTCACTAGAAATCTCTACCGTGTTGGTAGTAAGCGTTATTAGCCAAAGACCATGAAAAAATGAACGTCCTAAAAAAGAATGGACAAAGCATTTTTTTATAATAAACATTCTTTCAATTTTCGGTTGAAACATTAAAAAAATGTTTTCCTAATCACTTAAAAAACAGCAATCAGATTTTCAATCAAACAAATCAATAAAATTTAAATATCTGTAACACAAAATAAATAACATAAGCATTTTATCACGTGGACTCAGAAATAATGAAATTTTGTTCCCCGGCCATCATTCGACCAATTATAATTTTCAGACACTTTTACCAATTATAATTTTCAGACACTGTTACCCTGAATGCTTAGAATTGCCAACGAAAGTTGGGTACATTATTCCCTTGTGAAATAAATACATTTCTTATTTATATTTTTTTATTTTTATTATTTAAACGCCTTGTAGGCTTTTACATGTTTTACATATATGTATATATAAAAAACAGACATATATTTTACACAAAAGTAGCAAAAAATTGAAAATGAAGTAATAAGAAAGAGAAAATAAAAATATATTAAACTAATCTTACATATATAATCTAATAAATTAAAAAAAAAAAAAAAAAACAATATTTGATAAATTTCTTACACCTACAATCAACCGGGATCACATCATGTTTATCCGTTAAAATTATTTATTTCCTATTCTTGGAATTGGTTCAGCCGGGTAAATCTCACCTTCATGATAAAGGTTTCAGCTCCTTTACTTCACAAAAGTCAACAAATGTTAAGAAAATGTGGATGGTGAATGTTACACAGTGTGTAAATTAGCCACTTAAACTAGTCAATGACAGGTCATAAGCCCCGTAAATGCCTAGACTTCCACATTCCTTTCTCAAAAATGTTTTCCCTCTCTGTTGTAACAAAAATAATATTTTTTACCTACGCACCTACAAACACGCTCCCTTACACAGTCACACTCACCCTCACATACACACGCACCCTCATACACCCACACGCATGACACAAACGTCACACACATATAATGTGAAAGTTCAGCTCGACGGGAAATTAGATATAAAAAATGTATTCTTACGCGCGGTAGAAATTACAGCGTATCTTGAAAATGTATAAAATATAAAAATATGTTTTTCATGAAAACAAACTACTTTGTATCCGTCACTCCGAATCAACCAATGATAAGAAAGTTGTGATGAGTTTCCGGTTAGTCAACAGACGAATAAGCAGAACTCATCGAGAATAAGGAGCAGGGAGCTTTAGACGTCACTCGCGAAGTAAATTAAAATATACAAAATTTTACTTTTAGTTTAATAGTCTATTAACGAAAATATAAAAAAAAACATTTGACTTACTCATTATGTAAACTTACTTCTTATTAACATAACACAACAGAGATGATGAACTCTTTTAGAAGGGAATATAGAAGTCCAGGCATCTACAAGGCTTATGACCTGTCATTGCCCTTGTTTAAGTTACTACTTTACACACTGTGTAACATTTACCATTCTGTCCATATTTGAAACATCTATATTCCTTCGATTCTTCCATCCGTTGACGTTTGTGAAGTTAAAGAGCTGAAACCTTTATTGTTTCGGGTGAGATTCATTCAGTTGATCTTTGTATTGGTCAGCACATTGACCTACCATGCAAGAGGTTTTTCAAGTTCGATTTCCGACATGGTTGACATAAAATATTTATTTAAAAGCGTGTTTTTACACCAAAATATTTCATAGTCCCTAGACTACAGAGTGATCATTTTTCCTTCATGTCACAAAAAATGATCAAATTACGCTACGATTAAAGTGCCAATGCAGTTCCTTATGCGCTACAAGGTGCGAGAATTGTGATGATGATGATTTTTGTAGGAAGTCTTTTAAACTGTTATGATGCTAAACAAAATTTACCAAATTCTTTCACCTGTTAGTAAATGCTTGAAAGTACTGTTTGATGTTTGACTAATTCTCTAATTTTTTTCATGTTCTCAAAAACGTTCTCTATTTCAGATGTGAGTATAAAGTGATTTGCTTTATTTATTTGTTTATTTATTGCCTTCAGTTTTGTTATAAATAAAAACAGGTTATCTAATATTCCCTAAATCATATTTCGCAGCTCAGTTTTCTAACCCTAATCCATCGATCCTCCCTTAAAAGCAATACTTATTCCCGATACAACATCTAATTTCCCCGTTTAATGTATTCTAGTGCCGAAGTGTGCGAGGCAGGAGCGTGACGTGCATGAAATATCCCCACCAACAATACGGGCGAACGCTACCACACTGCGGTGGCAAAAACACAAAACGCAAAAATAAAAAATAAATCGATACACAAAAGCACGTCCGCCATTGTGATGGGAATGCAAACACAATAAACCAACATGTATTGTATTATAATTTTCGTGTTATTTTTTATACAGTAGCTGAAAAGAAATTCTTATCAATTATGTTTTTTCAAACTGTGGGTGTTAGAATTGGCAGCCGCAAAAAGATCTAGAGCGACTTGAAAACTTAAATGTAAAAATGGTTTAACATTATATTAAACTGCTTATATAAAGTGAACAACTTCTTCATAAAAAAACTAGTTGTTTATTTAACGAGTTTGTATAACTTAGAACTACTTCTTTCTGCTCCTATATAATGGTTCATCCAGCTTCGGGCCTCCTTGTACCCATGCGCCATGCTAGGATCTTTGATCCAGGTTTATCAAAATGGGAACATTCTACACTACCAACAGTAGACCACCATGTTTCTGGGGGGTCTGTCTCTACCTTTTGTTTTTGCTGGAATGTTGGGCGATCTTTTTACTGATTAGTTTTCATTTTTACGCATGCCGTGATTATACCAACTCATCCTGTATGCTTTTTGTTTTTCAGCTATCGGTGCCACTTTGAACGACCTTCTGATAAACTCATTGCGGATTCTGTATATGCGTGTTTCACTACCTGCCCAGCGCAACATTTTAATTCTAGTCGTATGCAGTTGTTTTTCGTGATTTTAGGATATTATCCAGCATTTTGTACAGTACAACATTGCAGGTTTACCACCGTTTCGTATACTTTGCTTTTGGTTTTAATAGGCATCCTTTTATCGCAAAGTAAGCCAGAAAGAGATTTTTACTTCAACCATGCTGTATTGGTATGGAGGTACATACACTCATAGTTACATTGATACGTATACGGTTTATGTACGTTCAAGTCACTAAGATGATGCCTCAAATGTGAAAAACACAAATAATTTTAAATGCCAAATAAAAAAATATAGTTTCTTTACATAAATACAGGTTTATCGCTTTTCGTTTTCTTTTTACTTTCCTAAAGTGAAAAAGACTTTATTAAAAGTTGACGCATCTTCCATGAGTTACACAATAGTTTCATAAATATGCAATTAATTTAATATTAGTTTAATAAACGCACATTTGAATTTCTCATTTTTCAAAACTTTTGATAAAAAAAATAATGTGCCGTTAGGTATTGACGGCATATGCAGCAGTTCCCAGCAGGTCACAAAATTTTAGGCATTTTTTAGAATCTCTCATTTGAATCACTGTCGTCTCGATAACTTTAATAATTCCTCATATTCTAGTATATCATCGAGCTTCTAACAGATGTCTCCAAGTGTACGAAAGCTGTGCCATATGTGGCAGTTAATAGCAGGTCGCGAAATTTTAGGCAATTTTTAGAACTTCTCATTTGAACAACTGTCGTCTCGATAACTATAATAACTCCTCGTATCCTAGTACTTCAACAAGCTTCTAATAGATGTCTTCAAAAAAACGAAATCTCAAATCGTTCTAGATACTTGATATCGACACGTAAAGCACGCACACAAGCACACGTTATTACACAATATTTTTGTATGAACAACCCTCCTACTACGGAAACGGAGAGCTTGTTTACGAGCTTATGGCAATAAAGAAATACAATTAAATTTTATTAACAATGTCATTCAAACAAAATTAAAAACCGAAAATGGTTTGATTACCAATGACGAGAAAAACAGTATCTTAATTCATGTTACTGGGGTTTAAAATTGTACAATGAATAACAGGAAGAAATTTTAAAAATAAAATGTTTTAAATATGCATAATCAATTAGAAAAAATACATCTTTGATTTTTTTTTAAAATTCATTGAGTCAAAAGTCATTGAAATTTATGTTGAACGTTTTCTATATTATAAACATGAACATTATAGCAGGGTGGCCATATTGATGAACTAAAATCTAAATTACTTCTTACAAGAGAACAGTTTGATATTTTTAATGATCGGATGAACTTGAAATAATAAATAATTCATAAACAAACAGGAATAGTCAAAAGGTGGAAGAGTTGAAATTTTGATGTATAAACATTGGAAAAATAGTGTATATTGTTCACTCAAACCGGCCAATAAATAGTAATAACCCCTTTGTAAAAATACCTAGATTTTTATATTTTCTTCTCCAAAATTTTTTCCGCGTGGTTGTAATAAATTGAAATGTTTTGAATTATCTTCATAAATAACATAATTAGTGCTATTTTTACAACTCTTTACTTTTCTCAGCCTCTGGTGTAATGGTAAGCGCATTTTTCTACCATGCAAGAGGTCTCGGGTTTGATTCCCAACATGGTTGATACAAAATATTTTTTTGACACTAGAATATTTCATAGTACCTAGACTGGTACCTGAAGCGTAAGACTGATCACCTTACCTTCATGTAAAAAAAATGATCAAGATACGCTGCGATTGGTGTATCAATGCAGTACCCTATGGACTATTAGGTGCGGAAAGGTAATGATGATGATGATGACATTTCTGAGAGAGACTGAGCAAAAATTTAAAATGTCGCCTTTACGGACAAAAACCACTGTATGATTATCGATCACAAAGTTAGCCAAGTGTAAATTGTTACACCAATACAAAAGGCCGTATACACTCAGGTAGAGAATTATTGTTCTATACAATAAAGAAAAAGGATATATCTATATGTGCGAGCGAATTATTACTATGATATTTCAACAAAGGTATACTGAGTTATTTTATTCGATAGTAAATAAACGTAAACATCTCGTCGTTAAAAAAACTTTTTTTTTCCATTTTTCAATGAAAGACTTTTGAAAGATAAAAAGATTTTATATTTTCATTAGCACATTTCATTACCTTAGTAAAAGAGACATTATGATAATGCTTTCACAAAAATGTAAGCTGATACTCTAGAATTACCTCTTTACTTTAAATGCGTACAATTTATATGACGGAAAATGTTAAGCACTCCTTAGGTACGTTTGATGTTGCAACGCTTCGCGAGATTAGCCCACAGAGTGGAGTGAAACCAAGTTGGCATCGGCCCCGCGTCATCAGACTTAATTGAAAGAGCTCATGGCTGCTGGGAAGAGCTGTTAAGATAAATGAACTAAGATAAGATGAAAAACACAGAATTAAATTACAATGAAACGAAAGTTTCAACCCCTCGCGTTGGTTCTTCTCTGAGAGCTAATGGCTAGTCAGTAATGTGCATTAACTTTGGAATACACGACTTCAATAGATGTTCAAATATCTCAAACGCACAAAAAAAGGCAAATTTCAATTAAGGTTGCTTAAAAACTAAGGTACAAAAAACCCCCTCCTTTTTTCACTCTCGCTGTTTAATTCCAAGTGCTAAAATTTTCCTGATTGTTTTCAGTTGTAAATGACACTTTGGGGAGATTTTGGGAATATTTTTTGCCTTTATGTGAACTTGTTAACATTTTAATTTGCATCTGAGCATTAATCTCATTTATTACGTTTCCTGACATTTTTATGAGAGTGATATACAGACTTCCTTAAATTATTAGAAAAGCAAGTTTGCGTTATGAAAACGGTATTTCATATAAACGACACTTAAGTGTGTGTCTGAAATTTTAAGGATCATATTTTAAAAGGTTTATTTGTTTGGAAAAGTTATTCTTTCAAACTACTTAAATCATGTTAGATAACGATTACAACTCTATTTTCCTCTCACCAGTAGTGCATAAGACACTGCATTAGATAATCAAATGCGGCGATATTTCAATCATCGGTTACATGAAAGTAAGGTGATCAATCGTGCACTTCATGTAAGAGTACAGGAACAATAGTACATTGCGTGTTCAACAGTCTTTAAAATCAATATTTCACCTCCATTGTAAGAAGAATCAAACACCGGACCTCAATAATGGAACGCGATGAAGCTAACCACTACCCTACAAAGCGGTTTTATCTACACGAGATTTTTCTTGAGGGTTTTATTTTTTTATTTTACTTAAATTTTTAAGTACAAAAAATAAGTACTTTGGCCAATTTATTGCTTAAAGCAATATCTTTTAGCCAGCCAAAAAACTAACTGAGCAAAATAAGACTTTAGTCAAAAATTTGCTTTACAAAACAAAACGGATATCAATAGATACAAACATGAAAAAACTTAATGAACTAGCATTTAAATTATGTTTAAGCTTTTATTTTAAAATTAAAGAAATATGTTTTTTTTATTTTTTTCAATGTTTTTTTCTACAGTACTTGAAGTTTTTTTTTGAAGTAACTAGAAAACCTTATATTATAATTTTTTTCAACATGTTATATTATGTACGTGGATGAATGTGTATGTACGAGTGAGTGAGTGTGCGTGTGCGTGTGCGAGTATATGTGTGTGTAATTATACATGCGTGCGCACGCATGCTCATTTGCATGCATATGTATATGCACTTATTTATAAAAAAATGTTTTGAATACCTTCATCTATTAATATTAAAATCCCACAGCAAGCACAAGAGGTTGCTTCTTTTTTGGTGTGGTATTTCGTTTCGTTTTTTTTTGTGTACTTCTGCTTTATTGTGTATTTTTTATTGTTAACAAGTAGTTACTTTTTGTTTTATTAAATTAAAATTTTAATTTTAATAAAATAAATTTAAAAAACATATATTTTTTAATGTGGAGATAAGGCTTGTACGTAATATATCAAATAAAAATACACTATGTTATACATTTTAACGGATAAGGAATGTGGAATCAAGTAATAAATTAGGTAGAAAAGAAAAAAAGAAACCAAGAAAAGAAATGAAATAAATTAAAAAATTAAAAAACAATAACTTGAAGAGAAATTAGGGTTCTAAGGATATATTATACAGTACAGTAATGTTTCAGGCGTTTCTCGAATTCTACCTAAGAGTTGTTCAATTACAAAAACAAAATTGTATTCTTCATCCTCTTGGATACAGAAAACCAATATTAAATTAATTAATAACATGCGTTGGTCAAAATTTAAGTTTATGTCCCTAATAATAAAAATTCAATGTCGATTATTGAGTTTATTTTTTTTTTCTATAAGAGGCTTTTTATTATTTGACTTCTTGTTTTATTATTTTGGTTTAAATACTGACACTGAAAAAAAAATACCTCTTTCATCAAATAAAACACAAAGACCAAGAACATAAATATTTAATTCTACATATGTAGTTTTAATATAAAACCAATGCGTTGGTAGACTTATATCCACTCGATTCTCTTTTTAAGGTTTTTTGTCTGAAAGTAACAATACATTCGCTTACACAGGTCCGGGGTTATATTTGTATTTCACACATAAAATTGTATTTTTTATTCACCCGAATATGCAGCAGTTATAATTATTATGAATAATTCTTCTTGAATTTAAAACAGATATGGGCACTTAAAATACTTCCAACACGTGCCAGGCCTGGCATTGCCGAAACCCAACACACCGCCAACAGCTGAAAACTATATTCAGACTCTCTTCATCCAGCGCTAGTTTCTGTTGACCAAAAACGACATAATTAACGAGTTTCATCTTGAACGTAAATCAAATTCATATATCGCGGTTAAGTTAAGTAAGTATTGTCGGCATTCATTTATTGTATTTGTTATTTTTTTAGTCAATTATGTTTATTATAAACTAAACAAGTTTTTCCGCGTAATCTTTCATTAATGCACCCATGCCCCATACAACACAACTTTCAGGTAAGTTGAAACTCCAAAAAATCATTATTTACACGAAAACAGTTCACAATACAGATTTGTATATTTTCAACTACTTAAGTAATTAATTCCTTCCCCCACAATTCGGTGCTTTTATCATCAGTAATCAGACCACAGAACTTAATACTTTTGAGTGATTATTGTTCGTAAGAAAGCTTTTAAAAAATTCGGCCCTCCGTGTTTCACCCCTATACTGTATATCTGTATATACAAGGTATGTTAATAATGGAAATACTCAAGTTTCATCCCAACTGTGGTAAACAGATGAAGTAAAAGTAACTAAAATGTTGTCTGTAATGCGATGGTTCAGACACTTGTGTTTATCTAATATCTCTTCAGCCAGTTAACCTTATCCAACAGAGCCAAAGTTTTCATTTTATGGGTAAGTTTTTTACTCAGTTTAAGACAGTTTATCGCTAATGAACAGCGGGATTTGAAAAAGGGTAGTAAATTAACAATTTCTGTCCCACAAGAGATTCAACCGTATTTTCAAAATGGTTGAATTTTTCCAAGTACATTTTTTTATTTTTTTGAATTTGAAGTTTTTAATTAAAAAAAAATATTTATTAAATACATTTTTAGTTTTTTTATTTCAATTTAAATTCAATTTAAGCTTTTTTGTTTTATTTATAAGAAAGAATGGGTTACAATGGATCTTTTTTTTTTTAAACCGACATCTGAAGTCTATCTTACAATGGTTTATTGAGTTTTTCTACTGACATTTCTTGGTGGAACTGCATTTTAATTATAATAATAATAATACTTAATACTTTTATTCCACTTTAATTTATATATTTTACAAATTTTTACCAGTGACCGGGTTTCATCGTGACTGACATCGTCAGACTGGTGGGAGACTAAACGAATTTATATATTATATACAAGTGCAAGTAGGGGTTGTAAATTATGATTTTATTTAACTATGTAAATAAAAGAATTTAAATTAAAATCATTTAAGTATAAGGTAATAACAATTATAAGAATGAAAGTTTTATTTGAATGTATATAATAAAAATTGGTCACGACGAAACCCGGTCACTAGTAAAAAAAATATCAAATAATTATAAATAAAAGTGGAATAAAACTATAAAGTATTTTTATTATTATAATTATTATGGTTTCTCAGATAAAATTGAAAGAAACATTCAAAATAGTGCTTTTGGTTAGCCATTTTGTAGTTTATTAAATAAGATACATATTTTTATAGGTAAACAATAATTGATCTACTGTGAATCAGAAATAAGCCATAATCATAATCGAAATGAAAAAAAAAAAATTACATAACGTGTTTACATAATTTTTTTCCACCAAATAAAATAAATTATTATTTAAGTTTGACTAATGAATAAATATCATCATCCTCCTTTTCGCACCCAGTGGTACATAGGGCACTGCATTGGTAAACCAAATTTAATATAGTTCGATCATATGTTGCATGAAAGTAAAACGATGAGCCTTACACTTTGGGTGCCGGTCTAGGAACAATAAAATATTACAGTTTAAAAAAACTAATATGTCATGTCTTCTCTGTCAGAAATCGAACCTCAAGAATGGTAGGTTAACATGTCAACAACGACACGAACTACGAGGCGAACTTATCTGCGCTTAATTTTCTTTGTCAGAGAGTTGAAAATGCTCCTCCAGGGGTGCTTTTCTGAATCTTTTCGCGGGGTTAGAGAGTGTGTTTTTTTCGCATGCAAATGTATGTACACACTAATAGATTAACGTCAGATGACGTAAAATAAACAGTTACATAATTGAAATTTCATAGTCCGACATCATTAAACTGTTTAAAAAAGAATAAAAAGTATTTTATGTAATGCTTAATTAAGGTCACAATAGTATTATAAATGAAAATTTTCATTTAGATTAACAAATAACAACAGGATTGGAGAACATTTTAGATAACGGAATATGGAAGTCTAGGTTTTTACAAGGCTTATGACCTGTCATAGGCTGGTTGAAGTGGTGTAATTTTTTAATCTCAATAACTCCCTAGGGGGTGTAGTCCAGTCTTTTGTTCCACTCAAACCAGCCTCAACATATTGTAAAAAGAATGTCATGTTTGATTTCAGGCGTTAATATTTATTTGACATTAAATCATCGGTGTGATCATGAAAAAAGCTAAGTGTAGCCGCATACAAAAATTAAAAATCCTTAAATTTCTTCCTTCTCTACCCCAGCATGAAGATTCAGAATAGCACTTCTTAAGTATTATTATATTTCACGCTCAAAACATTAGTTTTGATACGCCTGGATACAAGGAAAAGTTCAAACCTTATTTTAAAATTGATAAGTACATTTTATTCCAACGATTGCTGTATATTTAAAAAGTAAAAAAAAATAAAAAATGAACAAGCGTTATCTTTATGTTTCTTTTTTGGGTGATACAGTGTGGATTGAATTTGTTCCGACGTTTCGGCTACCATTGCAGGAGCCATTGTTTCAGTTTTAGTTTAATCTGAAGATGGCTCCTGCAATGGTAGCCCAAACGTCGAAACAAATCTAACACACACGGTATCACCCAAAAAAGAAATATATTGAAAACAGTGACTGTAAAAACCTTCGCACCTATTTAAACGTTATCTTACGTTCCCAAAAGATTTTAATTTCCGTTGATTTGCGGAAAGGTCAAAATTAAACTGAACTTTTCTCTTTTTGAAGTGAAAGAAATCAACTTCAACGGATTCGTTTCAGGACATAAATGTATATTTCAACAAGCACTACCATCAGCAAAATGGCTCCAGTCAACGGATGAACGTACAAATAATCTGTGATGAGAAACACAAAGAAGATTGAGATTAGTTTTCCCTCTTTAAGAATACAACCTAACATTTTGTTGTGGATAAATATAGATAGAAAAAAACAACGTTATTTCAGTTTGAAAAATTGTGAAAAATTGATTAACTTGACTTTATTCTGAATAAGAACTACTTGTTCTTTGCTTGTGTTTGCTTTTGATATAACAAGACAAAGGATTTTATATAAACTGTTCATACCACGTTTTTCATGGTCATACTTTAATTACGTTACCGTTCATTTTCGCCATATATATAAAAAATAAAATATCCAGTAATAAAATATACAGAACTTAGTTAAAAAAACTATTTCAATTAAACTTTTAGTTTAAGCAACTTTTGAACTTAAGTATTTATCTAAAAAGTTATAAAATATAAATGAGAAAGAAATATGGAAGTCTAGGCATTTACAGGACTTACGACCTATCTTTGGCTGGTTTAAGTGGACACTTTACATACTGTGTACTTTTTACCGCCTTTGTTTAAAGATCCACATTTATTCAATAAAGTAGTTCAATGCTTGGGAAAGTTGAATATAAAAACTATTTTTTACAAGTAAAAAGTAGAGCATTTATTTTTTGGTGAAGTTTCTTGAAAATGTATGAAAAAATAGTAAAAATGTTTTTTATAAAATCAAACTACGTTGAAACGTTAAAGATTCAGGTTAAAAATTTTCAATCAATCATAGCATTGTTATGTGATGTGATGGATTTCCACTTTCCATGTAACCATATTTTTCAACGTTTAGTGTTTTTTGACAGGTATGGGGTTCTCCTTTTAAATGTCAGAATAATTAACCAACTCGAACTCATCACGGCGCTGGTAGTGTTATTTTGAAATTTTAAAACTTTAAAATATTGTAGCGATAATACGGTAAATAATAATAAAATGAAAATAGGAATCAGTTGATTTAAAAAACCACTGAATATCTTCTTAAACTTCAAAACTCTTGTTATTTAATTAATTCTCAGAAAATATGTTTTTCATGAAACATTTATTTCGTCGCTTCAAAAGCTAATTAGCAGCTTTGGGTTTTAGAGTTATGAATACAAATTGGTTATTATTTTTTTTTTCTCTAAGGTTAAAATATTTGATTGATAAATCATCTTTGTTCTAATATTTATTTAAAAATAATTAAAATTACCTTTACAGGGTTTCAAGTTAGTCAAAAACTGTAAATAAAAAAAAATATCTGGACATGTACCCTTTTACTTTTTATGACGATTTATCTTAAGATATTAAACGTAAATGAAATGTAATGTTTTTTTTTTAATTGGTATTTTTTAGAAAAGTAATGGATTTAAAAATAAAAAAAAATAATTTATCTTTGTTTCCTTGGATACGTTTTTTTATTTCAACTTGTTGTACATAAAACAAATTGTAAGTTGGCGGATTTTTTGTCAAATGGCAATATCTTTTAACCAATTGATAAAATTGAGGTTTTATTTAGATAATTTAAGTTTTCATTTTGATCCAAAAACCATATGATTTCATAAGTATTATGATTGTCATATTTTAATTTTTTTATTGTAACCAAATCGATTACTCACCACTTTTTTTATATTTAATCATTCTCAACATCTTTTTGTTATATTCATATTTAGAATATAAGATTTTCTCTTCCTATTATTTTTTATTTACATATGTAATGTTTCTTTTCTCGTTTTTTTTTGTTTCGTTTATATTTAATTTTAACTTTATTTTCTAGTCTTTATAATAACATTGTATTTCATATTATGTATCACATTACAAATTTTCACCACTGCGATTATTTCTGTAATCTGTTTTTTTTTATAAAAGGCTCTTTGAACCTTAGATAAATAAATATATAAAGTGATGCTGAAACAAATTAATAAATACATTAAAGATATATTGCTGTAACGTTATCACACAAATCTTTTTAAAGTATTATTGAGCTGGCGCTTATTTTGTAGAACTCCAAAGTATAATCTTAATGTTTGAATCAAACACTGATATAATCTTACTTATTTCATTTATTCAGCCTAATTAGACATTTTCAAACGAATGTGAATATTAAGTAGACTAAAGGCCCTTACATACTGTTATATAAGTCTAGGCACTTAAATTATAATTTAACGCATCATGCTTAGCATGTACAATATGTACATAAAGTATAATACATACACACATTTTGTGAGCGAATGGGTGTAAAAATGGGAGGAACTGAGTAAAGGCCTACCATGAGTACCAAATCAGTTTAAAATAAAAGGATACACACTTTAGTACTAGCATCGGTTGTCTGAACTGAACTCTTGTCCGTCTGTGTTGTTCTTGTCCCATAGAAGGG
Organism: Micrasema longulum; assembly: GCF_059751315.1. Taxonomy (NCBI): domain Eukaryota; kingdom Metazoa; phylum Arthropoda; class Insecta; order Trichoptera; family Brachycentridae; genus Micrasema; species Micrasema longulum. Next base: position 470,135 of record NW_028277652.1, on the reverse strand, counting down.
AAGTGGTAAATTACAAATCTAAACAGTTAACTAACTCAAGAGAACCACGCGCCGGCCATGCTCTAGGACCCGTTTTGTCTGCTCTAAGGTCTGAGAAATTGTTAGGACGATTAGAGTCTTTGCAGAATTGTTTCTACTGTGGTATTAGTGTTATGGTTTTTGCGAGGAATTCAGTATAATGACGAGAAGTAATTTTGCCTGAGTTCGATGGGGATCACGTTAAAATCTGTGTTAGGATGTTGCCAGTAGTGTCTTGATAATTAATGTTCCTCTGTGATTTGGTATTGGTACGTATTGTATTTTTTCTGTTGCTTGAGTGCATGTTGTATGGGGCAAATTATTCTAATGTTTCCCTATATGTATTTGGGTTTTGTGTCGTTGTTTGATTTGTTTGTATTACTACGTTCTTCTTCCTTTCCGAGGCGAGATCTGGAGCGTGCGGCCGATTTGGAACTAACACTGTATTCCTTCACTGTCATACTGGGAAATTAGAAAAAGGTGATTGTACTGATTATGTGTATAAGATTGATCACAAATTGACAATACTGCAGTGAGGGTAAAATGAAACCTTTTAAAATTTCTTTGTTTTGTTATTTCCGCGGTTTGATTGTAAAGAAATATTAAATGTTCGCTTAATTAGTTTAAAAAAAAAATATAAATATGCAAAACTGAAGAAAAACTTAAGTTTTTTTGAACATTTTCGGGAATAGGGTGGATGCTTTCATTGTAATACATACACACACATGAATACAAATATCGGACAAAAAATTATGTTCACACTTTTCTTATACCTATACATTATGTATTTTTATATTAATGCTAGATTTTTATAATTGGCCATAGTATTGTTTATATATTTTAACTTATAATTATGTAGTACTGTAGAAATTCTGAATGTAGTGAAATAATTACATAATTATTAGAAAAAGTAATAATTATCTACATGCGAATGTATGAATTTATTGTTACAAGAATATTACATCAATAAATGTTTGTTTAAAAATATATTATAAGTTTGTTCACAACACAAATACAAAAAACTAAATTTCTTATCGTCACAATATACTTTTAGATTTTTAAATAATTATTATCCATGTACACGCCAAGCATGATGCGTTCAATTATTATTTAGGTAGCTAGAGAACTACAAGATATCTTCGGTCTACGCAATATTTACATTTGTTCGAAAACGCCCTATTAAGGCAAAACAAAACAATGAAGACCGAATTTAGTGCTTGATTTATATGTTAAGATTGCAAAAAGGTTTTGAAACTACTTTTTAAATTTAAAAAACTTTTTCTCAATTATCTCCAGATATATTGCAGTATCTATACATCATAATTAAATCCACCCGCAGTATTTTATCTCAACACGAAAAATATTCAAAGGATCATATTTATTTTGCGTGCCACAATTAAACAACCCTTATTTCAGCCTTGTGGGGTGTGAAGAGGGCAGAGAATGTCAGGGGTTGGGTCAAGCGGCGCCTAATGGGGTACTCAAGCGCAGCCGATCGTGCAGACCCTGGTTCGACCCTGGTCCGATTCGGAACTCTGCCCTGGACAGCCATGACGCTACAAAATTCAATTAATTTTATTCCTTAGATGAGATGTACTCTGATACTTATATAATATAGTTTGTGTAAAGCTTGAAATATTAACCAAACCACTTACAGTTAGGTTAAAAAATCCCAGTGTTTGAACACAAATTTTGACTTGGCTGATTTATTTCAAAGATATTACAATCATTAAAATAAAAAAAACATGTTCATTAATTTACTGAATAATTCAATTTTGTAGAAATACGTTTAAGTTTAGGATAATAACGGCCTCATTAACATTAGTTAATCTTCAATCTATTTATTTCGCGCCTCCGTGGTGTAGTGGTCAAGACGCTTGACTTACGCATGGAAGGTTCCGGGTTCGATTCCCAGTGAGAACACAAAAATTAAAATGTGATTTTTCTCAAGCCTGGGTGCTCTGTGATGTAATTCACCACTGTAATTAGGCCTCCTGGCCTGTTGTGGTGCAAAAAAAATGTAAAAATTCATACATTAGGCAATGTTTGTATGTGTGTTTTCGATAAACTGAATAACTACTCTGTCGATTTACGTTAGGTTTTCAGCGAATTGTAGATCTTTGCTATGAGCATATTTATGGCACAATCTTCAATTTATTACGTGGAAAAAAGGTAAAAGCGTTAATGTTTTTTTTTATCGCTCACCTGCATATGCTTCACTGCATTTGCCAAGAATGCATTGACAAATAAAATGGAAAGATGTTAATTTTTTGCGTTTAAAAAAGGTTTGTTTCTTTATTTTAACTAACAAATTTCGTTTTTTATAGATCTCATTTAAATTATTTCCTTAAACTCTTTACATTTTCTACCCATTTTTTTCTTTTTTGTGGATTTTTGTAATACTTAAATAATGTTAACTTATATTAAATACATTTTTGAAAATCGCATTCCTACATAAAATGCAACCCTGTTAGTGAAAAATCAGAGTTTGACATCTACAAAAAGAACTGTATTTTTAAAAATTCATTATTTTATGTTACGAAATTCCTGTAATCAATAAAACCACCCTGTAAAACTATATTACATGTAGTCTCTCCCTAAAATTGAACCAAGGATCTCAATCATGGCAGGCAAACGGGCTTTCCACTTCACTTCAAGGTGGATTTTTGTTCACTAGATTTTTTTTTGAAGGATTTTTACCTGAGAGTAGCCGTCGAGTAAAAAACACCCGTCCAGATAGTCCAGAGAAAAACAGAGTTTATTTCATACACGGAACTGTTTTCGAATTATTAAATATTGTGATACAAACAGTTTTTCCGACAAGAAAATTTTCATTATTTAATACTCATATAAATAAGCGTTGAAAAGCCCTTTAAACACGGGTCGTAGAAACCCGATAAGAATATTAAAAATTTTCCTCCCTTCGAAATGTTGACTATGCTTATTTTTTCCCGCAGGTTTTATCCAATATTATTAAATGTTTGGATTACAGATTTATTGATGATTATAGCAGAAATGGTGCTCACCTGGAGCCGATAGTCGGTTTCATGATATATTTCTCTGATACTCGATTTTTTTTTAAATCTTTTCAGTTTGAAATAATTTGTCGGTAAGCATTTTTCGAAGGCTCAACGTCAATTCGTTTATGCTGTTTTATTTTTAGATGTAAATATGTATTTATATTAATTTGTTCGTTGTCGTTATTTAACGCGAATATAAAACAAACTAACAAAGTTGCTCAAATAATAATAAATGTTCTAAAAAAATATGATAACTCGTAACTTTAAAAACCACTTAGTTTAAAATTATTCAGATAATGCATTTATTAGCTTTTACCCGAAGATTAGCTCACTTGCTATAATGGAGAAATGGGTTAATTAGTTAGTGTTGTAGTTCAAAAGTTTTCCGATGGAATCATATACTTTTCCAGATAAAAAGTAGCCTGTATCGATTGCTTGTTTTAATATTATGTCAAAATTTTCCCGAGGAAGGGATATTGTTTTCGGGATAAAAAGTAACCTTATTTCCAGATTTCTCTGTGCACAAATTCATTTCAATCATTTAATCCGTTGCAACCTGAAAAAAAAAAATATTTTCGCTGAGATTTTTTCCGAGAGAGCAATATTTTTTTTCGGGATAGGAAGTAAGCCTATAATACTTCTCAGCTCTCCAGCTTCATCTGAACTAAAAATTACCATGATCAGTTTATCTGATTTGACGTGAGGAAAGAAAAAACAAACACAAACACACTTTCGCATTTATAATTATTAGTATGGATTTCAATTTCAAAATACAATAAAAAAAAACATTTTGTTTGGGTTGAGCGCAAATCACGCATTTAAATAAAAACCCGCATTGAGCGGAAATGTATCTAGAAAGATTAATTTAATATTTCATAAATTACGTGTTTACAATACAAATAATATTTATAATAATATAAATGTTCACATTAATATCTTCAATTTATTTATTTATCTTATTTTATTTATATTATAATTTATTCATACAAATACATATATGTTACAAAAAAACGTATCTCTGACTATACGCAGCCAAGAACTCTGTATTTAATTGAGATACAACAAAATGGAAAGTGAAAGCATGTACACTATTAATAAATAACAAAAATTAAAATTAAAATAGTTAAATAAACATATATTTCAATGAACAAATTAAAAATGATATCTTTGTTTATTTATAGACAAAATTATATTATGTTTAATTTTAATTTCAAGAAACATAATCTACCAATTAAAAAGAAATGATATTTTAGTTGTATAAATCTTTAAAGTATAGTTTATGTTTGAGGTTTTTTTACTTATTTTTTTTTATGGCGCAATTTCATTAGAACCTTGAAATCGTATTATTTCTTTACTTTAATAAACACCACCAAATAAAAATTTAACATAACTTTAAAATAAAATTATCCATGTAGTCAGATGACTCAAAAAGATTAATTAATAATAATTCTGCAGTTTTATAAAAAATGCATAAAGAACTTGTGATGAAAATTGCTTTCGAAGATTAAGAAAAAAATGGATCAGCATGTATCGATCTTATTAAAACATTTTTTCTTCAGTAACAAAATTCATGGCTTAACCATTTAGGTACCTCAAATATTCAGACCTTGTTTTGAACAGCATATCTATTAACAGAACTTTCTTAGTATTGATATTGTAATTTTATACTGAGCATTAACAATTTTGGGCGCGACACCTTGTTCGCCCATTTGGCTTAAGTTTGTCGTTCCAGGTAAGTTCATTTAAGTATCAAACAACGATAAAACATTCTAAAGATATAGATATATATTTTTTATCAATATTCCTACAGAGATGATGTAGATTTTTTTTTTTTTTTTTCAAATTCAGGATTATCGATATTCGAGCGTTTACAGGGCTTATGACCTGTCATTGGCTGGGTTGAGTGGCCACTTTACGTACAACATTCCCCATTCCGCTTATTAGCGAATATCGACATTGGTATCATTATGATTCTTGTATATATCTTATTAAATGAGAAAGCATTCACTAGCGTGTTGGAGCACCATCTATGTATTGATATTGAAGTTAAGTATTTTTAATTAGCATATTACTTTATTTTTATGTATTTAAGACTCTTCCGAGTTAAATTAAGTACTAGTAATCGCCTGCAGATGATTCTGCAATTTATTTATACTTATATTTTGACCAGATCTTATTACACAACATTATTTTTTGGTATGTGTATTTTTTTGTACATACACAAATCTGGATTTCTCCCGAGGGGAAGTAGTTATATATTTTTTATCAATATTCCTACAGAGATGATGTAGAATTTTTTTTTTTTTTTTCAATATAGATATATAGATATTATAGATATATCTCTACTTTGTTTTATCATATACATAGAGTAAAACTTAAAACTATAAATAATTATAAAGTGCTTGGTAGAATTTCATTATTTTATTTGTATAAAAATGTTTATTTGGTTAAATAATATTTGCATATTAGGGTGGATCATGACAGTAATAAAGCAGCTGATAAATTGGCAAGGCTGGGAGCTGAGACAGCCCTAACTGGCCCTGAGCCCTACTGTGGGTTGCTCATATGTGCTCCTCGTAAAGAGCTTAGGTCATGGGCCAGGAAGCAGAGCGTAATGCTTTAGCAAAAAGTACCTGGTCAGCACCATGCAAAGGACTTTATAAAAGGGTTCTTGCAAAGATTTGATTTGACCTAATAAAGGTCAGCCGAAATCACGTGAGAGTTATCACTAAAGCCCTTACAGGGCATTGCAGATCGAATAAACACCTTGCTAGAATGAACCTTTCTGAAGCTTCAAGATATAGGTTTTGCAATGCAGATGAGGAAACACCTATATACGTTTTATGTGAATTTGATGCTTTACATCATAAATGAAGCCTCATCTCCGAGAGACCACTGGTTTAACCTGAGGATGTTAAAAACCTCGCTCTTTACTTAATAGCCCAATATTTTAGGGATCTGGACATGGAGGGGGAGATTAAACAAAATTAGAACTCTCGCCTTCCACACAGTATCCAGAATCTTTATAGACCTGGGCTTGGAGGGCGAGGGGAGGCGAGGGGACCCGTCACAATAGATTTTCGCAGGTTGCAGAAACGTCAGGAACTAAAAACATAGCACTGACCCCCCCCCCTCTAAGAATAAGAATAAAAGGGTGGATCACGAAAAAAATTTTTTGAAAATTCAATATATCAATTTGATTAAAAGTTGTCACTGTAGTCACATGTTTATCAAAAATAATTTTAGTCTTTTTGAAAAATATTTAGGTCTTCCGTAATTTTTGAAAAAAAGTGTTTCTTAATTTTTATTTTCAAAACCTTAATTCTTATCCATTTTTTGTTTTCTAGAATAAAATGAAACGTTCAGAATGTAAAATAAAATTTTGAAAAAACACTTACAAAAGACTTAAATTTTGTGAAAAATTTATGATTACATATCATATTGCTCATCCGAGAGACCTAAATGTTACATGACACATACGTGTTTTTTTTCCTGTTATTTAGCATTCTAAATATTACATTTCAATGTTTGAAAATCATCAGAAAAATTAGGTTTGTATTGGAAAATAAGTTTTTTACAAAAAAAAACTTTGAGCTCATTCCAGGAGATCATAATTTTAAATACATTTTTTAAATAAGATTATTGACAATGTTGCGGACAACTTAAAGCGATGTCAATGCCTGACATTTAATGGTTGAGTTGAAATTCAAAAATAGTGAGCGGATGGCGATACAAATTGTTTTTTGATTAAGCTCGTTTACTCGTGTACATTTCCATAATTCGCTTCGTAGAATAAGTTCCTGCCGTCTTCGGCAAACATTTGCCCCACAATAATATTCGTTCTATCCCTGAAACACGCTTCTACTTTATTTTGCACTATGCGGTCCATTACGAAAGATGGAACAAGCAATTTAGCGAAAGGTTTTCGTTCTCGATAGGTTTATATCGATGTTTTGTGTTTCTTTTCAGTATTTTTGGTTTTATTGCACATTCTTCGGCAGACAAATAAATGTACAACTATTCTAGGGAGGGTTCGATGTCTTGCAGGGCACCCGTTTAAACTGTACAACTCGGTTTTAAGCTTAGACTATACCCTGTCTGCGTAATCTATAAGTGTGAAAGCACTTCAATTAATGATATAAATAATTCAATTAGATGAATCTCACCCGCATAAATAAAGGTTTCAGCTCTTTAACTTCACAAACATCAAGAGATGAAAGAATTAAAGGAATATAGATGTTCAACTATAAGCAGAACCGTGAATGTAACAGTGTGTAAAGTGGCCACTTAAACCAGCCATTGACAGGTCATAAGCCCTGTAGATGCCTGAACTTCTATATTACCTTCTCTTAAATGTTCTTCATCTCTGTTGTAATATGTTCATAAAATGCATTTGTTGTTTATGTATATGTGTGTATTTTGGGCATTTATTTTTTTTAAATTAAAACGAAAAAATGTATTTTTGCTTAGTTTATAAAAAACATTATTTTTCTTAATGTTTTGCTTAAAAGAAAAATAAAGACGACAATGTTTTTCTTCAACAATGACTTTTATATCATGCAGTTTCTTTGAGGTTTAAAAAATCACTAAGATAATGTAAAGTATTGTTCACGGTAAAGTTATCGGCATTTTGAGAGAAAATATATTGTAGGGGTGTCGTTTAAGAAACCATTCAACCAACTTGTATGAATATATTTTAAACGCTAGAATAACAATTTCTCAGAAAAAAATTATCGGCACCCAATGCCAATAACTCACTGCATTATTTTGTTTACAGATAAAATGTACCATGCCTAAATGTTGATCTAATTAACAACAATTGACATAAAATATTAATTGAAATAAATACTATCAACAAAATTATAAATTCTGATTTAGAAGATCACGACAGAAAACTTTGCATCGTTACTTATGAAAATCACAATCAACACTCTCGGATTCCAAATTGGCCCCACAAATGGCAATAAAACTCTCCATAGTACAATAATAACTACTATTACTACTACCATCACGCCATTTCTCCGTAGGGGTAGGCAGAGAGAATGGACCACCACACACGTCTATCCTGGCATACATTCCTAGCTTCTTCTACATTCATTCATCTTGTCATACATGCCCTTCGGTTCTGTCTGCTTTTGACATGACCAGACTTAAGATTTTGGTTAATCTGATTATGCCACGTCTTCCTTGGTCATCCTCGTCTCACGTTACGGTTCATTTTCGCCATATATACTTGTTTAACCATTCTTTCGTCGTCCATTCGTTCTACGAGACCAAGCCATCTCAGATACTCTTTCTTAATCTTATCAATTATACTTGACTCAGCTGCACTCTTTAATTGTGGCGGTAGATTACATGCATTTTATTTATCGCAATGTGTGTATCAATCAATACAATTAACTCTACAAAACTTTCAGACATAAAATAACTAATTTTTTTCATTCAAATTAAAGAGTGCCAAAAAACTAGGCAATGCCGGTGAATTGTATATTTTACCCTACCACACATTTTGTTTCCTTTGCAAAACTAAGCAAATTTTCTAGAAAATTGTAAGATTCAGAAGACATTTCCGAAATTCTTTTACACGCTATTTTTACATGACATTCTTTGTGAACATGGAATTACGCCTTTTGTTAGGTATACTTTGAGGATAGTCTCCCATTTTTTGCTCGATTAGCGGTTATGAGTTGAATGGCTTAGGGCTTCCAAGCAGCGAAAAATACTCGTGACGTTGTCAATTTCATTTGGGGCGGTTCGTCTTTAGAAAAATATAGTCTTTATCTGAGCTTCAGCTTAGAAAATAAAGACGAGGACATTTAACGATTCATTACAAATTACAAAAATAACGGGAAATATTTGTAATTGTCGTCCAAAAATTACTAATAAAAAATATGATAATAACAGTTACAGGTAAATAAAAATAACTGTACCTCTAAATGTGTTCAAAACCAGTTTTTATTTAAAATTTTTGGTTTTCAAATTGAGCACATGCAAAACTGCTCGCGGATGACATCACGTCATTTTGATGTCACGCGTTACGATCACCACTAATTAAAAAATGAATTTTCATAAAATGAGATAAGATTATCAGAATATCATGTTAATAACGCTTTTTAGTGTGGTATTGTGTGTATAGGTGTCCAAAGGTGACCGATTACTTGTCCAAACAAACTGGTTGTAAACTCCGAATTATTCAAATACTCGTATAGACGGCTAAATGGCTTTAATAACTACACGTGACTAAGTGTCGTCAGTTTTTAATAAAAGATTGGTACATAAATTTATTTTTTATTACTGTAGTATTAATGGCGTCAACTGCGCTTCCAATAAACATTGCGTACAAGTTTAACGCCAAAACGTCATACCTGCCGTTAATCCCTACAGGGCGCAAAACGTCTCGTTTTTGGATAATTCAAAATATGCATATTTTAAACATTTATAAAAAAATTATCAGACGTTGCTCTTAAAAAATATCAGCACTTTACCAGTGTAATGTTTGAATATTTAAAAAATGGAAATAATAAAAAAAAACCCAAAAAGACCCGTTTAAACAATTTTACCATCTTGAAACCTCAGATAAAATCCAATATTAAGTATCTTAAATTAATTAATTAATTGCACAATTATGTGATCAATCTTTCGGTCTTGAATGAAAGGCGTCGGTAGAACTTAAGTAATATTTAACAATAATTATACCGATCTCTCAGGCAAACGTGTTATACAAATATCTACGGTGCATTATGTAAGTCTGAGGTTGACATTAAGTATCTTTAAAATTAAAAAAGAAGTGCTGTGTTGATTTGGACGCGTATAGCGAATGGATGGCAAAAGAAAGACAAAAAAAAATTACGATGAAAATCATGATAGACGCAGAAAAATAAAAAAACCTTGAAAAACTAGACAACAAATCCAAAAATACTTGAAAGTGAACATTTCAACAATGGAAATAATACGCACACGTGCATACTATTAATAATTGTACTGAAATCTAAGAATGTATGCAAAAACAGAATGATTGAGCATTATATCCTCTCTGCGTACCCATACGAATAACGGTGTATTGGTTTGTTTATTTGTTTGCAAAAGTAGTTTTTATTTCTGTTTTTGAAATTGCCATACGATTTTCAGTGAAAATAAAAATATTTAAGGCATGCCTTTTACAAAATCAAGGTAAAAGTGGTAAAGTTAAATTCAAATAAAATTACGGTTTTGTTTAATTTTTAAATAAATTCAATTTTCAAGAAAAAACCGAGAGAAAGACCTTCGGCCTGTAAAACGGTTTTGGGTATGTGGAGAAAGAACTTTCATTCGTGAAGAAACCAGCTGAAACCTTTATTGATTAACTTGAATTATATTTCACCTTATTGCCAAAAAACATGTGCCCTTTAATAACAATTAGACGTAAGTATAGTTAAGGTAGAGTTTGTTTTTTAAATGGACTAAATAAATAAATAAATGGAAATAAGTTTTATATCGTAATACTTAAAAATAACTTAAATCATTAAATATAAAAAAAAAACAAATACGTCTTATAAATTTGCTCACTGCAAATAACTGAATTATGTTATGATGAAGTTATTTGTAGGAAATACGAAATTAACAAATTTCCAATGTCATTTGTTACTACTACTACTACTACTACCATCACGCCATTTCCCCGTAGGGTTAGGCAGAGAGAATAGATCGCCACACACGTCTATTCTGACATACATTCCTAGCTTCTTCCACATTCATACATGCCCAGTTTTGTCTGCTTTTGACATGACCAGACTTAAGATTTTGGTTTATCTGATCACGCCACGTCTTCTTTGGTCGTCCTCGTCTCACGTTGCCGTTCATTTTCGCCATATATACTTGTTTACCATTTATCGTCCATTCGTTCCACATGACCAAACCATCTCAGAGACCCTTTCTCAATCTTATAAGTTTTACTTGACGCAGATTTACACTCTCGCCTGATTCCATCATTTGCAACCGTGTCATACATTGATTTTCCACACATTCGTCTAAGAGGTCGCATTTCAACCGCGTTCACTCGGCTTTCATCCTTCCTCTGCCAGTTCCATGTTTCACTTCCAAACATAAGTTTTTGAAAAAAAAAAACTCCGTTGTGCACTCTCAGTTTAGTTACGATTGACATATTTTTATTAGCAATTACTGTGCTTAGTGCGCCGTTCATTTTGTTGCCCACATTCGCTTTCCTTTGAACATCTTTTTCTACCCTTCCATCTTTTGAAAACATGCTTCCCAGATACACAAATTCTTCTACTTGTTTAAAACATTCGTTGTTAATATATATTATGCAGTCAATAACCTCACTTCCCGTTTTAAATACCATTACTTTTGACTTACTTTCGTTCATCGCCAATTTTCTTTCCTGGCATACATCATACCGCTTGTTGCTGATTGCTAACAGAACTGGATCATTTGTAATAAAATAAATTTAATTTAAAAATATCAATTAGATAGTGAAATTGCATTTCGTTTATCCGTGTCTGGGCGTATAAAGGATACAGTTTTGTATATAAAAATGGAAATGAAATTCGGGAGTGTCTTCGACTCGATGACTACTCTCAGAAAAACCCGTAAAAGAAAAATCAAGTGGAGGAAAGTCCCCCTAGAAGTATAGTGATTTGTAAGTTCACATACTATGCATGATGTCCTGGATTCGATTACTGGGAAGGTCGACATGAAATATTTATTAAATGGTGGTGTTAACATCTCTTTATTTTATTATTTCGGGACTGGCACATGTGGCTCAATCACAAATAACTATCGAAGTGCTTAAAAACATACTAAGCATTTGAGCGGTCACAATGAACAATAATGAACATGCTTAAGTTATCGCAGTCATAAGTCAACGCGTGTGTAACCTTAAAGTCAACGCTCATGTAGGTTGATTTTTTGTTTTCCTCGTAAAAATATACCGTCCACTGGTGAAAAATCGGCATATAATTTAAAAAATAATACAATATATTGCATTGGCAAAAAAGTGAAAATTAAATTACAATTACTATGGCGACTGCTTTTCTTGACATTTGGCTAGCCAACTGCCTGTTAAATGCAATAAAAGCATGTTAAATTATATAAATAAAAAAACAGTAGTTGTGGAATATTTTCCATATTAACACCGGTGAAATTCAAATATGTGATTGCGCAGCAGGATTATACGTCGCGAAACGCAAATATTTTGACATTTAATATAAGGTGTTCACGGATGTTCTATTATGATTGCGAATACGATAAACAACCACGATGAGAAATTGTTATCACGTCACTTATTAGCACGTCGATAGTTATTTGTGATTGAGCTACTGAAGCGTTAGATTAATCACCTCACATTCATGTAACAGATGATCGAGATGCTCGAATGCAGTGCACTATGCACCATTGGGTGCAGTATGATGTTAATTTATTTTTTGTAAAGAGCAGATATTTTATAAAAAATAAAAAAAACAAACATGGCGCGTAATGTCGTTCGATCAATGCGTGGTTTGTTAACTTTACGGATCCAAAAGGATTATAAATGTTTAATATGAATTCCGTTCCAAAATATCTCTTTGGAGTTCCCCTCGTTATTTAAATGGCTTTTGAAAATCAGGACACGTTTGAGAAGTAACAAAATATAGGGTATTTTATATCGATACGTTAAAATAAGGCATTTATGGAACCAGTTATCATGGTGAAATTGTCATATTACCATATTTTAACTAATGGCTTGGTTATTTCATTGGAAATAGGAAATATTAATGCTATTTGAAATTAAAGGAATTTGGTACTAAAAATTTAGTTCTATTTTATTTCAAACTATTTGTCACGGGTATTTAAAATCATTATAATACTATGCTAACATTAAACAAAATTTTCGACGTGGTGAATTTCACCGTTATATATCTTATTGTATGTATTTGTATGAATAAATAAATATAATAAAAATGTTTTTAATGTTTTTTTTTATTCAAATCTACTTTTATATATTTAGTTAATCTTTAAACTGTAACATTACAAAAAAAGATCCTAGTTCTTGTGCTTGGAGAATGGCTTACGCTGTTGTAGTTATTAAGTAATTTGAAGTTATTATCATTTAAATATACATGAGAATAAAAATATAATATTATACAAAAGAGAGAAACAGAAAATAATAATACTTCTTCATTCCCTTTCCGCACCTTATAGTGCATAGGGCACTACAATGGTATATCAATCGCAGCGTACCTTGACCATTTTTTTACATGCATGAAATACGACCAGTCTTATGCTTCACGTGCCAGTCCAGGAACTATGAAAATATTATTGTGTTAAAAACACCGTTTCAAAAAAATATTTTTCTTCAACCAAGTCGGAAATTGAACCCGAGACCTCTTGAATGGCAGGCAATGGCGCTGACCACTAAACCACGAGGGCGATATATTATAGTAATACCAATTAAAATAGAATACTGTTTTACTTGAGGTCAAAAAAATTATTTAAATATACTTTGAATTATAAAATAATTTAATATAATAATTGAATATGCTTAAAAGATAAAAAAATCTCCATCTTAGAACAGGCTGAGCCATGTTAGATGGAGACTATCCTAAACAGAGAACACATTTTTATTTTCTATTTACTAATTTTATATTGATTCATTGTTATTAAATGTGTATACTTATTTTATGCAATAAATTTATAAAATTAAAAAAATTAAAAAAATTAATTTACTTGGTTGGGGCGATTATTATAATTTTTTATTCCTTTGAAAACAAAATTATTTTGATAATGAGTAGTGTGCAATTTAGGATTATTGGTATTATTTTAATATTTGATTTACTTGTTCATTAGAAATTCGTAATTTTTTTGTTCTTCGTAAATTTATGTACTAAAATTTATTTTGTAAATAATGTCTACTAATTGTAAAAACTTTAAAAAATGAACATTGAATTTCCGTATTGAATGTTGAGGACCTATCATTTTTATCAATTATTACCATTTTTATTTGAGTGTAAAAATGTTTTCTTAGCGTGTTAAAAATTAAAACATTTCACTATACGACGAAATATCTTGAAAATGTGTAAAAAATAAACTATTTTGCTACGTCACAGGTTTATGTGACCACGTGTTTCGAATAAATTATTTCTTTTTTTGTTGTTGTGGCAACCATGGGCAATCAAAATTACAACCGCAACTGATTTCCGGTTTCCGGGATAGCGATGTTTAAAATTAAATTGTACTGGGTTCGACTTTTAAAATTCAGAAACACAAACAAACTAACCCTATCATTTCAAACAATGTCGTAGAATACCTGCAAGCTAACGGTTTGTACAATAAACGTCAGTTCAACCCATGTTTTTAGCTTCTTATTAGTTATGTTTCACCGTTCAAATATGTGATTTTTATATTTCCAAGGCTTCGGTGGAAAATTTTAAAATTTCAAAACTAAAATAGAAACCTAGTAATGATAATACTTTACGAAAAATGAAATCCCTTTTTCTTGCATAAGTTTGATAGACTTTAAACAATAGAAATAATTTAAAAATCATTGAACTCCCTCCGAAAACAGAAGTTTTGCTTTAGAAGGTCCATTATATTTTTATTAATTATGAAATTCTATTTCCAGGTACCTCTACTCAGAACAATCAGACAGTTAACGAAAATCTTGAATTGAATTACTTTGTTGTAATTGACATAAATTTACTGTTCAATTAATAAATAAATATTTATACGCGATTAATTCTTTACATCTATGATCAACCTTAATTTATTAATATTTGTAAACAATATATTTATTTGTCTTAATATCCTCCTGAAGCACCACATTTCAAAGGCTTCGATCTTTTTTGAAGTGTTTTGGGTGAGTGTCCACATTTCATTTCAAAGTACTCAGAAAACGGAACATCTTACAATATTCGGAGTTCTAAATTAAAGTCTCTACTGCAAAGAAGGTCCTGCATCCTGAAAAAGCAGTCTCGCGCCATCTCTATTCTGACTTTGATCATTTGTGAGGGATTCCATCCTTATAATATAAATATGTTCAAACTAAGCTTTGTCCGTAAATTTATTAAAATAACTCCATACTACATACTACATTTAATTTGCCAGTACCTAGGATTAACTCAAGGAAAAACGACTCTTTCTTTGGAGCATGTCATTATTATGATTCTGTTCTCTCCGGTCACGATATTTTTCATATCTCTTATATGAAATATATAAGATTCCTTTTAGACAGTACACCCGTTTAGTAATACGATGTCAGTAATTATGTATGTACTCGTATGTTCATTATTATATTTTGTACCTTTTACATTATTTTTATATAATTTTTTTCTTTTCCTATTCTTAGAATTAAAATTTATCGTGTTTCTATTTACTTTATTTTTATTACTGTATATAAATCAATGTATTTTTATTTTATTTGCAACTTCTAAGTGCCTAATATTTCTCAATGGTTAAATAGCTTTTACTTTGATACCGATATTGTACTTAATCAATAGCTTACACCACTGTGGAAAATTTACATTGACTTTTTTTACAATTTTCGTTTGTATACATTCTTATTTTCTTCATACAATATATGTAAAAACTGTCGTTTTTCCCAAATAAAAATAAATTTAAAAATTTAAAAAAATAATAATAACGAATAAATAAATAAATGAATACATGAATAAATGAATAAATAAAAAAATTAATAAATGGATCAATAAATAAATAAATGAATAAATATATAAATGAATAAATGAATAAATGAATAAATGAATAAATGAATAAATGAATAAATGAATAAATGAATAAATGAATAAATGAATAAATGAATAAATGAATAAATGAATAAATGAATAAATGAATAAATGAATAAATGAATAAATGAATAAATGAATAAATGAATAAATGAATAAATGAATAAATGAATAAATGAATAAATGAATAAATGAATAAATGAATAAATGAATAAATGAATAAATGAATAAATGAATAAATGAATAAATGAATAAATGAATAAATGAATTGATAAATAAATGAATAAAGGAATAAATGAATTAATAAATAAATGCATAAATGATAAAATAATTAATAAATAAATATTAAAAATATATTAATAAATAAGTAAATAAAATGAATAAAAATTACAAAGTGCATCTGTCTTCACTCACCACACTTGCCGACGTATTTGACCGTGATGTTGGCCTTCGCGTCGCACGCTGCCTTCCTCATCTCGCAGTGGTCCCGGTAGTCCTGGCCGTCGGAGGCGCAGACGGGCCTGCTGCCCACGTGGTCGCCGTACCTGGGGCACGCCTCGGGGCACGCGCACGCCGCGCTGCGCCCGTCCGCGGTCGGCTGGCAGCGCGCGCCGAACTCGCAGCGCACGTCGCGACACGGGTCGTTTATCTCTGCAACAAAGGGATGAAAAATTACTGCGAGAAAGTTAATATTTAAACCAAAATTCGGTGCATAAAAAATTACAGCCCAAATATATATTTTAAAATTTTTATAAAAAATAAAAACTTGTGTTTTTTTATTTACTCAAATATTTGTGTTCAAACACTATTTCCTAAAAGTCGTAAATAACTTGTGCTGGAAAAATGGAAATCGAGTTATTGTAGAGTGGGATTTAAACCTGGGACCTTTGGTTCATTGGTCCACAATACTGCCACGGAACCACAACCCGGTTCACATAATGTACATAATAATTTTTCTAAATAAATATTCCTAATGAACTGAAAACTATTAAAAATAATATATCGAAAAATAAACTTCAAGTAAATCTACAGAGATTTTTTGAACACGTGTTTAAAACTACATGAAATTTTAATTCGTATGAATGTATTATTATTTTGTGTTTTTTCTTTAAAATCCTGTTTTTTTTCTCATGTACTCGTATTTAAAATTATAAAAAACTATTATAAATAAACAACTACAACAGCGTAGGTCACTCTCCAAGCACAAGAGTTATAACACAGTGATAACATTTACTAGATGTGTAAAAGTAGATATGTCTGGAATTTTTTTTAAACATGTACCTTTTATGAAATTTATAAATAAAAAAATAAAAAAAATAATAATAAAAGACGCAAAAAAAACATTTATGTAATACTAGTTTGCCTTCGTTTATAAGTGAAGTAAAAAACAAAAGTTATCAAAACGAAAATAACACCTAATATGTGAACATTTCACCCATCCGATGAATATCCGATGATTAGATCATTAAAACATCTTTTTTTTTTTCATACTTTTTTTTGCACACCGGCAGTCCAGGAAGTCTAATGACAGTGGTGAAAATTACAGCACAGAACTTCTAGGCTTGAAAAATACCACTGTTTTTGTAAACAAATCTAACGTATTTTAATAATGTGTATTTAGTTATACCCAATTTCAATTGAATTAAAAAATACTAAATGTCGTTAAATATTTGTATATAACCACTTACCGACTTTTCATGGTTTCCGGTTACGAGACGTACCCGTCTCTTCGTCAAGACACTAATTAAACCAACATGTAAACCAACATGCAAAACCCACTTCACACCTTTACCATAGTTGTTTCACAAAAATATTAAACCAGCACGACATGCATTTTAATAAGCAAATGCACTGATTAGGACAAACATACACTTATTAAATTATGAAAGTATTCTATGTTGTTTAAAAAATAGTTGAAAAAATGTAGAAGGGGTGGAAGGAAGGGGTGAGCTTTATAAGTTTTATAGGGTGACCATTACAGTGAAACATCGTATATTGAAAGATTGTTTGATTATTGATCAAAGAAACATCATTTTTTAAAGCTTTCCCAATGTGAAAAATTTCCATATTATTAACTTTTAATCCTATGTTATTTGTATGTAAGTCCTGTATTTTTATTAAAGTCGTGATTTAAATTGATTAGGTGATTTGCGAATTCAGCGTGTTGGTTTAATTGGTGTCCTGACGAAGAGACGGGTACGTATCGAAACCGGTAGACTTAGAAAAGTCAGTAAGTGGTTATATACAAATCTTCAACAACATTTAGTAAAATGTTTGACCACAAAGTTAATTCATTAAATATCAATAATATTTAAGAAATGTTTTTGGTTATACACATGACACATAATAAAAAAAAAATATCTCCCAAAAATACCACTTTTTTAATTAAAATTATACCTGAATTTTAACAAACATTAAAAAACATCCTTTAACGCTTCATCTGAAAATGCATAGTTTAAAAATGATTTTTTTCTCTTTCTGATGCGTCTTTATTTGTACTAATTAAAAAAGACAAATATTCGTTGGCGCGAGGTGCCAAAGCCCATTGAATTCCCAAATATTAAGATTCACTCAACAGAAGTCGGTTAACCAAAGTGCCTACTGCAGTGCGGCAAAAATATTCTCGAAAAAACAGTATTTTGCATATTTCCAACTTCACATTAAAGTAAAAATAAATTTAGGATGGGATAATAACGATATTCTAAAGATATTTTTCATAACATCCAAAGTAATTTTTACATAGAGATCCAACGTACGTAACGTAAGAAACCCATTACCCATTTAGGAAATAAAAATAATGTATGTTTTCGAATTTTCTCATGATCTATTTAAACCCAAAGATGATAGATAAATGAATATAAATTCGGAAAACGTTTTGCGAAATATTCAGGAGTGAAAATTTGTTATCAGTAAATGGAAAAAACGATAGATTACAATAGAAAAGGAGAACATTTTCGAGAAGGGAATATAAAGCGAGATCTTGTATTTTGTGATATTCATAATCCTCTCTATATTTCAGTATCAATTTTTATTTAATTCTTTCATACTTTCAAGTAAAAAGTAGATTAAATTCTCGTAGTTGAAAATATTTTTTTAAATATGTTTTGTGTATTTCATTTTATACTTACAATACCAAAAATGTTAGAAACGTGGAAAACTTAAAAAGCACCTACGGAAATTTAGGGGTTTACATGACATTTGACAATGTTTAAACTCTTTAACTTCACAAAAATCAATAGATTCAAAATAATTTCTGAAATATGAATACTCCAACATGGGCGAAATTTTAAATGTAACACAACGTGTTTACAATCAAAACCAGAAAGTGAAAGATCATAAGCCCTGGATACACCTTGGTTTCCATATTTCATTTATCAAAGAGTTGATTTTGGCAATTAGACTTTTCAACTATTTTTCTTTATTTTGGAAGGGATACAAGTAAATTTTCTAAAAGAAAATAACTCAATTACACGTCTACAACAACAATGATATGAACTTTGTACCTTAGAACTAACAAAGTTTAATAACATACCATACTTTAGTTGTTCACAACATAAAGAAAAACCCTATATAAGTTTACACCATACAAAAAGTACGTGCCTTTATAAAGTAGAAGCCTCATTAACTAGTCTCTCAATACTGTCTACGAATTTCCTCCCAAAGCTCTTTCAATAAATGTGCTAGTGTTAAAAACAAGAACGGAATGAAATTTGTGGTTACTATTTGTAAAGACATTAAGGTTAACCCCGTGCTTAAGTGTTCTATATTGTTATTTAGTGAAAACCTGTCTCTTCTAGAATTTACTTAACTCCAATAAATTAATGTTGAAATTCAATTGGAGACAGACAAATAAATCGTAATCTACTTTTGTAATGATTTGTGAAACCGTGAAGCGTTTTGAATTAACTTTAAGGTGAGGTTAAAGTTAAATGTTATTCCACAAAATAAATGCTGAGACAATAAATTATGTATTTTTTGAGTTATATATCTATCTTGATAACATAATATTTTTATTCAAATCAAGTATTCTGCAATATTTCAACAATCAACATTAATTCATCAATTGAATCAAGATCAAAAAAGGTACCAGACAGAGTTACACAATATCTCCAAAACTTTTTACATCAGACTTAGAAGACAGTTAATTGGAATAATGAAGCCATAAAAATAGATGGTAAGTATTTGAATCAGTTCCGTTTTGCAGACGCTTTAGTGATATAAAGAGGTAAATGAACTTGAAACTATGGTAAAATAACTATAGTAAGCCTTTAGAAAGATTGGTCTTAAAATAAATAAAGAAAAAACCAAGATTTTCATTAAAACGCCTTGCAACATATGTACTGGAAATAAAACTATTGATGCTGTCAACGAGTACATTAACCTTGAGCTCAAAATCAAATAAGGAAAATAAAATCAAACTGTGGAACTTCCTGAAATCGGGGCTGCTTTTGAAAAGCCGAAACACCTTTTCACTGAAAACATAAGGCCATGAAACCATGTCACTCACTGCTAGAAGTGTCCACAAAATTAAGTGCACTTGCCAGTCTATGGAAAGAAAGAGACTGAATAAGGATTGAAGAGATAAGATGCCGTACAAAGGTGACCAATATTGCAAAAATAGTGGGAAGACAAAAATGCCAGTAGGTGGGTCATACAGCGAGACAAGAAGTTTGTAGGTGAACCCCCAGAATACTTAATTAAATACCATGTGAAAACAAAAGAAAAGAAGGAAGACCACGGAGGAGATGGCTGACGACATCGAAGAAATTGTAGGACGTAGGTAGAAACAGAGTCCCCAGGAAAAAAAAACATGGACAATTTTGGAAGAGGCATGCATCCAGCAGTGAAGAAAAACAGTCTGATAAGGTGAAGTAATATTGTAATAATTGAAATTTTGTTTATCTTAACTCATTGGGGGTTTGGAACATGTTGGGTTTTAATCCAACGATGTGAAGAAAATGTCATCAAGATGATATTAGGTTTTAAACCAAATTTACGCACGTGGTTAATGAAGCATGACAACGTATTAGGGAATATCTCAGTCCACATGAAAGGGCTTAGGTAACGGAGTTCTCCCTAGATATCTTAAACTACAAGGTAAAAATAGGTAACGAATATCGCGTACCCAAATTGATCAGAACGGTACTTGAGAGCATTTTTAAATATCACTATCGCGATGCAAAATGTTATAAAATACGTGATTAGACATAGCAATGTAAAATGTAAAAATAATCATTTAACGTCGGACGGACGGATTAATGGTGGCTAACTCAAAAAAAATATTTTAACATTTTTACCGGGGAGCAGTTTCACACACTCCCACAATTAATAAACTAACGTAAATTTGCATAAACAAAGGCACTACAAAAAAGAAATAGTAGTTTTCAATGTTTTTTTTTTTTCATCAAAACTCTTCATTGCTCACTAGTTCAACCCCATCTAAAATACGCTTCTCCTATGTTGTCTCCATTCTACGGGACTCATATTGACCATATCGAGTCTGTCCAACACCGTTTTCTAAGAAAAGTGGCATGGTTGTTCGGATTACAAAGGTGTAATTATTCCTATTTTGAAATAGAGCAATCTCTTAATCTGTCTTCATTGGAGAGACGTGGAACTGTGATGGACCTTATATGCATTTTCAAAATACTTAATGCTTTAAATGATGTCCCATCTCTGTTGCAATCATTTTTTTTTTCATGTTCCCCACCGTGTCACCAGAAGTCAAAATCTGCTATTTATAAAATATTCTAAGAGCAACTAGTTTTTATGCCTCAATGTCCAGAATGTGTAGATTAGTCAATTCATCACACCACTTGGAACTCTTTGGGATAGATCTTCCGGCTTTTTGTAGATCTCTTCGCGACTAAACAGTGTGGGATGAAATTGGGTTAACATGGTTTAGCTCTAAGTCTTAGGTCTTTCGTTTTTATGAATTATTGTTTTGCCCTTGTTTGTCTTTGCTAAATACTTTTATGTTCTTTTTGTTCAATTTCTTGCATTTATGTTTCTTCATGTAACTGTTGTAATTGGCTTAGGCCGTATATATAATAAATAAATAAATGGCACTGGCATATTATGCCCCTAATATTTCTTTAATTTAAATTTCAAACAATAGCATGAAATTGACATTTTCGCTTTGAAAGGCACATAAAATATGTTTGAGAATAGTAATGCCATTAATTGTGCGGATAGGAAATATTATAAAATCATTTTTTTCTGCATTTACTTCGTAACACTTCATAATAAATTAATATAAAATTAAAACTTTGTTATTATTGTTACACGGTTTTATTATTTTACTGGAACACTGCTTTAGTTTATATATTATATAATTTGTATAATTCAAATAATTTATATAGTATATATAATATAATTTATATAGTTTTAACGAAGATTTTTTACTAAAAAAATAATTTTAAAATAATTAATACTACAAATGCATAACCTGTTTATAGATAAACTATCATAAACTAATTGTTTTAAGGTTAAATGGGTTTACTCAACAATATGGGTTGTATTAAAAAATATATTTGATTATTGAAAAATATTTACGAGTACATGAAAATAACATTTTTATATGTATAAACTTATATGTATTTATTTGATATGTAATATATTTTCTTTACTAACTTTGTGAAAATCTGTTATTAGTTCTGAGTTTATACACAATATCTGTTTGTTTTCTTTAAATGTGTATGTAAAACTGTTGATTTTCCAAATAAAATAAAATATTATGACTATTGGTACTGAGATAATTTTAACTCACCTAATGAAAAGCAAATTTTATACAAATTTTTCAGAGATTAATAACTATAGTGAAAGAGCATAACTGACTGTAATTTTTATTGATTGTATGCATTGAAACAATTTAATATTTTAAGAAATCCTTTTACTTGAAATTATTTTATACAAAACATCAAATTGAGGCAATAGAAACTTACCATTCGGGAAAACATAGCAGCCCTCGGAAGGTTCGGGAAAATAAAATGAAATCACAAAGTACAATAAAATCTGTAGCGCACTCATTTTACTGCTTCCCATAAACTTTCTTTGTTTTCACTTGGTTTTCACTTAAGATACAAAATCTTCATCATCTAAAAATAAAATTATGTTTTTATTACGTAAGTGGTAAGTAGACAGAACGTTCCTATATTGATTTATTATTTATGTTAAACATTTTTGTTTTTTTTTTAATCTCTCATTGACTACATTTTTGTTATTTTCCTAAGAAAACCTTACACCTAAGTTAACCTTTTCTTTTATTTCTTTCTTACTTTATTTACATTTTTTATTTCTTAATTTTAATAGGTAATTTTAATTTTCTTTTTATTTTTTTTTTCTGTAGATATGAATTAAAATTCTCGATTTACTTTGTTTAATTATTTTGTATCTTGTTTTGATTACATTTATGCGCACACACTATTTATGTATGTGTTTATTTTTTTTTCTTATAAATATAATTTATTCAAGTAAATTACTATTCTTTAATTTTAATTGTATTATTTTACTCTATTTTCTTACTTTAAAAAAATATATATTTCTTAAAACATTTTTTTATATTTATTATTTTATAGGTATACAGTATTGTGTGTGTACTCTTTTTATTTATTTATTAATTAAAACTAATGTCTGAGCACCCGAAGACAAACTATTATTGAATAGTTTATCGGGACAAAAAAAGAACAAAAACGGAATCGCTGATGGAACAGTACCATGAAAGACTGGCGCCGGCGCCGTGGCGCAATTGGTAAGACGACCATTTGCGAAAAAAACCCAAGAAAGATTTTTCCTTAATTTGTCCGGATGTTGCGGTGTATTTTTTATAACTTTCTTTCATATCCTCTCTTTTCCGTCTACTGACAGGCTTTTTTTTATTTCTTTTGAAGAAATGCAAGGCTCGGAAGATTGGTAAATACTCCTAAGTGTTTTAAAATATCTGATGAAAATAACTTTTAAGAGGCAGTACAAATATCGAACGATAAAAAAAATTTATACCGATTTCGTGATTTTTTCATCAAACCACGTCGATATAAACAAGCGTGTTTATAATATGTGCCATTAAAATGATTAACTAAATTATAATATTTGTAGTTAAATAAAGCGGTCAGTATTTGTCATATTATTATATTCCTTTATAGCACTGCGTTGGTAGACCGAAACCGCAGCGTATCTTGATACTTTTTTGTTATTTGAAGGCAAGATGATCTTTTTAATGTTTCGAATGCCCGTACAGGGACTATAAAATATTCTAGAAAAAAAAGAAACGTCAAATGTGTTCAATCAAACCCGAGATCTCTCGCATAGTAGGTAAACGCGTTAGCCAATTTACTGCGAGACTGACCGTTGTAAAAATTTCGAAAAAACATTGTAAGAAATGTTATTTTCATGAAAAGAGAGTGCCTTACTATTATTGTAATATTGACAAAATAAAACTGAACAACAAGCTAAAGGTCTTGTCTTAATGAATATCATATCGTTTGGCAATTTTGTGATCACGGAGTCGGAAAATAAAGTCTGGTTTGAGCCAGCTCAAGATTGGATCGGAGGGGACGCTGGTCATCCGGAAAACCAGATTATCCCACCAAAAAGGTACGAGGACCCTTACTTAAGGTACAGCAGGTCGCGTGGTCACTACCTGAATGCACTCAAACAAGAGCCATTCAAAAGTTTGAGACCTTTTTACTTGTACAAATATGAACTGTTCCCGCGGGTAATCATATCTGAGAGGAGTTGTTATTTTTACAGAAAAATCATCTCTCGCTGTTTTGTTAAGGGTAGTTGAAAATTAATATGTCTTGAAAGCATATAAAGTTTAAAATTAGATATTAACCCTTTGTTCTTGTGAATTTAAAATTGAAACGCGTACATTTTACAGATGGAGATAAAATCTGAGCCCAATTGAAAACGACCAGAAAAACTAATATTAAAATGTAATTAAAGTTTCAATATATTTTTAATCTTAAGCCTTTTCCTACCGGCACTCAGTGTTACAAAGGGCACAGCACTGGTGCTCCAATTGAAGAGTATCTGAGTTAGATTCAGCTAAAAAAAATACCAAATCAGACATCTGTTGATTAGTGCCGGAATTCTAAAAAAATAATTTTAAGAGTTGTTATGAATTCACCGACTTTTTATGTCTACCTGTTTCGAGACACACTCGTTTCTTCGTCAGGACACTTACTACACCAACATTGAAATCCTAAAGTACATTTGCACCTTTACCATCACCGTAGTGTACATAATATCAACCAAAAATGCATACATTAGGTGCAGAGTTAAAAGAGATTGCAAACAATACCGTGTCCAAACATGCACTTTTTTTTCAATAAAAATTATCCTTATAGTATGTTATCAAGACGCATTTTGTATTTTTTTTTCTAACGACCTATTGAAATCATTGTATAAACTCAACAGTATGTTTTGTTTGTATAAGAGAATGAAATAAAATCAAATTATCTAGTTTAATTTTTTATTCGATATACCATGTTCAATAACTCATCCGCCATCTAAAAATACTATGCGTAAGTAAAATATTGAATGGTTTTCTATGATTTGAGAAGTGCTTTAAAAAAAACAATTTACACTCAGAAATTGAAATATCTCTTCATTGTACAAATTTAAGTAAGATCTTAACAAAAGGAACTTATAAGCAGATAACGCTACGTAAGATAATCACATAAAATATACTGAACAAATCAAATAATATGCAAAGCAGTCTTCTTCAGGCACAAACCATCTTTCATCTACTCTTATCATAATCTACAAAGCATTTCTCAGATATATTAACTTTCTTTATTCTGTTCGTCCTTTAGAAGGCAGTTGAAGAATGGAGCATTTATTTTTTCAAGATAACAATATAAATACGTCGTATTTCCAAACTTTCGGTAATTTCAAATTAATGTTGGGTATACTTTTTAGGAAGAAAACACGATATTTTATACATATTATAAGGCTGATCCTACAAATGAGAAAGTAAAAACAAATTATGAATGGGTTTCCCTGTAGTGAAATGAGAGAAGTGTAGTGGTCAGTGCCTTTGTCTACCACGCAAGAGGTCTAGAGTTCTGCTTCTGACGTGATTGACCTAAAATATTTGTTTAAAAATGGATTTTAACACTAGAATATTTCATAGTCCCTCGACTGGCACCTGAAGTGAAAGACTGATCTTCTTACCTTTATGCAACAAAAATGATCGACATACTCTACGATTGGTGTACTAATGCAGTGCCCTATGCACCATGATGTGCAGAAAGGGAATTATGATGAAGATCGTATAAATATAAATGTGGTTTCAATTCCGAATAGTAATTTACCACCGACATCGGATTAAATCATTAACATTATTTTTCAACTGGATTGTTTAATGATAAAGATTTTTTTTAATATTTAAAGAATTAATTTTTTATTTAAACATTTTATTAGATGCTAGTAAATAATTTTATATAACCGCTTACCGACTTTTCTATATCCATGTTTGTTTTGAAACAAATAGTACTTCTAGAAACCGGTAAACCAATGTTTTTTTTTATTATGCCGTGTTTTGTTTGTCCTTCATGCTCAATTCAATAAAGAAAATTGCCATTTGACAATAAGCCCGCAAATCGACAAATATAAAAAGAAGGGTACAGAATATAAATTATGAATTTCAATAAACAAAGTCTTAAGATATAATGTGGAGGTAAGGATATAAGGCCTTAAGATATTGTTTATTTCTTTTACGTTATGGGAAACGTTAATGTAAATATTTGTATTTGATTAATGTTAAAAAATGTGTACAGTTGTAATATTGTATTCTTATTAGTTATTTATAAAAAATAAAAATGGTTTTCAAGGTTTTAAATCTCTTGGACATTAAAATATACTTATAATATATGAAGGAACATGCTTAATGTAATTAGTCTATACCGTTTTATATAACATATAATTTTATTTATTTAAAATTTTAAATTCGGAGCTCGATTGTTGTGAACTCCTGAATCTCATTAACTTCAAAATACCTAATCGAGTCACTAGAAGTACGGAGTTGTTTGCAACTACGAGTACATACGTGGGTACTAACTATGCACGACACTCTCCGATTCCGCGTTTACATTCCTTAGCCAACAAATTTACTTGTGAAATAGACATTTTTAATACGACAATTATTAATTTTAAAACGTTCTTAAATGCACTGTTTGAAGCAAATTATTAATGTCGTAATAAAACTTTCTTTTTCATACAATTCTTTCTCTGTTTTTGATGTGTATTATTATTATCTTATCTCTTTCTGATATTAATTTATCAAATATTTTTGTGTACCGTATATTATATTATTTTCACACATATACTTACTGTTAACTAATTTTCATTATTTGTTTTTAAGATTAATTTGTTAATAACATTTTTTTTATACGTATATATGTGTATATATGTGTGTATATATATATTTAGAATTCTTAACAAGTTATTTACAATTTGTTTTTTAATTTTAACATTGTTCTTATATTCATATTTTTTAATCTTTTTTTTTTTTTTAATGCAAAGTTTCGCTTTTTATTTTGCATTGCAGTTTGCTTTTTATTGTTTCTACATGTATATAAAATCTTTTTTTATTTCTTTTAATGTGTTGTGTATTTATAAAATTATTACTTTCTTTGTTTGTAGTTACCTGTATATTTATTTTTATACTTATAAGTATATGAAAATGTATTTATTTTTTTTGTTTGAATTCTTTACAAGTTACTTACAATTTGCTTTTTAATTCAATTACTTTTATTATATCCTTAAAAATTATTTTTTTCTTTTTACTATGTAAAGTTTCACTTTTTATTTTGCATGGCAGTATGCTTCTTATTGTTTCTAAATGTATTGTTTATCTTTTAAATTTTTACGCACTATGTTTGTACTTAACTGTATATTTTTTGTAAATGCCCCTTGGGCGTATTGTAAAATTAAATAAAAAAAAATTAAAAAAAAATAAATAATGGTTTTTATCAATACTAAATTATCTATTGAGTTTTTCTACTGACATTTCTTGGTGGAACTGCATTTTAATTATAATAATAAAAATACTCAATAGTTTTATTATTATAACTAAATTATCTCTATATTCCTACTATTCAACTCACATTCATTCGTTGCTGGAGTTTTTATTAAGAACTTTTTTGTTTACATATATTACATGCTAGTACCTTTATAACAATTTATTTTTATTTTTATTTTATTTTAATATGTTCCTTTCCAATAAAGAGAGAAGCTCTTGTGCTTAAAGAGGGACTTACACTTATTATATATACTCATATATCATATAGCATGTAGGTAAAGAGGTAGGTAAAGAAGTCACTGAAATTGAGAAAATGACTTATGTATGCAATCCTACTTTAAAAGGTCTAGGAAAGGTTGCGTGAAGAGATAAAAATTCCGAAAAATGTATTCAATTTAATATTCAATAATAAAATTGGTTTAGGTCATATAATTATTAGATACTATTAGGTAAAAAAAGGAGACTAAACTTGTGAAAAAACTGCTTTTTACAACATAAAAGTAACAAAAATGAGAAGAAACACAATATCACTTGTACCGCTCCACAAATTTTATTCTTAAGGTACGCATTGTAAGTTTATTTTAAGGAAGCACCCGAAATTGCATGTTTCAGCAGTAAGAAACTTTAAATGACTCCCCTGCACAATTAGCTAATAGTGACATGTACCTCTTTACCCTTATGATACATATATTATGACAATTATTTATGATTATATTTCTTGTATTGAGCACCCTGAAGTTGCGTCTATGTTCGGATCAAATCAGCTGTCAAAAAATAAGCGCGCAACGCAACTGGGGTTTCTTTCTGCGATTTCTCTTTTCAGTTTGATGTTTCTTGATTTCAATACTTCTTATTGGCTACCACAAAATAAGACACTATTTCATGTTATATTTATTATCATTCTAATAAAGTTAATAGTTTAATGTATTGGGTTACGTTATGATAAAACATCATGAATTAATAACTTACAAAAGCCTTTTTATTTAAGAAAAAAACAACAGTCCACACTTTACTAAAAATCTTAAAAATTATAGCATTAATTTCATTTTTTAAAAACAAAAATGTTTATAATGTAAACTGCCGTCAGATGCCATTATTAGTTTCAAACGCGTAAAAATTGAAAACTATCCTTTATATACTGTACCCTTTAAATAAAAAATATTAAAGAAATAAATAACATGATCCACGTTTTCTAACTACACGTTGATAACATCATTTTAATATATATGTTAGTGTTTTTTTCATTTGTAAATACTTCATTTGGGTTTAGTTATTAGCAACCTCTTTGATTTTATTGAGAGCTTTTAAAATGATATTTCAATTTAATTATGAATGTAAAATCATGGAACATCGCCAATAAGATTTTTATTTAATTTACGTGAAGACTTTATATACGAGGATGTAATATTTTACCGCGGAGCCACTGTTGAAAGCGGTATTTTTCGTTACCAAAGAGCGGGGAAAATAATGAGACTTGTCAATTTTCTATTATGAAGAAGTGGAACGTGCGTGTATTGAAATTGGATAGATCTCTATTGGTGAAGAATGAGGGATATATGTTATAAAATTAAATGGGAGAATTATTCAAAAACAACGAACCGATCTACGTCAAGCTCGTTCGTTCCGTATATTTTTACTTAAAGGGAAAATAATGACTTCGAATCAAAATTAATGGATACTTAATGTGACTTTGTCTGTTTGGCTTGGAGAAATGTTTTCTAGAACACCGGGCGCATTGTTCGGAATAAACGGTGTCGTTTTTCAACTGAAAATATAAAACAATATATAATGGGTTGTTGAACTGGAAAATCATTCAAACAAAATATTCCGATCTACATGAAAACAACATTTTACTACAATTTCACTCATAGAAAATGGCAATCTAGTTAGGGCAGATTGTGGTTCGAAGCTTGGACTTCTGAATCGCGAACCCGCAACACTAGCCACGGACCACAGCCCGATTCAAGTATTATTTATTAGAATATTGAGTACAATTTATTTTTGGTTCAGTAATTTTAACCATCATCATCCCCCCTTTTCTTTACCTAGTGGTGTTAAGGGCACTGTACTAGTAAACCAAATGCGGGTTAGTTTGATAACCAGTAACATGAAGGCAAGGTGACCCGTATTCGGCTTCAGAATTATCGGTCTGAGAATAATGAAATATTGCAGTTCAAAAAACCTTTGAAATAAATATTTCCCACCCACCATGCCAGGAATTACATCCAGGATCTAAAGAACGGTAGCAAACGCGTCAACTATTAAACTACGATGCGTTATTATCTCGAGTCAATTAACTTATTCAGGATTTTTACACAAGATCATCGAGTCGAAAACACTCTTCTAAAAAGAAAACTTTTCATCCACCTGGGTGCAGAATGATATTAATTAACGATCTTGTTATTATGTGAACCTTACGTTAAAGTTACGCCTAGGTATAGTGGTAGAATCCGTATGGGAATACCCATCCTTATTTTACCACTATGCCTAGAGGTAACTTTAAACCAGGTTTATAAGTAATGCCCAATGTTTATAAATTACCCCCTGCTTTTTAGAGTAGTTAACACGTATAGGTTGAATACGAGTACATTAGATCTCTCGTTTGATTAATACAAAATACCTGAGAAAAATGACGTACAGTATTGAGAGATTTGAGGGTTGTTTTCATAGTAGGTACCCCTACTAAATAATATTGTATTTACGTTAATTGGTGTAAAAATAGTACTTAGTAGAAAACGGAATTTATCTATTTATTTACGTTTCCAAAACCCTTATACATAAATATAATAACACCATGCAAGTTATTAGTGAATTCAATGAATAATTAGTACTATGATGATGACTGTAAAACAAAAAAGTATTCTTGTTGGTCTATGTAGAATACGAAAGTTCATTAAATTTAACAGTTCTGGACAATCTATTTTATTATTTAATAATTTATAAATAAACAAAAGGTCATTTATTGTCTTCCTATTTGACAATAAAGGTAAATTTAAATTAGTCATCAGGGATTTATTATTTATTTCTAAAACAGGTAGACCTAATTGAAATTGAATGTATCTCTAAAATGTTATATGTATTCTTTCCAGATAATATGAGTTGCAGTAATAAACGGGACTCCAAACTGCAGATGCATACTCTAGCTGTGATCTTTTATTAGAACAAAACAAAATAACGATTGTTTCAACATTTTGAATATACTGAGTGATACGTATAACAAAACCTAATATTTGCATAGCCTTATTGGAGATAATTCCATAGTGATGTGAGAAAGTTAACTTAGTATAAAAAGTAACACCTTGGTCTTAAATAGAATTGACTTGTTCAGTGACGACATTATTAATAAAAATATTTTGACACAACGAGTTTCCGGGATCGATAAAAGGAGATATGGTAGCATTTTTTAACATTTAAAAACAGTTAATTGAGTTCGCACTATTCAGTTAGCTTGTCTGTATTTTTTTGCAGCATGTTAACATCGTTTAAGTCTTTGATAATTCCAAAAAAGTTTTAAGTCAGCAGCATAAAGGACATAATTGACATCATGAAAAAAGGATAAAAATCATTTATGTACAGTCCAAAAAAAAGTGGCTCTAAGTGAGATTTTTGTGGTACACCCGATGTTACAGTACATTTGCTAAGAATCATTAGAAAATATCGCCTAAAATGAATTTTAAAACATTTTTTTAAAAATTATTCAAGATCCTATTATTATGAGACTTAATTGAACGTAGTTATGCAGAAAGCAGCCAGCCATTGAAAAGTGAAACTTTGATAATAGCATTTTTGTGAAAGGCCTGAATAATCAAGTCTACACAACAGTTGGAATGTTTTTGACTTTAACAAATGATGAACAATGAAATCATTAGTTTTTTTTTGTATGAAAAACAAGAATCTAATTATGTTTCAATAATTTTTAAAGAACGGTAAGATTTTTCTAATGCTGTGGGTGTTTTTAGCAAATTGAAAATGCTGTTTTTGTAATCGACACCATTTTCATAAGCTGATTAATACAGTTTTTTTTAATAAAAGCAGGCTGGCTGTTTATAGCAGAACATAGAATTGATCTTACTGCATCTTATAACATAAATATCTCATTTTTTCAAAATTGTAGACTGGCTGCTTTCTGCATAACTACGTTCTACTGTAAAGTTTACAATACGCTCTGTAGACATTTTAACTTACATATTACATTTAATTTTTTTTTTTTTTCATAGAGTTGATTATTTAAAGTTTTGCTGAATATCTTGCGTGGTTTATAATATTTAATTATTTATTTATTTTATATATACGGCCTAAGCCAATTACAACAGTTACACGAAGAAACATAAATGCAAGAAACTGAACAAAAAGAACATCAAACTATTAATATAAATATATCGCTTGTAATAATAATAATAATAATAATAATCATAGTTTATTTACAAAAATAACAACTACTTTATCGACTACATACACACTTAAGAAATAGATTTCTCTGGATCGTGTCGAGTCTGCCTAACTAGGTACAACCTGTTTTAAGGCAGACATTTTTATGCAAAAAATATGTATTTGTTTGTTTTATATATGTATGTGTATGTTTTATATATGCATGTGGATGGGCGTATGCATGTGAGTATATGTATGCGTTCATAAATGTGTACATGAATGACTAAGTGTGTGCATTCGTTTATATTTTTATTTATTATTGATAAGTTATAATATAATTAATCACCCATATGGAAAAAGTAAACTTTAACGATTATTCTAAATTTGTTGCAACATAAAGTGAAAACATTTTGAGAAGGAAATATGGAAGTCTTGGCATTTACAGGGCTTATGACCTATCATTGACTAGTTTAAGTGGCCATTTTACACACTGCGTAACA
Source organism: Micrasema longulum (assembly GCF_059751315.1). NCBI lineage: Eukaryota > Metazoa > Arthropoda > Insecta > Trichoptera > Brachycentridae > Micrasema > Micrasema longulum. The sequence goes on along the minus strand of NW_028277652.1, from coordinate 437,491 downwards.
TTCACTTTTTTGCTTATATTTAAACATCCTCATTTCCTTAACTCTTCCATGTGTTAACTTTCGTGAAGTGAAAAATCTGAAACCTGTATAATAGGGGTAAGATTCAAAACATTGTTTATTCAAAGATAATTTTTTTCTCATTTATGTTTTTTTTGTCACATTTAAAGATTTTTTTTTTTTTTAATTTATGAAAACTTAATTGGGCTTTTAACTTAACATATAACAACAGATATGAAGAGCATTAAAGAGAAGGTAATATAGAAGTCTAGGCGTCTACAAGGCTTATGACCTGTCAATGGCAGGTTTAAGTGGCCACTTTACACACTGTGTAACATTCACCATTCTGCCAATATTCGAACATATATATTCCTTCAATTCTTTCATCTGTTGATTTTTGTGAAGTTAAAGAGCTGAAACCTTTATTTATGAGGGTGAGATTCATCTAATTGAATTATTTCACCTACACACTAGGCAACGCCTGAAAATCTTATTTTTTCAATTTCTATACTTCTTCATGAACCAGGTGGATTTATCAACAATATTTTGAGTTTGTCCAAATTTTTGTAGACAAGGACTAGACTCAACTTCTTAAATTTTCTTCATCTCTGTTGTAATATGTAAATATAAACAGCTTCCCAGGGAGTAGAATCCAGTCCTTGTCTACAAAAATATGGACAAACTCAATATTTTGAGGCTTTTAAAGTTTAAAAAAACCGTTGTTTTTTCTATTAATAACGTATGAATCATAGAATTACGAATTGTTTAGAAACCATAAACAGAAGGCGACTAAACTACTCATAAATGAGTAGGTTTACGTTTTGACCTATTAGCTTCTTTGTAGACGTCGCCCAGTACGCAACTCCTGATTTGAATTCAACTATGCTGTGTTGTGTCATTTTAAAGTGTAGAAATACTGCTAGGATCTTAAAGAAACAGGATGGCATCACATTTCATGTGGAATTAACAAAAAAATGTTTAAGTAGCAAATGCATAACTTAAAAATTGAATTATTTTTCCATCTGTCAGATTGTCGAAGAAACAAAATGGGAATTCCGTTAGTGTTGTCAGGGTAGTAAATTTGTTTACCCTACTTTGCTCATCTTACGAAAAAACTAATGAATATAAGACTTTGGATTAAACAACGCCGTGGGGGGTATTTGAACGACCTTATCTTTAAAACATCAAATATTATTCAACATGATATAAAAATATCCGTTTTATGTGAAATAAAATTTGTTTTTTTATTTTAAGTTCAAAGTTCATTATTTCAATTACTCTTATTAAATGACCCTTTACTTATCTTCTCTGTTGTGTCAATCAATGTTTCCGCGTGCACAATAAAATTTTAGAGAGATTAACATATTGCCTTTGTTTACCTTACATTAGTGTTGTGATTATTTTTTTTCCCATAAAGCAACATTACTCTGTGACTTCACGAATGCGCGTGGTGAAAGTAAGGCATAGTGGAAGAATTATTTGACACAGTCCAATGTATTCAAATATGATTCTACGTTCCTTCTGGACTATTCTTAATTCTATGGTATGAATATATGTTTTCTAAATAATAATTACATAAAAACAACATGAATCAGGAGGGATTCAGCCACTAGCGAAATCAATTTAAATGTTATACATGCCAAACTAGGGATAAAAAAAGGTAAGATTACCAATGACGAGTAAAACAGAGTCTCAAAACTCATTGTATAAGGAATTGAAGCTGTACAATGAGTTACTTGTACTGTACTAAAATAAATTGTAAGAAATTAAATATTAAAAATTAATTATTAAAAATTGTTCTTAAGTAATTTCTTAAGTTAATTAAGTAATTTAAAAAGTTTTTATTGAGATGTTATTAACTAACTTGATAAAGCATATATTTGTGAAAAAAACAGGTTTAATTTCCAAAATGGAACGTGACTACTGGAAATCCAGTTAAATGAATTCTATTAATTTTGAACATGACTTGAGAAATAAAACCCTCACAATTTATACACAAAGAGTGTAAACTTAGGACAAAATAAAACCCTTACACATCAAAGGTTACAGTAAAACCACATTTCTTTACGTTCTCAAAGATCGGAACAAAGATCGTAAAAGTCCTTTTTGGTAGACCTTAACTTTTACAATACAAGCTGCGGAATAAACAAATTGTGTAAAATCCATGTAACATTGTTTACAGAAAGCAGTCATTGAAAAAACTTTGAACGTTTTCGTATCGTAACTTCATCATTATTTTTAGTGCTTTTTTATACTATGTTTATTATGGAATAGTTAAAATAGAAACCAAAAATGTACTCCTCTATTTTTTAACAGAAAAGAACATACATTAAAGGATAAAAATGTAATTAAAAATCAATCATCAATCAAATTAATAGTCAATGAAAATATTGGGTTATTAAAAGTTATATGCGGGTTAAAATGCTCTGTCACATAATTCGGATGTACAAAACGTGTGTCAGACCAAATCGTAGTGTATACAACAGAGGCGAGTATAGATAGACAGAAAATAAAAAATACGAAAAACCTAGAAGAAAAACTAAATAGAAAAACTAAATAGAAATCCAAATAACTGCTCAGAACGTCAAAGATGAAAGTACTAAAGGCAATCGCAGGGAAACCCAAAAGAGGCAGAATCTAGAGTCAAGAAGTTAGACGGATTTGCGAAACCCATTGCATAGTAAATAGATTATGCAGGATAACGTCAATAATTTCATTAATGGTCTGCTCCAAAATCCCCTACACCATTGTCCACGAAATCTCGGCCGTTTATCGTCTGTCCGGAAGACCACCAAGGAGAAGGAAGAACAGCTGAAACTCAAAGTCTCAGGAGTTAGCTTTTATCTGATATCAAATTAATTGATCTTGACTGAGAATAAGAAGAAGATTAAACTTTCAGAAATAATTTTCACTCAGATCTTCCAAGAAAAGGTTTAGGTAGAAGTCCTTGAGAGCCACGCTTTGCAATTTACGCATTTCATTTTCTTTCATTTTGGTTGGTAGTTTATTATTCAGCGTTTGAGAAATATTCTCCAAGAACTTTTTACTAAACTTGGTAGAATGAAATTTTGGTACATGCAGGTTTTTCGAGCTGCGCGTATTGTGATCTGTCTTACGCTTAGGGTACCAGTTCAGAGACTTTCTTGTGTGTAAACACCCATTTAAATAAATATTTATCATCAACCATGTCAGGAATTGAACCTGAAACCTCTTGCATGGCAAGCAAACGCGCTGACCATTACACCACGGGGGTGACAGAAAAATTATAAAATTTATTTTTTTTTGGATGTCGCCACTTATAAGGCGTATTTTTTCATACATAAGTGTACTAAGTTTAAACTTAAATGTAAGTTTATTTGGATATTTAATGTTAAACAAAACAGTTAAAAAATAAATAAATAGAAAATAACGAAAAAAGAAGAGACTTTCAATTTTCAATACATTGGCGTGTTAGACATATTCTTTTCTTCCATTCTTGTTTTCTTAGCTACCATAATATCACTTAACGTATTCTATTTTAAGTGCAATTATAATTAATTTTTTACTCGGCTTTTTTGAAAAAATATTTACGGCCTAAGCCAATTTCAACATTGACATGAAGAAACATGAACACAAGATGTTATTTAAAAAAATGTTATTTTCAGTAGTGAAATATTTTAATATAACATTATTAACACAAACATAATTTACTCGTAGATTAAAAATGTACTTTAAATCCCATTTAAGGGTTGTATGTACGTTAAAGCTTTAATGGTACTCTTATAGTATTCATTTTTCTATATTTTTTTCTAAAAATAATTTAATTCAACATTCGAAAACCTAAATTTAGTTTTTTGATATATCTTTGCTAATTTTTGTATGGGTCTTTCAACAAAAATTTGAAAACGAATACGCCACGAACATCAATACGCTATTTTAAGGCAGTCCTAAATTTAATATTTAAGTAGAAATTCCAGCAAACTTTTCGTGGAAAAGGGATATCAATTTATAATAAGGCTTATCTTTTAAGCTCGTATGAATTTTTTTGTGTACTTTTGCTCGATATTATGAACAATTTACTATTATTTACTAGGTACAATAATTGGCTTCTTTTTTTACTCTTTTGTATATAAGACTTCCTTAAAAAACAAACTTTAAGTTTCAACGCTTAATTCAAATCACTAGATTGCAATTAATAATTTTTCCGGGCTGTGTTTCCGTTTAAGTGCGATTAGTCCGTGGATCAGATGTTCACTGCTTGAACCCCACTTTTTCCACAGTTTATTTGAATATCCTGTTACTTATAAATAATGATATTCTTCCAGTAAAAAGCCGTTTCGGCTCATCTGCCATATCAGTCGCACGCGAATAATGCAATTGATCCATTTTTTGTTTAATTTATTCTAGTATAAACTGTGTCAGCTTATACGGGGTGAATTGGTATCCCAGTAATTAAGTTTCCTTAAGCTAAAACTGAAAGAAGGGATATTCAAGTAAATGTTCAAATCGAAAAAGATCCGACTTCAAATTAATTCTTTGAATGATGCGTTGTCCCTTTTTACTTATTATCCTATGTTATACGGGTAATGTGACGAGAGATAAATAATAATTCATTTCAAGATAATTCTCTCTCTATTTGTATTATTCTCATAATATTTACCTCTCGATTTATGTTTTAAATTGATTTAAGAGAGATAAATATATCAATATTTGTATAACTATTACAATATTTACCACTCAATTTATTTTAAAATGAGTTACGAGAATATTTTTCTTTAACTTAAACTTTATTTTAATTCTGGAATATTTTTATTTGCTGACAAAATAAAATGGCTCTAAGAATATTTTTCTTCTTCGCAGTCTCAATCCTGGGGATTGATTTGCAGCAAAGTCCTGCATTTTGTCCTCTATTGGTCATTATTTTCTGCAGCCCTCTTCAACTCGACATATGAGGCGCAGTTTGAATCTTTGCACACTTGCTCCAAATATTCCCGTCGGGGGCGCCCTCTTTAATTTGTCCCCTCAACCTTTCCCTCTATGATGCCGTGCAGGAAACTCTCATGGCGCATAATATGGCCAATCCATCGGGCTCGCCTCTCTGAGATGGTTTTGATTAGGTGCCTACGATTCTGTTGAGAACCTCGCCATTAGTGATGTGGTCTCTCTAGCAAATTCCTATTTTTTTTCTGTAGCACCACATCTCAAAGGCCTCTAGTCTTTTTTTATCTCTTTCGGTAAGGCACCATGTCTCACAACCGTACATCAATATGCCCCATACAAATGTCTTGGCAAGTTGCTTGCGGAGTTTTAGATTGATATTATTCGACTCAAAAATTTTTGATTTTTTGTTAAACGCAAGCTTAACTTGGTGTATGCGGCAGACAACTTCTCTTTTTGTTCTTCCATCCCATATGATCCTGTTTCCAAGGTACACAAACTCTTTTGCGTTTTTCAGAGTTGCTTCTGACATTACTATATTCATTCGTTGCTCATTATGGGCCACAGTCATTACTTTGGTTTTGCTACTGTTTGTTTTCATATCATATTTATTATTTAATACATTTTCCATCGATGTCAGAGTCTCAGTGAGTTCTTCTTCACATTTAGAAATCAGGGCTATGTCATCGGCAAATTTTACCACGTCTACTTTTTCTTCGTGTGTTTTATCACCCTCTCTACGACTCATTTTTCCCATGATTTCATCGATCGCGCACTGTATATATCCATTAAATAATACTAAAGACAGCGAGCATCCCTGTTTGACTCCTTGTGTTATTTTGGCTTCTTTTATGTCATTTCAATATGTAATAACAGCAGCTTCATTTTTATATAGTGTAGATATAATTCTCATGTTTCTGTATTTCACTCCTGTTTTTCTAAACAATTCAAAAAACGTTCTCCATTCTACTTTATTAAAAGATTTATCAATATTCACAAAAACAATATCCGTATTATGATTTGTTTTTTATCCTTTCTCCAATATTATTTGCAAAAACAGTATAGCTTCCCTCGTTTCGATTCCTTTTCTAAATCCAAATTGGTCTTAAGTAAGAGTAACCTCAATTTTTGGTTTGATTCTCTGCAAAATAATACTTGTCAATATTTTAGAGGCATGAGATATTAAGTTAAGTGTTCTATGCTGTTCGCATTTGTCGTACCAGATTTTTTGGGGATTAGACAGTTTTCAAAGCCCTCGGGTATTATCTCTGTATTATAAATAATATTAAATTTAAATAATATTTTTATAAATTCCAAAAACATTGATTATTTTTTGCATTGTGAAAATAATAATTATTTTGTATCCTTAATAACAAAATACATGTCTTCTATGATAGTCATTATTATGGATAACTTTTATAGCACTACAATTTATGAATATTGATTTTTATTTGTATTATTCTGTTTTATTTTATTAATTTTATTTTATTTATTTTTTTATTTTATAGATAACTAATATAGCGCATCCGAGATTCTAATTAACCAAGATCCTTAGAACCGATCAACTGAGGTCCGTAGGACCGATTTAATAATTAATAAGGCTAGGAGGACAGATTCATTAAGACCCGCTGGGCAAACTCATTGAGACAGCTAGTTGACATTTTTTAAATTTAGAGATTTTCAATTTTCCAATTTTAATCGCTTACTTACCCAATTGTCTGCATAGATATTAAATGTATCTTTTAATTTTGTGTGGTTTAAGTAACAATATTTTAAGTAAAAGATTCTTCTTTACTACGATTATACTTCCACGAACAGAAAAATATCCATTCTGAGGCACAAATATTCTTAGATACCTGAGATCTTAATAAACCGAGGGTCAAAGGGCCGATTAACCGAAACCCGTAGGGCAGATGAATCAAGGCCCTGAGGCCTATTTTACGAGGCCCGATGGGACGTATGTACTAGCTTGTAACAGTCAGCGATAGCGACTGTTATTTGCTAGTTTAATTTTTAAAAATGGCTCCTAAATAGAAAAAAAAAATATTGTTATTATTTTAAGAATTAACTCTATGGTCAAACATTTCAATAGATGTAAGTAGAATTTGTAACGACTTTTCAATGTCTACCGGTTTTAAGACTTACTCTTGTTTTCCTGAAGGTGTATAGTGTGATCAGCATGTGAGTGTAATTAGTGCCCTGATGAAGAGACGGATACGTCTCGAAACTAGTAGATACAGACAATTCGGGAAGTGGTTATCTACAATATACAAATATTCAATTACATTTATAGGAAATATTTGAATTCAGGCAATTCCATAAAAAAACAAATTAAGTCATTTTTACAAATGAGTTGTGATTAAATCATAAATAATGCAAAATATTAATAACATTTAAATTGCAGGCTGCTAAAAACTTATTAAGATCAAAATTCTGTAAGAAAAAAGTTTTTGTAGGTATTTTACTTCACGAAAACCATTAAATAATGTAAATATAGAAGAAATAATGACAACCATGAAGTTTCGCATAAATAAATTGTCTATGTTTTTATGAATGTATGTATGTGTATGCGCATGGGTGTATGTACGTGTGTGTGTATGTACATGTGTATATATGTGTATATTTATATATACATGTGTGTATATATGTGTATGTCTGTATGTATATGAATCAAAATGTGTATCCGAATAAGTTTATATTTTGTTTGTCTGTGCTCTATATTAATTTTTTAACTATTATAATATATAAAAATGTAATTGCCTAGCTTGGAACGGGGTATGTACCCTTATTAGCTGGGCAAAGTGAATATGGAATTGTATTTTGATAAAGAGTGTGAATAAATAAATAAATATATTTGTTGGAACACATGTATATACATAAATATAAAAGTGTGTTTTATCAATTTTCAAAGTAGTTCTTTGTTGAAATAGAAACAAAATGTAATCAGTTTTTTATTCAATAATCTACATTTTTCAATGCCTTGCTCATATTTTTCAATTAAAAAAACTTCCAAAACTGTTTTTGCAAAACCCTTTTACCGCCGTAAATTCTTTCAGGTCTATTGTAAAAAACGTTTTTCTATTTTTCAGCAAAACATAGGATAATGCAAACATAATACAAGGATGTCTTTGTAGAAAGATTACGGTAGACGGAGTAGTTTATTGTCGGGAAAGTAAAAATACGTAAATATGGAACCACCATCTCATTTCGTATTTTAGTTGGTATCTACTGTAAAACAATATTTTCCTGAAAGAAAGGGTTACCCACACTTACTGTTTTCAAATTGATAACGATTTTACTTCTAGACCTAGATAAATATTATTTACTTACATGCGGCAAATATTATTCCGTTTCGTTTCGTTCGAAATATAAAACTGAGTAACGAATTTTTGAATTTTATTTATTTTTTTATTTACGGTTCCGTGAACTTTTTACAAAATAACAATGAAACCAGTGAAAAATAGACAACAAAAATAGCATAATATTAATAAAAAAAAAACAGAGAAATCGAGAAAAACAAACAATAGTAAACACTATTCATATATTTTAAAAAAATGTTACATATGACAAAAATATAAATATTTACTCATATGAAAGAAAGAAAAATAACAAAAAGTATGTAGCAGTTTTAAAAAAGAGGAAGAGAAGAAAAAAAGAATGTGCTTTATAAGAAAAGTTAAACAGTTAACATCGTGGTTTATATACACATAAATACTAAACGACTTCAAATTTTAATAAAAAATTAAAAACACAAGAGTAAAAAGTTAAAACAAAAGAAAAGAAAATTAATCATTATTTGAATTTTTAATTGTTAGTAATTTTTCAAAACACAGGACTATTATCCGCGGCGTAGTATAAAATAAATCTTATCATCATTGTATCAATTTACAAGTCACTGCATGCAAATAATTGGTGAATTCAATGAATAATTAGTAACATGCCAACGACTGCAAAACAAAAAATTTAGTCTTGTCGGTCTATGTGGAATACGAAAATTTATCATAGTTTACCGTTCTGGGCAATCTATTTTATTATTCAATCATTTATAAATAAACAATTGGCCATATATTGTCCTCATACTTGACAGCAACGGTAAATTTTAATTAGTTATCAGGGATTTATAATTTATTTCTAAAACGGGTAGACCTAATTTAAATTGAATGTATCTTTAAAATATTGTCTGTTCTCGTTCAAGATCATATGAGTTGCAGTAATAAGCGGGACTCCAAACTGCAGATGCATACTCTAGCTGTAATTTTACAATAGAACAAAACAAAATAACAATCATTTCAATATTTTGAAAACTCTGAGTGTTACGTGTAACAAAACCTAACATTTGCTTATTGCAGATAATTTCATAGGGATGTGAGAAATTTAACTTAGTATCAACACAAGTAATTAGCATATTTTTATCTTAAGTCAGTGGATATTCTATTCAAAGGGTTCTTTGGATGATGAAGTTTAATAAATAATATAAACCTCTTATTTATTTCACCATCCCTGGACTCTAGCTGGACCTACCATAGTTTCAGTTCGCACAAAGAACCAGACACTTGCTAACAAGGGGAAGGAGAATAACATACTCGTATTATACCTCAAACGTGTTTATTTCTGTCCCTTTTCAGTAAGTGACGGGACGCTAAATCCGGCGCTGCCTGTACTGACATATGAAACGAAAGACGGGTCATTTTACCATCCCGTAACATATGACCGAGAATCGCTGCATTTGATTTAACGATGCAGTACCCTTGCACTACCGGATCTAGCTAAGGGTTGATGATTATGACTTATGAAATCACTAAAATATAGTTAATACGCCAACTGGTTTTCAGAACGACTGCAACTGTTCCTTAATTAAGGCTTTAAAATAAATGTGTTATTGTAATCAACGCGTTCGCCTACCATAGAAGAGAAATTATGACAGTAATGAAATATGCATAGGCATGACAGACCATAGATAATTTCTTAACGAAGAAAAAAAAAAGTTATCTGAAAACTTAGATATGTGGCTTAATTTTATTGATACCATTATGAACATCTATAAAAACCGGGTATGGCTCAAATACCCGTAGATCCAAATTTTTAAACTGTTTTTTTTTTTAATCGTTGTCTTTCATGATTGCTTAATTTATTATACAATTAAAAAGAACGAATTTGATTTTACGTGATGAATTTACAAGAGAAAATTGGCAAATTAATATTTTTCTTCCACATTAAAGCTTGATATTTCATATTAATATGAACATCGATTAAATTGATATTATTTTATTACCAAATTTGATATTTTAGCTCTGTTATTCTACCAACTTTGAAATCACTGAGTACCAGATATAAATTTCGAGAAAATTCAGCAAAAGCTAATCTTATTTCGTAAGTTCTTGGGAATTCCGTGAATCAATATTGAAAATTTTGTTTAAATTTCAGCAAAAGTCGTCAAACTCAGACCACAAGTCAACTCCATTGCGTATTTGAATAGTTACATCAGATAAAAGCTATGCGCCTGTTTATCATAATTTCAGACATCGGCATGCGTCAAATTACGGGAAATATTCAGATCTTTCAAAGCGACATTTATACAACTATTTTTATAATTTTTTTGTGATTAAATTTATTTTCGTATCTCCACTGTTTGTAATGAAATATTACCTTGAATATGATGAAGGTGACAGTCTACTTAAATATTAATGATGTAAAAGTTCTAACGATAGGCAATAAAAAGTCGGTAAACTAATATTTACTAACCCTAGTTGACTTGAAGTATTTTTAGTCTGCTTTACCTAATAAAAGCGATGTACTTAGCCTACCTTTTTGAGGTCCCAAATTCGATAAGATTGACATAAAATTATTTTTTTAGATTCCGCAGAAATCAAAATAATTAGGTAAAGGTTTTCTAAAAGTCCCAAATATTTTGTAATTTCATTTAAATCTTTAATTCGATTTTTTGACTCATTATGAAGTCAAAAAATAGTTTTTGAAAATCGGTCTATCGATTCAGTGATTTAAACATAACGAAGTATACTGCCCTTATAAGAAAGAAGGACATTTCTACATAAAACAAAAAACGGAGAAAATAAATATTTTGTAGCTCGAAAATTGAAAACTTCGCTGTGTGAAAAATATTACAAAAATTAAGTTTATTATTTTGCGACAGTATGAATAATGGTTTTCCCTAACGTAATAAATATATTTATTTTAATAAATTTACGTTATGTGTTTAAAAATTAACATTTCCATTTTCTTTTAAGTAAAAAAAAATACAAGAAAATATGTTATACTGCAAGGAAATGACGTTTCTGGCTAGAAACGCCCTTTTTATTTTGTAATTTAGTAAATGCCTTTCTCACTTAGTATTAATTTGCCAACAGATTCTACTTAATTAAAAAAAAAAGACGTTACTGGCCATTTAGTGATTTTCACACTAGTAACGCCGATCTAATAATCAATTAATTTTGAAATTACCAGCAGATCTCAAATTTAATGAAATACGAGTAGGTACATTCATTTCAGATGTTTTTAAAAACGAAATAGATGAAAAAATAAGTATTTTAATAAGTCTTATATAATTATTTAAGTCAGAAAAGCTTTTTGTATTTAGTAATCTTCAAGACTTTTTGCAGTAAGGTCTCATTTATTAGTCAAAATAATAGGGTTGAGGTTATTTTAGGAAGATAATTCAAGTACCAGTAGATGCTATTTTTTTTCCTGATTCCGAATATGTTTTTATTTGTCCTTCTTTCTTATGACGTTAGTAAATACAAGGGATGGAAGTTTATTTGATAGTAGATGTATAATACATTCGCTGCCATAGTTATATTACTTGTCTATTGAAATTTAAAAATATAAAAGTAAAAACATTTTATGTGTTTTTATCATCGTTGTAATGAAATTCATCAGAATCCTTAAGTTTTGAGGAAAGGCAGAAGTTAAGCCGGCACTCGTTAGTTAGGAATTTTACCAGATGCACAAAATAAAGTTTTTGTAGGTAGAAGTATCAACAATACATCGTGACGTCCATGCGGCTCTATTGTTTTTCTTGGACTTTTTTATAGACATGTTTACGTTTGACTAAAAATATATTTTTTTAACCATTCTACTAAATAAAAAAATATATTAAAATCGAAAACGGCAAAATCAATGAAAATTTAGAATGTTTATTAATATTCTTCAAATTATTATTGTAACTTTTTATTAAGAAGAAAAAAAGTCATCATATTTATAAGACTTTTAATTTTACCTCCAGCTAAACCATTTTTAAGCGTTTGCGCCAATATTATCTGTTCACGTATTACAAATATAAAAACATTTTGATGAGAGAAAACTTCACTCCTTTTTCTAAGCGCATACATTAAAAAAATATTTGATAACTTTACTTTCTGCTAGTAGTTACACCCGCAGTATATCTTGTTTATCTTTTTTGGACCCTTAACATTTATAAAAATAATTAACGCTCGTTTTGCATGAAAAAATAGTTTTTTTTTTTTAAACGTGAATAAAATTATTTTAAATTAACTTTTTGGTCAATATTTTAGGCAGAATCTCAACAATTGTTTTAGTTAAGTTAAAAACAAAACATATATTGTACTTGCCTTTTTTTTTATCACATAAAATAAAAAGGTTATATTTATGCATTAATTTAAAACTGTTCAGAACGAAAACAATATTAAAAAGAATGTTAGAAAATATTTGCTCAAAATGTTGATTCAACAATTAGTTTCAAACTAAAAATAGTCACATACCCTTATTTCGTGTCTGTGAAAGTCCATGTTAATTTTTAAATACCTAAGCGTGATATCGCGTGTTTTCAGCCTCCCCAAAGGAATGTATCAGTAACTACCCCTCTACACGAAATACTAAAATACCTCACAAAATAGTTTCATATTTAATTTTCATTCAAACTGTTTAATCATGATTTGTCGAATATAAGAGTTAATATATTTTTTGTTTACTTGAATGGAAATGTGTTTTTTAAATGTTATTTTTGAAGCGTTTGTAAATATAAATTTTAAGAGGACAGGGTTACTTTCTTTAACAAATTATAATGAAACCATCGCTTAACGTTGTAAAATATGTTGTAATTAAAGTTTAAAACTTTGTTTTATTTAGGTACATACTTGACCTAATTTCCCATGCTTTGGCTGTGAGCTTTAAAAGTCAAACTTATCTATTTCATTTATGTTTTCATTGAGTATTTTACGCGTCTTTCAAGTTGAAATAGTTTTATTACACAGACTAGGGCAGTGAAAACAAATATCCCACGTTGTCCCATTTAACAATCAATGTTGCTCAGTTTTCAAGTGGTCTTGTTCACCCGAGCCGAGTTGGCCGCAAACATTAATGGCTATAGATGTTAGTACGACCCTACTAGGTCCATACAAACCACAACAAGGTACATTACAACATCGAACATCACAGTCCCCCTAGAAAATTATCATAAACCAAAACATGCCGAAAGCCACAAACACCGAAATCGCAGTACGCATGCCCGCTTTCACGAAGTAAAGTTAGGTTAACTCGCACGAACGTCAAAGACAACCCGAAGTAAGTTTACCACTAAAAAATTCACTTTCAAAACGTCATTATCTTCAAAATCACTTTTTACTTAGTTTTTTTTAAGTTCGGGACTCAGGAAACCCTGAATCGATACGTCCATAGACTATCCGCGGTCAAACGTAACCCTAGCAGTTATATCCGTTAGCTTACACCGCAAGTTAAACAATAATAGACATATAAATGCTGGAAATGAAAACACGGCGGTCGACGTGAGGTGGTGTTCGTAGTCGCTGGCGGTCGGGGCCGAACGCGCGCGGAAACTCCCGAGCGGTACCGATGTCACGCGAGAGGTTGTATATTTGAAACAAGAGGGAGGACCGCTCCATTGGAATGGGGTGGCTTTAAAGGAGATTCCGCAAAACTTTTGAATACATTTTTGATTCTTAATTCAACTTTTAATTACCTTTCACGAAATGATGTTTGTTAGATTTCAAAAGTTTAATTATGGATATATATTTGTGACAGAATTTCACGAAAATTCATTATTTCAAATGAGGAGTTTACAAAATCCATTAAAAAGTCTAAATTAAAACTCTTCGCCAGAACATAATTTTAAATTCTTGTTGTGTGCCAATTTATTTATCTTTTTACTAAGTTTTTCCTAAACTTTTTTTCAAAATACGTACTTTGAGCGCCATAGAAAAATCAGTTATTAATCAGTTTATTTTTCATTTCCTTTACAAAAATATTAACCAACAAGTGATTTCAAATTTAGAGTGAGTTATTTAACTAAAAGTATAAAATACAACGATTCGATTGAAATCTCAAAAATTCTCGTTGATTTTTTATTAGGTAATATTCAATTAGTTTTTCCATCATCCTTTTGCATAATTACGTAACCTTACGCAAAATAAAGCGTTTCAAGTCAAATTAAATAACATTATTCGTTGAAAGTAAACGGACCTTATCTCAACATTGTTCCACCAAAACCCATAGAACCTTGTTATCCTCTGCCAACTCTTAAGCCCGGGTAAATAATTCAAATAATGTTCTATCACAACTCAAATCAAAAACACCAGATCATTCATATGGATGGAAGGATCAAGGATAATCCAACCTTTATTTTGAGATCGGACATGAAATTTGCATGTGAAAGCCTTTGTTTAGATACAGACAATAAGCTTCACCTACCCATCGACTATTGGAGCGACCCTCTCCGGAGGTGAGTGGGGATAGTGGGAGGTTCGTGGTTATCCGTATGTCGTAGCTTAATTGCAAAAGAGGGCTTTTATTACCTGGCGAGTGTTTTTATCAAGATGTGACAAAGGGTTGGTTGCAACGAAGGATGGTTTCTATTCCTCTGTTTTTGTTCCCAAGTTCTACAAATTTAATTGAACTTGTTGATATAAAAAGACCAAATAATGGAATAAAATAATTCTATAAAACTTTTTTTTTTATACTTTTCGTATTTTAAGTAGATATAACAAAATAAATTGCCTTTAATCGGTGTAGAAAATAAGTCTTATTTTGGTTGAGCATTTGAAAATTTTTTATTTTATTTTGACAGGTGCTGTGGCGCAGTTAGTAAGAAAGTAACTGTGAAACCAGCGTCGTGGGTTTGAAATTTGGGTTTGTTAGTTACAAGAAAAAAATCCAAGACAGTTTTTTTCTCAATTGGTCTTGTTGTTGTGATATATTTTTCATAACTTCCTTCCATCTCCTATTTCCCGCCTGCTGATAAGCCTCTAAAAAGGGGGCTTAGTGGGTTATTCCTATAAAAAACATGTTTTTTTGTAGCATTAATAGAGTTTTGCACATGTTTATTTCTTTTTTGCATTTTGAGAAAAAATATTTAAAATACCAAAAATGATTTTAATTGATATAGTATTTTTTTTTAAATTTATTTATCAAAAGCATACAAAAATTAATACATAAATTATCAAATCCTACTTAACTGTATAAAATGCAGTTCGTCAGCAGGAGCTTATAGTTACATTCCAATATATATACATAATCTCTTTTAGTGTGTTACGAGTTTGAGATTAAAGTGCCAACCATGTGCAGAGTAAAAACAGTGATTTAAAAATCCTTAAAATAAAGTAAAAATTGCAAATTCAACCTAAAAATTTATATGGGAAAATATATACCCTACAGCAAACCATTTTACATAAAATTTCGTTGATTTGGTCAACAAAAACATGAAATCATTGCATTTGGTTTACAGATTTAATACCCTTACACCACATGGTGTAGATAAGAGAATGGTGATGACAAATAGTTTTCGTCTCTCAACCAACATCATAATTAGCTAAAAAAATAACAATATCGGTACCCCAATGAGAGTGATCCAGAGGGAAGCCAAGGAAGAGATGAATAGGTATATTGTGTGGAAGACTTAAGTTGTTTAAGAAAGATAATTGAAGAACAACTTGTAGAGACCAAATACCACCCATAAATAAGTGTCGAAAAAAAAGAAAGATACAACGATTTTTATTCACAGACGAGTACCTACAGATGTTTTAAGAACGTCACATATGTGGCTTTTAGATTTTATCGAGAAAACAGTAAGTACTAATTTGATTTCCAGACAGTCTTTATACTGGAACAAAACAACGTTTTTTCTAATTATCAAAATAATGAGAATTAACAAATTTGAACGTTTTGTATCAAGATGTCAGAAAGGCATTGTAAGTCCTATGCTGACTGTTAAAAACATTTTATTTCTTCGTAAGCTAAGGAAACAAAAGATTGAAAGTATTTCGAAATTTATGTTTATTCGTATGCCAACAAAATAAAGGTATAGTTATTGGGAATATTATATTGATGGTCCTATTAGACTTTATATACTGAAGAGCACTGACGGTGATAGGGGAATTATAATCAGTAAATTTAAGCTCTAAAAAACACAAATATTAAAAAATTAAAGCTTTAAATTTGTTTTTGCAATATGTTTATCTAAAAAAAGGCCACAAGACCTCTCTAACGGATCCGTATAAGTAGTGTGGACTCTTATCGTAATTCCTCACAGTTTTTTTTTTGTTTATTTTTCCATACATGTATTATTTACACAGAAATATAATTACAACAATACACTTTAGAAAAATACATCTTAAAATTAAGCTATAACATGAATTGGAAAAAATGCCCACAAAGACTTCAGCGTCTGAGCGTGGGCCATTCCTTTTTTAATTATTAAAAGTTTATAGCATATATGTATATATGGTATGACATGACCGTGAAAATAAAAGAAAAATAAAAGAAAAACCAAATTAACATATGCTGATATTACGAATACACGATTTATTTTCCGTATGCATTAATTTTTATTTTAAAGAATGTGTATCTGTTCCTTCCATGCTAATCCAAGACCCCAAACCTACTTTAAACTGTCCAGTGTTTTAATGTTTTGTGGTTCCCTAGTTAAAATGGGAATCAGTAATTGGGAATATGTAATTGAGAATCTTGAACTGTTGGGATGTAAAAAACAAAAAAGTCTTCGTGATATATATCTTGAAATGGAACACATCAATACGCATATGGCTTTCCACGTTTTAACCAGTAACGTTATTTAGCCATCTGGGCTTAAGGGGGTATTTTGAGTCACCCAGGAGCATATTATTTCAAATTACTTTTTTGTTAATTCATTTTTATACACGGCAAAAAGTGCCTTTTACAATACAAAAAAATCATAGTGTGTATAAATAAACACTTCAAATAATACACAGTAAATAAACAAAACAAATAGAATAAAAAATTTACATGTACATATTATAGACAAAGGTTTCACACAATTATCACGCTCACATATTGTGTAAAAAATAAATTATCATTTTTATAAAAATATAAAAAAGTTAGAAAAATGTATTTTTTTTAAAATTTAAACATGAGACAGATTGGTATATTTTAAATCATGGTACATTGAATAAAAAAATGCAAAATATATTTAAAACTAGTTAACGAGACAAATACTTTTTTTAAGTTATAAATAACGACCCAAATAAGATATGATATATATTCACAAACGTATACAAAAAGAAGAAGTAAAAGTAAATAGAAAGCAAAATAAAACTAAAATGTGCATTATAAATACATAAATATAGCTTAACAATAATTTAAAGTTACCGTTCACCATCTTTGAAATAATTAAAAAGATGAGTTGATTTATATAAACTTTACTTTCTGTTAAAAATATCAGCAACGTCAGAATAGTTATTGCCAAGTACATGGAGTCGATTCAGAATAGCATTATAACAGTATACCGTTCGCCAATAGTTGCAACGAAATGACATTAATCATCAATTTTTTTTCGTTTTTGCACAATCCTACCCCTAAATGTTAAAATTGTTTTAATATTTATCTGCCGAATTTACTCAATAATAATTCACATTTGTCTTTCCTATTCCTGCTTATTTCAGCTTTAAAATTTTTGATGTTTAGGTCAGTTTGCACGTGTGCTTCTTGCTATTTAGTCTGTTATTTACAGCGATAACCATAGGAATTCGGATTGCAGGCGTTAGATTTTACTTGCGTTTCTCCTCCCTACTAACGGATACCTGACTAAAGATGTCATACAACGTATAGCAGCCATAAGATCGCGATGTCATATATCATCAGTATTTTATGAAAAAATGTATGAATTTTGCAGAGAACTATAAATACCATGAAATAGTTTTATAAAGACTGAAATTTCTTCTTACATTATCTTATTTGAAAAATTGGAGGAATGTGGATGTTCAAACAAAGGAAAAATTGTTAATATTACACAGCGTATTACACAGGTCACCTAAATCAGCTATCGATAGATCGTGTGCCCTGTAAATACCTAAAGTTCCATATATCCTTCTCAAAAATATCCTTAATCTCTGTTGTAACACGTTAATCTCAATAACACCCCAGGGGGTGAGATCTGCAAACGTTTCAACTAACTCAAAACATTGTTTTTTTTTTAATTTGCAAATTTATTTATTAACCATTACGGATTATTACATTAACTAACTAACTAACCATCACGCCATTTCCCCAGAGAGGTAGGCAGAGAGGATAGAACGCCACACCACTCTGTCCTGGCACACTTCCTTTGCTTCCTTCACATTCATACATCTTCTCATGCACGCACGTCGATTATTCCGACTTTTCACATGACCACTTTCAAGAATTTGTTGTACTTGTAATAATATGTACACTTTTTATTCATACTCTGTTGTTCAAAATAAAAAATTTAACATCTTTTGAAAAGTTTGTCTAAATATTTTGTTTAGTTTTGTCTGGTAGTTTATTGTATAATTTCAGTCCCTGGTTTATTCGTCTCGACTGTCCTTGTCTTGTTTTAGAGAGTTGTATATGATATTTTTCTGATATTCTTGTATTTTGTCTATGTTTACGACAATTTTTTACAAGTTTTCATTCTTCGTCTACAATTACATTACTTGCTAATTTATGGATACGATTAAATGATTTTAGGTATAAGAATTCAGTTATGTTTAATTGCTTAGTTTTTTTTTAAAGTTCTCTAGTTGCTGTTAGACAGGGAAGGTCATATAACAATATAATAACTTTAATATTTTATTTTGTTGTCTTTGTGGTCTGTTTATTTCATTTTGATATCCTGTTCCCCATATTAGTTGCAAATCACATATTTTAGTTTTTACATAGGCTTTATAAATTATATTTTTTTCCGTTTTTAATACGAATTTACCATGTGAATTGTCTATCTTTTGTTAGTCCTAAATATTTAACATGTTCAATTTCAGCTAGTAGTTCATCATTTATGTAAGCATCTATTTAATATATAGATCGTCATCATTTATGTGAGCATCTATTAAATATATTGACCAATGTTTATGGTTTTTTAAGAAGGCAGTTAATGTAACTCTTCATTTTGATGTAACGGATAACGTAAATTACTTCGCCCCTAAATACGTGTGAGGTTAAGTTTGTGCTTTAAATTAAGTCGATAAATCACAAGTTAAACGTAACAGACCAAAAATTGATGGTAACGCTATAAAGTTATGCATACTTCGTGCATCAATATGTAGCATCCGGAAGTAAAACTATGCTTTACTACACATTACTAATATTCCCGCAAGTATTAGGTGGCTCCTAAAAAAATTACCACCCTTTTAATGTGAAGACAAAACTTTTTCTAACTTCCCATGTTTTGAGTTTATTCAAATAACTCCGTAAATCTCACTAGTGTCAAAAAAGTTTAACCACTTTAACTTCACAAAAATCAACATATGGAAGAAATAAAGGAATGCGGATATTCAAACGTAGTCAGAATTGTGAACGTTACGCAGTGTGGGTAAAGTGACCTCTTAAATCAGCCTCGCTTGGACACACCCTGCGGATGCTTTAGGAGAGTCTTAACCCAAATTGCCTCTCTTTTACACCAGCGTGGGTTCTCGGCGTCCTAGAAGGCCGTCGAAGACGATCTTTCAGCTTCATTAGGCGAATATAAGGGACTCAAGATTGACGTATAAGGGGCGAAAGTGCTGGCTAGGGAAATAATCAACTGAAGGCCTCTGGTGATGTCCATATGATGTACTTAGGTGCAGATGTGAAAAAACGAAAGAAAAGAAATATACATCATTTTTGCGAAAAAAGAATTTAAAAAATCAACGAATTGAAGGAAATATAAACTTCACATCATTATGCGTTCAATTGAAAAAATCTGCAAATGATTGACATAAATTAACAAGACACACGTATTTGCTGCCGGTAATTTAAACCAGAAGTAGAGGAATGAATCAAAATAAAGAATCTACAATGTCTCTTTATATTCACAATAAATATCTCGAATGGAAACATTTTAAAGGTTCTAAATTTTATTTCAGCGGTACGATATTGCAATACAGAACTTTTACATGAGGGAATGGAGGTACCTTTAATTTTCTTTGCAAGATTCAACTTTTTAAATTGCTTTTTAAAATTTCTCTCATAACAATAGAGCTTGCGGCAAAGGGACGTTTAAATTTGAATCCTGAACTGAATACTGAATATTATTTACATCTTATTTGACTTAAAACAGCACTTGTAGTTTTACTTTCTAAATTACACTTTTATTTGTTCTTATATAGGAAGAATAGTTATAACCGAGGCAATACATCAAAACTGTATGCAATTCTATTGGTGTTAATAACTGCCATTGCCATATAAAAATAAAAATAGATAATTTATAATTAAAAAATATATAAGGAAAAACAAAGATTCATGCAACGTTATGAGTATATTTTATTAAATTATATCGCCTAAATTCTATCAAAATCTTCTCTACTAGACAATCTTCTTATATTGTTATCTCTCGTAAGTGCTTACTTTCATTGTGCACAATTTAATATAACTCTTTATTTGTATGAAAAATATCAAATGCGGTGAAACCGTGGTTTGAGCGGGATTCCAGTATGCCATATATATAACAATAATAGAAAATATTCAAAACCAATTTATAAAGTACCTTTTGAAAAACGCAAAACCTGTTAATACAAAATATTTATTCTGATACTCTGTCAAAAAATATAACAAAACCGATTCAGCTTTGAGGTGCGGAAAACGGGACAGTGAAACGTTGATTTTGTCTATTCTAACAAAAAGACTGACATGCAGTTGTCTTTTCGCACAGTATCGGGGGAGGCATCTGCAAGACAGAGACAGGAAAACAATGTTTGAATACATATTAATCAAAATTCTCTGTACCGAAAGACAAAAATAATAATTTATACGTACATATCTAGTTTTGAGTAAATTAATAATTTTTTTATTTATTTTTTATCCTTTTTATTTAATATTATACATAAAAGGTAAAACAAAGTATTTAAAAAAAAAAACATTTTAATGAATTACATATTATCAGTAAGAATAGTGAACAAAAAATCCCACAAAGACAAGGCCTGTTCGTTGGTATACAAGAAATGTTTAGGACAGGTATAATATTTTCATATAATTTAAGAAATAAAAAAAAAATATTTTTTTAAAAATTATGGGGTATTTTTTTAAATTTTAGTAATTAAAAAAGGAAATAAAATAATAACAAAAATATATCAATATTCCTAATTGATATCAAACTTTCGATGGTGTTCATTTTATCTGTATCCGAACATGTACTTAAATTTAGCAATTACAAAGCATTGCTGGGTTTAGCTCGTCAGTTGAAAACACAAGATTTTGTTGAAAAATACCAGCAAAAACATCAACCGTAATATTTTTAAACACTTGGTAATTATGACATTCGTCCTAGCTACATAGGAGGCTCGTTTATGTGTTAAAGTATTTATGCCCAAATATGATTGAATGTAGCTTACCCACCACATACCGCACACCGCATCTGAGGACATAAGTCTCCTTGGCGGTGCCCACATACACGGAAAATTTGCTCGTTGTCAAACGAGAAAAGCTGCCCAAAGGAGCTCTCTGAAATCTGGTGGCCTTAGCATCTTTGTGCTGAAAGAAAGTAATCCAGAAGTACATAATATGTACTTCATTGGATTGAGAAGAGAGGGAAGTGAATTCTTCACTGACTGGGATTAAATTGATTGGACATGATCAATTCGCCGAAATGATTACAAAACTTTTTAAAAGCCTTGAAATTCTTTTTAGAAGCCACCAGATCTGTTTATCCTATGTATACCCTATGTATATCTTATCTATGATTGAATGTAGGTTTATCTAATAACGACGGTAACCACGGGTGAATATCATCAATTCTTGTGAGCATCGGCCATATTAATTATCATTGTCACCATAAGCTCGACAGCCCTGGTTTGGTATTGGTTGAATCCAGAAGTCTCTTCTATTATCGTATGTCTGCTGCCTTTGTCTTCCAGTTTGCTATCTCAAGTATGGATGTACCAACGCTTACAAAATCCACCCATCGTATTTTGGTAAAATTAAAAATGCGGCGTTTTATGGAATTATCCTCATCAATTCTGATTTCGTGACGAGCCCATCTCAAGCGCCCTACATTGATGGAACTGATCACGCCTGGTTCTCCATCGATAGAAGAACTCCCTATCGTGTCGACGATGCCAACTGTTATGATCTCCCGCAGGTCCATGGACTGCTCTCTTCGTCCGTAAAGATATGTTTCTCCTAAACTGATTCATTTTACTCGGGTATTATGCCTTAAAATACTTTGATTTATTTACTTCTCCTTAGACCGAATTCAAACTCCATATTGTCTAGCAGACGTATTTCCATTCTATTTCGTTACTCTGCGGCTTTCAAAAACCTATAATATTTTAAACTAATGTGTAAAATAGTGCCTTTCCATAGTATGTATATTGGGGAAGATATAAACCGCTGATACATTTGTCTGCATGAAATTTACGACATTTTCATGGTACAACGTCGAAGCTCGAGCACCCTAACAGTAAAGAGGACCCTTCTAAAGGAGTTATTATATGCAAAGAACGGAAAATTTTACACACACCTCTAAATTTATCGGGTTATAAATGTTTATGCACCAAGCAGCAAATGTCGTTCACCATATTAACTACCCCTTGTTACCTTTGAATTAGGGATAATAAATATTAATAACATACAAGTTGACAAAGTTAAACATGTAATTTTTTAATGTTTTAAATGTTTTTTGTTTTTATTTTGTTTTTTTTTGCACTACAACACAGACCACAAATTATTAATAAAGAACACTCAAATTTGAAAAAAACATATTATTTTTTTGTTATCTCACCGGTAGTCGAACCCGAAAGGTGCGAGAGTCTTAACCAGCACCATCGTCGATATCAACATTTTTTTACCTATATATAATATTGTGCAGCGCTGAATTAAAAAAAAACTGGTAATAGTGTATTTCTGATAATATTGTCTTTCTGGGTGGTATTTATGCTGTAATGGAAAATACGCCTGTCTTACGCACAGGGGTTCACGGGTTCAACACCCAGAGAAATTCGCAAAAAAATGTGTTTTTTTCTTGAGTGTGATTATATTTGTATTATAAAATAAAATTAAGTAAGTTCAATTACGCTTCATGAGATTTATTTATGCATTATTAGGAGTTTAATAACATCTAAAGAACTAATATAAACTTGTAACATTTCATTTCATATCAAAATGTATCAAGAACATATTTTCAGGTTGGTTTGAAATATTTCAAGGCTCCAGTTTATTTTGTTTCTTCTAGTAACGCATTGTATAGTTTTAAACTCTTCAAAATTGAATTTTGAAACTTTGTTTTTCTTTTTATTAGTAATACTTTATTTTTTATTTCTCATTTCGTATGTTTGGCATTGTTGATAATTTTTTTTTCAATCTTTTATTTTATTGTAATGAAAGAAATAAAATGCCAGTTTAATAAAATTATAAAATACAGTTCATTAAAAAAATCGAAGTGTCTGATGTCGTTTATAACAGATCTGTTAATTTCATATCCGTGTCCGAAGTTCGATCCCTGCCCTACTACAGCATGATTTTCATTTTCTATATCAGTTATTTTTGCCTAGTAACTATTTACATTTGCTAACTATTTGCAAAACTTGAATATGCAAATTAGTAATCAAAGTTCGAAAATTGTATTTATTTTTAATTTTCAAATGTTAAAAAACACGGACTGGATTCACTTCCTAGGAAGTTTTTTGATACGAACATATTGCAACGACGATTAATTGATTTATTAAAAAATAAAAAAAACAACTCTTTAACTTTGATGTTCAAACATGTAAAAAGGAACACATTTTTTTCAATATTTTTAATTTACTGTGAAAAACATTTAACCATTTGAATCTCAACTGTGAAAAAGTAATCTAAATTTATTAATTGATTTTCGAACGAATTATTGGCAAAATATTCCACACAAAGGTAGCGGAATTGTCAAAAGGTTTTCAGTCAATAAATAAAACAAAAAGGTTTCAGGATATTTGGTTTCACCGTTTGTAAACACAAAGCTAACAATGAGGCCACACCATTGTGTTTTAAAAGGTTGTCACGGGTGTTTGGTGGTGTTATTAATAGGCTCTACTTTATAGAAAGCGTTGGAAATAAACGTATGTGTTTGGGTTACTTTAAATCAAAACAACTTCATTGATTCAAGTATATGGTTACTTTACCTTGGCTTACATATGTATTTATTTAAATTAATTTTTTGTGTAAAATATTTGTACAATAGGTACCGCCTGATATTTCTATTTTCTTCACATCCCTTTGGCATCCCAGTAAGCACAAATAAATTTAACTTATTTTGAAAATCATTATTCATTTGCACGATAAAGGGTGTTATTCAAATGGAAAAATTTTATTACAGTTTCAGTAAAAAATTGATTAGTTATTTACGCGTTTGTTTACCCTGAAATCATAAAAAGTGTTCCATTAAATTAATAATATTTTATTTTACAAAAGCATAAAAAATATTTTTATTTCTAATTAAATTTAAATGTATTATTATTTTAGTACATACAAATTTATCTCATAATCATCATCAGTCCTTTCTTCGCACCGAATGGTGCATAGGGCGCTGCATTGGTACACCAATCGTAGCGTACTTTGATTTTTTTTGTTATTTGAAGGGAAGGTGATCAGTCTTACGCTTCAGGTACCAGTCCAGGAACTATGAAATATTCTAGTGTATGAACATGAAAATAACATCTAACACCTTTTACACCAATAACACCTTTTAAATAAATATTTAATATTAACCATGTCGGGAATCGAACCCGAGAACTCTTGAAATAAAACTAAAAAACCCGTACCGTTAAAATATACATATGTACCAGAGGCAAATGGTTATTTTATATACAGGTAAGCTGTAAAAAAAATCATATATTTGTACCTACATAGGAAGTACATAATATAATGTAAGTAATATATGCTATAAATTAATATTTTTCTGTGGTTCTGTGTGATACAACAACTCTTTTCCATGAAATGACTTAAGCGACTTCTTGATATATTATATTATATAGATATACATACTATCCATCCCTTTAATTCAAAACTCATTTAAAAATAAATAAAAAATAGCACTCATTCGATATTAGGTATTCAATTGAAATGTCAACTGGCCGAATTGTTCTAGAAATTAGTAGTGCTAAAAACGGCCGCGTTGAGCGCATATATCCTGCAAAATGACGCATGAAAGTAATTATCGTCTTATGTCAAAAGTACCATCTCAAAGAAAAATAGCCCTTGAGAAATAATGTTTGAAATACTGTTTCCAAATCAAGAATCTTCTAATAATTTTTGTTATCTGCAAGTTTAATCTAGCAAAAAAAACCCGCACTGGGGTTAAGACATTCAAAATACAGTATACTTATTTGTATGAGAAAATAAGCTGGAATAATCGGCTAGTTTCTTGGCTCATCGCAGGCGCTGGGCGCGCTTTATAATTATTAATATTCATATTAGGATAAAAATACAAACGGGAGAAATGATTTAAAACAAAAAGTAATTATTTATTTGTTTTTATGTAAATAAAGTTACCGTAAAACATTATTATCGTCAGTCAAATATGATGGTAAGCTGCGCATAATCGCTTTAATACATGGTTCGCCCCTGATACGACATACACTAAAACACTGACAATCCTCTATTTAGGCATTATGTTCGTCTAAAAAAATATCACTCTCATCTCAAATTTCATTAGTGTTTTTGAATGGGTACATTCTTATTCAGTTTCTTTGTCATTTTATGCCTCATCACTTTTTCATTTAGCAAGCCACTGATGAATTTGTTCAATTTGATCAGTTTTCATTGTCACCATACAAAATCATAGAAAAAGATCAACGTGCGTACTATACATGGATAAAATTGACCCAGACACTTTTGAACGGGGATAATATTTATGTCTCAAATTTGACCAATAAACATTATTATTACAGAAACTATAAAAAAACGGTCGCAATACATCCACCCTATTTGACTCAGTAATAAAAACTGAGAATACCAGAAAATATATGACCGATATTTCATATTTTATTTATTTTGTCGGCTTACGCCTTTGACAAAGTATAAAATTATATTAAAAAACCATTATAATAAAACAAAACACCCGAACACAGTATACAAAATATAGATACATGAAATGCAATCAGCAGAAAAAAAGGACATATTAAATAAAAATGAAATAAGAAATTATAACACAGGTATGCAGCAAATTTACAATAAATAAAGGATTTAAATCAAAAAGTATTGAAGTAACAGAGGCGATGTATCATAGCAAAAACAGTAAAACAAGTATAACACTTAGTATATTTTTATAATTTAGAAAATAAGTGATTCAAAAGTAATGATTTTAATTGGTTTAAAGAAAAATTAAATAAATCGAAGTTTTCATGATTGTTTGCTAACAAGGGGAACCGTGGAAAAGGTGAGTATTTAGCATAGTTTGAAGTATGCAAATCAACAGCAAAAGAAGTATTCTATCTCGTCTCACGCTGTCTCACATAAAAATTTACACAATTTAAAGGTTCGAGACTGTCAAGCACATTATTTAATAACTTGAAAAGCAGCACTAAATCTGAAATTTCTCTTCTATCACGAACACATATTAATTTAAACTGCTTCATTTAACATTTATAGTTAAGCTCTTCAATTGGAATGTTTAATTTGAAATTTATAAATCTTAAAAACTTTTGTTGGACCTTCTCCATGCTGTTTATATGGGTAACATTATGAGGAGACCAAACTGAGGACCCATATTCTAACTGGCACTAGGGTCATGTATAATATTTTTAATGCATCAACAGACTTAAATTCTCTTGTTGTTCTGATAACAAAGCTTAGGGTTTTTGTGGCTCTATTTACCATCTCATTCATATAGGGAACAAAAGCTAATTTATCATTAAAGATGACACCTAGATAATTTATTTTCTTTACAAGAGTTAATGTCGTATTACTGATGCCGTATTGAAAATCCAATGGATTTTTAAATCGAGAAAACTGCATTACATTGACGACATGGTTTGTAACAATATTTTGCGTATTGGCCATTTCGACTCATACAAAGTAGTTAAAGGGTAATATCAATAGTTTATCTAGTAATTGCAAGCAAAAAAACAATATTTTTAATTTTAACCAAATATGCGGACAATTTTTATTAATTTTTTCAAATGAAATTATCATCGAAATAAATAAATAAAATCTTAAGCGTCGCAAATCATGTGACCGCCATATCTATTTTGCTTTTTTTTTCGTAGTCAATTCAAATCATCACATCGAACATGTTTCGAACTTCTGTTCCTTATTCGCATCAATCTCAATAATCCCAAACATGCGCACCCGGAAAGACGAGGAACCTTTGCAAAAGCTTTATTTTGATAATATCACTTTGAAATTTCACTTGAAAATGCGGTAGTCTTTTTGAGTAAGTTGTAGTGGATACTTAGCAATCCTGCACATTTCCTACATGGGTATAGCATCGGATATTCCGAAGGGAAATTCACGTTCACTCATTGAACTATTTGTCACCATGCAAAGGACTTAACTGGCATCGATGTTTAGATATTTTTTTCATTTGTTATTTCTGACATTTTATTGACAACCATTATGTTAAATATTTATTTTGGTACACAGTAATGAAAATTTTAGCTTGGATGGAAGCTAAAGCTCGAAATAGGCAAATAATACTGCCATCATTAATTAATGACGTACAGGAAAATACATATTTAAAAAAAAATATCTACTCTAAGAAAAACAAGTCAAGTAAAAAAATTATAATTTCTACATATGATACGTAAACACAGATAAAAACCTTATTGTGGGCGAAAACCCTAAAGAATATTTTACCTGTAGGTACAATTAAAAGTTTGAGGAGGACATCTTCTTTAAATTGTTTCGCTAATACTTAAGATAATAATACAAAAAAAAACATTGAAAAGCCAATAAAATAAATATATATATGTACAAGTTTTGTCAATTATTTATACAATATTATTTTTTATTAGATTTTCATTTCAATTTATGTGGAGTGTGAATAATTATTAACTGTCGAACGCAAATTCAGTGTTTAAAAATTAAGATTGAGATAAACATTGGAACCGGACAGACGTCGCATCACTTGAGAAATTTTTGATGCATCTATTTGCGGAAAATGTTTTTTTTTGCATCTTATAAAATACCCAGCTCACGTGTAGTTGCTAGCCTACTGTCTCTTCTTAATACTGTTTCAATAATAGTGTTTCATCTCAATTGAAAATATGTTTTATACATGAAACTACAATTTAAACCCAATGTTAAATTAAGAAAAACAAAAAGCAAAATTTGGAAAAAGTACTCACAGTTTTTTTACAACTGGTAAACTTTTAAACCCATAAAAATCACTTTACTCTGAAACGAGTTATATTATAAATTAATTAAGCGGAGAACAAAATAAATCAATGATAAATAAGATAATTTGTCAACAGCAGTGCTAAAGATAATGAAATTTAACCGGCTAAAATCGGGTATATAATTATATGTTTGGATAATTTATATAGCGCCATTTTTGTGAAAAACACTTCAAGGGCGCTGTACAATAAATAAATATCCCAGCACGTCTTGCAGCTACAGAGCGCATGGACGATTGGGATTCTAGTTCCTTGTCTCCAATTATGATATATAACAATTATGATATACAGGAGCTAGATAACAGCACGTTTTGCAGCTACAAAGCGCATGGACAGTAAGAAATCTAGCCTTTATTTACATTTTTTATTTTTTTATTTAACAGTGAAGTTTAAGGTTTAAGTGATATTTTAAACACGAAATAGAAAGCAATTTTACTATAATAGAAGTAATATAACAACAAGTCTTGCAGCTACTGAGCGCATGGACGGTTGAAACTCTAGACCCCATTTACTAAATTTAGATATTTGATAATTAATAACATTTACAAAATATGATACATATAAAATGATAGCTAACATCACAAATAGTCTTGTAGCTTCAAAACGTATTGACAAGTGGAATTTCAACAACATAAGAATGATTTTAAAAAAATTTACAATAAAAATATTTTTTTTAAAACACAATAATAATGCATCGAGCAAAGAACTAGTATAGCAATTAAGTGAACATGTTAAAGCACAAAAAGTAAACGATAAAAAACTAAACAAAGATAGTTTACCCTAACTTATAATTAAGGTTAACAAGATGATAGACGCTACTCAAACTCAATTAACCATTTAACCGGCCGGTTACGCAACAAACGCTTTTTAAACTCTATAATTGGCTGGCATACCAAATACGTGTTAAAATTTTATCAAACTTACCTACAAATGTTTATAACACCAGCAAAAGTATGCCGTCACAACATAATGTATGGAACACGTATAATGAATATTTTAAAAATTCAAATTCCCATCGCGTCTGAAGTATCGCACGAAATAATGTTGGGACCTTTAAAAGGAAATATATTATTTGCCTCGCTGAGGGACGAAAATATTGATTTAGTGAGGACAGGAGCCTGGGAGACCCATTCAGTAGATCCATGTCATACAAATCATTAAATCAGGATGTATTGCCCCATCTGTCACACTGTCGTTATATTTACTTTAGGGCTTTAATATATCCACCACTTGGGAGCTAAATACGAGAGGAATATTAAAACGGACGAATTCAAGAAAACATATTCATTTTTTAAATAAATTGCGCCTCCATTTGCAGAACGCGGCTCTCTACATCAAAAATTCTTATGATTTTTAAGTATTTAAAGCTAAGCTTTGGCAATAAATTTATTCCTGTCTTTACAAAATTTTATTTATTAATGTTGTTTAACTCTGCTAGTAGTTTTTTAGATTATTGTTTACTGTGCAAAAAAAAACATATTTAAGACTGGGTGGACCGCATTTAAACGGCCACCATCTTAAGTCTTAACTAAAATGTGTTATTTTTCATTTAAATATTAATTACCTAATTATGTCTTCAAATAACACGAAAAAGCAGTATTTTGTTTAATTAAAGTTATCTTGCAATCAATTTTTTTTTGTATTATGAAGCAATTATTTTTAAATACAGTATCAATATTTTAATAGCATTTTATGTATTTTTTTGTCAATTTTGAATGAGAAGTATAGTTTATATTGTAATACTGAGTCTTTTTGTAGCACGTTTTCCTTCTTACTAAGTGACGTTTTGATTATTTTCATATTTTTTTACTGAGTGATGCATAGGATACTACATGAGTACTGCAATCACTGCGTTTCTTAAACAGTACATGCATGATTGTGAGATGATAAGTCTTATGCTTTAAATCCAGTCTAGGGGCTATAAAATATTTTTGTGATTTAAAAAAAAAAACATTTCATGTTGATCAAGTCATAAGTCCTGTAAATGCCTTGACTGGAAGTAAATCCAGCTAGTTTGCAAATGACTGGACATACTCTAAACATTGTTGAATTAACTAACTAAAAAGAAGAAGTATAACTATTGGAAAATTGTTTACAGGCGTTGCCTAGTAGGTAAGATGGTTCAGTCGGATAAATATAGCCCACATAATAAATGTTTCAGTTCTTTTGCTTAACAAAAATCATAGGAGAGAAGAGGAATTTCAATGTTCAAACATAAACAGAATTGTGAATGCTACATAGTGTGTAAAATTGGCACTTAGCCAGCTAATGACTGGTTGTAAAGCCTGTAAATACCTAGATTTCAATATTACGTTCTCAAAATTTTTTTTCCTCTCTATCGCTACAATTTTTTTGGAGATCAATTAAGATTTCTCTGGCGTGGTAGTTACTTCTTCTAATCAGAACAATACCCCGCCTGATTTTCTTTTACAAGGATTGATTTTCCTTTACCTCCAGCCATCCAGCTTATCCACTACCCACTGCAATCCACATCTGAAGACTTAAACCCCCTTAGCGGTGCCCACATACAAGGGAAAATTGTTCTTTGCCAAACAAAAAAAGCCGCCTGAAGGAACTCTCTGTAATCTGGTAGCTATGGTATCTATATGCTGAAAGCATTATCCAAAAGTACATAATATGAACGAGTACTTCATTGAATTGAGATTAGCCATCCAGTCAAAAATACTTATCCGTGTTCTATCTTACACACAAAACTGCCTTCTTAATTTCGCCCGGACTCAAGAATAAAATTATTACTATACCATTGTTAAACCTTGCGAAACGGATACTTTCTTAAAAAATACGAAATATTACTTAGCTAATAAAATAATAACACGCCTTGAATGAGTAAACCCAGTATTACACCTTTTTTCTATCAAGCTGGCTCATCGCCTTATTAGAATTCGGTACTATAATATTTCGTCCAGTAATAAAATATAAATCCTAGCCATACCATACCTAAATCACATCCGAGATAAAAATGATGAAGAAACATAAAAAGGTGTTATGTATTGCATAAAAAACATTTTTATTTTATTTGTCGAGATTAACGTCTGAATGAATTTTCCGGTTTTTACGTCGCTTGAAGCCTTACGGTGTCGTCTATAAAAGCGTAAAAATCCATTACACCTAACATTTTATTACCAATAAAATACGAAATACTTCTAAAGAATGATAAAAGAATTTATATTTTTAAACGGTATTTATTGTCTTCCTCATTTGACGACACAAATAAATACTGTATTTTTATGGTATGTAGCCATACAACTTCCCGCACTAAAGATACTCTTTTAATTTTATAATTAACATATATGGTTATGTCTCAACAAAATTAGGGCCATTTTCTTCCAAATTTAAAAATTAAGCAAAACAAAATAGAAACTATCATTCGTAAGAAAACTTTCTGTTGTACAATATTACGTTTTTGCTTTTACGTTAAGTATATTATTTTATTTGATTGCAAGCCGTCAAAATGAAATGTCAAGTGGACGAAAGTAAGCATTTTCGATACTTCTTTCTGTTCGCGTTCAACCAAAGGAACAAAGCTGTTAAAGCTGCTCGCTATATGCGTGCATCGTACAGTGAAGATGCATTGGATTTTTGACTAATTTCTTGTGAAATAATGAAGTTGAATACATAAAGACTAATTTTATGTCATTTATTTTTGTTGTGTCTTCTTCTTCTCTTGAACCTCTCTAAAAAACAGACAAAACTTATGTTAATACCTCATATATAGAAAAAACATATTTTTTTTAAATGCAGTGACATGATCTTGGTCATCTGTTACAGAAAATAAAGGTGAACAGAATTACATTTCTGGCATCTTACAGTTTAAGCTCACATTTAATAAATATTTTATGTCAGCCTTCCCAGGAATGGATCCGGGGACCTCAAGCATGGTAGACGAATGCCTCAACCACTACACTACGATGCGGATTTATCTTCGCTCGATTTTACTTTTTGTGATTTTCACCTGAGAGCAGCCATCGAATCGAAATCACTCCTTCAAGATTCCGGTTATATTCCACACATAGAGCTGTGTACTTTTCTACCTGGACACAGACAGTGTCAATCAAATAACATTGATAGTTCTCTCAACAGATTACCTAAAAGAATGTAAAAGTAAAAGTAAAATTAAAGTTCTCGCTATTTATAGACCACAGAACAAAAACAAAAATACTATTTTATTCGACATAGAATCCATCTTTCATATTCTGGTGGGAAAGAAGATCATTTTTGTCAGTTATTGAAGATTCTAACGTTTTGAAATTATTATTTTGCCTTTTTAAAAAAAAACGTCATTACTGTTTTTTATAATTCTTCGTTTGCTTTTTTTACACGTTTACTTGATTATTTGTGATAATTTTCCGTTTTTTCATTTATATTAAAAACGCGCCGATAAACTTTTATTTATTATAAGTTTGATGCGATATAGATTTTTTCTACTTGTGTACATAAATTTAAAATGAATAATAATAAAAAAATATATTATGAAAAAATCTACAGATAAAAATATTTATTGTTTTGCAGTAGCATTGAATTAACACCCATGCAGCAGGTATTAAGATATTTTTTTATGAGAAATGTGTAATTAAATCTGACATTTTAATGATGATATCAAAAGAAATCGTCAGTTTAATCGCAAAATTACGTTTTCGTCTTTATTTCCAATCATAGATGGTCTGTAATACAGCGTTTAGGGTGATATTAAAGAACCGTAGGTAGGGGTGATAAGGCATCAATCACCTTTGCTGGAAGCTGTGTATATAATCCTAGAAGGGGCGTATCTCGTTTCCCCTTCCCTTCTCGTGATGTAGATTAATTGAGACATACCCATGAGTAGATTTCGGAATAATACATTTCCAAAGCAGAATTGTGGATCTAATCTCATCAAAAAGATATATGATATATGTCTATCTAGCAGGGTCATCGATTAAGTTTAATCAAGCCATAGTGAGTATCAGTCATTTGATAATTTGCTACAATTATAAGGCGGTGTTATTAATGAATACGTATGACAAAATGAGTGATCGCTCTTTGGATTGGATCGAAATTTGTACGAACTTCACTGAGAGACATATTACAATATTTGTTTAGTAGGATTGATTGTAATACTTGGAAAGTAATCCAATTATTAATTATATTTCCTTTATAACGCTTACGTAACACACATGGCTTATTTACTGATTTGTACATGTGGCAGCAGTTTTGCATGTGTTTTTATAATGTTCATATACTTTTAGCTATACTGGTATAATAATAATACATAAAAACACAATCAATTAGACTTCCATTTAGGAAAAAGGCAAAGTCACAAAATTCAATTTTATTTAAAGCAATTAAAAAGTATTACGAAATGGAAAAAAATATTTATGAAGAAAAAAACAATTCAAAATTTAAAATAATGGTCAAGACATATGTGATAAACAATTTATAAATTAAATATATTTGTAATGTTATTATTAGAACACACATAACAATATGTATGATATGTGTGCCCTACTTTAAGATTTAAATAAAAAATAAAATAAAATAAAATAAAAACAATTTTTAAAAAATATAAACCTAATGGTACACTAATTACATATACAACACGTCATTATACAATATTAATTTCTAACAAGGTGTATGTAATGATAATAGGTACAAACGATTTTATTTATTTTTGTGTTGTTATTGTTTTGTAAGTTTGAGTGTCGTGCGTGGAGTGTGGAGTGTGATAGATGGTGTGATGTGTGTGGAATGTCGTGTGCATAATATGTGTGTTAAAGGAGTTAATCAATAATAATATATTTTTGGACTCGGATTTCGCTTTTACCGGAGAGCATGAACAAATTCAAATACATCTTGTCATATTCTGAATAAATACTTATTGGTCTTCCTAACGGAGAATTTCAATCTACTCTAGTGTTGTATTTGTTTTTAACATTTGAATATTTTTCTTTTCGAATTATGTTATTTGTAGCTTGAAAATAATTGTCTTTTTCTTGTTTATTTTTTAAAAGTCACCGTATAAAAAAAATTGTGCAGCGAATTTGTGACATCGGGGAGTTGTAATATAAAAAGTTGTCATTTTTCCAGTTCGATAAATTTTCAAAAATAAATAAAAAACCGTTGAGATATATTTATACACAAGATGCAGCACAATCCATCCGTATTGTGATCTATACAACTTAAGTCCCGAAACGTAACTTGTAGTCAGTTAATGTGAAGTAGCGCAAAAATCCGTGACATTCAGCTTTGAATTCACTGTAAACTGGCATAAACAGTTAGTATTTTGTACCCTTCTACGTGTTTTGAATGGCAATGTTGACGTGACAACGTTATTTTTTCAGAACATCATTTCAAACTATCGTTTTATGAAGCATCATCTCTATTAAACTCTACTTCAGTGTAAAAAATCCTCAACTCTTCCATTTGTTGACTTTTATGAAGTAAAGAGCTGAAACCTTTATCAGCTCTTTTACTTCACAAACGTCAAAAGATGGAAGAGTCGAGGAAATGTGGATGTTTAAATATGGGCAGAATGGTGAATGTTACACAGTGTGTAAAAAGGCCACTTAAACCAGCCAATGAAAGGTCATTAGCCCTATAAATGCCTAGACTTCCATATTTCCCTCTCAAAAATATTTTCCCTCTCTGTTGAAATAAATTTAAATATGAATTACTCCCTAGGAAGGAAATCCAGCCAGTCTGCAAGCATTTGGACATACTCAAACATTCTTCAAAAAATCCTGTTATTATCGAACCACAGTTTAAAAAAAAAAAAAAACTTATTTGCCATAATAATTATAATATTGATATTAAAGAAGTGTTAATTTTACACAAACAAACGGGAAACTGTTCTCCAATAGTCATTTTTTAAACGTATAACTTCAAAACGGCCGAAACTATTCAGAATGTCCAAATATGAACTGACAGTGCTTATTTACATGTAAGCTTTTTTAAAACAAAAGATATATTAGTTATTTTACACCTGGACAATTTTTTACCGTTAGAGAGTAAAGGGTTAAATAACAACATCGCTAAATTGTTTCATAAATTACCGAAAATTTACCAGCATTTTAAGTAACTTATATAATTACAATGCGAATCAACAATATATATATACATTTATTCTATTTTATTTTATTTTATTTATTTATTCTTTCAAAATTACACTGGTTTAAATATTGATGAACTTATTATGGATTTTTAGGCTATGCCCGTGTCAAGCCATAATAATTAACAATAAATATACATAGTCAAATAATAAGATAAAATTGTAATGACATTAGAATAACAATCTAGAAAAAGAAAAAAAGAAGAAGTAAAAAATAATAAAATTTCGAAGAATACAATGCAAAAAAGATAATCAGATTTTTTTTTTTTAATATAAATTATACAATTAAAGATTCACACATAATCAAATATACAAATTAATTGTATGAAAATCATTAAAATAATTCTAAAATATAGTATTAAAAAAAAAATTAAAAATAATAGTATAATTGAAATTAACAGAAAAAGAATGTATGTGTTAAAACATAATTGAGATTTGTTTTTTACAAACTCACTCAATATTATAGTTAGATATATAAAAAATAGGAGTTAAAAATAATATGCTAAATAAAAGTACATACAAAATTAAATAACACAAAACTACGAAATGAAAAAACATAAAAATATTAAGATTTATAAAAGTAAAAGAAAGAAAAAAAAAACATAATAAATCAAACATTTTTATCACGAATATTTAGCCTGATTTGTTACAACTAATTACAACAAAAAATAAATCAGTACACCCTATTAATAATCGTAAAATCGTGAGCCTAATTCATTCACTTATTAGGAAACCAGTGTTAAATTCTCACAATCAAACTTTTATTGCTTTTACCAAGTGGCGTACCCGTAACACTCAATATCAAATTTTACGAGCACAGGGACTCACCACAAACCATATTGAAGTATAATTTTGTAGTATGGCATAATAACTCTGCAGTATGGAGTAATTTTGCATGTTAGGGGCATCAATTGCGTTAGTCGCTATTCATACATTTGCGTAGTTAACTTCAAACTACGCCTCAGAGTCCTGTTAAAACAGAGCGTGGTAGAGTACTGCTCCTTCGAAACTAATAATGCATGGGCCGTCTATTATTCGACCAGATTTAAGGAAAAATAAGAAGTAATGAGTTTACTTAAAAAATATTATAAATGTGTTGAGAATATGAAAGTATGGGCATTTACAGAACTTGTGACCTGTCGTCGGCTGCGTTATATCTGGGAAAGAACTTTTAATACCTGAGTTTCTATGTATATTTTTAACAGCTACGTCTCTAAATAAATAAATATGAAACTACGTTGTTTTTAATCACTTATTTTTCTATTTTCTTCTTAACGATTTTAAATTTATACATGCTTCTTAAATGATATACTTAACTAATGATTTCTATCCTATTTAAATTTATTTCAACAGAGAGAGAAAACATTGTTGAGAAGGGAATATGGAAGTCTAGGCATTTACAGGGCTTATGATCTGTCATTGGCTGGTTTAAGTGGCCACTTTACACACTGTGTAACATTCACCATTCTGTCCATGTTTCACAGTAGTAGCCGCTCGATTGTGGAAAAATCTACCAACTAATGTTAGAGAGGCCCCTTTTTTATTTACATTTAAGTCGAGATTGAAATGTCACTATCTAAATGTTTAAATTGTTTCTTTATCCTTCTTCTCTCCTTTCCTTCCCACCCCTTCTCCTCTCTTTATAGTATAGTGTTAATGTTTTTTTTGTGTATTTTTATTTTTTTTAATCTTTGTTTTTAATTTTTTTATAAAATTGTAGGATTCAATATGTCCATGTATTTATTATTTTCTCAAACTGAACGGTTTGAGTAGGTAGGAAGAAATTGCCTTAAGGCAATATGCCCGCCCTTATATGTATATTTATTGTATATGTATATAAAGTGTCAAATAAATATATATGTGTGTATATATGTATATGTATGTATATATGTATATGTGTGTATGGGTGTGTTTGTATGTATAAATGTGTATTTATCAAAATGTGTATTTATCAAAATGTTTATATTTTATTAATCGGTTCTTTCTATTAACTTGTAAACTATTATCATGTATCAAATGTAATTGCCAAATCTTGAAACGGGGTATATATCCTTGTTAGCTGGCAAAGTGAACATAAAATTGTATTTATGATAAAACTCATACAAAATACTGCTACTATAAATAAATACTTTGACTTTCCCATAAAAACAAAAATATTGATAAGTGGTATGCGCGGTTCGTTCATAGAACGCATGAAACCATTGATTCTTCAAATTTGGCCAAATAATGTTTTCAAAATAGCATGATTAACAAATTAATTATCAGTCATGATACCTAACATTATTATAAACAAATAATGATTTAAACTTTTTTTTTAATAATCGCGATAAATTGCGATGGAATTTTACTATCGCCTTATAAAAAAAATATAAAAAGCAACGTAACCCCAGACACATCCATTTACCAGCGCTGTCATGCGCGTAGATCGGCGCGTACTTGCTACTGGCTGGCGAGTATCGATTTAAAGAACGATCGCAATGAAACCTGATTCGAAATACCGATCCAGCGTACCGTAAAAAAATTTCGCTAGGCTACGGAAACAATTGAAACATATCAATACATTATTTTTCAAGTTCATAGTTTAGATGCGACGCAAACGCAACGCCGCGCAGCACAGATAAAATTTTGGTATTTTGGCGTTAAACATAATATTATATTTATTATTTTGTCGTGGAAGGGGAATACAAAATAAAATGTCGTAATTCATTCAAACATTACATCAATATAAGGTTGATTCGGTAAAAAAGTTTATTATCTACTACATATATTGATTTTTCGGGTTCAAATAATGAAAAATCATGTTTTTTAACAAAATAATATCTATTTTTGTTTCACTGCATTTTAGTCAAATAAAATATTACCGCACAAAATACTTCGCAGTTATTTATTAAATTATTTATAGTTAAGTTGGTTTATGGTTTATGTTGAATCGGGTTGTGGTCCTGTGGCTAGTGTCTCGGACTCACAGACCAAAGGTTCGTGGTTCGAATCCTACTCTACCCCAACTCGATTCCCATTTTCAAATGGTGAGTTATTTACAACTCGTTGAAAATGGCCCTTCAAATTAAATATTTGGGTTTTTCTACTGACATTTCTTGGTAGAACTGCATTTTAGTTATAATAATTAAATATTTGGGTAAACCATAAGAACGTAAATATTTCTTTAAAAAAAAAAAAATATTACAATTTATTACTAAATATGTAAAATTATGTAATTTTTTCTTACCATATGTATATAATATTAAGTTCGTCTTTAATTTCATAAGGGCAGTGTTTATTATTATGAACCAATTATTTATATATTAATTGCTTCCCTTATCAAAAACTCACCGCATGCCCTTTAAAAAAACGGAATATTTTTTTATTTAATTATTTGCAAATTTTATATTAAAGCCTTTTACACTTTCAAGAATTTGTGGTTTAGTAAGTTTGTAAATAAATCAAATAACAGTCAGCATTTGCCCGAAAAAATGTTAAGCATTGTGTGTCTATGGTCTAACAAGTATACATACATAGGACTTGTGACTTGATATATAGTCTATATATATCTCTATCTATTTAATATTTATATATTTAATAGATAGAGATATATTTCTATTATTTCTTAAAATTATGAAGTTGTATTTTTTGTAATCTTTAAATGGACATTTATCCCTACTTTATGTAGAATAACTATACGAATGAAAGTGATACCAATACCTCAATAAATCTGTTTTACTATATGAGAAAGAGCGCGAGAAGAGAATTTATAACAAGAAAAACAGAGGCGCTGTTTTGTGGCCGGTATTTGCGTGAAAGAGCAAAAAACAAATAAATAAATTTGTTTAATTATTCGTTATTGGCTGTAAGCGGGAGCGCACACTAAATTTAAAACCAGAGTATATTTGATTTTAAATTTATTTTGCTATAACAGGTCTAAATTATATTTCATTTTTTTAAATTATGGAAAATGAATTTTCGATCTACCTCTTTGTATTATGTCTCTATGTATTTTTTATTTTTCAAATGTCTGAAATTTAGAATTTTCTTTTCTTTGCTTGAGGTTACACGATGTTACATCACCGCGTGTAAAGAAATTTTGTAGTACAGTCTTTCAAGAGTTAATTTAAAAAAAACATTACTTTCACTATTAGCACAGTTAATTTCTTTTTCACAAAAAACTGTTGAAAATGAAAAAGTAAAAAATCGTGTAAAATTTCAGCATGGTGATGAATAATACTTCTTAAAATCTCGACGGGCAGCCCTTGTGGTGAAATGGTTAAGACGCTTGTCTCGTGCGGAGGTTCAGTGTTCAATTATTTATAATGAGATGACAAGCATTAAACTGATTTGTGTTTTTTTCAAGTTTTGATGTTTGCTCTAACAAACCGTTGTATTTTTGTGAGATAAAAATAATTTTAAAAATAAGATTATGGAATAAATATAAAAATGTTGGTAGACAGTATATTCCAATAAAGAACAAGAAGATATTTGTATTTTAAAAATAAAACAGTAAGAGGAGTAAAAACCTACATTGCTTAAAAACCAGTGACGCAAAAAAAGACAAAAAAAAAAAAAAAAAGTAATAATGCGCCTACTAAAACAATGAGCCGTACTCAGGTCGAGAATTGCCAAATGGATATTAATTAGCATTGTTAATATTTTTAAATATGTACCTGGGTATTTATTACTGCAGGGTTATTCTAATTTATTTTTTAATAATTCGCCTAAATTTCTTTTATAAAACTGTAAATACACGTGTGTATTTATTTTTTTATTCATTTTATTCACAATATACTTATGTGACATTTATTGAGAGATAAATTCCAACTCCATGGAACCAAAGTCCTGTGTTGAGTATGTTTGTTTGTCTGTCACATCTCCAAAATGGCGAGTCGTAGCGGACTGAAATTCGGACACGTCATTTTAGATACGATTTCAAGGTTAACATTGCTATTTTTGAGTAAAATTTGAATCGACCTCTACTCGACAAAAAACTCAAACT
Organism: Micrasema longulum; assembly: GCF_059751315.1. Classification (NCBI taxonomy): domain Eukaryota; kingdom Metazoa; phylum Arthropoda; class Insecta; order Trichoptera; family Brachycentridae; genus Micrasema; species Micrasema longulum. The sequence continues at coordinate 396,732 of NW_028277652.1, read as the reverse complement.
TTATATGGATACCTAGTGCGGCCCCAACATATTGCCCGTAATCAACTGTAATTATCAATAGTAAATATACTTTAATTCACAAATTTATCTCTCAAATTGATGAAAAATATTATCTGAAGGAAATTCGTTGATATAAAGAAAGTTTTTAAGCAACAAATTACACTTGTCGGGACAATAAATGCCAAAAATCAATTTAAATCATGGGAAAATATTCAAAATCAATTAGCTGTAAAAACTGACTCCTTTAACACCTTTGACGCTCCTACTGCTGCAATTTACCACAGTCAATTTTTATTTATTATAACGCATTTATTTAAGTTATTTACAAACAAAGCCAAGCACAGCTACAAAAACATCCGATCGAACCGTTATGTTTATGTTGTCAAATAAAACACAATGGCCACCAATTGGTTGCTAACCAACAAACCAACATCGCTTGCGTTCTATAAAACATAGTGATAGGGCTTCTCTCTAGGTTACGCATTATTACTCTAAGTATCGAAAACCGAACACCGGAAAGCACGACTGAATTTTTTTGAGACTTACATCAGTTTTAAATGAAAAATAATTTTGCTATAACTATTTGATAATTAACGTCAGTTTTATCATATTAATTAAAAGTAAAAGTACTTTCTTCACATACCCGAAAACCATTTTAAAGACCTTGGGTCTTTCATTTGTTTCGCTCATACAAAAAGCAATGTTTTTTGACGTTATCGATTTGTCGATTTCACATATGGCAATTTTCATGAAATTAAACTCTACTATTTTCACTGCCTTTTAAACTGTGAGTTTGGAAAATGATGTAAAGAAACTTTGTCGGATCATGTCATATTTCTTCATGAGCATATTGCAAACATGAGTGTTAAATTCACCAGTTACGTGCATGCAGTGGTTTACAAATCAATACAGTCACGATTTAGATTTGTTTTTAACCTCTCCATTGATTGTCAAATCCTATGCTTCAAAAAAATTATCAATCGGGAATATAATAAATAATTTTGTATTCATTAAATTTTTGTATATTTATTTGCGTTCGCGTTTATACTTGTTTACGTATTTAAGTGTTTATTTTAAATAAATATATTCATGTAAAAGCTCTATGGTCGTTTAAAAAAATATAAACTACTGTGATTAATACACTAAAAAGTCCACTAACGTTTAAACTAAGTGCGCCATTTTCTATGATACCTACCACATGGTCCGTCATGTTGCACCTTACTAACGAGGCGTCTTTCGCAGGCGTCACGACGCAAGTCGCATTCAGAGCGATAGGTTCTTCCGTCGGTCGAGCAGACCGGCGTCGGAGGCGTCGCGGTGCCGCCGTCGCCGGGGCAATCCGAGGGACATTGGCACCTCGCGCGCCCCTCTTCCATCACGCACAAGGCGCCCCAGCGGCAATACGTCTTCTCACAAGGCTCTGGAAGTTTATTCAATGAAATAACAAAACAACCAAATATCAACATTGGACATGATTTATCAATTATCAACAACCACCTTGGTGCATCTTTAATCTTTATTTGTATAATTCCTCTGTACGTATGATGTCACTGAACTTCTCCAAAAGGCTTAATCGATTTACGTATGGTTTTCAGAGAAATATAGATTTTTGCGCTATGCGTGTTCGCAGATATTTTTTTTTTAAACTAATATGTAAAAAAGAAGTAATTAGCACAAATGTTTAATTCATCGATCTACCAGGGTTACGTTTGGGAAGAATGCATTTTAAAAAAAATGGAAAGATGTTGTTTTTTTTTGTGTTTAAAAAAAGTTTGTTTTTGAATGTTTACATACATTATTCGTTTTTTATGGATCTTAATCAGATTCTCTCCTTAAATTCCTTGTAATTTCTTCCCGTTTATTTTTTTTTACTGCATTTTTGTGATAATACTAAAATAATATTAAATTCATTACATATTTAAAAAATTATATTCCTACATAAGTACATCCTTCACCTTACAAAAAGAATGCCATATTTGAACAAATATTTATTTTATGCTTTGGAATTGAACCATAAACAAATACCCAGGAACCTACTTAAATTCAATATTTGAATATAAACTATTTTTAATTTTGGAATTCAATCATAAACAAGTATCTAGGGACCAACTTATCAATCAATGAATGTCTTTACTAATGCAATAGCAGCAAACCAACGTTCGGGCAGAACAACGTTTGTCTGGTCCGCTAGTTATCAATATAAATATTCTCGCTAACCTATGACAACGTAATGCAGGTTAATTCTAAATTGATCGTTTGTCCTACAATACAGGAGTATGTGATTCTTTATCTAATACGTTTTGACAACAAAAAAGTTACACAAAGACACTGCGAGAAACACTGATTTTTTTAAAGAGACATTAAACGTTTGTTAAAGGCGGGTTTTCAAATCATTGCTTTTGCGTTCATTTCGGTCATTTTTAACGTTTATTTCTCAATATTTCAATTTATGTAACTTTTCGATTCTTTTTTTAAAAAATCTTTTGAATGTATTTTTCTTTGAAAAGTTACTAAGATTATGAAGTTTTGTTTTGTTTTGTTTTGAATGTGTCTACGTGATAAGTAATTTAAGTTTGATAGTAATTTGTTTTTGTAAAATATTTTTTTTTTAAAAAGCGTTAAGTATTCGAACCAACTCCACACATCTGCATTACTTCAAATAAATCCACACCTCTTCTACTTCCATTTTCCTAGCGGAACTCCACGTAACAATAATCACGCGTATGAGTGCCGGTCAAAAACATGCAATCTTTGGTGCCAAATCAACATTGAACAAGCGAAGTGCTCCCAACACAAACTATTCGAGCTGTTCCAGCGTCTTCGTAGACTCACAGCTCCAGACACAAACTGTGCCATTGTCAAACAATCGCCAGCTCACCAGATGGTTCCATTACCACGCCACGCCTTAACACATCAGCACGAAAGTAGAGTTATACAGTCTAATCGCTAACTTTTCCTCCTTCGGGACGAGGTATTCTGCACACCTCGTCCACACCCCAACACACGGGTATGAAGGATATTTTCGACACAATTATTATGTCTTGACCTGTAAATTTTTCATTGACTTGTTATTTAGTCGATTAAAAAATGATTGTTTCATAAAAATTAATCTTCTCATAGTACTTAATTTGTACAAAAAGTTTTTTTTTAAAAAAAACTTCACATCCTAACCACTTTCTCAAAATTCCATGCACTATTGCTTTTTTTTTATAATTCGTCAAAATTCATTTTCATTTATTCCTTTTCCGCTCTTATGGTGCATAGGGCTCTGCATTGGTTTACCAATTAAAGCGTATATTAATTATCTTTTTAAAAAAATTTTTTTTTTACGTTAAGGTGAGATGATCAATCTTACGCTTCAGTGAACAATTTTACGAGTTTATACGGAAAAATACACAATTCGTGAAAATTTTTATGAAAACTTTTGTAAATTATAAAGTATTTTATTGTATTTCTCTCCGGATTGATTTTAATGCTGAAGTAACTTCAACGGGATTTATAGAAAGTAACACAGAGCGTTGTTTGCCTTTAGTATCTCTAACCACCAAACTTCATTATGTACACAAGAGCGAATATGCTGTGGCTCGGAATTTTGTCCCCGACTCAGCCAAGAGCCTTAAGCCTACATACCTTAAATAAAACGAAACACATAATTTGAATATGGAAACAGAAAAGTCAACAAGATTATTAAACAGTATACGTTGACCAGTACTTGTATTATTACAGCATGCCTTTATTCGCATCCAATAATGCATATGGATATGCATGATCATACTAAAAAGCAGCGTATTTTGATTAAATAAAATTTTATTAACTATTTTTTTTTACTTAAAACACTAATTTTATGGTTCTTAATTGTTTGTAACAGAGTGGAAAAACATTTTTGAGATGGTAATATGGAAGTCTAGGCATTGAAAAGGCTTATGATTTTTCATTGGCTGGTTTAAGTAGCCTTTTGTTAGGAAATCCTGCCTATCCAAAAACATTTTGATATACTTAAAACATTGTTAATTAAACTTTGTGGTTATTTATTATTATAAAATAAATATAAAACAACTTTGTTTTTAAGCACTTATTTTAATTTTTTTACCAACCGGTTATAAAGCTACACAAGCTTCTTTATCGAGGTATAATTCTAAAGCATTCTATCCTATTCTATTTTATCAGTGATTACTCAATATTTAATCACTTATACCGTCTTCGCGTTTGTAACATCACCGACTATGTCATTCAGATACGTCATTCGGAAATAAATATATTCACACATTGCTAGTAAAATAGTAAAAAAATAATGAAATGTAATTGTAAAAAGAGATTAAAATGTAAAAAAATAATAATTTCACTGAATACATATAAAAAAAAGTTTTAATCATTCTCATAAATGTGGTTTTATTTGTCTAAAGTGGTGATGGATTTCCGTCGACGATATGAGGATGCTGTAATTAGAAAGAAAATAACGGCTTTCCATTTTTTTATGATTTGTTTCTATTTCTATTTATCAAGTCTAGCAACGTAATAATTTTAAAATATATAAAACTACCCACATTTTGTCTATTTTAATTTTGAAATTTTTGACGAATGTACTTTCACGACAAACATATTTATTTTTACTAAGAATCTGTGAAGTTTATTTTACTAAAGGCAAAAGTAACAAAAATATGTATTTTTCAACTAGCTCAAACAAACATTTTTTGCCATTATGGGTGAATACGTACGTGGCAGGAGGTTGATATTTTTTCCAAACTTCCCCTTTTTTATTCCAACCACGCTCCCTAAGACGACCAACATTTGGAAAGGAAACATAAAGTGGTAGACTTTTCAGTACATTGTCTTCCTACGTTCCACTTCCCAGGAAGAAAGGCAATAAAGCCATTTCGCTTTATTTTATAGCTTCCAGGTACGTGTTTCAGAGGTGCATGTTTTAACGGTGATTTAAAAATGCTTCTTATATCTTGTACAACCGTTACATTTAATTGCTTGTTTAATGCTAATATTTACTGCGTTAAAAAACTCGTCATTGTAAAAAACATTTATTATCTTTGTACATACAACAGGACATAAAAATTAGTTGATTTCGTAAATTTAAATACTGGCGATTTTTTTTAAAGTGAGCAAGAATTATAATTAAAATATTTTTTTACAGAGAAAAAGTAGTGGATTGAACAAAATTAAGGTCATTTCTAAATTGATTATAAACCAGCGACTGACATAAGTCATGTAAATGAACAATCTTTCTGAATAAAACGATATATAAAAAAAAATGTTTTGTCGACAATTTTTTCTAAAGATTCACAAAATACAAATACAAGAGTTACTAGACACTTCACCCTGAAGCTGCCAAAACAATTGACAAAAAAAAAATAACACGGCTTTCGGTCAAAGAGAATTGGTCTGCTTCTCGATTGAAGTGTACAACCTACTTCCATTGTCCGTAAGGCAATTAGTAAGTTCTCAGACGATAAAATTGCTCGTGATTTAAATTGATAATAGATGTGGTTTGCGCATGGTTTAAGGAGACGATTAAGTCAAATAGATAAAAAAATTGATTTCAATCGTTATTTAAGTTATTTAATTTAAGCATAAGAAAGATCGAGATACGCAGCGATTGTGTACCAATGCAGTGCCCTATGCACCATTAGGTGCGGAAAGGGAATGATGATGACGAATCGTTATTTTTAAAGAAAAATATCTAGTTTCTGTCACAAAACTATTTTTCCTGTCTGGGGGATTAATTTTTCCGTGCCAAAAAAAAGATTTTAGATTATTCTAAAATCTGCCCCAAATTTCTATTTAAATTTTGACAGTAAAATCTAACAAAAAAAAACAATTATGGTACAGATTGGCTTATTTTATATTAAGGGGCATGTTTTAAAATGATTTTGAATGTTTTCCTCGACACCTCACCTCAACTAAAACAAATAACGTATATCTGTACATATTATGTAGATATGTACTGGTGTCAATTATTGTCATAACCTCAACATCTAATCTTACTTCAACCTTTTTCTTTCAATTAAATAAATTTATTGAAAATAGTATATACATTACAAACTAAAATTTAATTTCTACTTATTATAAAAAGACAAAAAACACACATAGAGACTCTTGTCAAAATAGAAGAAGAATCCTACTCCGGAAAACCCCTTCGGATACATGGAACAGATCAACATCCAGAGCGATGTTGTTCAGCATAGCGGTAGCCTTTCCAACAGGCACAGGCAACATCAGCAGGTTGGTCCTATATATCGAAATATGAAACAAGATATGCTGACGCTGTCCTAAGTAATTATCAGGAACATACAAACCGATGCTCATCATAATCTCAGAATTATCGATCATACCGCGCAACAAAAGATAAAAATGTGTAGTCAAATGCACATTCCTTCTATTCTCTGAACTGTTGTAGCCAGTATACCCTAGAGAAACTCGGTTGGGTAGAGCCAAGGATAATATCCGCACTCTCTCATGTAGAGACATCTAAGAAACTTTTTTTTTATTTTCTCTATCATCAGAGTGAACTTCGGTTCATGTGGTTTCCAAATTATTGAGCCACGCTCGAGTCTACTTTGCACCAAGAAGTTTTAAAGAGTTCTCAGTATGCGGGTATTTTCGAAAACCTTGGCAATACGCAAAACAAATCCAAACATTTTTATTGCATTACCACTGATTGTCTCTATATGTTCATGAAATTTCAGGGTGCTTACAAACCTAACAGAGCCCTAACATTCGATGTTCGTATCAAATTCTAGACATTCATTTTGTAGCGAAAAAACCGAGTTTTTTGGCCCTTAGTGAAGGACGTTACTTTGAAATATTAAACCTTAGCTTGTTTTGCCTTTCCTATTCAGGTATATTAGATAGATCTGCTTGGAGAAGACAAACATTGTCAGAAGTTGTCACTTTTAAAAAAAGTTTAAATACATCCGCAAATAACAGAAAACGCAAGTTCAAAATTACATTTTTAATATTATTTGTGATAATTGAGAACAACGACGTACCCAGGTTAGAGTCTTGGGGGACACCTGAAAAAGTATAGAAACACTCTGATGCGAATAAACCGCAGGAGACGTATTGGTTTCTATTTTAGATGTAGCTCGCCATTAATTTTAACCTTGCCCTTCCTACCTCAGTACTGCTTTACCGCCACAGCCATAATCAAACCAAGTGTCCAACTACAGGATTCTTTGTTGATCGCCGCGCCGCTTTTTAATATTGTTCATCCGATCGCGCCAGTGTGGTGTCTCAAATTTCGCTACAGAAGGCCTTTCGTACGCGTATCAAGTGGCAGGACCCAACCGAGTACCGCAGGAACAAAAAACGACCGGAACAGGTGAGTGGCTCTCTTTTTAGTCCATCTTCCGCATTGGAGGTTGTGACTGACAATTGACGTCGCATACCGCATCTCTAATAGGATACTCATTTCTTTTAAATTACAGTCCACCATACTCTTATAATATTGTTATCAAGTACCTGGCATGCGTTGCAAAGCCACTCAAAGAAAAAAAGTGTTTATGGTTAAATTCTGATTATTAAAATGCTTTTGGATCATTTTGGTGCCAGAAATCGGTACAGGCTTTTTAAAAAAGTGATTAAAAATCAAGGAAAAACATATTATTCCATAGGGAAAATTCTTATTCCAAAACAACAAATTATAACCTGACTTATTTTACCCATATTTTCCTTTTCTTCCTCAGGTTATTTATTTGTATTATTTTTTTCTAAATACCGCAAAATAAATTATTTACTTTAATAAAACTCAATTGTCATCGTCTATAAGTCTGCACGCAATGAGAAAGTTCGATGTTTTTTTTTGTTTTTTTATTTGTCAAAGACTATTCAAATGAACCAATTTTTTTTTTTATTCTTCATATATCTTATTATCAGTGCTACGATTTTACAAATTTTTGATTTTCTGAAATAAATCTGCGTTTGACGTCAGAGGTTCTTTTCCGCTTTCATTCAGTTCTCCCCATTGGTCGATCCGTGGCAAACAAACCGGATATTTTCCAAGGCTCTTATATCATAAATCGATTTATATGAACCAGTGACGTCATTTAAAGCAGTCTGTTTTTTTTTTTAAATATTTTTTTTCTTACAGTTTTAGGAAACTTTGCGCTACAATCTCCAATTTTTACCGCGCGCAAGAAAACATTTATTGTATTCAATTTCCCGTAGAGCTGAAGTTCTTTGTTGCGCATAGGCTAGTACAGTGGTACACCAAATAGAGAGTATATTAATATATGTTACACGAAGCCATTAAGACTGCCTTTGAGAAAAAATAATTAATTTCATAGATCAAACATGAAGGACGGATCAAATTAACTTTATTCGATAAAAAAATATTATGTCACGGCCTAGAAAAAGTTGCGATTCTGACATATTTTTTGTGTGGCTGTAAAAAAATTAAATTTGGGAAAATATTTTTCCGAAATACACTTCAAATAAAATAGCTTCAAAAATAAGTTGGATTTCTTATACGAGTATTATATACAGTTGTACAGTATTCATGTAACTCAGACGTCACATTTATTATATCAGCGCACATCTCCTGTAATCGAAATTGAAATGGATTTGACAAGACCAACATTTATTTTGGTAAGAAATCCTATCAAAATAAAATAAACATATAAATTCAAAAAAATTCCATTATTTTGGCTAGTGTTTTTACCGCGAAATAAATAATTAGTTTAACATTTATAAAAATTGTCTTTAAACTGTCTGTCTGTTTAAATGTCTTCAAATCATTTCTTTAAATAGGAAATTATTATTTTGAGTACCGTGTCACTTCTAAATAAGCAGATATAAAAACGTATAGACCAAAAAAAATATTTACAAATATTTCAAATCAGGTTCAGATCCAGCCAAATTTAGAAAACTTCAAATAATTTATTATCTTCGCAATATATTGAATCACGCGGAATTGGTATTTTAGTTTTCAATTTCAATTTTTTAATTGTATTTATTCATTTATATGTACATTACAAAAAAGAGTATCTTAATTCACACACATGGAAATAATAATATGTTTAAGTCAGTTCAATTAAGTGTACATCAAAATAACACGTTGGTAAACATTATATCTTGAGAATGATATTTTGTTAAAAAAGTAAGAGCATCTTGTGACGAAAAACTTAGAGACGTGAAAAATGACAATGTCCAATGCAATATTGTTCAACAGCGAGATAGCCCTTCCAACAGGCATAATCATCGGCAGGTTGGTCCTATATATTGGAATGTGAAACAGTCTATGTTGACCTTGTCTAAGATATACGGAACATAAAAGCTAATGCTCCGTATAATTTTAGGGTTGTCAATAATACCGCGCAATTAACACCCCCGGGGTGCTTTTATGAATCTTATCGCGGAGGTAAAAAAAAATATATTTGTGTTTTTCTTTTTTTGGCTTCGTATATTGTCACACTGACAATTTAACTTTTATTACGTTTTCAAAACGGAAAATATATAAAACGGTTTGTTCAATTCAACCTAATAAAGACTTCTAAATGAAAATTATCATGTTCGGTTTGGCGTGTTTGTTTTCATTTTATGTAATTTGACGTTTAATCATCAGTGTAGCCATATATGAAGCAAGGTGTAGTCACATGCGAAAAACAAAAATTGTCAAGTAGAAATCCCCTTTATCCCCGCGAGAAGATTCATAATACCATTATCAGTCTATGGGAATAACCGTTTAAAGTTTAAACTTTTATAATAAAAGGATTATATTTTATTAAGGACTTTATTTCAAACTTTCATGTCTCCAAAAATTATGAATCTACATAGAACCTTGTTTCCCCAACACGACGATTTAAATACGAAAATGTGTATATTTGCACAAAAATTTTTAATATATTCGACGGCAACTTGCATTTAAACAGGCTTAGAAATAAAATTCAAGCATTTTATATTTGTCATACAGAAAACCTTATTTTGGTTTATCGATACAATTTATGATAAACGTTAACTTCCCATGGTAACACGGAACCTAGTGCTAGTTTAGAAACAATTATATAATGCAAAGTAAAACCACCTTTAAAACTTATGTTCACGCCCAGAAATTTATGAGGTAGACTCATATCTACTATATTTTCTTTTTCAACACATTAACCTAAGAGGGTATCTACTGGGTCAAAAATACTAATAAAACACAAACATTTCACCAATATTACCAAATACCTTTGTCTTAGATACTGCGGTACCTATTTGCATTGTATTAAATTTGGCACTTCAACAAATGAACTGGCGTAATCCGCTCTTTTCAGTTGAAAGAATTTAATACCATTTTCATCTCCGGCTTCTTATATTAGAAAATTGGTACATCCCCTTAATAAACCAATGGTCGAACTGAAATATTATTTTTCCATCCATTTCCGTTTTGGCTCAGTTCCCTTCATCTAAGGCTTTCTCTGCTTGGCCGCACCCTTAAAATCCCCATTACAAGGATGTGACACAATCCTTGCTTACGAATTCAACCAATGGATTTAATTTATAATGGATTTCTGTTTTCTGTTTTCGTTTTGTTTAAAATCTTAGAAGCATAGTTGAAACGATTGCCTCATGCAAAAACGGTTTCGGTTTTGATTCCCGGTGAGATCACAAAATTAAATGTGATTTTCATCAAGACTGGGTGTTCTGTGCTGTAATTAATCGCTGCAATTGAATATTTTGAGGTGCAAAAATCAAACAAAACAAGACAAAATAAAAGTACAAGATTACATCAAAAATATGAATTTTTAGAATTTTGTGATAAAAATTAATTTAATCCGTTAAATAACATAAAACAAAAAAAAAACTGCATCATTTAAAATTAAATGATTTGACTTGAGATTGAAGTAGGTATCCGCTTTTGAGACATTACGGTATCCGCATCGTGATCAAATGGTCAGCGCGTTTGCTTACCATGCAAGGGATCTCAGATTTGATTCCCAAAATGATCGATATGAATAATATTTATTTAAAAGGTGTTGTTACACTATAATATTTCATAGTCACGGGACTAGTAACTTAAACGTACGACTGATGATCTTACCTTCGTGCAACATTTTTTTTATTATCAATTTACCAGTAGTACAAATGCATGTATTTGCGAACTGATACGCTGACAACATCGATGTCTTTAACGTGAGTCTTGTAAATTTAAAAAATCAATGTACGAGTATATGTTCCATATGCCCAGAATTCTTAGGAGTGCCAACAAACATACCAGTCTTGATTTATTTGATAACAAGTTGTCTTCTTTCTTACGATCACTGAATTCAATTGAATTATAAACACCTCTCTCCCGCTACCCCTCCCACCAAGTCTACCATATACCATTGTGTCTTTCTACTTTCTTTTATAATATTTTTCTTTGTATAAATATGTCCTTTAAAATGCCCTTTGGGCATATACATAAATAAATAAGTATCAAATAGAACTTAATCTTATGTTTATTTGTATTATATTATTATGTACCTCGCCGCTTTAAACCTTCAAACTATATTTCTTTTATATGTATCTAATATGTGTGAAATATCTAATACAATTTTTTGTCTTTTAAAGCTTCTATTTATTTACATTTTTTTTTATTTACCAACTATACTTTTAAACAATGATATATCGTTTATTTCTTAATATTGTATTTTTTAAATTTATTTATTAAATTTAATTATTACTTTTATTTTCATTTTTGTACCGCAACCAGCCAGGAGGCACAATAACAGTGGTATATTACTTTGCAAAACACCCAGGCTTGAGAAAAATCATATTGAATTTTTGTGTTCTCACCGGGAATCAAACCCGGAACCTTCGGTGAGTGAGTCAAGCGTCTTTACCTATTACACCACGGAAGCTGCCCGTTGTTGTTTATACACTCATTTTTTTCTAATACCAACTATACATCTAAACACTGTTCTATCTTTTATATCTTTGTATAATCTTTTTTTAAATTTATGTTGTTAATGTACCAACTTTATTTCTAAACACTGTTATATCTTTTATTGGTTTATATTGTATTTTTCGATTTTATATCGTTTATATACTTATGTTTTATATAACTTCCATGTATGTAAAAGGCTTATGGGCGTGAAAAGTTAGTAAAATAATCTTAAATAAAAAAGCGCTGCGGTTGTTGTAACCATGCCGTGCTCCATACACATCTGAATGCGGATAGGAAATGATGATCATGATGATAATTATAAATTTCAATTTGTCTCTTTCAATACAAACTTGTCCAGTTAAAGAGGAAAATGGGCAAAACAAGAAATATATTGCGTTCAGATTATATAATAAAAAAAAATTATATCATTAAAGTTAAAATAAAATAATTTTATTTTTAACAGCTTATTATTTATTTAATAACCAACCGGTTTCTGAGCCACTACGTGCGCCACAATTACAAAATAAAACTTGACATAAACACTGGATTTATTATCTCCATATGATTTAGATTAACGTTCACATTAAAAATTATAAAATAGGTTAACCGTATTTTTCGGACCATAAAACAAATCTTTTTTACTCTGAAAATTCGGCTAATAATTATGGTCAGATGCGTCTGATAGTTTAAAACATTTTTTTTTTAAATTGTAAGATAAATTTTGGTATGCGTCTTATGGTCCAATGTGTCTCATTATCCACAAAATACGGTTTAATTTAAAAAAAACAGTTATTAAAAAAAAAAGTATTTTTGTTTTAATTATATAATAAATAACAAAGTTAGTACTTAATTAATTTATTTAAAAAAAAAACTTTTGTTTGTGAAAAAAATACAACCCTTAAGAACTCCCCTCTTCTTGTCATCTGATTTCCCCTTCTACTATTTATGGCCCCTCTCCCGCCCTGTTCATTCCTCTTCCACCCTTTTCTGATATCCTGTTCGCGATCGCTGATATTATGCGCATTCCAAATTAGATATCTTCTCAAGTCTGCCACATTTGTGCTTTCCCGTCGGATGCAGATAAATACACCTGGAAAATGTGACTGAAGGAATTCTTTATTCGGGAACAGGTAACTTACTAAAAGTTTAGAAGGTCAAGTTTATGTAACAAAGCACAGAGGGTACGTGGTCTGATAAAAAGTAAGAAAAGCATACGATGTTGCATTTGAAAACGACGCGCGCTGTTATTTCAGAATAGCGTAATTAAAAAAATAATGTAAATAAACAGTCGACATTTATTTATTTAAATGTAAACATTTATGTAAACAATATTTTTCTAAGGTATTTCTTAGGTAAGTAAAATGCGTTGTGGTGTAATTAGTGTCCTGACGAAGAGACGAGTACGTCTAGGTACAGGTTGACAAAAAAAAGTCGGTAAGTGGTTGTACGCGTTGTTTATGGGTCGGACCGCGATACTTTAGAAGGACATTCCTAATGATGAACCTCTAATCATTTTTTTATTTAAATAAAAAAATATATTTCAATAAATTTAAATGCAAACAATCCTCAATTTTTTGGACTAGCATTCCTTCTACAAACCCTCCTGTCCCTCTTCTACCCAGCCCCTTCCCTAGTCCACGCCCATTGCGTTGTTGGTTAAATACATTTTTAAATTATTTTTTTTTAATGAAAAAATACGATTTTCCAAAATGTTCCAGTACCATACATCTTAAAAATGGTATTCTGACGTATTATGGTATGGCCCTGAAAAACTATGTACACTTGTAAACAATTATTTATTTACATAAATTGAAATGTTTTTCGTTTTCCATTTAATATTTTCCCAAATCGTTTTTTCTTGCCCTTGGGTGACATATTACGTCCAATGGTAACAATTTTGGCTTGTACAACTTACAGTTCGGTATAATCAACCGAGGCTATTAAATTGGTACCTGGCCTTTGATGTTGATATAATTGGGTACCGCTGGCAAGGAACAGATCAAATCCATTACCATAATAAATAAACTACATTACATGCTTTGCTAATAATTCATTAAGTCATTTATAATTACGAACTAGAGCATTCGTCGAATATTTTTTTTCTATACTATTAATGCGTACATCATTTATTTTGTTTAACAAACGTTTGATTATGTACGTACAAGACGAAACGCGTGACATTATTCACTCTTGTTTATATATTTTTTTTAAAGTAGAATTTAATCTAATATGCAGTAAATTGGTAGAATTCCAGTAGTAAAATGGAATTCTACCAATTAACTGCATTCACAATATGACAGAATGCCAACAAAATATTCGTAATTGCACACGGTAACATTGTACTCCCAGTAATTAGTATTTAATGATTACAAGTTACCTAAAATATTAGTGTTATTCATCATCATCATTCCCTTTCGGGACCTAATGGTGCATAGGGCACTGCATTGGTACACCAATCGCAGCGTATCTTGATCATTTTTAAAACATAAAGGTAAGGTGACTGTATTATTTTTTAAATATTTTTTTATTTATAATTTTAAAACCACAATAGAGTTATACAAACAAACAATTAGGTCAAATCATGGTGTGTTTCGTCTGGTTAGTATAGTCGTCATGGTTTTTTAATGCTGATTTTAAATTGGTCTCCGATAGGTGTCAAGTCATTATACTCTCCATTATAAAGTACTTTTAAGTATCCTACATTTGTCCTTACTCTTTGAGGGGTTATTTTGTTGTTGCTTGATATTGCATTTGCGTATTTAAGCAATATTGGTTAACGTTATTTATTTATTTTTACTTTTACAATGTTTGTTTTATTTTTTTATACAAAATAATGTTCCCTCACTGGGTGTCCCGTGCCGAGAAAAACATTTTACAGTAAGTGGAACATGCCTTAAATTAGTTATTAAACATGGTTAATATAATAAGAAAACACAAACGTAATTAATCTAATTATCATCCTAAACATAAAAAGCAATATAAACTAAAATAATCATAAAAAACATAAATAATTTATGTAGACCCGTGTAGAGCAAATTTTATAAACAAGACAACCTACCTATTTGACTTGATCCACTCATCGATCCGTGCGCAACCCACCTCCACTATTCATTTCTTATGGACCGTATGGACAATGGAAGTAGATTGTATACTTTAACCGAGTAGTCAGCCAATTCTCTTTGACCAAAGGATGGATTAATTTTTCATTGTTTTTGCAGCATCGGGGTAGAGTATCTAGTAACTTTAAGGAGTAGAGTATCTAGTTACTTTTGTATTTGTGAAATGAGTTATTGAAGGTAGAAAATAATGTTTGAGTGCGTACAGTAACAGAGCTTTTACATAAAGTTGTTTTACAGATGTTTCATTAAAATTTACGAATATACCGAGGGAGCTTGTCCTGATTAGGACTCTTAAGATAATTTTTATAAGGCTTTTAGTGCAATTATTTTTTTTTTATCAATTTGTCATTTGCGCATCCCCATCTAATTATTTCATATTCCAAAACTGATTGACTTATTGCGTTATATATGTTTACAAGTTCTTTTAGGCTCATCATATTTATTATAGTTTTAAAAAAGTAAATTTGTTTTTTTCAATTAATTTGTTCGATTTGATTATTCTATCTTAAATTCTCATCTTTATAAATGCCTAAATATTTCGTTAAATCTACTTTGTCCAACAATTAACAATTACATTTAATATTTGGAATTTGGTTATTGTAATTACAGCTGTGTCATTACAACGTCTTTTATGTTTCCAAATTCAATTTTGTATATTTTTTTAACATCGTATAATGTTTACGGGCTTAACCAATTACTACTTACAATTGGAAATATAAAAATCAAAACATAAATACATTAAGTAAATATACACATAACAACTATATTGAAATAATCGTGTTCAAAGGCCGCCACCACAGAATTAATTAAGAAATGGTCAACAAAAAGCAGGAAAATCTATCTTAAAGAAATTCAAGGTGTAGAAAGAATTGGTTCTACAACCAAACTACGTATTTTGGGTATTAAAGCATAAAAACTAAAGTTGCTCTTGGAAGATTTGATAAAAAACAAATTATGACTTCTGACACGGATAGGAACATAAAAAGATATTAATTAATGTTATTAAATATTTGTATATAACCACTTACTGACTTTTCTATGTCTACCGGCTTCGAGACGTATTTGTCTCTTCGTCAGGACACCAATTAAACCAACATGCAAACCGACATGCAAAACCCACTACACACATTCACCATAGTTGTCCAAAAATATAAAAACAACACGACATGCATTTTAATAAGCACATGCACTGATTAGTACACACATGCACTGATAAAATATGAAAATATTCTGTTGTTTGAGAATTAATGAGGGAGGGGATAAGCTTAATAGGTTGAGTAGTATTGAGTGAGTTTCTAGAAAACATATCTCAATTATCATTTCAATTATGTTTATATATATATATATATATTCTTTTTCTGTTGACTTCAATGATCCTCTTATTTTGTTTTTTTTTTAATACTATTATATTTACTTTTATTTTGTTGATTTTAATAATACAATTATTTGATTATGTGTGATTCTTATTTTGTAAAATTTATATTTTAAAAATTATTTCTGATTATCTTTATTGCATTGTATTCTTTGAAATTTTATTATTTATTACTTAAAACTTTTTTTCTAGATTGTTATTCTATTGCATCACATGTCATTATAATTTAATATAATTAATTTTACTATGTATTTTTATTGTTATTTATTGTGGCTTGACACGGGCATAGCCTAAAAAGCCTTAATAAGTTCATTAATATTTAAACTAGTGTAATTTTGAATAAATAAATAAATAGGGTGACCATTACAGTGGAACATCGTATAAAGGACTATATTGGAAGTTTGTTTGATTATTGATCAAAGGAAAATTGTTTTAAAAGTTTTCCTATAGTAAAATATTTCCATATTATTTACTTTTAATCCTTTATTATTCGTATGTAAGATTTTAACTCCTGTATTTTTATTAAAGTCATGATTTTAATTGATAAGGTGATTTGCTTATTAAAAATTCTATTATTGTGAAGACACTTCATATGTTCTTTAACACGAATATCAAATTTTTTTGATGTTCTTCCAACGTAACTGAATGAAACTGAAGGACAAGAATCGCATTTTAATTGGTAAACACCTGAATTATTTAATAAACTATTATTTTCTTTATTATTAAGCAAAAATTTACCAATATTGTTATTTGTATAAAAATCAGGTTTGATATTATTTGGTAAAAATTTGGATACATTTGTGGATACAGTATTTACATAAACAATTCTTCTCCATTTATTATCATTATTAGTATTATTATAATTATTGTTGACAGGATATAAAAATTGTTTTACTGATGTTTGCTTTACTTTTCAATTTATTATAGATATACGGCCTAAGCCAATTACAACAGTTACATGAAGAAACATAAATGCAAGAAACTGAACAAAAAGAACATAAAACTATTTAGCAAAGACAAACAAGGGCAAAACAATAATAGTAAACAATATATTTAAAAAAATGAAAGACCAAAAACTTTGAGCTAAACCATGCCAATCCAACTTCATCCCACACTCTTTAGTCGCGAAGAGATCTACGAAAAGCCGGAAGATCTATCCCAAAAAATTCCAAATCGTGTGATGAATTGACTAATCTACACATTCTGGACATTGGGGCATAAAAACCAAAGTTGCTCTTAGAAGATTTTATAAATAGCAGATTTTGACTTCTGGTGACACGGTTGGGAACATGAAAAGAAATTGATTGCAACAGAGATGGGACATCACTTAAAGCATTAAGTATTTTGAAAATGCATATAAGGTCCATCTCAGTTCTACGTCTCTTCAATGAAGACAGATTGAGAGATTGCTCTATTTCAAAATAAGAATAATTACCCCTTTGTAATCAAAAAGGTTTTTATTAATTCAATTTTATATCCATTATATAAAAAGCATTTTTTTTAAATTTAATTTAATTCATTTTCAGGGTTAAGTTAAAAAAAAGAACATTTATTAAACTATGTAACATTGAATGGAATGCCGAATGTTTTTGGGAAGTAGGTTAGTAGAAAAATCGATAAGTGGTTGTATACAAATATTGAATAAAATTTAGTAAAATGTTCGACCACAAAGTTAATGCTTTAAATATTAATAATAAAAAAAATTGTTTGCAACAGTGATGGGATATCACTATACTATATGTTTTTTCCGTATAATTAAAAAACGTTTTTTTCTTACCACGAAATATTTTATTTTTTTAATTGTGATATTAAGATAACGCGAGCGTACTGATTATAATTAAAATATACAATGGGTGGTAGTTTGAGAGCTTCTCTGAAAAAGCCACAGTATATTGAAAAAGTTTTCAAGAGTCGAGCTTTTTTGTTGGGCAAAAAAAAGCCTGAGAACTTTGAGCTTGCTACAGCTTAATCTTAAGCTGCAGTAAATGCAGGTCAAAAGGCTTTATTAAAATTTTAATTAATCTCATAAATAGTGCTTCCTTACAAAAGATATCAAAATAACGAGTTGTGGGGTTAGTGTAAGCAACACGTGTTATATTAGTTAATAAGGCAGTGCCCTATGCAACATAAGAAAAACAGAGCCACAAATATTAAATTTGAGAATAAAATTAAATTTTAAATATTTCGAGTCTATTTATGTAAATGTTTGTATTGTGTATCATAATGGATAACTGAGCGATCGAAATTTGAGTTTTGTACTAAAGTGCGCGTTTATTTTTATATTGTTCATAGTAACATAAATTACATTTACATGTATTTATAATAATACAAGTTGTGTATTATGACTTATTTTATTTTATAGGGTAATTCCGTGGTAACTCACTTTACATTAAACTTCAAAATTGAGTCTAAATAATGTATTTTATCTATATAATACTATATAAACGAATATTAATTCTTCATATCACCGTATCTACATTAAACATAGATTAAGAATAAAAAAAACAGTAAAACAATAATTTGATCAAGCTAAATAAATATTGATTGAGTATTTATTTCCCTTTGGTGACGCACGTTGCACTGTGCGACGTAAAGTTATATGCACAGGTATGTAAGTTTAAAATTCTGTTCTAATTAAATATGAAAGAAAAAATAAAAATTACTGATGTTGATTTTAATAACGATAAATAAATGTCGCTATCTATACAGTAAAATAACGAAACAAACCATAAATAATAAGTAACTTACGTTGCATTATTCAACAAGTATTTTTTTAAAACAAAATGCCAAGGATACCACAGAACAGTAACATAATCAACTTTGCAGTCATTTTACAATAATTTTTACGGCAAAGATTCACTTATCTGAGCATTTATTAAGTAATATATTATCATCTGAGGAATCTTCAGATGAGGAACCATAAACTTAATCGTACATTTTTTTTTTTTTATTACAGATTATTATTAATTTATTTCCCACCACCACAGACCAGGAGGCCTAATTACAGTGATGAATTATAGCAAAGAGCACCAGGCTTGAGAAAATTTTTATTTTATTTTTTCTTGTTCCACCGGGAAACGAACCCTGAACCTTCCGTGCGTAATTCAAGCGTCTTTATCACTAACACACGGACACCATTGATGTGTTGGCAGAAATGACGTAACAAGTTTTTTTTGTCTGTTGGCGATGTTTATTTTGATTTTTTTCTTATTTTTCATCCCGCTTAATTTTTTTCAGTCTTTTCATATTTAAGCTACCGTTAGCGGCATGGTATGAGATGAGATTAAAACTAAGGATAATTTTAAAATCGTACGTAAGCTAATAACCATAATAATGTCACAAGCGCTATTGTTACCATCTGTAACGTGAGTGACTCGGAAACGCATGTTACAGATTTTAATAGCTTACATTTTGAGATGTTACATGAAATAGTAAAAAAAAAGTTTGCATAGAAATATTAATGCAATAAATAAAAAAGACTCATTGAATGTACAGAAAATGCTTTATTGAAACAAAACTGTGATCGCAAAATAAGTAGAAATTGTTTATAACTTTTAAAATCTTTATTTATTCTTCTAAATCTATTTCATCGCTTTCAAAATACTTCCCTCCAGATACAACACACTTATGCTACGTTTTTTCCAATTCTCGGAGCAATTGTTAAAGTAGATTTTAGGAATGGTCTTTAAAGCGCTCAGTGATTTGGTTTTTATCTCTTCAATCGTGTCAAAATGGTATCCCCGTAGCGGTCTCTTGACCCATTAACGCCCAAATAAAAATCAGCTGATATTTTGATACTTTTTATTTAGTTTTACAATCATCAAAATTTAGATGTGGACTTATATGGGGACACTGGGCGCTTAGGTATGCAATTTTTCAAAGCAAACTTTTTCCAAGCATAGTGTTTTTCACACTTTGTACATGCCTATCGTGCCAACGTTATTGCGAGAACAGTTTTTTTGGGAAAATGTCCATATCCATCTGGAACTAAGCTTGGTAGCATAGACGCCGACGGCTGTCCTCTTGAGGCCAAACTTTTACGCAGGTAATGACGAGCAATGCTTCTTTGAAAATATACTTGGTCCATATTTTTTTTGGTTCCATCGGCGAAACGATATAAACGCCATGAATTTGCCACTGCTATGTCCACCATATATGTGAAAATTACCCACCACTTTTTTTTTACCTCGCATTGCGATTCCATTGATTGATTGGTCCATCACATCTACGCCACCCATTCTATTATAATAGTTTTGAAAAACACGGGAAATGCCTACATGTACTCTTTCCTTTGCAATTGGATACCACCTTTTGATTTTTCCCAAAGATTTAATGGTGTCATAGTTTGTGCCCATGGTACACACACTGTTGTCTACCCATTTTGCGAAGAGAATATTATTCACCGTGTCAAATCTATAACCAAATGTGGCCCTCGGTTTTTTAAAATTATTTTAGTATCTAAGAGGGGATACTTTTTTGTTCTAGCATCTCGCACTGTGCCAGAAGCACAGTACTCAGCCTATTTTAGTTGATTTAGAAGTCTATGGCTGGTAAAAAATTACGAAAAATTCGACATGTTCAGAAGACTCTGCTGGCAGACTATAGAGTAGTGATTTCACAACCTTTGAACCCAAAGGTTCTTTCTCTGTATTATCTGGTGATTAGCCGCAATAAAAATCGAAATTATAATTATAAGTATTATTACAGTATCCATCTGAACTAGCAACCACTCAGTTTTTATACCAAAAACGTACTTGTTTGCCGCTTATAAACTGTTCTGAAGGGTGACCACCAAAGTATTTTATGATTGATACATCTATTGATCAATTTTCGTGGATTACTCCCCACTGCGTGAATTTTTCAGATAATATTATGACATGAGGTCTGACCTTGAACATGTGATTCGTAGATGATGCAATGGAGTCATTATTAGCTAGGTGCAAATTTCTTTTAATTTATGTAAATATATTTTAGACATTGTTTTCGCCACAATGTCTAGATATAAATCTTCGTCATACGACCAATAAAGCATCTTTCTTGGTAGTTTAAGATATCTGAATCGGGTTGTGGTCCCGTGGCTAGTGTTGCGGACTCACGGATCAGAGGTACGTGGTTCGAACCCCACTCTACCCCAACTTGATTTCCATTTTCTAATAGTGAGTTATTTACAACTCGTTGAAAATGGTCACCAAAATTGAAATATTTGGGTTAATTATAAGAACGCCAATATTTCTTTTTTTTTTAAAAAAAACCGAGATTTATTGTTAGTAACAGGTTTCCCAAATAACCTTTTAGCTCAGTTCAAGTCAGATCAAAAGTTTGTTAGTTATTTTGTTTAGCATAGAGCTTCGAATCCTTAATTATTCGGTCCACTACTTCAGGATCGAAAATTTTTTCTAAAATATAGGCTTTCTTTAGTCTTTTTAGTACGGTGATTTCGTTTCTTCGTTTATTTACGAATACATCTTTTGTAAGATTAGGTGTTTCCAAATACTGTGGATTGCCTCCAATGTGGATGTTTCAAATCTATCAACTGGGGTCTCTTTTATGACAGCATTTTCTTGTCCTTGGTATCCCTCGGCAATTGTGTAAATACCTCGATGCTTTTGGGTATATCATTCGGCATATTATTTTTCTCTAGATAATCATCAGACCCTTCTTCATCATCTGTCAATGCGCTTGAAGAGGTATCACTACTAAATCATGTTCAGCCTGTTCATTTTCCTCTTAAAAAATCAAAGTCAAGGCTTCCTCTAATCTTCGATAGTTATTTGATGACCTGAACTATTTTTTTACTTATTATTGTGTTGCTCGGAACTGTAAAAAAAATGCAATGAATAGAAAACAACTTATCGCCAAATAAGGTTTTGTATTATTCACCAACAATATACAAATAATATTATTATAAAGGGGGAAACGAAATATTGTAAAAAATCTAATTTACAACGTTTGTCGAGCTATACATGTCACAAACTTACTATGCTTAATAGTAAAAATGTAATACTAATAAGCCCATTGTCCCCAAACAAGAACGGTAATATGAAACTTGCGTAGACATCGATATAGATTATTGATGAATGTTTTATATGTGATACATAGTTTGTACATGAGTTTCATCTATGTTTTTAAAATAATTTTGAAAAAAATGAAAAAATAATGCAAACAATAACACATCGGTAGACGCTGTATCTGCAATGAAGTTATCCGCGGATAAATGTCAAATTTGAACAAGTAATTGTCATTTTTGTCACATTGTAATATCCACTGATATCTTTTCCAAAGGGCTAATAAAATAATTTCCCAATAAAAATTTAATAAAAACAAATTTTGAGCTTAGTAAGTAGTGTCCTCAAATTGAGACAGAGGACGTAAATGGGTTAAGCTTAGGGCATAGCCAGAAGTTACACGGTGCTAAATCAGGCAAATACGATGGTTGTGAAATGACATGAGTTGAATTTTTGGCGAAATAGTCTCGACACACCAATGCAGTGTGAGATGGTGAATTATTTTGGTGCAAAAACCAAGAATTGTCTTCCCATAATTCTGGTCACTTTTTGCAAATAGCTTCACGTAAACGTTGCATATCGCTCAAATAATATTTTATATATTTTTGAAACATGCCTCAAAACATAATAAATTTATAAAATAGAATACATATAAAACACAATAAAAATACATTTATTTCTACCTATTTGGCCTGATCCACTCATCAATCCGTGCGCATTCCACCTCTATTATTTATTTTTCAATGGCGATTTTATAGTGACAGTATTGATAAATTTTTCTTATGGACAATGAATGAAGTTTGTACACTTTAATGGGGAAGTAGACTAATCCTCTTTGACAAAAAGTTGTTTTAATTTACGATTGCTTTTGCAACATCAGGATGGAATGTCTAGTGAATCCAAGAGTTGTGTTTGGTGTCATGGGAGGCATTGAAGTATGCGGGCATTAGTTAAACTTTTGCAAAAAAAAAAAAAATTACTTAAAACATTAAGTCTTTCCTATATGTCGAGGGAGGTCGTACTGACACAAACTTTCAGACTGATTGTTATTGAAGTTTTTTGTGGAATGATTAGACGTTTGAGTAATGTGTCATTACCACATCCCCATCCAATTATACCCTATTTCAAAACTGACTGACATGCATTATATAAGTTCCTTTAAGTTATTTATATCGCGGTACAATTGAGAATTGTGACAAAATGCAAGAGAATTCACGTGTTATAATACATCTGTAAGATAAAAGCAACCGGATACTTATTTTGTAACGAAGCGATTATCTCAAATAACTCATGCTTAGCAATATCCTCTGTCCTTATTTTTAGGGGCAATTTGTCACGGCCACTCAACACCATCCCCTTTCTCTCCCCCACCAATCACGTGACAAAGAGCTGGTCTCGGGTCTACAGCACGTGATACGCGAGTACGGAATATGGGTGTACGTCGGTAATGGAATAATTAGCATTAGCATCCTGAAAATTATGTTAAATTATTGTAGTATTTATCGATGTATTTAAGATCGACAAATTACAACAGAGATGGAGAACATTTTAGAGAAATAAACATGGAAGTCTTGGCATTTATAAGACTTACAATCCGTCATGGGCTTGTTTAAGTTAAGTAAAATCCAGTATTTTTTTTATAAATATTCAAACAGAATCAAAATGGTGCATCATTGTATTTGTATATTTTAGTTATTGCGAAATTTTACCACTTATTTTTATTTTTTCTACCGACCGGTTTCAAAGCTACACAAAGTTATTTTATAACTAAATATGACATTATTGATACATATTATGCAGCTAAAAAGCCAAGTGTTTTCGTCATGTTGTTATTTTAATGATATGAAGTGAAAAGTGAGATGGATACGATATTTAAAACAAGACAGGAATGTACTTAAGGAAATATTGTTTAATAAAATTAAAGAAAGTGGTTAAATATCAAGTTGTTTTTTTATTTATTTTATTTTAATGAATGACCACAAAGTTAGTGCTTCAATTATAAGTTTAATATATTTTCCGTTTAATGAATCTTCTACAATATCATATAGACATATTTGTTTTATACTATACCACAGCAGTAAACAAATTACAGATAAAAATATCTTTCTTTTTTTTTTAATAAATAACTTTAAAAGTATACGTTGGCGGAATTTATCAATAAATTTGAAATTTGTCAAAAATATGCTTTTCTGCATACATAATAACAATCAAATTTAAGTTAGTTAAATTAAATGGTTAAGAAAAAAAATTATTTGTATTTCGAAAGTTAAGTTTTACTACAAAATTACTGTTATGAAAAAAAAATCAGGTTGGAAAATAATGTTTTAACTATGAAAAATAACGATTTTTTTTTTGTTTTAACAAGCATGCATTAAATTTCTGCTTTAGATTTAGTTTTTTGTTTATGATAGTGAATGCTTTTGAGGAATAACTCATTAACAATCAACATTAACTTCAATAATTATTATGAAAACTTTCCGAGCAAAATAACATGACTTTTTTTTTAATGGAAAACATTCTGAAAATTTTTATTTGGTTCAAATACATAACTTGTTTTTTTTTTATGTGTGTTGACAAAAAAGTAGGCTGACGTTTTTAACTGAGTACTAAGGCTATGAACGCGTTATCATAACTAACAGTAGAACTTCCCGAACCAGCAGGTTTATGTTAAGAAATTAAAAAAATATATTTATAAAGTAGCCAATACTATCTGAGCAGGTAAACTGAACCTACTTTTGGGTTATGAGGAAGTCTTGAAGCCTTAAAAATGTAGGACTTATGCTTATTCCCATAAAATACTTCAGAAACCAGCATCTTTCGAAATTTGCATCATTATGTTCTGACAAAACGATCCGACATAAATTCATGGGTGCCATTTAATTAATTGAGAAACGGAAATGAAATAAATAATTACATTATGTAGAAAAAATAGCAGATATGATTAACAGCAGTAGTGTATTTGTCCGCCTTCTGGTTAAATGACCAGAGCATTGTCTACCATGAAGTTTCGATTTTCAACTTGGTTAACATGAATGAAATATGTCTTTAGGAAGGTGATTTCAAACTAGAATGTTGGCCATCTTACATACTTTTATGGAACAAAAAATGAAGATACTTATGGTTGGTTAATAAAAACAGTATCCTCGGTATCATAAGGTGTCAAGGGGGAATGACGACGTTATGAGTATCAAAACTTATCATTACGGTAAAATAAATAAATAATACTCAAGACATTAGCACACTAACAATATTAGTTTAGCATGCTAATGAAATTCAATAAAATAGCAAAATTTTCAAAGGTTACATGTACACCAGCGTACACAAAGTCTGTCCATCCTGATTGATAAGCCATCAGGGGTGGGTTGCTTCCTGAAAAGATCCCCCGGAAACGGAAGGGTCAGGATACACCGGAAACGATGAAATCAATCACGCTTTCAGCCAGCCACGATTGTTAAAATGTCAACCAATATCAGCTCGCGAGTGCCTGTACTATAGACAACACAGGTGTGGTGAAGCCTCCTAACAGACATGTCAAAATTAGAATCGACAATTTTACTATAAATTTTTAAACATGGTAAAAATTATTGATCGGTCATATTGAAATATTAACAATTAATCACAATGTCAAATATTCAGAATTATTTATAAATCATGTGGTAAATTTTTATTGTTTTAAAATAAATTACGACTCGTTATTTGAACTATTCGTACCATATTTTTTTGAAAAACCTACAATTTTAGTTTTGTTCATAACTTTAGTTCGCCGTTTTATAGTTAGTTACCTATAATCTATCTTGTGATCTACATAGCATTAAAAAAACACAATCTTTTGACTATTAGTGTGAGACTCATAATGCCTGTATGTAAAAATAATAAACATAATACATGAAGAAAAAAATAGCATCTAGAAAAAATCCAAATATTTTTTAAATATATTTTACACTTCCATTAAGAAAAGTTAAAATCACATTCTTTTTAAAAATATTTATTTAATTTAACAAAAATACACACAAAGTTAACAAATACATTTTTTTTTTTAAATATATGTATATTTGCTTCACTTTTTTTATATGTAACCACTCCACTTGTCCATGGGTAATATAGGCACATTTCGGAATGTCAAATGTAATATTTTGTTTATAACTGTACACTGTACCTCACATCAATTAGAATGCAATGTTTGTTTTGATGATACATATGTTTTAAATATATCAAAAACGTAATTTATAGAAGAAAAAAATGTGATTTTAAGAAGACAATCACTTAGAATTGAAACTACTCTCAAACTTCATATTTCAGAGTATAAATCTCCTTACAATATAAATCAAACCATTTCGATTTCGTTCCGTTCGCCTTTTCAAATATATTTTCGTTTAGAAATCCCGTGCGGAGAAAGACATTTCTCATTCCTTACGTTTGAGAATATATCTGCCAATAATAAGCCCGAATGCCTCAGATAATACCATTGGCACATCTAAACGTGACCCATAATTCATATCATGTCCAACAAATTCTATGTGAACAATGTCGGCATACGAGAATATTTCAAACAAAGGAACATCTGATAATAAATGTGTTGCTCTTGACCGCCCTTTTTTTAGATGAGTTCAAATTGCACATTCCCCTTTGAAGTTGAAACTATAGAAAACTCATTCAGGGGAAGCCGGACTTTTGACAAACATCCACAGACCTTTCAATCTACATGGACAGTGTTCGGCATTTTGTGCTCTTCTTTAGTAACTTTTATATGACCATGACAAAATATATGTATCCTTAAAATATCTATGAATCAATATGGGATAGTTCCATCCAAAATGTACTTTTGTAAGAAAATGTATACAACGTGTCTAACAGGATACATTTGTACGTAACCACTTAATCGTTTTTTTAGAAGAAGCAGTAGAAAAGAAAAGCATGACCTATTTTGCAGAGATGTCTGTAGCAACTTAAAAACCGTAGTTTCAGGAAAATGTGGGAATTTTTCCAATGAGCCTCGGTGTTGCTCGAGTCGCCTACTTTGGGATCGCTGCGTTAGCGGGCGAACGAAACTGCCGGAGCGTAAGATTTCGAAAAACTTTGTACAGACTTGCGAAGGAAGTTTTGCGGGAAAATAAAGTTTTAAATATTACTTTGGCTGGAATTAAGGTTCCGATATATTAGCAACATTTCCAAAAGCGCCCGATTAAGTGGAGCGTATCGCATATAGCAGGGAAACCGTTCTGCGAAATAACATCCCTTTAGAAGAAATATTAATGAGAAGTTTGTGTATTTCAAAACACGCATGCAAGGAGATTAATCGAAGCGTTTTAGATCATTAAAGGGATTTCCAATACTTGTGGGAGTTTCGTACTAGCTGTTATAAATTCACAGGAAATTGTTGTGCTAAAACGATTTAATGACAATCTGTAAGTTTAATTTATTTTATATACTTATCTCAAAAGTTAAGTATCTAAATAATCATCTTAAATATACGATGAACAAATTAAACTTCGATGATAATTGTACATTAACGTTTAAACACATTTGGTAAACGTCACTATTTTTATCGAATCGTTCACTGATTTTTTAATTTAGTTAAATACTTCTTAAAATCCATGCTTTGTAACAGCTTGTGCTATTTTTATTGTTAAATTGACGCGTTTGATACGCAAACGAAGTGGATTCACATTTTTCTCGAATAATTTTGAATTATATAATATATTTTATAAAGAAATCGTGAGTATGACAATTTTCTTTTGAAATCTCACGATTAAATGCTTATTCGAAACTCATTTTACCTATAAATAATATATGCGAAAAAAAATATTTTTTTAGATTTTCATCTTGCAACTGGCAGCAATCGAACCCGCGACGCCAGTTTTACAGATGGCCATCAATGTTATTAGAGTACAGTTTATTTTTGAATGATTTGTCGTTAAGTAACGTTGCTTGTGTATGTGTTATAAAAAGTGTTAAGATTAATCATTCAAATGTGCGTGCTTACGCAAACACAATTGTGTAAATTGCAAACCTCAAATCAGTAATAGAACACTTAGGTACTTATAACAAAAACCACTCTTTGCGTTCTGTTCAAAAAAGTTTTGAAAGAAGTACAATATTGATTTTCATAGTAGATATTTGTTGTTAATAGTAAAATATTAATAATTTCCATCAAAACATCAATAAAATTCCCGGGTGAAGATTGATTATTTTGGTTTTATTTGACCAACAACCTCTTTCACCTTAGAAGGCACCATCAGAACTGTTTTATAGTTTAAAATAATTTTAACTTAATTATAAACTGTTCATTTTTATGTCCAAGTTTTTGAAAGATAACAACATTTGTAAGTTAAAATTCTTGTAAACAATTTTCCAGATCTGGGGATGCTTACTGAGGCAAAAGCGTTCGTTAAAAAACCGTTTTATTTTACCTTTTTCTAGAAAAATCCAAACAGTCAATAATACGAGTACTATATGTTCTGTGTAATTATTATTGTATTGAATGTGACTGGTGATAAAATTCCACTTTCTGCCTTTGTGCAAATAAAGACGAATTTATGCCAAATCTCTCAATATTAATGAAAGATTTTTTGTGATGTAAAGCATGTTATATTGAACACTATTTTTATAAAATAAAAAATTCATTTCAGTTTCAAAAAATAAAGAAAAAAAATGTGACTGGTGAGACCGAGCTCTGTGACTGGTAGGATTTTTAAATAGTTAATATGTGTGAAACGATTGTTTCAATAGACAAAAAAGTCATTATTTTGAAAAATATTTTTGTAAAGATTTAAAAAAAGAAGGATAGCCATTTTAATAAGAGATGATAAATATAAAATCAAAATTTTCGTAATTTTACCACTTTCCATTGAATGTCCCAAAAAAGAATTCATTTTATATGAAGTGTCATATTTACAATCAATTTTATTTATTTATTTAACTTTTTGTACATAATGCTATTTGTTCATTGGCGGGGTTATTGCACAACAACCAATCTCTTGTATCTATATATATATATGCCTAGGAAGGAAAGTTCGTTTTACAAATTTTAAGCTATTTATTTGAAGCGTCGTAGTTAATTTTGAGAAAACTTTATTATAGTTAATTAAATTAACTATTTAAATTTCGTCATCATCATAATGCCCTCTCTGCATCTAATGGTGCATAGGACACTGCATTGGTACACCAATCGCAGTGTGTCTAGATCATTTTTGTTACATGAAGGTAAGATGATCAGTTTGTGTGAAGAAAATAATCTGACCGCGTTTCTTCTCAAGACTAAACATAATTAAGTAAACTTTCAAAAATTTACTATAAAATCTTTAGTAAAAACCGTTCGGATAAACGTAAAAAATATGTAACTTTTCATTGGTAAGTAGATACTTGTTTATAATTGAATTCCAAATCTAAAAGTAATAGATAATATTGAATTTAAGTAGGTACCTCAGTACTTGTTTTAGTTTGAATTCCAAAACATAAAATAATTCAATATTTTCAATTAAAGAATTATTTCAGCAAATGTCAACCTTTGCTCAAGGATGCACTTTAGTCAGGAATGAAATTTTAAAATATGTATTAAAATTTTTCTTAATATTATTTAAGTATAACCAAAAATCCAGTAAAAAGAAATAAATGGGTAGAAATTATAAGGAATTTAATGAAATAATCTGATTAAGATCCATAAAAAAACAAATGATGTCTATAATCATTCAAAAACAAACTTTTTTATACGGAAAAAAAATACATCCATCCATTTTTTGTATGCGCATTCTCGGCGAATGCAACCTTGGTGATGACTAAAAAAAACACTTACGCTCCTTACTTTTTTTGTACTTAATAAATTGAAGATTTCATGAGTTCTAAACCTTCCCGCAGCAAAGACGTAAATTTATCTGAAAATCTCACGTAAATCGGTCCGGTAGTTATCGAGTCCATCGAGGAGAACCATTCAAAAATTGCCTTTTATATATTTAGGTTTGATTTTTACATTTATTCTTAATTTTTTTAAACTTTTTTCTCAATATGTTATATAATTTTTGGGTTTATTTTTTTTATAAATCTTGGGTAAAAGGTCATTTATGTTTTTTTTTAAATTAATTAAGCCAAAAAATATGTTTATTTTATATTTTTTTGTAAAAGGCAGATTTGCCGTTTATGTTAATAAAATAAATAAATATATTACAGTATAAATGTAAAAGTATGTTTTTGACGTGTTTTTCAGTCTGCACCTTGTACTAAATAATACAATTATTATTATGCCTTTGTAAACATAAAATCAGTTATAATAAACTTTTTGATTCATTTGTACATACCTATTCACTGAGTTTGTGATGTAATTAAATAACTAAAGCAAAAGTTAGCTGTATATTGTACGTTTAGTAGAGAATTGCTACAATTACTCGGTAAACATATCCCTTTTCCCCCCATCATCTGCTTAAACAAATGTTCGTTTTTTGTTTACGGATAACACCTTTTCACTTACACCTTCAAATGCTTTCCCTTTATACTCGACTCCCATCCCTTCATTTCCCTTCATTCCTCCCTTTAGCCTGCTCATTACTCAACGGGAACCACTCATTTGTTTCCCTCATTTCCGTGTCGTTCGGTTGATGCTACACCAGCCAGAGTAAAACCCTAGCTCTGGATACTAGGTCGTGACAAACACTAACCGACGCGTTATAATGAGTCGCTAGAATGTTATTCACGTTACGTGAACGACCCTTCCTAGTGCAGTAGAAAGATTATTTATTTCAACAAAATGTATTTACCCCGTAGTTGCACGCTGGTTTTTATGCACCGACATTAATAGCCTACGGGGAAAAACTGCTACCGCTTGTGTTTATACATAATAAGGTTTTCACAAAGCTTACATTTCATAAAGGACGTGAATATTTTAAACATTATATTGTGCAGAGTTTGTGCTAGCCAAGTATACACTTCCTTTTTTACGAGTTTTTGCGGATGTAAACTGTATCAAGTTAAGATGATGTTTTACGACCAATAAAATACTTTTTGTTTAATGGTGTTATGCTACCAATCAAAATTTTATATACATGCAACAAAAAGGTATTTTACTAGAACGAATTTATTAGTTTTTGGTTAACGGTCTTATCCAAGCAATAACAATGTGAACTTCATTAAAAAACAGTCACTTTAATAAGCATTAAAGTTATTTAATGGACGTTTTAATCTTGTTCAGGCATTTGATATGTATTTTTTTTTTATTGTTGACAAATTTTTTGTCACTCTTAAAAGACTGTCCTAAAAAAATCCTTTGGTAAAAAAGTGCTGTAACTTCATGTTACATTAAGCAAAATACAGAATATTCTAAAGTTCACACATTCGAAAAAAACCATAGAGATATACTTTTTAATAATTCCTTCTCCATTATTTAGAAAAATAATCAAATAATTTTGGCATGTGTTAGTAAAATAAATTAGAAATCATAATTACGCCGGTCATTTAACTAGCGTGCGCTTCCGCGCACTGCTAATTATCTACTGATTTGAACGAATGAGAAAAACATACGCTACTGATGTTCTTGTCTTACGCATGATATTATCTTGGCGGCCTCCGTGGTGTAGTGGTTAAGACTCTTGACTCACTCACGGCAGATTCCAGGTTCGATTCCCGATGAGAACACAAAAATTCAATGTGATTTTTCTCAAGCCTGGGTGTATTGTGATGTAATTCACCACTGTAATTGGGCCTCCTGGCTGGTTGTGGGACAAAAAAATTAACAATAATAAGATGTTTCTATCGTGGTATCTGAATGTTGTTGTCTCTTTCACACAAATACCGGCCACAGAACTCGTTTTCAGTTTTATACTGGTGCTCTTTCTTACACAGATTAGAAAACTGATTTTTATTTAATGTTGTTTTGGCATCACTTTCATGAATTAAACTATTCTTTGCATAGCAGGAATAAATATTTTTATATAAAAATCCTGCATATTTATACAAATTTTACTTTAAGAATCCAGTGGGAAAACGTAAACTTGAAGACTAAAAAACACAATTTCTTCATTGAAAATCACAAATCTTGTGACATATCGCTAAATATTATCAACCTAATTTTAGTGCATGTTCGGACGTGGTGGTGTTTGCATCCCCTTTAACTCTGCATGTAATTTATGTATTTTTTCGTAAAAACTATGAGCACTTTAGCGACGGTAAAGGTGATAGTGTATTTAAGTATTTGTATTTGTATTATTTGGTATAGTATAGTATAGTATAGCATCCTGACAAAGAGACAGGGACGTCTCGAAATTGGTAGACATGGAAAGTGGGTAAGTGGTTATATACTTAAAGTTACTATCATTAAATAAGTTTATTTAATAACCGGTTGATTTTATTTTATTTATATAGATTTACGGGCTAAGTCCTTTTTTAACATATATTTTAACGGAAACAATCATAAACAGTTACATAAAACTAAAAGCGCAACAATTATAACAAAGCAAAGACAAAAATCCAGGTTAATTATAGATATAAGAAATTCATTGAGTATTATCAATATTTTTTTAGTTTATAAGTAAAGTTATTTAATTCACAAAAAAAAAAATCGATCCTGACTTTCGTAAACAAATCTGTTCATTCTGGGTACAAGTACCATAAAACCATAGTCAGTCTTATGATGATCGAGGACCAGAATTTCATTATTTCAGAGTCCACGTAAAGGAACATTAAAAGTTTCTTGTTGATGAATAGTTGGGACATCGATTGGTTTAAGTAAAAACATTAAGTAACTTCGCTACACTGCGCGGCGCTCCATACAAAATTTTGTCACATGGCGTCGCTAAAATGCAGGGATGATCTAGTGCTGTTTGACCTTTTAGATACATATTATATTTTTATATTTTTTTATTATTATTTTTTTTAGAATACAAACATGTGTTAATGTTCATTGATTGAAACAGTAACTATAAAAAAATAAATTTAAAAATAGTAGGGCCTGCCATCCATTGTCATGTATTTACTTAATTGTACTAAACTAAAGCGACGATGGTTTTAACTGTAAAAAAAAATAAATTATGAATTGAAATAATGTTATTCAGATAAACGAAAATAAAAAATAAAACAATACAACAAGGAAATAGCGGAAAGGAAAAGAAGAAAATTGATTAAGAGTGGTGGAGGATAAATGAAGGAAAGTAGGAGTGGAAAATTGCATTTGATTTGATGACGAGAAATAAAGAGCTACAACAGACAAAACATGTATTCTCTGTGATTCTGAATCAAACTAGCTAGTTATCTTCTGAACCTTTTATATAGAGTTTTAAATATACCTAGGCTATTGAAATTCTTGTTAAATGTTTCACATGTACGAGGGATGGTAGAATGTTTCCAGTGATTAGTTTCAATGTTAAGAATATATAAAATATCAGACAGTTTAGTTGGTCTGAAGGGATCGCGGTAAGCAAGTAGATTAATTAGTTGTGGGGAATCAAATTTAGTAATTAACAATTTTGAAAATCTGGATATGATCGAAGATATTTCTTCTTTGTGTTAATGGATCAAGGTTATAAAATTTTATAGAAGCTCTATAATTTGGAAAATGCGAAATGAAATTCGTATTCATGATTTTTTTAATTATACGTTGTAACAAGTTTTAAACTAACTTATTTTCAATGGAGCTTTGAAAGTTTTAATTCAACTACTCTATTGTGCATTTTAAATTTACATTCTCATTAAATAATTCACAACTGAAATGGAAACTTATCGGAAGACATAATTTCCTATGAGGGGAAGTATTAATTGTAAATTTATTCGAGTTTAACGCACTAGATATCCCTAACTGAGTTCCGCCCTTGGTGTTATATGGAAATTCATTATGCAGAAGCGCGTGTTTGGGAAATTAACAACTAAATAAAGATGCGATAAATTATCCCGGCAAATTGGGCAGACAAGATTACACTTAATTATGTTTTTCATTCAACTTATCTTCTTTTTAACGACTCTTATACGTATTGTAATCTATTTTCATAGTACTCGTTAAAAAAAACATCACGTGGGTGGTGATTTCGCAAAACCAGTTATGAATTAATCAAGGTTGATTATTTATTGAAAGTAATTTATGCAGCATCATGTTCTCAGACAATTGCAGATACAAATTTTGGATACTTTGAATTTGAATTGTTTTGATCTTACGGATTTTTAATTTTACGGAGGAAAAACATATTTTATCCATTATAAAAACAGCATTTTTTTAAAAATGCTAAATAATTTTATTGATGCATTTATTAAATAGATGCGTAATTAATTTGAAATGCGTAAGTGTTTTTCTATACTCAGGTGGGTAAACTAAACAGTTTGGTGTGAAATAGAACCAGAGCCTTGGACGAGTGTTTTCGACTCTATGACTGTTCTCAAGTAAAAAATCCTGAGTGAAGAAATCGAGTAGAGATAGACGCACCTCATAGTTAAGTGATTGAAGCTTTTGTCTACCATTTTTTAGGTCCTGGGCTCAAATTCTGGCAGAGTAGAGATGAAATAATAATTTTCAAACAGATTTTACACTGATATATTATTGTATGGACCTGGACGGTACCTGAAGAGTAAAATGCATCACCTTCATGTAACAGATAATCAAAATACGCTGTATTTGAATTATAAATCCAGTGTCCTATGCATCAATGGACGTGAAAAGGGTATGATAAAGTATGAAAAAGTATTTTAATCATGGCAGTTTTCTATTGCAGAATATATTTTAATCCCTGTTTTTTTGCTCAAAAACAGAGTTCTGTGAGTTTTATACCCGCTAATAACGCTTGCAATAAAATTGCACTCATTATTTGAGGGCTTAAGCGGTCTCTGTTAATGTACGTACATCGTAATTTATACCGAGCCACGTTAATCCTAATTTGATATAGCACCTACGTGCACACATGACATATACACAAGGGTAGATGTTATGAAAGTACAGTTTCCGTCACGGCGGCTCGCGACCTGATGGGCAGTTAGGCAGGTTACTACAATGGATCAATTATATAACTATTGATGGATATCACGTCATTTCTGACCTAGCAAAAAAATGGCTTAAGGAAACTTTTCTAATAATTGATTATTATAATAATTGTGCATTTTCACAAATTGGGAATAACTTTGACAAAATGTCAAATTACTGACATTACATATTTTTACTGGAAATATTTACTTTAAAAAAATAAAATAAAAACATAAGGGTTAGACCTCACTCTCCATTATGTACACAAAAATTATTATTTCTTTTACGTAATGAAAAGCATTCATATAAATATATAATTTTTTTTCTGAATAAACTTAAGAAAAAAACATGACATTCGTTAGACATATTTGCAAAAATATTGCATCGAAAATGTTGCACAGCCACTTAACCGTCACTGTCCACTTGTTTCCTTCTAAAAATGAATAGTGCCAAAAAATAACGCAGCACCGAGCGAAGCGCCACCAACTAAGATGGGCAAACGAAAAAAATCGTGTCATATGTCAACAGAATAATTTCAAATAAAAATTGTATTAAGGAAATAATCTCCGAAATACAATTCTCCAAAAAGAGAAACTTCAAATAATATCAGTAATCTTAGAGCTTACTTTAGGAGAAAAAAAACACCGACTTAGTTTTGAGATGTTGAAATTCAGAATGCATTTTGTATAAAGAAACAAGCTGAAGAAATCTTTTAGTTTCCTTCTCCCACTGGGAGCTATGCGCTAGGTGCGTCTATAAATGATTACATTCATTTTTTGAGAAATATAAAAAACGGTGACGTTAATTTATAATAACTATAAATTATATGAAAACTAGTATTTAAAACATTATACACTAGTAAAGTCAACACAACAAGTTCATTTTTTTTATAATTTAATGCCCAAAAAAAATATGTTCAAAACTCGTTTATTTATCGTAGCTGCTCCAAATTTAATTTACTTTGTCCCCATTTAGATATTTTAAATACAAAATTTTGTGACATAAAAAAAAAAATTTTTGAAACACTGTAAAATATATAACATTTGTCAGTGTGTAATAAGTTTATGTTCCTTTAATTATGTTTATTTTATTGTAATATCAAAATTTTGAATTAGTCAACTATATTATGAAAATCCCTCTCCTCCACTCCTTCACTCTATTTCCTCATCCCTTAACCTTCTTAAGAGCTTTTTTTTCTTTCTCATGTCTTACAAAATATATTATTTTTTGCTTTACTGTGTAACATGTTTTCTCATTACATTTG
This sequence comes from Micrasema longulum, assembly GCF_059751315.1. NCBI lineage: Eukaryota > Metazoa > Arthropoda > Insecta > Trichoptera > Brachycentridae > Micrasema > Micrasema longulum. The sequence continues at coordinate 360,190 of NW_028277652.1, read as the reverse complement.
TGAAAAACTTAAACTGGATGTGTGTACTATTTTTTATATTTTGTATTCTTATATAACAACGGTTGTTTTTCCTTAATAAATAAAAATAAAATTATTTTTGATGATCTCATAATTATATTAGACCATCAGGTAAGCTGCACATAATCAAATATATGAACTGTTCGCCCCTGTAAGGTAAATTAATTAGTCTTACGCTTCAGGCGCCAGTTCAGGGACAGTGAAATGTTTCAACTTTTCAACTTTTTTCAAGGAAAAATTAATGATAATAACAATTAAAATTATGCGTTTTCTTAGTAAGACTAGCTTTCCGTCAAACGACCCTCGTATAATAAGAGACAGTGTCATTTAATGTTTCAAATCTGCAAGTGGAAATACTATATAAATTATTTTTTATTTAATAAGTCAAATTATTCAAGTGACTATTTTGGCAAATGAGTTTATTGAAACACACTCAACACAGTAGGTACAGCAGCTTGCCCGCCACATACCGCACACCGCATCTAAGGACAAAAGTCTCCTTGGCGGTGCCCACATACACGGAAAATTTGCTCGTAGTCAAACGAAAAAAGCTGCCCGAAGGAGTTCTCGGAAATCTGGTAGCCTTAGCATATTTGTTCTGAAAGAAAGTAATCCAGAAGTACATAATATGTACTTCATTGGATTAAGAAGAGAGATAAGTGAATTCTTGAAATTCTTTTTAGAAGCCACCAGATCTGTATATCCGACAGGACCTACAACAGGGCCACGTATAGTAGCGAGAAGCCCTATTCGTAGGTACAAGTGCAATTAAGATAATAATAGCAAGAGATTATTATATTAATTTCATGTTTTCACCCCACATTCCTCTCATACTTGTTCACGAAACCAAAACAAAAGCCAATATTTCAAACAATTTAATACTCAAACCGATTCATGTAAACACTAACAAACCCTTATAGTAAAATACTGAATCAATGCTAGCCCCTGAGTATTTCATACTACAATGTTACCTCTACATGCAATAATAATTCATTAATTACGTTTTTAATTTTATGGATCCCGGCGGGTAATATTTTGTACCTTAGCAAAGATGTAAATCAACTCATTATTCTGTATAAAGTAAAATTGAACAATTATTCAAATATGTTTGTTATTGCTATTGAGAGACCTTTAAATTTAAATTATTGTTGAGTTTATAAAACGAAATTTTCCTCTATCCTTAATTCGTCAGTGTGGATTTTTTTTTTGAGTTTTCTTCTTCTTTTTAACGAGCTGAACCCGGCAACGCTTTGCTATTGCTAGATTTAAGTGTATACTCAGATAAAGATTTCATGGTGACAATTAAATGTTTGATATCAACTATTGTATTTAGTTCAAATTAGATATGTATATTTACATAACTATTTTTCAAAAAATAAAACAATTGGGACAAGAAATATGTATTAAAAAAATGCAAAACGTAAGACAGATCATTTTAGCTTTACGTTACAAAACATCATTAAGATCCGGTTTAGATGAACCAATTCACTGTATCCAAGTATTTCAGAGAAGTTATATCATATTTATAAATTGTTATTTGTAAAAACAGAAATAAACAATATTTAATATTCTCGTTTCAGCGTTTATTTTAATTATCTTTAAAAATCGTAAATAAATAGACGTGAATTTCATTATTATGTTTTTAAAAAAACAAACCTTTAATTTACTTGCCCGGAAGTAAATATTTCCGTTTTTATTCGCAAATTTCGTTGCGAAACATAAATAATGATTTTGTTTCGTTTTAAGCTATGTTAAATGAGAGCTTTGTGGACACTGGCTGTATGGTAGAGAGTATATACAAAAAGGATTCCGGCATCTGTTTTTAAGCTGAGCATTTTTTCAAATTTCACCCCAGACGCGTAGGGAGATATCCTGTCTCTTTCTGTTATGTTCAGGGATCTCAAATCTATGAGGAGGACACAATTTTGTTTTTTTGTAAATGAGAATTATTATTTATTTAACTTCTTGTACATTATATTTGTTGATTTATTTCCTTCAACCAAACAATGAAATAAAAGGTGTTACTTATATCAGTTCAGTTCCAAAACGTATTTATTAAATTTATAAAAATACGCGAATGGACATATAATTTTGTAACTACATTTTACTCAATTAAACACAGTTTTTCTTCCATTATTGTTTTCAATATCGTTATGAGGAAGGTTGACTATATCCAAAATAGACTCCACATATAATTTATAAATCCCCATTTACGAAATTGAAAAATTAAAAATTTTAAGAGTAACTCGTTTTTGTTTTCAGGCATGTTAAGGAAGTGTTTTTTCACTGAGAGAAAATAAAATAATAAAACAAAACAGATTCAAAAATATAAATAGAAACATTTTTATACAAAAGAACTCTTATTATTTTATTAACTTTAAGCAAGCAGCTTAAAGCTGATATGTTTAAATCAGTATATTTTTGAACCCATTGAGACTACACAATACGACCAGCTTTTGTGGCAGCTTATTTCAACCATCAACAACCCTATTGCTCGGGAAATGCTTCCGTAGATTTAGACTTAATCTTGTTTACTATATCCTTCGAAAACTAATAAATTAATTCATATAAAATGTAGTATTTATTCAGAAAATTAAAAAAGGTAATGGAAAGCGGGAAAAATTAAGGGAGATAAAGGAGATGTTTCTTGATGCTTGATTATTACAGGAACACAGAATGTAGAAGTAACATAGGAGCATTGGGACTATGAAAAACAGTGATCATAAATGGGAGGGTGTAATAGTCTTTCCACGGTCTAATTTTAAGATATTTCAGTTGCCTATGATATTCAAATATGTATTTATATTTTTTAAGACCAAAAATATACCAAATTCATGTATTCTGAAGTCGTTCGAGTTTATCGACTAGTGAAAAGCTTAAATCAGTCATGGAAACACGAGCGTAATATAGAATAACATTGGGGTCCAAAAAAGGCAAATGAATGCCCTTTCCTGGACGTAATTTTATTAGTTATATTAGCGTATCCAAACAACGATTTACGGTAACCTACCTAGGGGAAAAAATATTCAATTTTTGTTTGCAAAATATGAACGAAGCCTTGGACGGGTGTTTTCAACTCAAAAAAACCTTGAAAAATAAATTATGTAAAGATAAGTCCGTTCAGTGCTGTACTTGTAAGTGCATTTTTCTACTTTCTCTAAGGTGCTGAGCTCGATTGAAAATTAAATGGGCCTTAGATGTATTTACTGTAATATGTCTCAGGCCTCAGACTGAATTTTTGTTCTCTTAATTTTTTTTTTTTTTTTAATTAAATTATTTTGTTATTTTACAATATACATTAGAAGTGTAACAGAGTATTCCAAAAATAATGCATAATTACATAGCTATAAAATACATATTAATAGTGAAAAAAGTAAACAAAAAAATCCCACAAAGGCATATCCTGTTCGTGAGTATACAAGAAAATTCTAATGAATTTTGGCTCCTATAATAAATAAAAGACAGTTTTATTATTTTTGTGTAACATAGGAAAGAGAAAATAAAATATTCTGTAAAAGGTTATATGGTTTTTTTATAGTAATTAAAAAGGAAATATTTTTTTTTTAAAAAACATAAAAATATTCCTTATTATTAAAGGGCAACAAAATTTATACTAGAAAAAAAGAATTCATATCTTTAGTTAGAATCCAGGGTAGTGAGTGTTTTTTAAAAGAAGGAAAATTTTGAATGTTTGGAATCAATGAAATATTACCAGTAAAAAAAGAATAAAAAAATTTTGGGCCTATAAAATATGCATTCCTCTGTGCGAGCCTCGTTATACAACTTGGTATTTCTTACACACGATTCCTTCTTTGACTTGATCTAAAAACTGCGTAAATTTCGAAGCGTAAAACTAATTTTCTTAAAACAAAATTGTGATTATGATGATCCAATCAGCAAACATGAAAACGATAAAAATAGTTATGAGTATTAAATAACAAATCGTACAATCGGTTATTTCTCGCAAAATAATCAAATTGAAATCACGTTTTCTAACAACTCGTTGAATCGGCATCAGAAACATAGAATTGGCATTTTAAAAACCAAATAAACTCAATATTTAAAAACAAATGTTTTTTGCTTCAGGGGCCAGTCAAAAGTTAAAAACTATTGCGGTCTGAAAGCAATTTTTCAACAAATGTTTTGTGACAATCTTTCCTGAAATTAAAACCCGAGATCTCAAGGTGATCACAATAAACACAAAACCACAAAATTAAGCAATACTCAGTCAATTTCGGATTTATGGATTTTGAACTAAGAATTGGATATACTCGTCAAGAGTAAAGGTACAAATTCACAAAATAAACTATTAACGATAACTAAGACAATAAAAAAAATCAATAATCAACAATGAGGTAGTTCTGTCCTACGAGGAATTGAATTTAAAAAATGTATTCTTACGCGTGGTGAAAATTGGAGCATTATATTGTACGGCGAAGTTTCTTAAAAATGAATTCATCGTTAGTTCTTCCGAATCAATCAATTGTGATGAATTTGAGATAGATTTCCGGTTTATGGTTTAATGTAAGTCAACTGACGAATCAACGAGATGAAAGGAAAGAAAATTTGAGACGTCACACGCGAAGTAATTTAAAAAATACAAAACTTTAAGAAATCATAGCGCTGATAATACGATACATAAAAATTAAAAACAAAAACAAAAAAAAAACTTTTCAAGTATCTATAAACAAATAACAAAAAAAGATAAACGTATCTTCCTCATTGACGTCAGTTTCAATAAGCATGTGTTCGTCAGCACATTGGTTTTGTTTTTTATGTAACTTCTATTGTAAAAGTGATAAAGAGATGAATACGTCTGAAAACTGGTGGTCATGGAAAAGTCCGTAATTGGTTATTGACAAATATTCACTGATATTTGTTATAAACAATCATTGCGCATGTTTCAAATAAATTTATTGTGTTATAAAACAATTCATATCGATGAAAACACAACAATTGTTAAAATTTACACCATTATTTGTGATTAAATATAAAGAAATTCTGAACGTTTTACAAAAGTACTTAAGTGCCTTTTGGAAACTAGAGGAATCATAAAATGAACATTTCTCTTTATGGCTATTGGCAGCAATCTTAGAGAGATTTACAAAGGTATAGTTTCCGTGAAATGCTCGACCACTGGCCACAGAGGGGTGAAAAACAATAACACCCTTTGTAGTAATGTGGTGGGCGCAACTTTCACTTTTATCGTCTAAGCCGACCCCTTTTTGTAGGCAGTCGGGCTAAATTTAAAACAAACTCTATTTGGCTTCGAAGCAGAGCAGCCTATCTTCCAGATCCTGCATAATATTGAGGACCATTACACTTTGTAAAGCGAGACATTTTTGGGGAAACTGAATTGAATTTTGGCTCACCGGAACATCTTGATCGTTTAATAATCGAAATTAGTTTTCAATTTGAAAGTAGTAAATAAACTGTACATACCTTACAAATGAAGATAATAAAAGCAATTTATCTTTTCAATTATTATTAATGAAATCAATTAAAGCTAATTTATGTATCTTAAGTTTTCAATTCACATTTGTTTAGTTTTGTAATTTTCTTTATATTAAACTTTAAAATGAGGTTTATACAATGTTTGTCCATATTTAACTAACGCGTTTTCATAATTTTATATTTTAAGTGTGATGAAAATATCATTTCAAATCGCCTTTCGTGCCTTCATTCGCAAACGGATATTAATTATGATTAAACGTGACGTTATTTAAAATGAAATGGCAAAATGCTTTAATCAAACGGCAACTGTGAAACATAAAACAAATGTATCGTTTGAATAATAATTCAAATCATATTATTTATTATGGTTTTTTAGTACATTTTTCACAATTTCCAAACCCAATAAAAACATTGATATCAAGAGTGCTTGCGTCTATGTACGAGAGGGTGTGCGTGTGTATCATAGTCCATGATGGATGACAAACACACGTGCAATGAGTTCACCTGAAATATAGAGCAACAACCGATGAAGCAAGTCATCATTTTATATTAAATACAATACATTATATTCTGCAAGACTAAAAGATTTGCACATAAAACATCCGTCTACATATGAAATATTCCGTATATTTATTCGCCATGTAATAAATACGCATTAAACATCAACCCCAAATATTTTGTTCACCTCAAGCTGGGTTAAGAGCTCCACAATACTCAGCTTGTAATATTCTACAAGTGTTTTAACTATGGTAATGATTTAAATTAATATATAAATTTATTTATATATATTTATATAACCGATTCAAATTTGGTGGTTGCCCAATCGACAACCTCAGATTTGTAGATAATCTCACTTTCTTTGCTAAATACGAGCAGGAAATGTCAAATATGTTGGCTCGGGTAGCAGTGAAAAGTTGCAAATCAGGGTTGGAAAAAAACACAGTGAAAACATAATTTATGATGGACGACGGAAATACATATGCTATAGCCATTAGATAGACTTCAGGACCTTAAAAAGTGCGAGACCTTTTTTTTATTTTGGCTCGTCCATATCTGCGGGCGGATCTTGTACAACAGAAATTAAAAGACGTATTTAAATTGCTAAAAACACTATGATATGACTAACAAAATTTGTGCAAAGTAGAGACATCTCAAAGGAAATAGAGCTGTACATAATGTTTTCAATATTCTCGTTTGGCGCAGAAACGTAGACAGTTAAAGGTGAGCAGGAGAAAATAGATGCCTTTGAGATTTGGTGTTGGCGTCGAATGTTAAGAATCCCATGGATAGCTGAAAGAACGAAAGTTTGCCTATCGACCGTATGTTACCAACGTAGTGTGCAGTTCTTTAGACACATAGCCAGACGTAACCTAGAAAATCCGAAGAAAATTATAATCGCAGGCAGTGTGTCAGGACGTGGAAGCAGAGGCAGAGCTACAGCTCGATAGATTGACCAGGTGAAAAAAATGACACTTGCGACCCTATATGTAGCTGTGGAGGAAAGAAACGTATGGCCGTAAAGGGTGGAGAAGCATTTTCAATTGAATGACTGAAGAAAGAAAGACCGACGAGCACGACCTTCAGAACTGAGGAACGACAAAAAATATGAGCTGATATATAACTGATCCAGCAGACTTCTTCTCTGCAATTGCTAAACCGATTGGATATCTGGCTAACCTGGATCTAAACCTGTAAATTTTAACTTTGCTTCATTCTCATGTGGGTATTTTCTGTGTCCTGCCATACGCCAAAAAATCAAATAAACTAAGGAAGTACCTAGGTATGTAGGTATATCTTTTGTTTATCATTTTTGGATGAGCATCGTGATATTCTTTCTTTTTATTTTAATTTGTTACTGGCAACGCAATATTTGCCAAATATAACGTGCAATTAGTGCTAGTAATTTATTTATAAAAATTCAGTGGTGCATGCATTCTTGATTAAAGAGTTTTTTTTTAAAAACAGTGTTTTGAAATGTTAAAACCCAGTTTAATAAATTAAAACCTATTTTTACCCCAGTCAACTCTTTTATGTCACTGGTTTGCTCTAAATTACAGAATTATCTTTGAAATCGTGCTGAAAACGCTTTTTTAGCCTAGTTAACAACCCAGCAAGAACGTTATCGCTATCACATTAGAACGAACGCGGTCGTCAATATCTTAGGAATCCTTTCTTAATCTCGTCAATTACACCCGTCTAAGGCTTGCTTTCTTTACTGATCTCTTTATTGATTACCATCATGCATGGATTTTTCCGCACGATTGCTAAAACCACCGAACGGTAATGGCTGTCCTATCTCTTTATGTCCAAGTAGATGAAGAATACAGTCTTGTGAGTGAAATATAACCAGAAACACACTTGACGAGTGTATTAGAATCGATGGCTACTCTGAAGTGAAAATTCTGTTTATTAAAATCTGATAGAGATATGTGCAATTCATAGCTGAGGTACCAAGTTTGATTTCTGGCAAAATGGAAGTGAAATATTGATGCTTAATCTTTAATTTATTAATTTTGCACAACCATAAGACCTTTGCATACATGGGAGTTTTTTTTTTTAAATACGGTTTAAAGGAATAAAAGGCGCCTTAGATATGATTTAATTTTTCTTTTCAAAATTCTCAAAAACATAATTGATTCGCCGTATCTTTTACAAAATATCGGTTTCCGTTGTCCTCTTCGCTGTACTAGATTAAATTCCCTTTTTTATGTACCAACTTGTAAAAACAATTCGGGGGCTTAGGGTCATAAGGGCGAAACTACAAAAAATGCTGTTTTGTGTTAAGTACTAATCTGATATCCAAACAAAATATCCTGTTAGTGACAAAAAGATGAAACTCATCCGATAAGTAGTTACCTAGATAAATTTGTGTGAAACTACAAATGAAGCGTTTTGTTTAAAGTCAGAAGAATAAAACACCTTTTACATCATTTTGTTAATTTACTAATGTAAGTGCAAGTTAGGGTCATATAGACGAAAGCGTAGTTTCATATTTTTGTCTCGAAAACATTTTATGCTCTTTAACTGTATTTTTTATTTTCTTTATTTGTTACCCTTAAAAGACAGTATTATTTTTTGAAAACTGTTTTATCATTTATCTCAAAACTGTGTTTTTGTAGTTTCGCCCTTATGACCCTTAACCCCCGAATTATACCTCGAATTCATTCATTAGACGTGCCTGTAGAAATTATAACGGACTCAGTATTGATGTAGACATTTTTAACTGCACGTTGCATTTGTACACAAAATTTCTTCATGGGGTCGATTATTTGGGATAGTTGCTGAATGTGCATCTTGAGTGGTTTATGCTATGTATATGTGCCGCATGTAATCAGGTAACTCGACCAGGCACTCGCATACCAATAAATTTTACGAATTGACAAGAATCAAACAATGATGTTATTATTTTTAAAGAAAGGCAAGCCATTTAATTTTCGTCTGTTTTCTTATGTTTGTATATTCAAATAATCATTTAAGTATGTTTAATTTATATATCTCAGTATATTTTGTTTCAAATTGATAAAACGCAAAAATGTATACTGAACTTTTTCGATGTCTTCAACATAAACCCTGTAATACCATATAACAGAGTTATATTCGAGTTGACTTCGCGGTAGGGCCATACTAAAATGTTTTCATTATTTTTATAGACTCGAGATCTCGTATCGTCCGCAGCAAAAAATCCCAGGTTTTTATTATCTTATTTGTTATGTTTTGTAAATGTTTAATAAAACTCATATTTTTTTATCAAACGAAATACCTAATTCTGACATCTCTGTGACTTTTCAAAGGTAAAGAATTTATTTTATCCTTAAAAATGATGGAATTTCTATTGCGACAGAAAGTCGTAATTTCGCATTTTTCAACATTAAGAAACAATTTTTTTTTCCTAACCAATTATGCAAAATATTGGATTGTAGAATTTCACAATGACAAATGTCCGTTATTTCGATAAAAAAAAATTAACATAGTCAGAAAATAGCAAAACTTCGACATCACGGAACCAGGATGTAATATTTTTCAAAAACTAAACAGAACGGGCCCATGGTGAGTGCCTTGTGGGAGACCACTAGAGACAGAGAAACGGTTCATTTTTAATCTTTACTTATAGAGTCCTATGAGATAGGTAGGCTCAAAACCAACCAAGGATAGCTCCGTGAATACTGAAACCATACAATTTACTTAGCAATATCTTGTGTGAGACTATGTCAAACGCCTTAAAAAATCAGTATAAATATATACTATCAACTTGATGTTTATTATTTAATGTTTCAGATATGTAATTATGGTAAAACAGTAGGTTTGTGGCAGTTGACCGCACTTTTATAAAACCGTGTTGTTGACTGTCTATTATATTTGAAACATCACGTGGAATTTTTTCAAGAATCAGTGACTCAAAAAGTTTGGATAAACTGATTGTATGCACAAAGGACTATTTTGACTTTGATCCCGCTACTTGTGATGATATGAATTTAAATGCTTAAATTATTTATAAATAAATAACTGGCACCAGATCCGTTAGATTGATCACCTCACCTTCATCATCTAGATATGCGATTTTTGTCATACCAATGCAGTGTAACATGCACCACTCAGTGTGTGGATAGGGAAATTATGACTATGATAATTAGCCTAATCCATGTGTGTATTATACTTTAATAAAAAATATGAACTTCTTTCAAGTTTTTTTTCATATTATGTATAGTATGAGCACGCACCTCACCACATATTTACCACTAACAACATCGTGCAAGATACACCAGAACTGCTCGACGTACCCGGTCGGCTTTGGTTCAGTTGGCTTTTGCTCTCTCTTTCTAAAATCTTCAAATATCCACATCATGTTAATTTGTCTCACGGTTAATCCATTTAGTGTTGTACTTAATTTTATCACATCTTTGTACATCTTGTTTTCATCATATTATCTATTAAATCTCAGAACAATGTAAGAAAATATTTCATTTTATTTAACGCAACCTTGCCACAAAACTGCGGTAAGTCAGACCAACTATTTCGTTTTAAGAAAAGATTTCACAACAGTACTACATAATAGGAGTAAAGGCAGAGCCCCAGGAACATGGTTGTCTAATGTTGAAAAAGAGTTTAAGGCACATGATGCTCCCGTTATTACAACCTTGGACCGAAGATCCTGACGCTTTTGTACAAAGACACTCCACTCTGGTTGAACCAGAATAGAGGCAAGGAGAAAAAAAGATGATAGTGTTTCGTAATATTGAAGTTTTATTTATTCATCATTTATCCATTTTATATAACCAAGGGTATAATTATATTCTTTGTATTTGAAATATTCTTTGTATTTAAAATATAGTTTTATTTGAGCAGAGGTAATTAATGAAATAATTTACGTTTAAATGATTTAACTAAAGAATACTTTTACCGAAATCTTAATAAAATATTAATTTCACTGTACACCAAATTCATTTCAAACTCTGGAGTATAGAAGAGTGATTGCAGATCAATTATTCCTGTTTTAACTGGTAAACAACATCGTAGACTGCCCTTTACTAATAAATTCTTTGGAATACCTTGTACCCAACAGAACAAGACTCCATACTACATTTAATTTGCCAGTACCTAGGATTAACTCAAGGAAAAACGACTTTTTCTTTAGAGCATGTCATTATAACAATAGTGTTCTCTCCGGTCACGCAGATATTTTTCATCTCTCCCATATGAAATATAGAAAATTTCTCATGGACAATTCACCCGTTTAGTTTTGTGATGTCAGTAATTATGTATGTATTCGTATGTTCATTATTATATTATTATATTTTTGTACCTTATACATTATTTTTACATAAGTTTTTAGTTTTCTTATTCTTTAAATTTAAATTTATCTTGTTTCTGTTAACTTTATTTTTATAACTGTAAATAATTATTTGTATTTTTATTTTACTTGCAAGTTTCTAAGTGCCTAACAATTGTTAATTGCTTTTATTTTGATACTGATAATGTACTCAATCGATATCTTACACAACTGTGGAAAATTTTCATTGACTTTTTTCACAATTTTCGTTCATATGTATTCTTATTTTTTTATACAATATATGTAAAAACGGTTATTTTTTCCCAAATAAAAATAAATAAATACATTTTCTTTCTTACCTTCAGGAACGGCTGTAGGTTTGAAGTTCATATCTGAAAAATACAAAAAAAGTAATGAATCACTTCTTCCAAAATAAATTTAATCATCAGAATTCTTTTTTTTGTAAATAGATAAATATTTTTGTCTAAATTTGTTGCAACAGAGAAGGAAAACATTTTTGAGAAGGAAATATCGAAGTTAAGGCATTCGCAGGGCTTATGACTTGTCATTAGCTGGTTTGAGCGGCCATTTTTCACACGGCTTACATTCACCATTCTTCCCATGTTTGAACACCCACATTTGATAAATGCCTAAACATCCATATTCCCTTCTCATTGAAATATTATCCATTTAAAAATGTGTTTTGTATTTGATAATTAATATTAATTTGCTCTTATCAAAGTGCCTAGTACTTTTCACGAACACTAAAGGACATAAATGAACAAAAATTAATAAATCTAATTTATTTTTGTTATTCTTAAATAAGTAGTGCCAAAGTACAATCAAATAAATTAAAAACCCCTAGATCATACTTTTAAAGGCACGTTTTTTTTTCTTTTAGATAATAGGGAATGTGAAAATATACATATTAAATTATACCCTTTTATAATATACGAGAACATAAGTTACCGAATTAAATTCATTGTTTTTGATGTCTGTCCAACACCGTTTTATAAGAAATGTGGCAAATGAACATACCGAGATGAAAAGTTTGAACGATTTTTTCAACCGTTTAAACATGATGAATCAAATTGAATCACAATTTTGCCCATCTGTAATAAGCTCCCTTAATTGTATCTAGTAGATTTTTAATCTTTTTCGTCCTACGCGATTGGAACACGCGTGTGTTTAAATGTCAAAATTGTTTGTTCAACGTCACACGACGCGACGGTATATTTGTGTATTCATAATGTAAGCGTTGTCAACTGGCCACAGTTTTGTTGCTTGGTAAAATGGAGGGGGCAACGTGAAAATGTTAATAAAGCTGGTATTGGATGGTGCGAAAAATGACAGGGTAAATAGAATAATTTTTGAACGATTATTATTATTTACTTATTTATACGCCCTATGGGTTTTTACATTTATTTGTAATACATTCAAGTACAGTGGTGTAATATAAGTATATAAATGAAGTTTAAAGTTAGAATAACAGATAAAAGCATAAAATAAACAATAATAAGCAAAAAATAAGGAAATGTGTCCACATCGGTAAATGGGTATACTGTAAGATACTAAATACATTTACATATATACATATAAATATACACACATACATAAACATGTATATGCATACAAACACACATATATGTACTCACACATACAAATAAACATATATATTATTATGGAGATTCCTAAAACAGAAGAAACATTTGGTCACTAAAGAATAATAATATGAAAATTTATGCAGATTAATTTATAGCTTTTAGAATATTTAACCTAAAAATATATAAAGATCAACGAATTATATCAGTTACCTAGACAGTTATTAATTTAAATACTAAAACAGAGATGAAGAACATTTAAGAGAAGGGATATGGCATTTACAAGACTTATGATCTGCCATTGGCTGGTTTAAGTTGCCGCTTAACACAATGTGTAACAATAAAAATTATATTTATATTTAAACATATATCCCTATTTATTCAATTTTTCTATTTGTTTTTTCTTGTGAAATTATATATCTGAAACTTTTATTTATGCGGGTGAGATTCACCTGACTAAATTTTACCAGGCATGCCTAGCATGTTGGTGAAATAATCCAGTCAGATAAATCTCACTCGCACCAATAAATGTTACACAGCGTGTAAAGTGGTCATTTAAACCAACCAATGCCAGATCAGAAGCCCTGTGAATGCCAATACTTCTATATTACTTTCTCTTAAATGTTATTTTTTCAGTTGTAATATATTCATTATAAGTAAACAATGAATGTTCATATTTTTTTTAAGGTGTTAAATCGACTAACTGACAAAAAAAATATTCATCTATTTAAATGGTTTTCAATTAAGGGCTCTCTAACTTTAAATTTAAATTAAACAAGTTTTGTATGAGATACTATTAATTATTTTTTTATTCGAAGCAGTATTTAATCATTTTATGAATAGAATATGATATTAACCAAATGGCCGACGCAGCTTCGCTAGACGGCCTCCGATTTTTGATGACCCGATCCCATAAACCACGGCCTTGATGTCATTGGTGGCATTATTCATATTAATTTTCAAGGCATCAAACGTCTGCGGCTTATTTGCATTTTTTTAAAAGGAATAACCCGCTAAGCCTCTATTTTGAGGCTTGTCACCAGGTGGGCTAGAGGAGTATGGAAGGAGGTAATGAAAAATACACCACAACACCCAGACCAATTAAGAAAAAAATCTTTCTTGAATTTTTTTCTTGCAACTGGCAGGAATCGAACCCGCGACGCCAGTTTCACAGATAACCATCTAACCAACTGCGCCACGGCGCCTGTCTGCAATTTTTGGGTAACATATTGAATATTTTGGTGCCCAGTAACCTGAAATTTCTTTGCCTTTTTTCAGAGTTTGTGGTAGACCCCATGACCTATCATCTTGTTTGACTTCTGTTAGTATGGGAGTGTACTATTTAAGATTTGGAAGAATAATTTTCTTTAACAAACATTATCATTATGACTATGCATACTTATTTCTTAAAAACCGTGTTTCCTAATCAAAAACAGTTGTTTCGTATTGTTTTCGGATTGAATCTTGTTCAACTTATTGTATCATTTATTTCGCCATATTATACTGGCATTATGTACCTAGGGACAAACACGTCACGGATCTGCGTCACAAATTTCCCCTGCAGAAGTTTTCATATCCAAACTTATATGTAGTTCTATAACATAGGAAACAGCATTAGCTTGTGGCTTTTGACCGAATGCGCTTGATCTTCTTAGCGTCTCAACAACTTTAGTGAAAGGCAAGCAAGAACAACAGTGAAGTAAAGAGATGTATACTTTCAATATCCTCTCGTTTTATCTGATATATTCTGTATTATATGTTTTACTAATGATAGTAATTACTAAATATTTGACTTGTTTGGAGCTTTGTATAACATTTACTCAAGCCTTATTAACGCAACAAAAATGATTTACGTACACTCACGATAACATACCTATGAACGTAGTTATGCAGAAAGCAGCCAGTCCACAATTTTGAAAAATAAGATATTGGTGTTATCAGGTGCAGCAAGGTCAATTCTAAGTTCTATTAGACAGGGCACTTTCATACAAAAAACGGTAATAATAACCTTTTGAAAATAGTGCCGATCACAAAAACGGCATTTCTCAACTTGCAAAAAACACCCACAGCACTAAAAAAATCTTACGGTACTTTAAAAGTTATTAAAACTGCTAAATACGTTATTAAATTATTGTTTATAATATTTAAAAAAACTAATGTATTCATTGTTTATCATTTGTCAAAGTCAAAAACATTCCAATTGTTGTGTAAATTTGATTATTCACTATTTTTACAAATGTGCTATTATCTCAGTTTCACTTTTCTATGGCTAGCTGCTTTCTGTATAACTACGTTCATACATTGTCATTATTCGTCTACATCTAATGGTGCATAGGGCACTGCACTGGTACTCCAATCTCAGCGTATCTGGATAGATTTTTTAGCGTAAAAACATACTTTTAAATAAATATTTTTTATCAACCATGTCGGAAATCAAACACGAGACATTTTGATTACTTTATTTATAAAACTAGAATAAAAACAATCGAGCTCTAAACTTTTTATATTTTCTCGACCTTCCAGGTGCCCAATAAGTTTTTTCTGGGTTATTAAGGGGTAAGGGGTTTCATTCGCAAACCCAATAATAAAGACATCACGAAAAAGCGAAGATTTCAAAACAACACAGCTTTCAACACAACGAGC
Source organism: Micrasema longulum (assembly GCF_059751315.1). Lineage (NCBI taxonomy): Eukaryota > Metazoa > Arthropoda > Insecta > Trichoptera > Brachycentridae > Micrasema > Micrasema longulum. The sequence goes on along the minus strand of NW_028277652.1, from coordinate 344,707 downwards.
TGCATAAAACAACGACCGCAACAATGTGCAAATCATAAATGCATAACTTACGTATATATCAACAAAAATAATATTTATCCTGATGACGGACGCTGTGGTGCTATCCAAAACGTTGGAAAAGAGTGCAAAAAACACACGGCGTAATAACTCCTAAAACCTAATTTTGAATTGATGAATAATATATTTTCCACATATTCTAAATAACTTTAAAAGTAATTTCAATAATTGAAGGTGCTGGGGGCAAGTAAAAAAGGTTGAATAACACTGTTCTATAGCACATAAATACTAAGTCTGTATACCGTAGTTGTACATATAGTGATGGAAAGATAAAGCTTTGGGAATGGAGTCAGCCGTACTTAATTCGGACAACGCAGCATTATTTCCAATCTGTTTAGTCTTTTAAGTCACAACCATATAGAAGCCAAATGTGTTTTTCCTACTATACGACTGAATTCTCAGTAGAATGTTCTACGTAAGGGATTGAACAAAACACAATTTATCCATTGATTATTATAGCAATACATACATTAATATTTGAAAATACCGCTTTATTTTCCACTTCATAATAACGATTGATAAATATTATTTTAATTACTGTTTCGCATTGGTAAAATTATGATTGACTTAAATGAATAATGCATCCTTGCGTTAATTATGTTTTTTTATGCTTCGATTATCACCATCATAATCTTTCCCTTTCCGCACCAAATGGTGCATAAGGCACTGCGTTGGTACACCAATCGCAGCGTATCTTGACAATTTTTGTTACATGACGGTAAGATGATAAATCTTACGCCTCAGGAACCAGTCAACGGACTATGAAATATTCTACTGTGAAAACACCCTTTCAAATAAATATTTCATATAAAACATGTCGGGAATCGAACTTGAGACCTCTTGCGTGATAGGCAAACGCGCTGACCATTACACCACGAGGTGATTATACGTAACGATTTTTTTTTTGCATGTTGTGTTTTTTTTGCCTTCAGTCAAATCAATTCGTTTTTATAAGTTAATTGAATTACCCTATTGACTTTTTATTTTCTCTCACTTTTCAAACGCTAATCTTTTCCTCTTTCAACTCCTTTTTTTATTACTATTTTCATATTGTAAGTTCTATATTCATTAGATATTACATTTCAAATACGCTTTAAAACTAAAAAATAAACCTAAGGTATCTCATTTTGTGTTATTATTGTACGTCATCACTCGTTTGCGAGTGATTTTGTCTATAAAAAAACAAGAATAAGACAGTCTAAACTTACACATATGAAGTAAACGACATGAAAAACTTACTTCGGAATTTAATTAGTTGAATATAATGAATCGCCATTAGGAAATAAGTTTATATATGTACAACTTACATTGTACGACTAATTTAATAAATTCTTTGTGGAACTGCATGTTATAATTATTATGATACGTTATTTAGTTTTCTGCACTTTTCTTTTGAAACCAGTGATCTGTCTTACATTGTCAGTCACAATTAAATCTCATCACGAGTAAACAATTCAAAATGAAAAGTGGTCAAAATTAAATGATTAAGTAAATCGTTTCAAGATTTGATGCATACATTATTCTTCTACTTATTTCAATTCCCAGAGCTGGTTTTCACACACATCCCCTCCATTCCGTTAAAAGCAGCTCTTTTCAATTGGCCATAAATGTTATATTTATTCTTATTAATTGATCAAGGCATTCGCTGAGTTTGTTATGGTTTCTATCGTTTTTTTCAAACACTATGCATGAGATTTTGATAGCGCAAAATTGAGCCCATGAAAAAGACGGCAGTCTGGTAAAACGAACGCAAAGTTAGGAAATCATACGATTTTGCCATTTTAAAACGAATGTTTTTTTTTAATCGCGCAATAATGAAAAAATAAAACAACAGAAATTAGATGAAAACAATATTTTAAAAGCGATTTCTGTTCAAAAATATACTTAAAAGTTTTATGTAAATAAAATATAATTGCTTTTAGACCGGCAGATTACGCCATTTCAAATTTAGACTAAACTTAGGTATCTAGGATCTTAATAAAGACTAAGTATTAAACCAGAATTTGGTTAAATAATTTTAAGATAGTAAATTGAACATGAAAGTGGCCGACGCCAAATTTATTTTTTTTTTTTTGAAAAAGAAATACTAGCATTTTAAATCACAAACATTTTTGTGACATTTTCTTTTATTTCTACTTAAAATTATGCCTTCGGTAATACTTTAAAAAAAATATTAGAAATACTTTAGTTGAAACTTTTTTTTATGGAAATGTATTCTTTTTTTTTTGAAAAAATAGATAATTCTGGTTGTAATATTCAATTTAAAACAATATCTTATTGACTTTTTTATAACCTTTCGACCTGCTCTAATCGTTTTTGGTAAGGGCTGCCAAAATTGCCAAAAAAATTGCTAAAGACTCCTAAATATATAATTACACTAATAAACATTATTCTTTTAAATGTGTTTTAGGTTATATATTTTTAGAGAATTTATATTATACGGTGAAAAATAAGATCTATTAAGTGTGGCTTATTATTTTGAGACATTTTTTTCTCGTAGAAATTACGTATTTTCTTTCATTTTTAATGCTCATATAATTAAATTATTCCTAATGTCTGCATAATAAATATTTGGTAAATGCTTTGTTTTGCAAATTCCAATTTAATTATTATAAAAGAATGGCAGGAAAAACAGAGTTTTGAAGAGTACATATATAACGATATTTTTTCTCGGTTTATTTTTACGAATAGCTATGTGACATACATAGAATCATTCATTGAAAAGTTAAGTTGATATCGGTTACACGCGGAGTATTGATTTCTATAAGCCGAGTTGGTTTGATAGGAACATTTGAACAATGTACGCCTACCAGAGGCTTGTACCTAATGTAAATCTGACGTAGTTATAAAAGGGTCCCTTTTTTATGTGTACCTCGTTTTACAGCTTAAAGAGAGTACACTGGGTATCTAAGCATTTCTGTATAATCAATCTTAAATTTACATGTAGCTGTCAGATTCACGCCATTCACGCCTCGAGCCTAAAGCTGGTGACGATACGGCTACGTAGTTCTAGAAGGATGTAGTATACAAACAAGAATTATTTCTATTTCAAAAGGAATTTTTTAGGTAGAAGGAAAATTTCAATAAACAGTCTTCTGAGACAAAAACATCATCAGCACCATCTTTCTATTTGCACCGAGTTTTGCATGCAGTGTTGCATTGAAACGAAAAATACAGAGTATCTGGATCATTTTTGAGGTAGAGTAATTAATATTATGATTCACGTGCCTGTCAATATACAATGAAGTATTGCAGTTTAAAACCACCTTTTAAACTAATACTTTACATTCACTGTGCTAGAATATGATCCATTAGAATATAATTCTGAGTTGAGATTAGTTAATTAAGTTATTTAAAATTATGTAGGCCATGATAAATAAGTGATAAGCGATGAAAATTGCATGACTGAAATCAATTTTGACTTATTTTACAGTGGTAAGAATAATCAATAATAATAAATAGCTTTATATATTAGAAGGCGCGTATTTGCTAAGGACTGTTGGGGTTGAAAAAAGAGCGATCTGTTTTGTGTTCTTCATTTAACAATACATTGTTTTATTGTTGACACTACATGACACTACATTACAAAATTTCTTTACCAGTTTCTGTCAAAGATTACAGACCTATATCTATTCTTCCAATTTTTTCCAAAGTCATTGAACGAGTTGTATATAATCAGCTAAATAATTATCTATTGTCAAATAATCTTCTTGATCCCAATCAATCAGGTTTTCGTGCGGGCCATAGTACAACTACCGCTTTAATCAAGGTTACAGATGACATTAGATACGCAATGAATAACAAAATGATAACCTTGATAACATTACTCGACTTCAGTAGCGCTTTCAACTCTGTGGATTTCGATCTTTTGTTGGCTAAAACTAACTTAAAACACTAAATATGACACAACCGGTTATAAAATGGTTCGGATCGTATTTACGAGCTAGACAACAGTGCATCAAAACACCAGATCATCAATCGGAATGGGTCGATATTGCCGCTGGAGTACCTCAAGGTGGAGTTTTATCACCATTACTATTTTCCCTGTTTATTGATCCGATTGCAGATTGTCTCAATTGTTCATATCATCTCTATGCAGATGATTTACAATTATACCTTCATTGCAGACCTGAAAACACCAGCAAAGCAATAGAATCGATGTCTAAAACACTAAATTGCGTGTCAACATGGACAAAAGAGTATGGTTTACTAATAAACCCGTCTAAAACACAAATTATGTTTGCAGGTAGTCAAAGATTGCTTAGTAAGCTAGACATACCTTCACTTAATCCTCTTATTGTCAATGGTACCAATATTCAGTACAGGAAATCCGTAAAAAATCTAGGAGTACTAATGGATGAACATCTCTGCTGGCGAGCTCATACTAATGAATTAAGCCGCAAAATATTTTTCAGTCTACACTCACTTAGAAGGTTGCAAAAATTCTTACCCATTAGTACTAAATGCACTCTTGTACAAGCATTACTACTACCCATTCTAGATTACGCTGATGTTTCCATGACTGATTTAAGCTGTGAGCAACTCGATAAACTTGAACTACTTCAGAATACATGCATAAGGTACATTTTTGGTCTTAGGAAATATGACCACATTTCTGATTATCGTAGGCAACTGAAATGGCTCAAAATTAGACAGCGGAGAGACTATCACTCCCTCTCACTTCTGTTCAATGTACTTCATAGTCCTAACGCTCCTATATACCTGTGTGAAAAATTTCAACGCTTTTCAGTTCATGGTTTACCTCTTCGTTCTCATTCTCAAGGCACTCTCTTAATACCCATACACAATTCCTCTTTCTTCTCTAACTCGTATAGTGTCCATGCGGCTCGACTGTGGAATCATCTCCCATCCACCATCAAAGATGTTACTACATTATCTCTGTTTAAATCACGTCTGAAGAAACATCTCCTTTCTCTTCCTTAATCTCTCCTCCTTTCCTTTTTCCTCTTTCCTCTTTCCTCTTTTTTCCTTTTTCTCATTGAGTAATAGTTTCGATTTAAGGTAATTTATAAACAAATACGTTTATTTCTATTTTTATATATCTTTAAATTTTTAATCTTTTTTTTCTATTGAATATGTTCTGTAACTTGAATAATAAAAATAAAACTTTTATTTTATTGGTTGGTTGGAAGAAATTGCCATTTGGCAATAAGCCCGCCAATGTACAAATAACATTATGTACAAAAAGTTAAATAAATAAATACATTACCTACCATATTGTATGGAACTCGTTGCGCATTATTCATTCATTGTGTACCAATTAATTTTTTTAATAAAATGCTTTTTTTTCAGAATAATAAAAATATTTACAAAAAGGTTTAAAAAATAGGTATAAACTTTTTTTACTTTTTCTAAATAATCAAACTTCTTACCACGCTCTTACCTGTGCCTTTTTCAGTATAATTGCAAGTTTTATTTTATTTTATTCTTACGCACCCTCTCCCTCATTTTATCACACACGCATATGCATACCCTCCCTCGTTCATTCACACATACACACATTAATATAAACGTCAAACACATACAATTACGTGAACTCTTTTCTTATATATTATGTTTTATTAGATTTAAAGTGGATTTTTTAAATTGATATCGTTGATAAGTTCTACTTATATTTTTATATAATAGCTGTAAAATCCCAAATAAAATCAATTCTTTTTTTTTAAATATTTTGATAGCGCCCTCTGTTAGTCGATCCTGCATCCCATGCGATGTTCAATAACATGACTCCCCTTTAATCTGATAGACGGTATAGTGAGTCGGCATGTGAGTATGGTCAGTTACAATACCAACAGGAGTTGAATGTATGAACTCAAACATGGTAGGCAAATACACCAAATACTACACAACGTGAAAATTTAGACAAAAAAAAAAAGAAAGTAAATAAAGAACCGAAACCTTTATTGATGCGGGTGGCATTCGGAGCGAGTTATTTCACCTACATACTAGGCAACGTCTGAAAATATTTTTCAAATTTCATACTTCTTCTTTAGTTTTTTTTTTTATTTTGAGTCTCTCCATTTTTTGTTGATAGGAACTGGATTCAACCCCCTCGGGAGGTATAAATATTAATATAAGGCTGTAAAAAACTAAGAAAATGTTTAGTCGCCTGCTTTCGGTAAACAAATTAATTTGTTCGATACCCAACATGGTTGATATGAAATATTTATTGGGAAGGGTGTTTTCACATAAGAATATTTCATAGTCTCTGGATTGGTACCTGAAGCGTAAGACTGACCAAAATACGATGCGTTTGGTGTACCCATACATTACCCTATGCACCATTGGGAGCGGAAAGGGAATGGTAATAAAGAATTGGTATGAATTCAAATTTTTTTTTTTTTCCAAAATCATTTTCAAACAAAATGTCAATAAAACCACGTGTTTGTTATGCGTATTTGAATTTGCGAATATGTATCATTAAATAGAAAGTCAGAATAATATGAAGCCTTAAGTATACGTATGTTCCCTTTGAGGTAAATTAATTAGATTTTCTTGTCGCTAATTGATTTATGAACGCGACTCCATTTGAAGAGAATAATTTCATATTTTATTTTTAATTATCTTCCAAAGCTTAAAGTAAAATTCTAATTTTTTAGCGTGTTGTAGATCAATACTGAAAATGAATTCTATTAGAATTTCATCTAAAGTCTAAACGGATTCTTCATATATTTCCCGACCGATATAAAGAAATTGTTGGAGAATGTTAAAATCTAGGTATTAACAGAGTTTTTGAGTTGTTATTGGCTGGATGCACGAGTGTGATATGCATCATTCTGATTTCTCCACATCTACACAATTTTTAGAAGTTTAGGTCTAAGTTTATATTTAGTCAAAGCCGACGTCCCTTCACACTATTTGACGATTTCTCATAGACTATATTTGTTGACGTTTTAGTGAAGTTTTTGTATAAAAATATTTTTGATTTATGCAATCGATCGTTTTTTATAGTATTGTCAAACGCTGGAGTTTACTTAATTTTTTTTTCAATTATTTAACATCTCAAAAAAAAAATGCGTGGTGGGGAATATCTTCATGGGGCATTTTATTTACATTTTTGTCAATTTAATTAAAAAATTTCATTTCCCATTAGTTTTTTTCGCCTCTTTTATTTGTATGGATTTGACAGCTCTCTCGTCACTTGACACCATAAAATTATAATATGCTTAGTTATGGCAAGATATTTTAGTTCAGTTAGTTCAAAAAAGTTTACATAGATGAACATATACTAAAATAAATGTTTTATTTAAACGATTTTATACAAATATCATCATCATCATCAAACGTTAATTCACACTGATAGTTTATAGGGCACTGCATTAGAAAAGTAAATCAATCTTGCGCTTCAGGTTCCAATCTAGGGACAGTGAAATGCTGCAGTGTAAAATCACCTTATAAACAAATATTTCAATTTGATCCTGGCGGGAATCTAACCCAGTTGCTCGAACATGATAGACTAACACTCCAACTTTGCACTTCGAGAAAAACATTTCTTCACTCGATTTCTTTTTTCAAGGTTTTTACCTGAGAATAGCCATCGAGTCAAAAACACTCGTCAAGGATTCTGTTTCTATTTCACATGCAGAACTGTATTATTTTTCTTTATCATTAAGAGTTTGCATCCAAAACGTATCTTTAAACATTTTTACATACTCAAAAAATTGATGATTAATTCATTAATTAGTGAAATTACCTAAAATAATTATTATCGTAAAATTTTTAGAAATCTTATTTGTGGGTAATTTTTTTTTTAGTTTTTTTAAGTTCTAATAGTTTTTATATGTATTTTTAGAAATTTAATGTTAGTGTTAGTGTTATAGTTAATTTTCAAATTTTTAGTGTAATTTACAATTATAATAAGTTACCTACTTGCGTTTTGTAGGTACCGTAAATATCAATTTATTGTGTTTCCGACACTTCCTTGGTTTATTTTAACTGACTTACATTTAACTAACAAAAAATTAAATTGAATTAAATGAATACTTACAGTTAAAATAAAGCAGTAGTCCAGCTACCAGCGCAAACACTAGTAGCAGTAAAAGTAGTAGTAACGAGAATATGGCTGGCTTACAGCACCCCCTCCAGCAATCTCCTGGAGCGTCACTCCTCGGACCAGCCACTCCCACCACTACACCTTTGTTCTTGTCCAAAACACCATATGAAGCTACAAGTCCTCCAACCGGCCGATTATTTGTCGCGTCCGCGTTTCCCAAGAAACCGCAACACGAATTGTCTAGGTTCTTCTGTAGGCCAAGCACTTGAGCCGAATTCGGTTCGTTACCTACGACACTGTGTTCAAAATGTGGCTCATTTAATTTATTATTATACACTTCGTTTACTTTTTCTCCACTATTAACACGACTCCTGGTTTCCAATTTCGCATTAGAAGGTTTGGACGTGTTCTCAAAATACCAGTCTCTTTCTTCCGCCCGCAAAGTTCTGTCATTACTTCCTTCGAACGCGTCTTTCCCGGAAGATTCACTATCAGTTCTATAAGTAGATGGATCAACTGCCGGGTATCTTCTGATAGTTGAATAGTTTTGTCCTGCGGTTCTGTTACTGTCAGCTTGGTACCAGTTGTGGTCTTGATCAGATCTAGCACTTCTCGTGGACCTCCCGCTAAATCTGTCTTCCGTTCTGTATAATCTGCTCCTATCGTCATAGTAATCGTCAGGACGGATGGTGCGAGTTCTTTCTTCGAACGGTTCCCTTTTCTCTCGAAGGTCTCTCGTGGCTGCGGCGGCATAATCCGGTGATGAGGTAGGCCAGTCGTCCGCGCTGTAGCGCTCGTCAGCGGCAACGTGCTGAGGCGTGTAGCGGGTGTAATATGTGTCATCCACTCGATCACTGCCACTCGTGTAATACGAACTAACGGGAGATGAGTAGTCAAACATGTTACGTAACATATTGTAAGAAAAGTATCACTACAACAAGGAAAACGTCATATTTTGCTAAACTAATTTAGAATAATAAACTTTGGATTTAAGGGAAGACGTTGATTCAGAATACTTCGTTAACTGATATATTTTATTATGTTATTTCGAAGAAGTACCTAACCTTCATTTTTACTAAACGTTTAAATTTTGGCTTATCTTAATTAAATTTTTAAAAATCCTTCGTGGTGTTCAGGTATCTGAAACAAAAAAAAAACATTTAAATAAAGAAAGAATAATCAACAATTTATTCAGGGGGAAATAAATTGAGACAATTTTACCCAATCAAATACTTGTCACATTAGGGAACCTCCGCAAATATTACATTACGGTAATACCATTTGAGTCTCGTATAAAATTTGATTCGGTAGCATAAATTTTATAATAAATTTTGTTTCCTCCGAACCTTTTTCTTATTCTCATCTCCGCGTAGAAATCTGTAATCCGGCATTAGATAATTCTCCCCTTATTTTCATTTCCTCTATATCCCTAGTCTATAAAGGTCCCGCAACAGTAATGCGCCACCTCTCACACAATGTGCGTGTATTTTATTGTAAGGAAAAAATAAGCCCTGTCGTCATATTACAGATTTTGCTACTGCTTACCGGTATCATTTACCTTTTTTATTTCCCTTGGTGTATAAAACATTGTGTGTATATTTAAATTATATTTTTATTTCATGTTTTCTTTGCGTGGAATAAAAACAAGGTAATTTGCATAATACTTGAATATTATATTATAAAGTAAAAATACGTTTTCGTTTGACGAAATACTTTTTTCTCCATGGTTTCTCTTGAAAAATATCACTCATTTTGTCTTCGTGAATGAGTGAATTAATCGATATTTTCTGGTAACATTACACAAAAACAAGTATCGCAAACTGAATAATCAACGCAGTGTGCAGTGGTTCGAGGACCAAACTCTGCTCTGATATAAATTACATCCCATTACTATGCACTCTCATTGGAATCAGCTCTAAATTTTTCATTTTATTATTAATATAAAAACGATTATATTTTCATCATTTTTAAATCCAAGTTTATTCATAGTATTATGACAATTTTATTCTGATAAAGCGCGATTTATATAGAAAAATACGAATTTCATCATAGAAAAACACTTTTGTTTTGTAAAATAAATATTTCCGGCCTTATGATTTACCAAAATACTTCATTTTGAGGACCATTTTCAACGCGTTGTAATAATCCACTAGAAGAACATGGGAATCAAATTGGGGTAGAGTGGGATTCGAACCACGGACCTTTGATTCGTGAGTCCGAGACACTAGACACAGGACCACAACCCAATTCATAATTATTTTATTATATCTAAAATTGTATCTGACACAATTAATCATAATTATCATATCGCTCATCTGGTGCAACACCGACACAACAAACATTTTTTCAAAGTCGTGATAAGTATGCCACAAGTCTTATAAATACGTGTTTATTCGGCGCCTAAACGGCAGAATGGTAGTTTGACTACAAACTATCAGAAAGCACTTGTGTCAACGAAAATTTTAACAATTTCAAGAGTGCTAGTGACAACAACGCCTGATTTGTCAGTTGCGCGTGGTGACCTCCCAAAAGCGCTTGTGTCTGTGCCTGCGTAAACAAAAATATAATGGTGACAAACTATTTGTAATTTTTTTAATACAACAACGACGCAACTGTGATTTTTAGCACCACAAAACACTGATGGAGGACCATCAGCACCACAAAATACTGATGTAAGACCACCACAAAATACTAATGGAAGACCAACAGCACCACAACGTATTGATGGAAGATCACCAGCACCACAAAACACTGATGGAGGACCATCAGCACCACAAAATACTGATGTAAGACCACCACAAAATACTAATGGAAGACCAACAGCACCACAACGTATTGATGGAAGATCACCAGCACCACAAAACACTGACGAAGGACCATCTGCACCACAAAATATTGATCAAAAATTGATGAGTAATGTCTGTAATTATGATAAAAAAAAATTGTTAACTGATAGTGGTGGTGAATTTAAGCCTGCAGAAAAGAAAAAAAGACGCCTTATAACAACATCAAACTCATTATCGTCGTCATCAAGCTCAAGCTTATCATCAAATAGCTTGAGTACTGGTGTATCAATCACACGCAATGAACCAAATAATGATGAAAAGAACCCTAACGAAAATAATCAACAAATAGCATTGAGAGAAACATTGAAAATAATGAGAATATAGTCTTTAGATAAGTCAATTGAAGTAATAAATAAATATTGGCCCTAAATTTTATTTTTACCCATAGGTAATAACTTGAAATAACTGTCTAAAAATGTACTATCCTAGTACAACAACGACGTAAATATAAGTAGTAATATTTTTATTGGTATATTAACAGATTATTAAAAAGTCATTTTTGAAATTTTTTTGCAATTCGTTAACAAGTTAACAGTTCAAACCAACGTAATATTTTTTTTTAAAAAATGAAAATATATTTTTAAAAAGTAATTTATCACTTTTACAATATTTAATAGCCTCCCCAGCAAAATTATGCTCACTGCAGTTATGTCGTTATTGCACCGGATGAGCGTTATCCTGACTTGCTGGATATTTCTATGTTATGTTGGGCCTATGTACACAATCATTCAAGTAATTATAGGTATAGATAGATACATTTATAATATTATACTGACATTCACATCAAATTCAACAAATTAACAATGACTCTATAATTTAAAACATAAATACTGGTGCGCAAATTAATAATACAAAAGTTTTGAAATTTTTAGATCCATAACTTAATAATTTACTTTTTGAAATTTTATTTTTTGTATTATTCAAAATTTTATTTTATTTTTGATTAAATAGACGGTCCAAAAACACATGAAAAGGTTTTTTATTATTATTTTGAAAAACAATAAATCTTAAAGGTGATGTTCAAAGATTTGTACGTTTTAATGATTCAAAGAAAACTAGCGAAAATTAACGCCTCCAGAAAAGATTGAGGGCTTAAAAATGAAATAAGTCCAAATTATTCGGATAAAAACAGCCACTGTGGGAACCAATTTAAAATAAACTTCAATAGCACTTTCTTTGAAGAGATTTCACACCAATAAAATCTGAGTATTATTAAAACTAAACAAAAAAAAAAAAGAACTTACTTTGGTTTATATCTCAAGAGAGATAAAGACATTTTACATTTTATACAGTAATATGAAAGTCTAAGCTTTTATAAAAAATATAAGCTACCACGCTACAGCTGGTTTGAGTTGTCACTTTAAATAATCAACATTTTCATCAAATTCAAAAAGAGCTATAAAGTACCAAAATGAATTTTTCAGCTCTTATCCTCATAAATCGATAAATATAAAAGTAATAATGTTAAAACGTAGGCAAAAGGTAAATTTTACTACGTAATTCAAAACACCAAACCATAATTAATTAATTGTAAGCACACCGGTGTCAGGTCAAAAGCAATAGATTTGCCAGTATTTCCATATTTTCCATCTCTCTTGTGATATGAATCTACCTCGATAACATCCGTCGACAGTTAAGTCCAGTATTACCTGTCAATAAATAATTAGAATAGGGAAAATTTTGCAGTTGTTCTTGATAAAAAATATCATGTCTTTTAAATTTAGTGATGATTTATTTATTTTATGTACATAATGGGGAGGCTTTACTAAAATAATGCATTAAGTCATTAAAACAAGTTGCGGAATAATCGTATTTAGAGTTTTTTATTCTTTCAACGCATTATTACTCCCACAATTTTCTATTCTGTTTTTTTTTTAACTTCAAAAAAAATATCTTTATTCTGGGTAAAGAATAAAATTTAAAATCAACATCTTGCACCTATATTTAAAAATATTTGAAATATATAAACAATGTTGACTTAATGCATTTTATAAGTAAAGCCTCGATTATACACGGTTCGAAGTTTATAAATTACTACGTAAATAATAATAAAATTTATAAAAATTCATTGAAAATATGAGAAAAAAGTTTCATCATTCTTTTTCTGCACCTAAAAATGCATAGGACACTGCATTGGTACACCAATCTCAGCGTATCATGATCATTTTTGTTACATGAAGACAAGATGATTAGTCCTACATTTCGTATACTAGTCCAGGGAATATGAAATATTCTAGTGTAATTACATTATTTTTTTAAAATATTTCAAATCAACCATGTCGATAATCGACCCCGTGACCTCTTGCATGGCAAACGCGCTGACCATTACAATATTACACCACAAAGCCGACAAATGTTAACCTACGCGTTTATACTCGTATATAAGTTAAAAGCGTCAATTACAAATAAACATTATATCAAATATTTTTTTTTAAATATTGGCGGTACTTAGAAACAATGTTTTGAGTATGTCAAAATGCTTGCAGATAGGCTGAATTTCCTCCTGTGTTTAAAAAAAAACAAAATTTCAAGTTTCAAATAACAAAATAAGAGTTGTTAACATAAAAAATAAACATTCCAATAAACATAAAAAAGTCTACCGGTTACAAGGCGTACCTGTCTCTTCTATTGATAAGTCAAACGCTCAAATCCCACTTTACCATAGTAGTTGCACAAAATAAAAAAACAACTTTATATAAACGTTTTTGAACAACTTTTTACTGATAATCATATATATTGTGAAAAGAAAAACATCATTATCGGGCACTCCCCGTGGCGCGATGGCTAAAACGCTTGTCTAACATACGGAGGATTCTGGACCCGATGGCCCGGTCGGATCGCAAAATCAAATTGTGAATTTTCTCAAGCCTGGGCGTTTCGCACTGTAATTCACCACAGAAATTTAGCTTCGTTTATCGTTCTGGGTCCGCATTCTAATCGGAAGTTGAAATATCTTCAAGTTTATCTCCAAAGTAAAATTAAGTTTTCTGTATGAAAAATGTAATATGTTTACAATTTTCTTTACAACATACTTCATTACAGGATGCCGACAAAGATACTTTGTATTTTTATATAAATGTACACATGTTCGTACTTGGATATTGATATTAGTTTATACCGTCTCGATATGTACCAAAGAAGATAGCGTTCGTAATCGCGGCCTTGGTGAACCAAATGTGCCGTATCTTAATATTTTTTTGCATGACGTTAGGGTGATCAATTAAAAGCTTCAGTTACCTGTCCAACGTAGAAAAATATATTCAACAAGCTAAAAGAAAATAAAAATGAAGTGGATAAAAAAACTCGTGGTGTTATGGTCAGTGCGTTTGCCTACCATACCAGGTCTCGATTCCCGACATGTTTGATATTATTTAATTTTTTTAAATTTTATTTATTTCAAATACAAACAGATGTACAGGTTAAATAAATACAAATAACAACTTTAAAAAATGTATACGTAGTAAGGCCTGCCATCGAATAATATGTCTTCACTCAATTATACTACAATAAAGCGACGACAATTTAAACTTTATAAATAAAATATATATACTTTTTATTAAATAAAAAAAATATAGACAAAACTAGCAGATAGTGAAAAGGAAAAAAAGGATATTGATAAGGGGTGGTGAAGGATGGTTGAAGGTAAGTAAGAGAGGAAAACTTCATTTGATTCAATGATTAAGAGCAAGAAAAGAGACAAAACGTCTATTGTCTGTTATTCTGAATCAAGCCTATTAGTTCTCGTCTGTACCTATTATATGGCTTGTTAAATATATTAAGACTATTAAAATTCTGGTTTAATACTTCACATGTACGAGGGATGGTAGAATGTTTCCGATGATTAGTTTTAATATTACGAATATGGAAAATACCAGACAGTCTAGTTGGTCTGGAGGGAACACGGTAAGCCATTAGATGAATTTGTTCTAGGGAATCAAATATATTATTTTGTAAATCAAGACCTGATCGAAAATATCTCTTCTGAGTGCTTATGAATCAAGGTTATGAAATTTTAAAGAAGCTATATAATTTGGAAAATGCAAATAAAATTTGTATTCCACTTGTTTCAGGAAAAAAATATTAAAAATGATGTTTTCACACTATAATATTTCATACTCCCTGGACTAGTACCTGAAGCGTTAGACTGATCATCTTACCTTCATGTAACAAAAATGATCAAGATGCGCTGAGATTGTTGTGCCAATGCAGTACCCTATGCACCATTAGGTGTGAAAAGAGAATAATGAATGAGTAAACCAACATCGTAAAATATTTTTTTAAATAATGATTCATTTTTGATAACAATATTATTTCGTAAAAGGAACAATGAAAGATTGTTAAAAATTACAAAATTCGTTTATTTTCTGTAAAATACCAAATGTATACGCATTCCAATGCTGAAACATTTTCTTTTATTTACCTATACTAAATTTCTGTCATTTTTCCGCTATGCCGACGCAAGTCAAAACAAAATGGCAATCAGCATATTTCAATTTTACGAAAACTGCAAATAGATTTCCAAGCGTAAGCGTAATATTTTTATTAATATTTAAAGTAAACTGAAATTTTTTTTATTCATATTTAAAGCATTTACATTTTACTAATTGTTATTAAACATTTTACTCATTATTATAAAATATTTGTTTGTTACTAGTTACCGACTTTTCTATGTCTATCAGTTTCGAGGCGTACCCTTCTCTTTGTCAGGACACTAATTAAACTAACATGCAAAACCCACTAAACACCTTCGCCATAGTTACTTACTCTCGCAATAAGCCTTGCTGCTGCATTGAAAACAGATTGAAGTTTATTAGTTTGATATTTTGGGAAATGAGTGTATTTGCTATTACAGTAATTTAAACTCAAAACGACGTAAACATTTACAAGAGCTTTAGTTGCGTCTATAGGAATATTTCTCCGCGCGGATTTGATCTGTCGAAGATGGAAGAAATCAGCACTTGCCGTTTTATTGACCTGAAAATGAAGAGAAATATCTGAATCTAAATAAACACCCAGTAGTTAAACATTTATACAAGGGGTAAGATCACAACCTGTGATTGGAATTGGAGATCGGTCTAAAAGGTGTTGTTGCATTTTTGTCACTGTCAGTAGAAGCTCAGTTTTTGATGGATTGAGTCTGTTTGATGACATCCTGTAATTGACGGTTTGAATGCATTGAGACACGCGATTTTTTTAATCGTTTATATCTTGAGGAGAGCAGTAAAAATAGATTTGTTGATTATCCGCATAACAGTAAAAAAGTAACCCGAATGAGTGAATAATTTTGGACACATCGTTAATGAACAGTGTCAAGAGCATAGGACCAAGGACGGAACCTTGTGTTGGCACGGAATCACGGAACCACTGAATTTCCTCATTATATGTAAACATAAATAATTAGTTTGGCTTGCAAAAAATAGTATTAAACTATCAAAGAACGAAAAGTAATAGGATTTGAATATTAGATACAGCAAAGAAAAAATAATACAAAGCAAAATTTAAGGGTTTACCATAAACCCACCTACAACACAGCTTATGCGATTTTCGACAGCGTTATTTTTGTCTTTTGTAAAATTATGCCCACTACATTTTTGGAGGTATATTTTTTACGGCGACAGGTTAAGGCTAAGAAACAGACATTTTCATAAAGCGGGTAGACCTTAACCCAACGAAAGATGAAGGCTTGGAGAGGCTCAATGAGCCGACAATCATTTGACCTTTTGACCATTGAGTCGTCCGTAAAGAGCGATTTATTGGAATATTCCTAAAAGGTCTTGGTACATAATCAGTTTACTCTGAACTAGTGATGCGCATTACCAAATAATATAGATCGTTGATTAAAGCAATACGGCTTACAAAATAAATAGTCGGTTATTCTGCTGATTATTAGATTATTCGAAATTATTTTAATTGTTAGCTAAAAATTAAAATACCCGATCAATATTTAATCAGTGTACTCGGAACTAGTGACGAGCATTGTTCAAATCGTCGAATAGAGACTTGCAAATATATATATATATAATTGCTCTCTTCGTCCCGGTATATGAAATAAAATCAGAACAATGGATCCGTCAAACATCAAAAAAGCATGTCATAACCAAAAATGTTACCAATGAGGAAAAAAAAAGAGTATTAAAACCTCAAATGCGCTACCCGCTTGTAGATAGGCCATTCGGCTATATTGCATAGAGCAAAATCCTTGCAAGTTTTTGGTTTAACAACAGACTTTTAACAGATGGTTTCGTCGCTGTACTTGCAATTCTCGAGTACCTGAGCACCTACGTATCCTGAGTACCTACGACCAATTGTGTTGCTGCAAACTGTAACTAACTTCGTGATTGATAATCCTTGAATGGTTTTCGCCCGTATAGGTCGCTCAATAAGCGGTAGTGCATTAGAACTAACTTCAGGTTAAAACTAACTTCATTTTTTATTTTTATTTTACCAGCAGTTGGGAGGAGATGAAATAAAAGAAATAGAACGTCTTAAAATATTTCAAATAATTTTTTCAAGGGTTTTTGATTACCTTTGATATTAAACCAGTAATTTGATATTATTAAATGCTTAAAAAGTTTTTTTTTCTGATATTTACTCAGTGAAAATAAAATTACGCTTATATAACGCCTGCATAACACCTTTCCTCTTCTACGGATGCGAACTGCGGAAAAACCTCACTAGGGCCCAAAACAACATTATTGAGATTAAGTGTCCCAGAAAAATCTTGGGTGTGCGGTGGTTTGACTTTGTAAGGAATGTAGAAATAAGAAAACGGACGCAGCAACTTTCAGTGACAACTGTCATCAAGCGGAAGCCATACGATTGGCTTGGCCATGTGCTGCGGATTCCTCCTGAGAGCCTTTACCACGCTTGCCTTCTTTACAAGGCATCAGGTTCTCGACGTCCTGGACGTCCACTACTGACTGTTTGTAGGCAGTTCGTTTCAGAACTACGGGACGCGAACCTGACTTGAGAAGTTACACTGGAGCTGGCAGCTGACAGAGATGCTTGGAGGGTCTTGTGGATACCATATGCTCCAAATAGGGAGCAGACATGAAATGATAGTGATGATAAAGTTTATGCCAACCAAATAATTTTTTTTTTTTTATTACCGTAATTTTTACGAGCAATTCGATACTGAAAATGATTCGATTATCATTACATGCGCAGCGCAACTCTGAGCCATATTTAATTCTGTGCCATTTCGTAGCCTTATGAGACTTAAAAGTACATAATTCACAAATCGCTTAAGGGGAGTAATGAAAATTATAACCTGGACGGTTTGTTACGGGTACCGTTCGCACTAATAAGACCTGGAAAGTTTGACCGCTTGCTGAAATTTTGGCAAATTGTATGGACCTCTCGGTTTACGTGAAAATCCCCGTAGCGTTTGAATGAGTTTAATTCACATTTCGTGTAATGGACAACGATGAACAAAGTTTTTCAAAAGGAATTCCTACCCCCATGATCAATTAAGAAATTTTGTTAACCAATTTAATTAGATGATGAAGGAAAATTCCGTCAAACAAATGTATATTTTCGTATATTCCTTAATGGGCAAATATGAAGCATTTTTAAAAATAAAACTTACATTTAAAGCATTAATTTTGTGTTTATTCATAATGTTTTATAATTCAGATAAAAACACTTTTTTTTTAACCACATTTATTTCTTTAACACCAGATCTTGTTTTGGGGTAGTAATTTATTTTTTTTGTCCTAGCTTTAATTTTATTTAGTTGTATTTTATTTTATTAGTGCCTGTATTTATAATAAGAAATCGTATTAACCATCGTTATCCGTCAAAAAAATTTATTTATTCAACACTTTATATACACATAAGGGGGGGGGGGGCATATTGTCTTAAGGCAATTTCTTCCTAACTACTTAAACCGTTCAGTTTGAGAACATTACAAGTACATGGATACATAGAATTTTATGATTTAAAAAAAAAAAAAAAAAAAGATTAACTTTAAAAAAAATTAACACTATACTATGAAGAGAGGAGGGGGGATAGGAAGGAAAAAAGAAGAATGAAAGAACAACTTAAATATTTAGATAGTGACATTTCAATGTTGACTTCAATGTAAATAAAAGCGCCTCTAACATTCGTGGGTAGATTATTCAAAACGTAAGTCTTTAAATTTTATATTTGAAGCATTTTTTTTTTTTTTTTAAAGAAATATTTGTGTTCTTATGATATACCCAAATATTTCATTTTGAGGGCCATTTTCAACGAGTTGTAAATAACTCACTATTAGAAAATGGAATCGAGTTGGGGTAGAATGGGATTCGAACAACGGACCTTTGGTCCGTGAGTCCAAGACACTAGCCACAGGACCACAACCCGATTTATTAATTTTGTGATTGTTTATAATGTATTTACAATCCAAATATAAATACTTTGTTTTTATGCACGTAATATTTATTCAATTATCCACAGGGCGAAAATTTAATGAATATTAAATTGTTACAAACAAAATATTTTATTTTTGTAATTAATTTATCGCTTTAAATTTTCGAAAATCAACTAATGAAAGCATTTGAGCAATATAAATGTTCAGACATATATGGGAATGGTGGATCACAGTGTGCAATTTGATAACTAAAACCACTCAATGAAAAGTCATAATTCTTGTAAACGCTTTGATTATCATATTCCTATATCAAAAATTTTATCGGTAAATAAATGTTTATATTTCCTTTAAAGGGAAGTTTAGTGATTTTTTTATATTTTTTAATGGTTTATGTTACTATCAAACTCAGCCAAAAAAAATATTTTTACTTTATGTACCAAATTATCATCATTTCGATTTTTTAAAGTTTTTTGTTTTTTTTTATTACTCGACGCGTGACGTTACTCTTCTGAGCTGTCCAGATTGTTGGCTTCCCGAAAACCGGAAATCTATCACAACACTCTTTCATTGGTTGATTTAGAAGAAATTGTGACGTCATTTAAAGTTGTTTTTTTTTTCAAAAAGTGTTAATAATTTTTTTCATATGTTTTAGATAAACTTCACGGCACAATGAAATGATGTAATTTTTTACCGCGTGAAAGAAAACATTTTTTGATCTAATTTCCAGTAGCACTAAATCTTCTGATTCTTTTAGATATTCTTTGAATGGAATATGACAGAAAACTCGATAATTTTTTTATTATTTCACCAATAACTTTTTAGCAAAATGCAATCTCTCGCGAAAACCCGTAAAAATGACAAATGCAAGCCAGTTAAATAAATTTTAAAAAGTGGTGTTTAAAAAACAATACAATTTAAATAATAATAAAAAAATATACATGAATTTAGCTTCAAAGCCGTAAAACTGAATATGTCGCCATATAAATGTGATATTCCTTCTATTTTAAATAGAAACATAGCGCTTAAGACTACATGGTGCCGATAATATAATAATGT
Source organism: Micrasema longulum (assembly GCF_059751315.1). Classification (NCBI taxonomy): domain Eukaryota; kingdom Metazoa; phylum Arthropoda; class Insecta; order Trichoptera; family Brachycentridae; genus Micrasema; species Micrasema longulum. The sequence goes on along the minus strand of NW_028277652.1, from coordinate 324,381 downwards.
TTGCGATAAATATTGGTTATGTATGTGTAAATTAAAGGATGTCAATGCTAATATTTTGAACTAGTGAAAATAATTCAAATGCATTTTTTTAGTTATGTGAAAATATATTTTTTTTATAAAAAGTGTTATCGGCTTGAAACGCCAACCACAAAAAATATACGTATTTTTAAAGACACTATTAAACAAAAAGGCCATTAAATTAATTAAAATACTTAAAGTTTACCGTAAAACACGAGTAAAAAAATCTTTCAAACTCTCATTCGGAAATACATACTCTCCTTTTGTTTGTAGAATTCTAGCTAAAACATTTATTTCGTAATTTTGTTAAAAGACCGCTGTAAAAAACGTCGGGGATTTAGGATAAAATGCGCAGCGACAGTAAATAAAAACTTGGTTGATGAGAAAGAAAGGACGCAGAGAGAAGGAAGTAAAGTAATGACAAAGGAACGGAAGGATGTCGTCGGAGAATAGAAGAAGAGTCTGAGATGTCTTAAAGCAATTTCGTTACCTTAAATCTTTTGATACCTCCGGTTGATCGTCCCATAAATAGAGATTTAGTCAAGATGTGTAGATTCTGTTGCTATTTTGATTCGGTAAGATTAAGAGTGAATTGCAAACTAACAACTAAGTCAATCTCATACTTCAGTACCAGCAAAAATCTATTAATCATAGATGGAAACGAAACTTTCCTGTTATATGTAGTTCAACCTTTGAAACCAGAATGAAAAAGTATCCATAAATATTATTTGGTTATTTCTGATCGTTGTTATTTATTTTATTTATCACTCGATTTTAAATAATGAAGCCATATTAGCTATATTATAAATGTGAAAGTGTGTTTGTTTCTGTTTCCTTCACGTCTTAACGGAACAACCAATTGACATAATGTTCAGCATACGGATAGCCGAAAAAGTGAGAGGTAAAATACAAAGCTAATTTTTCATCACGAATAAAAAAAATGTGATTAAAAAAAATATCAACAATCAGCAACATTATTTGAAAATGATTAGGCGGTAAGGTGAAATGTTAAAATAAAACAACTCAAAATTATTTTTTTAAAAACGGAAAAATAGACTTGATTTGTCGGTGGTTAGTTTGGTTTCATTTTCAACTTAATTTTGTAGTAAGATTTCGGATTTGTGAACAAAATAACAATGCAACGTCACCATAGACCAACGGATTTCTTTTCATAACGATACCAACAATATGTTCATATACCAATGATTTTCTTAATTTCAACGGTTTGGGTTGATAGGAAGAAATTACCTTAAGGGAATATTCCCCCCCTAATGCATGTGTATTTAAACTTTTTATGTATATAAAGTGTTTAAATATTTAAATAAAAGTTTGAAAATCAAGTTTTTTTCAATACCGATAATATACGAATATATCATTCCATCGTGAAAAATGTAAATGATAATTATAATTAAATTAGATCTAATTAAATTTGTTTTAAAAAGTACATATGGCATTGTCCAGAATTATTATTACTTTTCAATTTCAGGGTAACTATGCATGGAATAATGATTAAACAGGTGCCACCGTTTTGTAGCTACAATTCACGGAAAGTATATACTTTAATGCCGCATTAAATTAACTACGTGAACTCGGCAATAGTTATTTCTATGTATTGATTTCGATAAAATCATAAAATCCCTCGGACCAAAAAAGGCACCTGGTATTGACAGAGTTAACGGAGAAATTGTGAGAAACGTATGGTACTTTGCCAGACGTGAATTCACAACTCTGATGAGTTTATGTCTAAAAGCAGGGATATTCCCAAAAGTTTGGAAAGTAGGATTGCTGCGGATCATCCCAAAGGGTACGGATAAAAAGGAATCTGATCCCAAGGCTTACAGGCCAATAACGCTCCTCCCAGCTCTCGGTAAAGTTCTTGAAAATCTCATTAGAAATAGGTTGGAAGGCTGGCTCTCTGCTCCCTCTCCAAAGCAGTACGGTTTTACTAGAGCCCGGTCTACGGAGGATGCCATACTTCGTGCCAGCAAATGGAGAGATGATTGCCGGGCGAGATTTGCCTGTGGGATATTCCTCGATATCTCCGGTGCATTTGACAACGCCTGGTGGCCGATGGTATTGACAAAATTAAAATCCAGAGGTTGTCCAAAGGAACTTTTTGGGATCATCCGGAGCTACCTTAGTGATAGATCCATCTCTGTAGTCCACGGATCCATAACCGTGTGTAGAACGACGACCATGGGTTGTCCACAGGGTTCTATCCTGGGGCCATCACTATGGAACATACTATTTGATGACTTGCTGCGTTTACCTTTTCCGGCAGGCAGCGATATGGTGGCTTACGCAGACGACGCTCTTCTTCTCTTGTCGGGAGACAGTAGAAGGGAGTTGGAAATTAGGGGGTGTGAGGCACTTAAACTAATTTTAGAATGGGGAAATAGGAACAGACTAACATTCTCACCGCAAAAGACTATGGGACTCATGGTGAAGGGTATCTCTGACAGAGGAAGAAAACCCACAATCAGGATGGGTGGGCGGGGAATACGATTTTTCCAAGATGTAAGGTACTTGGGTATCCTTTTGGATACCCAAGGATCGTTTTTGGCTCATGCCAAAATGATATCCTCAAAGGCGTCTTCGCTTTTTATGAAAGTACGAAGGGTGAGCCGAGCAACGTGGGGAATAAAAAGTAATGGGGTCCGACTAATATACCGAGGAACTTATGTCGCACAATTAACATATGCTGCTAAAGTTTGGGCTCATCGTGCATCCTCTGGTGGCGTCTACAGGACCCTCCTGAGTGGCCAAAGAGCCCCTCTTATTGCACTCACGGGTGCTTATAGAACTGTGTCCACAGCCGCTTTACCTGTCCTGGCCGGGGAACTTCCGGCAGACTTAGAGGTAATGGAATCTGTTGCGGTGAAACTACTAAAAAAAGGTGAGTTGGTTACATATTTTGACATCAGTGTTCAACACCGAGAGGGTAGTAGATTAAAACCATTGACAAAAAGAATAACAGAAAAAACTATTGACGAGTGGCAAATTAGGTGGGATGCATCTCTGACGGGGCGCTGGACGCATACATTTTTTCCGGACATACGAAAAAGACTAAGCCTTAAAAAAATTAACTTGGATCACTGTGTTGTCCAGATGTTGTCTGGACATGGTGAGTTTAGGTCAAAACTATATGACCTCGCACTAGTAAGAGATCCTGAATGTACTTGCGGGGAGCCCCGTCAGACGGCTGAACATATCCTATGGCATTGCCCGATTTTAGATACTGAAAGGGAAAACATGCTAAACGGCTTGACAGAGGTGACGAGGCCGATGTGGAATCCAAGCTTATTGGCTAATCCAACTAACGTCAAAGCATTTTTTCATTTTGTGAGCGAATGGGTAGAAAAATGGGAGGAACTGGGTAAAGGCCTACCATGAGTACTAAATCAGTTTAAGATAAAAGGATGCATACTTGGGTACTAGCATTGGTTGTCTGAACTGAACTCTTGTCCGTCTGTGTTGTTTTTGTCCCATAGAAGGGAAATGGTAAATTACAAATCTAAATAGTAGACTAACTCAAGAGAACCACGCGCTGACCATGCTCTAGGACCCGTTTCGTCTGCTTTAAGGTCTGTAAGATTGTTAGGACAATTAAGGTCTTTGCATAGGATTGTTTCTACTGTTGGTATTAGGAAAGTGGTTTTTGCGAGGAATTCAGTACTATGAAGAAAAGTAATTTCGCCTGAGTTCGATAGGGATCGTGTTAGGATCTGTGTTAGGATTTTGCCGGTAGTGTCTTGATGATTTGATTTTCCACTGTGATTTGTTATAGATCTGTTGATTGAGTGCATGTTGTATAGGGCAAATTATTCTAATGTTTCCTATATGTATTTGGGTTTCGTGTCGTTTGATTGATTTGTTTGTATTACTACGTTCTTCTTCCTTTCTGATGCGGGATCTGGAGCGTACGGCCGCGGTCTCAATTTAGAACTAACACTGTATTCCTCCACTGTAATACTGGGAAATTAGAAAAGGGTGATTGTGCTGACCATGTGTATTTGATTGATCACAAACTGACAAAACTGCAGTGAGGGGTACAATGAAAGTTTTTAAAGTTTATTTGTTTTGTTATTTTCGCGGTTTGATTGTAAAGAAATATTAAATTTTCGCTTAATTAGTTTAAAAATAAATAAAAAATTGATATTGATATGCGAAACTGAAGAAAGACTCAAGTCTTTATGAACAGTTTCGGGAAAGGGGTGGATGCTTTCATTGTATGTATTGATTTCATTTTATGTACAAACCAATTAATCCCTTTCAAATGCGAAGAGCAAAAAATTTTCTGTTATATGTTTAAGTATTGAATTTGCTATTCATTATTTATTCCAAACTTCAGCTTCACGCGGTCTATAATATTAAGGTTTAATTTTTATTTATAATTATGTAAAAATAAAGTAATGCTTTTTGTACAACTAAACGTAATATGATTTATATTAAAATTAATAGGAGAAGGCAATTGTCTTTTATTTGCTAAATATTTTTAAAAAATAAATAAAATAATTAAAAACAATGCTAAGTTAATTACACTGGAGTACGTAATAAGAAATCTAAACATTGTAGAATTTTTCGAAAGAGTCGTTGTTGTAAAAATTATAATCTCAACAATCAGTTTTTAATTTTTAAATAATTGTTCTTATGAGTGCTTCCTTACAATGTACTTTAATTAAATGATACGAAAAAAATATTTATGTTGATATTTGTGGTTTTATAAAGTATTCATTTATTGTGGTTAGTCTGCCCTAAAAAGCTAATGGTGTGTGTTCCATGAAGTTCAAACTTAGTTATTTTTTTAATTTCATTTCAGAGTCAATTTGTGTCAAGATAAATAAATTCATTTTAAATTCCAAATGTATTGTTTTGTAACACGCAACTAAAGTGCAATCGTAAAAAAAGCTTTTTTGCTATGTACGCCCGAATGTGTATTCTTTGAATAAGGCATTTCAAAGGGGGTGTTTTGAATGTAATCAAGTAAAAAACATTATTTAAAATCCGCTTTTTTAATTAGGAACGCGATAATTTTTAACCATCGTAAAAAATATCACACGCAAGCTGACGTTTTTAGTATAAAAGTGCTATAACACGATTAAATAATCGATAAAGGCCAGAACGACGCGTTGGTCATAACTGGACGGATTAGTAGCCTTATATGAAGGCAACAAGTTGTCAAATAGGTAAAAGGTTGTTAGTAAAAACGTCTTTATCATTTTCTTTATTCTTTTGAAGTAAAATATAAAAATGACGCACCCTTTTCCGGAATTTGTCGTATTTTCACTGATACGCTAAACGATTTTTTTACATTCTTGATGTGCTTTTGTTTGTTTCAAATATAGCGCAATGCTAATAATTTATTGACGGTATCATTTATTGAAAGGGGAAAAAATAACGATTTATTCTTAATAAAAACACCATTCGACTGAACGTATTTAACGATTTTTTTATTTCTTTTTCAAATTATTAACACGATTTCCCACTGTGTACATATGTGTTATAGAATATTAATCTCAAACAAATTAGAATCTGATACACGTTTATCAGATTAGTAGGCTTTTACCAATAAATGACAGACATGTAAACTAAATAATGCCAAAGTTAATGTATCGTTTTTTTTTGTCTCTGTGATAAATTAAAAACGCCATTTACACCGATTTTTAAAAGGCATTCGATAAAATTAACCACAGCATCTTGCTTCATAAACTGGACTGTTATGGATTTCATGGCAATCTTTTAAGATGGTTGAATTCTTACATAACAAATAGATCCCAGGCAGCAGCTATAAACGGTATCTTATCTAGTTTCAAATACTGCAGTTCTGGTGTTCCGCAGGGTTCCCATTTAGTTCCCATTTTATTTTCTCTTTATATTAATGATATAAATCAGTGGTTTAAATTTTCTCAATTGCTACTTTTTGCCAACGATGCCAAGATCTTTGCCACTGTCAATGATATATCTCACTTTGTAAATATCCAAGAATATCTTGATCGTCTATTTGATTACTGTAATAAAAATCAATTGTACATTAATACCTCAAAATGTTATTCAATGACATTTACTAAAAGTACAAAATTTTTTAAGCACAATTATCCGATCAAAGATAATTCCATATCACGATGTAGCGAGATTAGAGACTTAGGAGTTATTCTTGATAATAGATTGCTGTTTGGGTCTCATATAAATTCCATTGTTGAAAAAGCTTACCAAATGCTGGGCTTCATTTTAAGAATTTTCAAGCCTTTTAAAAAACTAAATACATTAAAAACTATATACAACACTTTTGTACGCAGTAATTTGGAGTTTGCATCCGTTGTGTGGAGCCCACAATACATAATAAATATAGAAAGAATTGAAAATGTTCAACGAAATTTTTTTAAATACCTAGATTATAAAAACAATAAAACGCTTTGTACTTACAGCCAATCTGCCACACAAAGTGGATTTTTTACCCTTGAAAATAGACGCAGTGTATCTGAATTATGCTATTTAAATAAATTAGTAAATAATAAAGTAGACTCTTTTTACCTGCTCTCCAAAATTAATCTTAATGTCCCCTTTCGTGTGACAATAAATACGTATTTATTCCATCTGTCCGTCTGTAGCACTAACTATGCACAACACTCTTTCCTCTATCGTTCTTGCTCTAACTATAATGTTTTTTTTTTCATCTATTGATAACTTTTACATACCCTTTAATTTATTTAAAAATAAATTAAGACTTATTATTTCTGGCTGCGATACGATCCCACTCACTATTCAATGATGCACACTCCTGAATACTTTTTCCCACACTAATACACATGAATACACATCTTCACTTACTCTCATACAAATACACATAAACACATCCTTTTGTTGTAACACAATTTTAAAATATGTATGATTTTTATTTAAAAACTTTGCTGGTCTGTCCTTAAACTGTATTTTTTTTAATGTTATTATATCATCGTCGACTGTTTGTTTCTTTAAAATAAATAAATAAATTATTTTGAAAAAATTCCAATGAGTTTATTTACAGTACTCGTTTGCAAATTTATACACTCAGTTTTATACACTCAAAATATATTTCAAAGAAATATTTCGGTATAGAAGACACTTATCTGAATTTATAGCAGACAAGGATGCCTGGAGGTTGCTTTTTGATGCCATATGCTCAAACTCAAAACATGACTGTTTTTTTATCATTCAATTATGATTTGTTACCAACAATTTTATCTTAAAGAAAAAAACAAAAAAATTAAAAACGAGTATACACTATGCATATTAAATTATATTTTACATGCCTTTTACCGTTAAACAGATATTTCTGTTTAAGACGTACAATATAATTTAAGAACATAGCTTCACCGAGCGACCCTAAGGCTTAAATACTGTATACAGTACGAGTATACACTAAAAAATAATGCTTCACGTACGGAGCCGACAAGAACATAATTTATATCTGTCGCTTTAAAGTTTCGTTTTATTATAATTTCCGCTGTACTTGGCAAAGTATAACCATATTACCAGCGATTACTTTGGCCAAAACATAGAATAGGCCTAACCCGGCTCCCGCTACATAAAAGTGTGTGTGGAGGGCTAATAAATCCACCTTGTCGCCAGCACGCATCCACCAGCTAGCGATACGTTACATGGGCGACAAGCTAGCCTGATTGCAGGAATAATAACACGGGCGGACTATGAATTTATTCTCGTGCGGGTTTTAAAATAATTTAATTGAAACAATGGATTACTCGTTGGTCGCAGGCAGCGCGGAAAAGATGAATGGGAAGGAAAATGTAATGGAAGACGAAATTCCGTAATTTATGGACGCTTTTTTTACATTTCGCTTTTTTACGACACGTGAATACACTTTTTTATTGCCTGTTGCGTCTGATTAACCCCTTTATAAATCACGTTTTGTGAATCAGATTTTAACGAATATCAAAACATTTTTATATACTCGTCCCTACATGATACATTTATGTACTACCGGTTAGAATGCAGGGTAAATTTTGTTTATTTTTTTATTATTATTATTTTATTTTATAGGGTAAATAAACAGTTTCTTCGTATATTAGCGTAGGACATTCATGCACACACCAAAAAAATTGTATACACATAATACAATAATTTAAATTATGTTAAATATAACAAATGTAAAAGAAACTAAATGAAACAATGTTTATTTAATAAAAAAGTTAAATATCTTCTGCTTCTCTCAAAATTTCTATGATTTTTGACCTAAATTTACATACATTGTCACAAAAAATATCAGCCTCGGTAAAACTATTGTTAAATTGATCGCATTTTCTAGGTATTGTAGATTGTTTCAAATAGTTTGTTGACGCATTTTCTGTGTAAAACAGAAGATTTTGTCTTGTCGGTCTAGATGGCAAACGGAATGGAAATCTTTCAAGTACGTTAGGAGAATCAATTTCATTATTTATTTGTTTGTATTAAAATAACCAGTCTAACAATATTCTTCGATTTTTAAGATAGTTTATTCCATGGTTTTGCATACTTTCGGCATGGTTAGAGTAATTAATGTTTAACCGGTATTCGACCCTTTCGAGTCTATTAATACTTATATTATAGTAAGATGACTAAATAGGAGTACAGTATTCTAGCTGGGGACGAACAAATGTTTTGTAAAGTTTTTCATGTCTTTGAATGTTTAAACTGTTTCGATACCTGCATTATCAGTCCAACCATTTTAATTTTTTTTTCAGGACTGATTCAATATTATTTTTTTATGTTTTTTAATTAAACATATAGTACAAAAAGTACATATTATACTCCCGGGAGTTATTAAAGAAACTTATTTGGGATCGTACATAAAAAAAATAAAATTTTGACAATAAAAAATATTATACATATTAAAACATCTGAAATAGAAAGAAAACGTTATTGTATAAGAAACATAAAACACAATCTATATTAATTACATTTATTATTATCACTATCAAAAAGATTTTAGAAATATTTTTTCAATTGCGACACCTTTGGATTTTTTATTCAATTCGTGTTTTAGCTAATCGGGCAGTTTATTATATTAGGAATGGCCAATAGTTTCCAAAGACCTATAAATATTAAACATTAGTTTTGTATCAATAATAACACCTCAATCATGAATTTGACAATCTGTTATAGAGATCAGGGTGTTATTTAAAGAGTAAGGAAAGCTGATCGTCGTGTGTTTGCGCGAAATACAAAATGAGTGATATTTACTAATATTTAATTCCAGTCAATTTTGCTTACAATACTAAAAAAGTGTATCGAGATCTTCTTGCATTTTTGCATAGTCAGTATGAGATTTAATGCAGGCGTAAATTTGTCATTACATCAGCAAAGGAGATGAATTTATAATATATAAAACATTTGTTTTTGTCATAGGCTGTGACCCCTCTTTTTTATTGATATAATTTCAATTGGCTTGATTTCACTAAACCGTGCACTTTGTAGCTGCAAGACGATTGGTAATCTAGCTTGAATAATTCAATGCAAATGTTATCAACTATCAAATATCTTAATTTTGCAAATGGAGTCTAGCTGCAAGGCCTGTTATAATCTAACTCCTATTTTTCAAAATGAGTTTTTTTAAATTATTTTAGTATCATTCAAACACTAAAACTCAATGTCATATTAAAACATAGTGTAAAACAAAGGCAAGATTTTTTACTGTCTATGCGCTCTGTAGCTGCAAGACGTGCTGTAGTCTATCTCCACCTGTTATAATTAAAACATATTATTAAAAACGATGAACTAGAATCCCGATTGTCCATGCGCTCTGTAGCTACAAGACGTGCTGGAATATTTATTTGTTGTACCGTGATCTTGAGGTCAAAAATGGCATTATACAAATTATATAACTATAATAATAATATAAAGTACAGAAGCTGATCAGCAAAAAGCCACGTTTGCTGTATACAGTGTTTAAACAGGAAAAATTTAATAATCGTTTCTCTTTTAACAAAACAACAAATTAAATATTTTTCTACAAATAATTGGTAATATTCAAAATATTTCCGAATATTGAAATAAAATCAAATTTCATTACCATACATAATTTTCAAATGTTTCAATGTAATATTTATACCTTCCTGAACCTCTTAATAGTAAATAAAGAAACCATACGTATAGAATATTGTTCATTTTATTTGATTTATTATTTAAAACGATCATTTGGCAAATGCACATTCATCTCAAATAAGCATAAAAAAAACCCTATTTTTTTCTTTTCTACTAACCGCGACCGGTTTTAAAGCTAAACAAGCTTCTTTACCAAGGTTTATTTAACTTATGAATCTTTTCCTATTTTATTTATGTGATTTCTGAATATTAAATAAAAACATACGGAGCTAATAAGTCAAGACTTTTTGTAATTTTGTTCTTGTTAAGGTAGGAAGTGTAAAGTGAGATAGATACAATCTTTAAAACTAGACAAGTGTGAACCAAAGAAAATATTGTTCATTTGGTTATTTTATTTTATTATTGAAAAGCCAACAGATTTTTTAAAATTATAAGATACGTATTATAAATTAGTTTCATTAAGTCCCATGAGAGGCTTTTCTGTTATATTAGTGACATAAATAATGAGGTACTTCAGTGTTACAGAAAATTGCAGTTTTTTTACTAGAGGTAAAAATTAAAGCATTTAATTGTTTAGCGAACTTTCTTGGAAATGTAAAAAAAAAAAAAAAAAATTAAAAAGAACTACTTTTAACGACGTCACTTGTTCTCTGAAACCAATCAATAATAGAACGTTGTAATAGATTCCCTGTTTCTGGGAAGCCAACTGACCAATCGGCAGAACTGATAGACGAGAACTTAATACGTCACAGGCGCAGTAATTTCAAAATTCCCAAACCTCAAAAAATCACAACGCTGATAATTCGATGGATATAAAAAAATTGGCTCAGTTTAAAAGACTTTTAAAAATTAAATCAATTAAAATACCACTGAACGTCTTCATTGTCACATAAATATAATGCGTCCTAATAAATAACTTATGCCACCCAACTAGTTATATTATAAATACGTAAATGTGGTTTATACTATCAAAAATAGTAAAAATATCGGTCGCATAGTTGACAATACAGTAACTTTTATTATGTGCCTACATACAGCACAAAATATGTATGTAAGCTTTGGATCATTAACTACAAGGCGGTATAGTATCATTTTATCAGAGGAAGAAACGTAAGTTTTCAGTTATGAATCTACATCCCTATGTAATTTTATTTTTATTTTGTAATACAATATTGAACTTTAAAAAATAAAAAAATTAATCAAAAAAGTACTTAATGTATATCACATAAATCGTTTTTTTAATAATTTATTTCTATAATCTGGATATAATAATAATTAATTATAAATCTGCAACGGAAAAAGTCAGCATTTTCTTTTGGGCTTTATAACTCAATTTAAAAGCTCCTGATCGCATCAGCTAGTAGCAGCAAAAAATGTTTGTGCCACGCTAAAACTACTAACAAACGTGTGAAAATTGTAACTGGTGAAAGCTTTCTCAGCAAAGTTGGTCAGTGATTCAATAACACGTGTTCAGTTTGATTCAAAATCATTTTACATATTATATATGAACGCCACTTCTAGTACTATTTTCTTACATTAAATAAATGCTCGATTTCTTATGTGAAAAAAAAACATGTTTTTCTACGAAATGTATAGATTCAAGAAGTTTTTTTGATAATATGATCAAATAGTGTTATTTTTTAAATTAACGCTCAATTTGTAGAATTTCATCCTTTTGGAGACAATTTACCATACAAGATATTGTTCACTTTTTGTTTTTGTAAAGCTATTCGTGCGGTATGATCGAATATCTGTGAAATATCGCAGTATATAACCATATTTCAAATCAATATTTCATGTTGACCTTTCCAGGAAATGAACCCGGGACCTCAAGCATGGTAGGCGAACGCGCCAACTGCTACTTTACGAGGCAGACTTTTCTCCACTCGATTCCAATATTTAAAATCTGAGAGCAGCCATTGAGTCAAAAGCGCTCATCCAGGATTCTGATTTTTTTCCCACAGTGAACTATACACTAAATCCCCATGAACATATAATTGTTTTTATTATTCAACTTAAATAGTATATGAGCTTTTTTTCGGTTTAATACAATCATAAAAATCCACACACTACGATAAAATTTACACAGGATAGATGAATTTATACTGCATTATAATATTCTTCAAATTATTTTTGTTAATTTGATCGAAAGTCAACGCACTAATCGGTATACCGCAAAAATGACTACTCTATGCCCTATTTTCTTTATTTGAGAAGTTTCACCAAATAAATTTTAAATTTTAAATAAAATATTAATGTAATATTGGCTTGGATTTATAGGGGCTAATGACTTAAATCGTGATAATAAAGAAAAATAACTATTTAGTCAGTTTGTGCGGCTAAAATTAACTGTTTGTCATCTTTAATAACAAATATAAATAGAAAACAACACAACACGTGTATAAAATAGTTAAATATACAAGTTTTTTTATTGACAAACAATCCACAAAATAGTGACAAGAAAAATATATAATGGGAAACCTGACATTGGTTCTTCTAGATTAAGCCATAGATATACCAATTCGTCTGATTTAACAGTATCATGTGGATTTCAATTATGTAATGTATCAAATTTAACCAACAATGCCATACATATGAAACTACAGATAAAAAAGATAAGATAACCAATAAGAAGAAAAACATAGTTTCAAAACTGAATAAAATAGATTGAGTTTTTCTACTGAAATTCTTGATGGAACTGCATTTTAATCATAATAATAAAAATACGTATGTAGTTTATACCACTTTTATTGATAATTTTTACGAGTGACCAGTCTGACGATGTCGGTCACGACAAAACCCGGTTACTAGTAAAAAGTATAAATAAAAGTGGAATAAACTGAATACGATTTTTTGTTGGTATAATTATTAAAAGTTTATCTGAGTTTTTTAGATGTTATGAACTAACTTTATAAAGCATAAATAAATAAATAAGTGCGCCATTGGTTTTCTAAAAACAACAAAAACAGAAAAATACGTAATTTGAAAAGATTTTTTTTTCAAATACAAACCTCAAAATGAATATTTCGAGGCTGGTTATAGACTGGATTAAAGAAAATATGAAAAGAGGAACCGCAAAATAAATGTTGCTTCCTAAGGGTTTAGCTTTTATCTTTAAATTTACTTTTGTATCAGCTGAGAAATGTTTGATAACTTTGTAAATATTTAAAATGTTTTATTTAAAAACATTGGTTTTTCTTTAAGTTGTGGCGGAGACATTAAGGGAGACATGAGAGATTGACTATATTTATTGATTGCACGCTCTTTTCCCTAGATTTTTTACTTTGATCACTTGGGAAAAAAACAAAAAACGTTTTTAGAAAGTAAATTTGTTAAAATAGCGTGGCTGACAGAGAATCCCCCAGGACTCTTTAACAGTTGCGAGCGGAGGTGGGTTTTCTCCCTGAATTTACCTTTAGGTATATCTTAAAATGTTGGCTTATTTATCTTAGGTGTTCTGTGAGATGATTTAACGATCCCCATCGTGTAATAGCTAAGACACTTGCCCCACGCATGTAGGGTTTGATTTGCGATGCAAATACAGAGATTTAAAAAAAAAATTAAACTAAATAATTTCTGCTTAAATTCACTATTGTAATTGAAACCTTATGAAAATATTTATTTTTATGCATGCAGAAACCTGCTGCTGTCTTAATTCTTTGAAGTTTAGTCAGGTTGTGGTCCTAGCCTAGTGTTGCGGACTCACGGCTCAGAGGTCCGAGGTTCGAACCCTACTCTACCCCAACTTGATTTCCATTTTCTAATAGTGAGTTTTTTACAACTCATTAAAAATAGGCACCAAAATTTTTATATTTTGGTTGATTATAAGAACGCTAAAATTTATTTTTTTTAATAAAAAAAAACACTGTGGTATAAAAAACGTACAACGTATTTAATTTTTTTTTAATACTAACCGTTGGAAATATTATTTACAACATTGAGAATACAATACGAACATCACATTTTCGCTAACATAAGTCACTTGTCTCTAACTGATTTAAAGAGTTGTTTACTTCCTTACTGGCATGTTGGTAGTCAAATTAATACTAAAGAGAAAAGCGTTTTTTATCCAAAAAAATAACACTCTTCATTTTTTTATAAAAACTGTGCTTCAGAGAGTCAAAAAAATACTAAACGAAAGAAATAAAATTGCTCAAGCTTGAAAAAAGTTTTAAAATATCAAAAATAGTTTTATTGGGAAAACATGGCTTTTTCCCATATTATAATACTTATTTGTTTTTAGTCAACAATTTTCAATGTATTTATTGTATTTATTCATGTATGCTACAACCCATACAATATTTCGATCCTCATGTTTTCAATATAGAATCAGGGATGCAAATTGGATGTTTTATTTGAATTTATTAAAAGTATACTGCAAAATATATTTGCGTTTCGTTATTTATTTTTTTAAGATATCCCAGCTTCGTATACTTGTAATCGAAATATTGGCCTGTAATTATTCTAGACTCTCTTCGTAAATATAAAAGAAAATGCAACTGCGTCACTTTCTTCAACCAACTATTTTAAATAAATTTTAAAATAAATCCGTTGATATTTAAGACTCATTGTATTTTCCCACATAGACTAAAAAAACAATGTTTTGAGAATTAAATAAATATTGACGTTTAAGCGTTGGCAGAATGGTAAAAATTAGCAGAATACTAAGACAGGGCAACGAAGGGCCGTAAGTCCTTTAATGCCTCGACTTACATATTACCTTGTCTAAAATGTTTTCCATCTCTGTTGTAATAAAATAATTTATGCATTTTAAGCAGATACAATATTTTTTGAAATAGAAATACTTTAAAATTATAGTTTTTGTTGTTATAAGCTAAAATACTTTCAAACAAAAACATCATCTGTCAAACAAAGTAAAAGTTAAAAATAAAGTTGTAAAACAGTTTTCTTACTTTGGGAAACTTTTAAAACCAATCGCTTATATTCCAACCAAACTGTCAATAGTTCACTTTACATCATCAGTCATTCCGTGACGTAACATGTTTTGTTCACTTTGAGGTAATGTCATTGGTATTAGTGTCATTGCGTCGATGTTTCAGTAGTACCCCACGTGCGACCATCGCTGAGCGCCCGACACACGTGCTGCCTTACCGGCGACGCGCGCGCTACTGACTCTCCTCCCATAATATCCTCTCGGAGTCATACCACCCCCTCCCCCGATTTTCCACCCCCGCCCCCCGGCTAGAGTCTCACCCGAAACCTACAAATAATGGAAAAACGGAATGGCTATGAAGCCTTGGTAAATGATACTGAAGTCGATTTCATGCCTGTCACATACGATAAACTTATTTGACATCTTCACCGAAAGAATGACTGCATTTACAAATACTGTCATAATCAAAAATAAATTTATAATCACAGATATATTGGTATTACTGCGTAGAATATACAGATCATACATAAAGTATTTGCTTTTTGATTGTAAATTAATCTAATTTTCAGTAAAGCAATACTGTTTTTTTTTTTTTATTTAATTGCCTCATAGTATTAACATTTTTTAATTACTTATGAATCATAATAATAACAACTATTCAAGAAAAAAATCGAATGTGATGGATTTTAAAAGAAATGTAAGTATGACTAAATGTTAGATCACTTAGGGTTACACTAAAACAGGTAAAGGAGTTGTATATCTAGTAAGTATGTTGTGAAAATTGGTAGCTCTTTTACTGATTGGTTCGGGGTCTCCACTGGAATGAGGCAAGGCTGCGTCCTTGCACCGTTCTTATTCATCATACTGATGGATTCTTATGATGGAACTTATGCAAATCAATACCACCTGATCGAGGTATAGAAGTGAACTCCCCCCTTAAGTTGTGTGACTTGGAGTATGCAGATGATGCAGATGATGCAGTATGCAGATGATGCAGTTCTTTTTTAAAATTCAGTTGGTGATTTTCAGGATATTGTTAACACACTGCAGGAAAACTCAACTCGTCTGGGTCTTAATATTAATACAAGAAAGACTCAGATTATGTGCAACAAATTTCGTCCGGACCCTGATCAGCCTCTCTACAATAATGGACAGAGGATTGAGAAAGTTGACAGCTTTAAATACTTGGGAGTTCATATAACTGAGGATGGAAGCATGCACAAAGAGCTCGCAACCCAACTAGGAATTGCTGGAGCAACTTTTAACACGATGCGTATTGTCTGGAACTCTAATCAATACCCGGTCAAAACAAAATGCTTATTGTTTAACTCTTGTATAATGCCAGTACTCCTATATGGGTGCGAATTTTGCCACCTTACCAAAGCTCAAAATACCAAACTTCTGAGTTTTGAGAGTAAGTGCTTGAGAAGAATATTAGGTATCAGGTGGTTCGATTTTATAACTAACATTGAAGTCCGAGAACGAGAGCGTCTTGAGAATGCGGCAGTGGACCTGGCTTGGACACGTGTTGCCCATGCCTTAGGAGAACCTAAACCCAAGTTGCTTCTTCTTTAAACCTGCGGGCTCACGTCATCCTGGAAGGCCGTCGAAGACGATCGTTTGACTTTATTCGGTGAATCTAAGGGGCGCTGGATTGACGTGGGAAGAGACGAAAATGCTGATTGACTATAGAGTCTCCTGGAGGCAAATAGTGATGTCCACATGCTCCACTTAGGAGCGAATGTGGAAAAGAAGAAGAAGCAGTGGGTTTACCGGGGTAGAATGACTGAAAGATATATTAAAAGGGAGCTCCATGAACAGAATGAACGGTGCACTTAAATCAACCGTGACAAAAAAATCTTTGTGGCAGGAGGCAAAATTAACCATTCACAATGAGGTCCTACTGCTGACCCTTATGTATGGGAGCAAAGTATGGAAAAAAAATGCATTTGAAATGCTATCTCTTAGGCAAATGTGTGGTAAAACTATGTACCATAGAAGCACAAATGTCGTGATCCTTACATTACGTAAGGCTGAGATAAGCATTATCGACAAATCACAAAAGAAGTTTTGCGATGGTTTGTACATGTAGAGCGAATGGATAGCGAAACAACGCCTAAAAATATTTTTATTGTAAATGATGAAAGATGTAAAAAAAAAAACACCAAGAAAGACATGGCATGACCAAATCCAATAAATACTTGAAGATGGACATGTCAAAAGTCGGAATAATCGGCGGACGTGCATGAGAAGGTGTATGAATGGGAAACGAGATATGAATGCAAAGACAGAGTGATGTGGCGCTCTATCCTCTCTGCCTATCCTTACTGGAAAACTGCGTGATGATTTGTTCGTTTGTTTGAACATGAATTATTTACAATAATGTTTTGAGTATGTCCAAATATTTGCAGACTGGCTGGATTTCCTGCCTAGGGAGTCATTCGGATATTAATTTGTATTCCCTTCTCAAAAATATTTTCCCTCCATTGCAACAAATTAATTTATGAATAGTTTTATTTAATAACCTTACATTTATTTTAAAAATTAAAAACATTTTTTCCATAAGCCATAATTTGAGCATGCGTCTCACTCCTGTATTTAAGTCATTATTCCTTAATACTGTTTGTTAACATGTTACATTGACTAAATTGCAATGTATTTTTGCCATATTCATTATTCTTATATTTTGTCAATTTGGCTAACGTTGAAACAACTTACATTTATGTTGAATTTGTGAAAAAAATAGGGTTAATTTACTAAAGGCCGCTAAAAAATTCCAAGTTTGTTAGCCTAATTTCTATCTCAAGGAATAGTTTATTAAGTAAACAAAAATCCAAAATGCTCCTTTTGATGATATTTTTATTTTAAAATCCTATTTTTACCCTTTCTACACCATTCTCGAACTCCCAACCCGGATAACAAACACCCCGGACTGACATCTACTAAGAACTATTCGCGATAGTTCTTGGCGGAAAATAAATAAAAGAATAGCTCCCGTTCGAACCGACTCGACTCCCTCGAACTGGAATTGAAAAAAAGAGACGGAAGGTTGTATTGGGGCGATTGTGATAGAGTTGTGCCGTTTGAAGGATTGCTTTTTATCTTAAGCTGTATACCCTTTTCCTGTGTTTTGTTTTTTTCTACTGTGACTCCATCCCCTTTAAATAAATAAAAAACATTTTTATTGAATTTGCGAATCCATTTGGTTTTATAAGACTGGCTTCAAAAAGCTAAATATACCATTTGAATAGATGTATTGAAACAAAGAAAGTATAAATATTATGTTACTCATAAAGCTTTTTATTATTAATACACAATACATAATTATTTTATTGCATAATCATTCATTTTCGTGTCTTGGCCTGCTAGAAAATTCAGTTTTAAGTCAAGGCTCTAAAATACGAGTACTTAATTTTTTACAAGAATTGAACCAGGTTGTAGTTCTGTGGATAGTGACGTGGACTCACAGATGTCTGAGGTTCCCACCCCGCTTTACCACAACTTGGTTTCCATTTTCAAATTGTTACTTATTTACTACTCGTTTAAAATGCCCCTCAAAATTAAAATATTTGGGTAAATTATAAGAACGGAAATGTTTATTTTTATTAAAAAACAAAAAACAATTCTAAAAATTTTATTTTATGATGAATTTGTACTATATTTGTCTAATATCAACACAAAACTTTTGTCTCGTGGTGTTAAAACTTGTGTATATGTAAAATATAAAAAAAATAATTTTAAAATAGCTGAAAAGAAAAAAAAACCTTTCCATTGATATGAAATACTTTATTAATCAAAATATGGTAGGTGTAAATTTTAAATATTATAATTAAAACAAGTGTAAATTTGAACTTTTTAAATATTCAAATATGCATAGTATAGTAATATTGTATTTAAATAATGTGATAATACACAAAGAATAAAATAAACAAAAACATATTCTGTGTTTGTGTAAATGTTTATATCTTGTGTTAAATATATCAGTGAGAATATAATATCAGAAATTAACTTTGAATGCAAACTTTGAGCATGTTTTTAAAAAAAATGTCTCAAAAATATGGTTTCCCGGTAGATTGAGGAATAAATTAAATAAAAATACTTCAGTTCTCAGAAAGTATTATTTTTAGCCAGTGCCAAAGATTTAAATAAATAAGAAGTATAGCCATGGGAATAATGGTAAAGAAAGGTAAATATAATTAAATATTAGAAATGCAAGATAAACTCATTTGAATTCCAATAACAAACAGACGGATAAACAATAATATATGCTTGTTTTTAAATTTATTTTTTAACAATCGAACTTCCAAATATTTCATCAATTAGATAGTGTTAAATAAAAAAATTCATAAGTTTATGACTAAAAAAAAAAATTATAAGTTAATCATTTTTAAAAAATGGAATCCCAAAATTGCATTATGTATGGAAAATATACGAAGTGATACCTGAATTTATGAATAATGAAAAGAATTTGAATGAACTATAAAATAAATGTTATGTTTACTGAAAGATGATACAAATAAGTATGTAATTAAAGTAAGTGTAATTTTTTGTTTGTATACTAATTGTAATATGAGCTCATTAAAAAAAAAAATGTATTACTAATTTTTATATTAACAATGTTTTTTTCTTGTATTTTTGTATTTTACTTGTATTTTTTTTTTGCACCACAACAAGCCAGGAAGCCCAATTACAGTGGTGAATTATATCACAGAACACCCAGGCTTAAGAAAAATCACATTTAATTTTTGTGTTCTCACTGGGAATCGAACCCGGAACCTTCCGTGTGTGAGTCAAGCGTCTTGACCACTACACCACGGAGGCCGCCATAATAATAATAATAATTTTCTAAAACACGTCTTAGAAAAATGAAGTAAAAAGATTTCAAATCTCGTTTGAAATTTCTTAAAAAGACGATACAAGTTACTAATTGAATATTTAACAAACGATATAAGTATTTTATTTTATTTTCTTAACATAAACGGCAAAATTTCATTTTACAAAACTTAAAATACTAACATATTTGATTAACAAATTACAACAGGGATTGAGAATACCTTAAATAAGGGAGTATGGATGTCAAGGCATTTACAGGACTTATGACCCGTCATTGGCTGGTTTAAGTGGCCACTTTACACACTGTGTAACATTCACCATTTTGCCTATGTTTGAACATCCATATTCCTTCAATTGTTCCATTTGTTGATTTTAGTGAAGTTAAAGAGCTGAAACCTTTATTGTTGTGAAGAGATTCATCTGACTGAATTATTTTACATACAAGGCAACGCCTGAAAACAATTTTCAATTTTTACACTTCTTCTTGGATCAGTTGGTTTCATTACAATATTTGAGTTTGTCCAAATGTTCGTAGACAAAAGACTGGATTTCACCCCCTCGGGAGTCATTAAGATTAACAAATTACAACAGGGATGGAGAATACCTTAAATAAGGGAATATGGATGTCATAGCATTTACAGGACTTATGACCTGTCATTGGCTGGTTTAAGTGGCCACTTTGCACACTGTGTAACATTCACCATTTTGCCTATGTTTGAACATCCATATTTCTTCAATTGTTCTATTTGTTGATTATACATATTTATGATTTTACAAATACATATTTGGTTTAATTATTTTTTATAGACATACTTTTATTTTTACCCAAAATTAAGAAACAATAATTAAACCTAAGAAGTACCTTTATATTACACATTCAATCAAAGTTTAAAACAATTTTAAAATTAATATTAAAATCCGATTAAATAATAAAATATTTTAAAGGATTAATATAACAAGAAAATAAGAATGTTTATGTTTTAGGTAATAATTATACCAAAGGTTTAATTACCATTCGCCGTTTTTTTTAAAGTGCAAAAGGTAGAAGTGGTATTCTACATTAAATATATCCGATACGTAGAAATAACTATTGCCGAGCTCATAGAGTCTATTTATTAAAAGTATAACAGAATATGGAAACATACGTCGAGGTTTAGCGTTTAAAACCGCACATAATCCTCTAAAAGTAACTGAAAAAAGTTTACTTAAGACAATGTTAAAGATTTCAATTTTAATACAAATCTACAATTTCAGTATTTGTTTTTAATACAGCGGCTGTTTGGTAGATCTCCAATTTTTTAAACGGGTTTTATCATATAATTAGGACAAACACAAGACTAAAACCAAAGCTAGAAACATAGAAACTCGGAAAGCCTTTGAAGAACTGCAGCCGGTATCGTATACCTATGTGTTTGCATTTCGATACATTTTTTTTGTTTTCCTCTTGCTTGTATTTGAACCTTAATCCTTTTAACATTCTGCCAAAAAATGTTCGGGACAAATCAAAATACTCAAAGTACAAGCGGGAAGAAAAAAAAATTCAATATATGTATGGAAATGCAATTAACCTCGAAACCATAGTCACTCTTTAATTCAATCTACCTAAACTTAATTGAGATTTGTAACA
The DNA here is from genome assembly GCF_059751315.1 of Micrasema longulum. Lineage (NCBI taxonomy): Eukaryota > Metazoa > Arthropoda > Insecta > Trichoptera > Brachycentridae > Micrasema > Micrasema longulum. The sequence goes on along the minus strand of NW_028277652.1, from coordinate 302,932 downwards.
ATTTATTTAATTTTCAAATCAATTATTTATTATATATTTATGTAAAAAAGTCTATTTTATAAATGTTATTTGTGTATAAAATAAATAAATCCACACTAGACTCAAATTGTAAAATGTCGTTCTCGACATGGGTTTTCTTAGTGACAAATCAATTTTAATAATTGATATTAATTCAATTATGTTATGTTTTCTGGTAAAATACAAAAAAAATATGGGTATATTGTGCAATTTCAGTCTCAAATATTACTTTAATTGTCCAATTATACTTGTTTTATTTGCGGTGAAAAGAATCGTTTTAAAGAATCATTGAATCTCAAATTTATATTATTGATAATGTTGATTATAGTAATTGATCGATAAACGGTGTTTTAATTTTAACTCAATAAAGGAAATATCGGTATTGAAGTTGAAACACATAAATTTTATCGTATTTAAATTTGCTAATGAAACCATAAAATATCTGTCATGAGAAGCCAGACTCATTGTATTGTGAAGTGACGTATGAAATCAGACATCATTTAATAAATTAAATGTAAATAGTCGTAGTAAAAAATCTGGACTGTTTGAATAATGATACAGCACAATTGCAATTGTATTTTCGGGTGAACGGGTTAGTATGCGAGGGTTGAATATTGTATTATTTGCAGGGTAAATACGCGTCTGTGTTTGAGATACGGATTTAGGCAGTAATTTTCGTCTAATAATAGCGCAGGTTTCTTCGTAGGCTTTATTTACCTACTATGTGAACAATACGTACCTACTTTTCTATGAATACTCGTGTAAATATTGATACCATTAAAAAAAAATATTCCAGATTTATTACTGAAAATTACCTTAATTTGTATTTTCCCTTCAAACCAAACGAATCGTATTTGAACAACTAACTTTGTATTTTTTGAGTTGACGTTTATTTTGTAGAACTCCGTATGCCAAAAAATATGACAATTGTTTCAGTTTAAAAAATATGATAAATAGTTAGGCTCAAAACAGTATTCAATTGCGATATTAAGATTAAAATATGAAGTTTTACAATCTTAACGCTGACTCAAAAAATAAATGGAAAGTGTCTGATCAAGCCACCTATTTATGTGATTTTATATGGGAGAATATGCATTCAAGTACCTAGACTTGCATAACTGCATACATGGTGTTTTAGGGCCAGACCGCAAAACTTTAGAAGATCATTCCTCACGGTAAATTATTTAATTATAATAATAAAAATACGTATAAAATTTTGTATCACTATTATTTATAATTTTTACCAGTGGCCGGGTTTTGTCGTGACCAACATCGTCAGACCAGAAAGTGGAATAAAACTATACAGGTATTTTAATAATTATAATCTAAATGCAGTCCCGCCAAGAAATGTCAATAGAAAAACTCAATCTAGAAAATTTCCAAATACTTTTTCTAAGATTTTTTTTAATAGATATTAAATGGCGTAAATTTTCAACTTCTCAAGCTATCACTATTCAAAAAGTACACTCATATTCACTACACGTTGTCACATACATACTTAAATACCTTAACATGCCCACCCTTACACCCTGACAAATTATTGAAAAATACATTTGCACACTCGCCCTCTTGAAATATTTATTTAGTGTATTATTATGTTACCTTTTATGTCATACCTAATAAAATGCAATTTTAACGTTTATATGTATATTATAATATTGAATATGTTTTCAAAGGTGCCATGCTTTTTTTAATAGAAAAAAAATGAAAAACAGACACCTTGTAAATGCCTAGACTTCCATACTCCCTTCTTAAAGGTGTTCTATATTGTAATTTCAGATGTCGATCGCAAAATAGTATTTTTTATTCCGAAGATATTTTGCTACTCTTTTCAATCATATTGTATCAAAAAATAATTTTTTGGTTTCGTTGTAAAAATGGGGATGGATTGTGTAGAAATATGAAGGAAATCTAGGAGATTTTCGAAAACAATACAGGAAATAAAAGTCTCACCTGGATTACCTATATACATGAACATGCTCTCCGATAGACACGTACCTGAGTGATTTTCCCAACAAAGAGAGCTTTGAAATCTTGTTATGTCTAGCGAATGTGATACATCAATTCTAAGGAACATTGCTTTATAGCAACCCTCATAGAAAAGATAAAAATATAAATCCAGATATGTTGAGGCATTTGTTTGATGCAATATACCTACCTTAAATTTATTTATATATTGAATTCGCGTTTATTTTGTGGAATTCCATATTGAACTGCATCTATTCTGAAAAACTAAATTAAACATTGATTTGGGTAATTACACAACTTTGTCCGTATATTTTTTTATTCGTTGATTATTTATAAAAACCCGGATTATAAGATAAAGTAGAGTAAAGGTCCTCATATACAATTTACAAGTCTAGGTAATAAAATAATTATTTAACGCATCATGATTGGCGTGTAGGTATATACATAAATTATAATTATGGGAAAAACGTGCTCATGTAATGATTATTGCGGACTACGAATCAGAAGTCCGAGATTCGAACCCTTCTCTATCACAACTTGATTTCCATTTTCAAATTGTAAATTATTTAGAACTCAATGAAAGTGGTCACCAAAATTGAAATATTTGGTAAATTATAAGAAAGCTAATGTTTCGTTTTTTAAAAATATGTTTTAAAATTATATTTAACTACAATATTTTGAGTTTGTCCAAATTTTTGTAGACAAGGACTGGATTCAACTCCCTGGGGAGCTGTTTATATTAACATATTACAACAGAGATGAAGAACATTTAAGAGAAGGTAAAAAGGAAGTCTAGGCATCTACAGGGCTTATGACCTGTCAATGGCTGGTTTAAGTGGCCACTTTACACCCTGTGTAACATTCACTATTCTGTCCATATTTGAACATCTATATTCCTTCGATTCTTTTATCTGTTGATGTTTGTGAAGTTAAAGAGCTGAAACCTTTATTTATGCGGGTGTGTTATGAATGTTACACAGTGTATAAAGTGGTCACTTAAACCAGCCAATGACAGGTCATAAGCCCTGTAGATGTCTAGACTTCTATATATTTAACTTTTTAAAATAATAATGTATTTAGTTTATAATTAAACCGGGCTTTGATTTATCAACCCTACGGACCTTACTTGTTTGGTCCTTTGGATCTCGGTTTATTAGGTTCTCAGACACCTTGAATTATCACCCGTTTGGGCCTCACAATGTATTCATTGTTGTTCAGAGCAATCAAAATGTAATGAGAAAGAATCTGTCTCTTAATGTTTTCTTATCAAAACCTCTCAAAATAAGTAAATATCACTATTTGTTAGTCTATGGCAATGTTTTAATATTCATTAATTTTTCCACTAAAGGTCAAAACGCGACACTGCGCAGCACCGCGCGGCGCGTCGCAGTGACGCTAAATATTATTTTCACTGTTTTGTATGAAATAAACCCCACTGTGGCTTCGCTAAACTTCGCGGCACTCCAAACAAAATGTTGTGGTGCCGCGCTGAAAACGCTGAAAACGCTGAAACGCCGCTTCGTAGTAGGGCGGTTCGACCTTAAGCATGCATTTCCACTAAAAAAAATTCCCGTGTGAGACGGTGTGAGACGTTCTTTCGCAATAAAAAGCTCTCCAGCCATCCCAATGCAAAAAATCACGTTGATTGATGGCTCCACTGCGACGTAAAAAAAACAGGATCAGAAACGCTCATTCGATTTTATAATATTTTTAAGGAAGTGTGGATGAATGGATAGCACGGATAAAGGATACTTTGTGAAGTAATTTATCTTCGTCCTATTTTGATTTAAGCAACAAAAATTTTGCAATCTACCCATTCAAACTTAAAACATATTTTAATATTTTGTTTTTCTAAACTGTAAATTGTTCAAAGCAATAATTATTGCAAAGCAAGACTTGAACCTTAAACTTTTGATCCGTGCAACGGCGATACTATATAGCAACGGTACCACTACTTGATCACTATACTTGAAAAGATGTAGTTTTCATAGTTTCATAAGAAAAATAAACATGGTAATCTAATTACGTTCTGAAACCCATTTTGCCATCAATATTGCATCGAAGTTGTTTAACTAATGCTCATACGAACGACGTTCTCGCATTTCTAAACATTTGGCCATTTACGGACAAAGTGGACCGTACAAATTTTGTTAGAAATTTGCTAATTGATACATGCACGAAATCATAAGAGGAACTTCCCGCCAAAGTGCTCCGCGGTATTTAATGCGCCCTTTATAAAGGCTGTACTATGTGAAAGCCTTTACCTTGCTTCGCTCCTGTGAACGCCACTCCTGAAGAAACTCAATTATCGTGCTATTAGAACCAAAATGAGAGGAAAGTATCTCATTTTATTATCAGGGAAATTATTGAAAATCATTTTCTTAGTTAGCTTTTATTATTATCAAGATAATAAAATACTACATAATCACGCTGAATAACTTAGATTTTATTTTAAATCAATTATCATGCTTTTAAAGTAATATGCTGGTAGAGATAGATTGTAGCCCCGTGGATATTGTCGTAGACGCCAGATCGGGAGGTATAACTTTCAAACTCAATCCAACCACAACTTGTTTTCATTTCTTAACATTATTATTTAGGGCTGAAAGGAAACGGCCCCAAATTGTAAGTATTTTAGGAAAGTACAACAACGCTAACATTTCCCTTAAAATATTTTAAAGAAGTGATAGAATGTGAATGTTTCTTCTATGCCTGATACTGAGTCAGTGTAGTTGCGTGCGATATTCGGTTATGTGGTCGAATTTGCAAAGATCAAAGATATAACGTAAACAAACATTTTGCAATCGTTCTAATTTATCAAGTAATTCAGAGTTATATTAGTAAGTATATTAGTTAGAAAAAATAGAGGAATTGTGGATGGACAATGGACATGTTAACACCTAATTAATAAATTAAAACATAAACAAACACAGTTTCATATTGTTTATTTAACACATTAATTGACGTATCAGAATACGAGTAAGTTATATCGGCACAGCATATAACGTTGTCAAATTCAATGAATAGACATGCAAGTTCGAACTAGTTCCAAAGTATCACATATCGACGTTCAAAGCTCGCTTGCAAACTTTAGCCACAGAGCTTTAGTATGACGTTTAAGTTGATTGATCGAATGTCCGGCTCATTTATCTACATTTATTCCTTCCGGAAATTCAGTCAGGGTGGTTTATATGCTTTGTGTCTAGTTTTATATCAATATTTTAGCTCGAATAATATTTTTCATACCTTCATATTATTGTTGCCATATACATAACTGATATTTGGAAATAACACGTAATAAATTAATAAAGTACAAATAATATGAATGTCAACAGAGAGAAAAAACATTTTAAAGAAGGGAATATAGAAGTCAAAGCATTTACTAGGCTTTCATTCACCATTTTGCCTACGTTTGAACACCTATATTCCTTCAATTTTCAATTAAAAAAATACTTTTTGTTTAATATTAGGGTTAATTAAATTTGTACATACTGGTGTATAGATTGAAATTCAAATATTAACAAAATAATAATTTATTGAAGGGGAGATTTAGTTAACAAACTTGATTTGTTTCACCAAAATGCTGTTTCTGTGCTTTAGCGACATCATCAGAGAGTTTTTTTAAAATTTTATATAAAATTACAATGCACGAAAAAAAAAAACCAAATATATAAACATATTTTTTAAAAGAAATAACTTCGTTTTTATAATATTTATACATACATTTTAGTTTTAAGGGCCGTTTTCAACGAATTATTAAGTGGAAAATAAAAATCAATTCGTGGTGGAGCGAAGTTTGAGCCCGGACTTCAAAGGTGTATAGTGGAATTCGCGCGTTAGAAACGTGTATGTCTCGAAACCGGTAAACATCGAAAAGTAGTAATATACAAATATTTACTTACGTTTATTAGAATGTATTTATAAAAAGTAAAAAAATATTTTTATTATAAAACACAAATTAAGAAAATCTCTGCGTACAAGAATATTAAGGCACATGTTTTTAAGTATACTATTAAATAAATACGTTGATAGTTTTTAAACCCTTTCAAGAGAAGAAAACATTCAATTGAAGGTAATAAATATATCAAAAGCGAAACCTTGGTCCGAAGTTTTTTTTTTCCGAATGTAAGGTACCTTTTACAAATGAGATTAACAATAGGACTGCGTGACTTGATCTTAGCAGGGATCGTCAATATATTTTCAATATTAAATATAAAGTATTCCGACTCGGAAACTTAAATTTTTATTTGTTATGACTAAAAATACATGCAATGTACGCTAAACAGACAAGGCTTTTTAAAACACGCATTAAAGAACATAATTTATACAATCATTTAAAAGTAATTTAAAAAAATTCAACCGTTTATTCATATTGATTAAAAAATAATTTCAAAATAATTATTATTGCTCCTTTATGCCATAAATTAGATGTATTGTGTGCGGACCAACTCTCAAAAATATTTATATCTATCAACCTGCCCTTCTTATTTTCCTAGCGCATCTCCACATAACAATAATCACGTATATGAGTTCCGGTCAGACACATTAAATATTTAGTACAAAAATAACATCCTACAATTAAAATACTCCCAGCAAACGACAACAACCGAGCTGTGCCAGCGTCTGCTTAGACCGCCATCTCCATGCGAGCTGTGGAAGCGTTGCGAGACTACCAGCTTCTTCACCTGGTTTCAGCATCACAGCACGCATCAAGTTTAACAGATTGGTGGAGTTGCGTTACCCTTGTTACTCCAACCATACAGTCTACTCTCTAAATTATCCTCTTCGGGACTAGGTACATGTTTACACCCCGTCCACTCCTAAATTTATCAAAAATGCTTTAAATTAAGAGAATAAACAAAAAACGATACGGAATGACTCAATAACCCGCTAACACATAATATATTATATTCTCCACTAATGTGCCCATTATAATAAATTAACTATAATACTTACTTCTTACTTAAGTAAGAAAGTACTTTAATACTTTACTTTTCAGGCATCTTAATTGACTATCATTAAGTGCATTGGGATGGGAGAACTTGATAAAATAAGAGCCACATCAATATAATATATATATATATATATATATATATATATTTAGATTCATTAAAACATTATCAACACTGACTAGAGATGGGCGTTTCGATTATTTTAAAGAACTAGCAGTAACAGTTACCATTTCACAAAAATAAATATTTTTGAAACGGTTTCTAAATAACAGTTTAGAGTAGCGTTGGCAAAAAAACTTATATCAGAAATTACAAAAACAGATTCACAAAAATAAATTAAAGTGTCCCTAGAATCAAAAGTCTAGTATAATTTGTAAATAAATTTCGTAGAGGGAGCACGTTTACGATATTTTAAACTGTTTTTTTAGAAACAGTTTCACGAAACAGTTTAATTTGTGTATTAATCTTACTGGGTTATTTTTTAGAGTAACAGTTAATTTTTTTTCGAAAATATATTAACTGTTCAGGAAGAATTACAACCTTTACTCAGTAACACTTTATTACAAGGTCCTACAGATAAAATAATTTACCAAAATTACTTTTTTTTTAAAATAAATAATTAAGACGCCAGTTTTTAGTATATGGCAAAACTAATAAAATCGGTCACTGGTTATTCCAAACTGGTAGATTTGAGCATCACTCGCTTTTTTTTTTCTTTTAATTTACCATAATGATGCCATAAGTAAAAAATGCGCTTTTAGTCAAGTTCAAAGTTCAGTATAACTGCATCCACACGGAGTGCATAATGGCACTATGACATGTTAATTATATTTGATATTTTATAATTTTTAAAGACTGTCATAATTTTAAAAATGTTGCAGTCATAACATATTTATTAAGTAACACAATTAACCATTGAAGGCATTTTTTAATTAAAGTTATTGAATGAATAGTATAATTATATTTAGTAAACTGTTTTATGATCTGTGGCGGAACATTGCGAATTTAAAAGTCGTGAAGGTTGTTTTTCTTAGTTCGACGCACTTAAACTTGTAGAACTTGTGCAAAATTTTAAGGTTTTATATAACTGTTTCGTAAGATGCAACTCTACTTGTGCAATTATTTCGTTTAAAAATAAAATAGTGTAATGTCAACTTGGTAAATGTTGAACGAACTTTATTTGAAAATGGAATTCGTAATATTATGCTGAAAGTTGCCTGTTAAAATAAAATAAATGAGCGTAGCGTAAAACCAAAACTACAATACTTTAATACTGAACCTAACATACAAAATATTTATTCAAAATAATACTAATGATTTTACTATTACACAAAAAAACAGTTTATTTTAGAGAATCAGCCAAAGAGTTTTACTGTTAATAATTTTTACATCTATGTGCATGGTCGTAAATGTAATATGAATTTTAAAACTTTTTTTTTGGATGTGTAAGCTTTATAAGACTTTTAAAAAAAACATGTATTTTTTATTCAATCAATATTCAACGATAGGGAAAAACAAATTTTTTCAAGGTAATGGGATTGCATGACATCACCCACACTATTTTTGATATATCATGAATTGTTCTGCTCACACCCATTGGAAATATCCATTTAATCATGTTTATCATGACAACTACAATACACGGTCCTCAAAAAATGTTCATGCATCTAAATTGAGCTAAACAAAATTTGGCAAAAAGTCTCTGGAAAATATTGACCGTTCCCAATTTGATAAACTACCCGATGAACTAAAAAACAAAAAGTCGTGAAGTAAATGTAAAAGTGTAGCAATTAAAAAATATAACCCAAATATTAAATATGATTCATTTTCAATATAATTTCTATGAATAGTGTAGGTACTCGTATATTACTTTGGTGTATGTTTAAAATATTGTTTTGAAAAAAAAATGTACAGTTCGAAAAGAGATTTTTTTATAACTCCCGGGACTATTGTTTTGAATTTTATTATATTTTCTTATTATTCTATTTTTTATTGTTATTCGAGTATTTTTTAATTCAAGTTATATTCATAATAAAAATAAATAAAATAACATTTTTTAGAATGAATATGTTCATAATATAGGTTATACTTTTAAGAAACATTTTTATAATCAATGTATAATAATAAATTATACAAAGTATTGCACATATTGGATTAAAAATATATTGTAATAAATAGGTATGCGTAATGCAAGTTTGTAAAATGTTTTATTATTTTACTACTAAATAATTATACAATGCCATATTGCAAAGCAATACAAATCAATCTAATAAAGTATAATAAGATGCGATGCGATACGATACGATACGATACGATACGATACGATACAATACAATACGATACTGTACAATACAAAATAATTCAAATAAATACAATGCAATTCAAGTCAATACAAAACAATACATGAAAATCGGAAATGCTCGAATCGGGTTGTGGTCCCATGGCTAGTGCGGCAGACTAACGGATCAGAGGTCCAAGGTTCGAACCCCACTCTACCTCGACTTGATTTCCAATTTCCAATAGTGAGTTATTTACAATTCGTTAAAAAAGGTTCTAAAATCTTAACATTTTTGTAAATTATAAAAACGCAAATATTTATTTAAAAATAATTGTAAAATCAAATCTCATTTAAAGGAGTATTCAATAAAACGATTACCGTATTTTTTTAACAATAAGACTCATTTGTTTTGCTGAAAAAATTCGATCTAAAATAGGGGGGCGTCTTAAAGTCCAACGCGTCTTAACGTCCGCAAGATATGGTAGTTGAACAGACCTTCCTCATCCACTTCCACGATCACCTTCGTGATGTCGCTAAAACAAAAATAATGTTCTGGCATTAGTTAAGGGCGCACATGTGGGGAGAAGCAGGAACGGCGGCTATTGACGGCCGGAGATTTATTCCCCCCTCTGTCCTACGATCCATGGATTGTGTTGAGAATATTAGCCCACATTAGCCAGAATTGTGTCCGGGCCAATACATTACCAGCTTGGGCGTGACCCGCAATTTTTCACTACTTTTTATTGGCGGGATAATGGTTTTTTGTTTTACCAGTTCCCATTTACGACGCGTTTTTTGCGGCCGATTTGACCATCGAAGGGTGCGTAAATAATGACAAAAGAATATATAGGAGCTTAGGGAGCTTGGAAAAATTAATAAGCTAATATTTTACTAACTTAACGATTCTTTCAAACCTATCAAAAAATATTAAGTACAATTTTAAAATGTTCATTGTTTATTTGATTAAATATGAGTAATCTAACTATGAAGATTAAGTATAAACAGTTATATAGATATAACACAACACAGACGGAGAACATTTTGGAACAGGGAGTATGGAAAAGTAGGTATTTTCACGCAGCTAATAACCTGTCATTGGCTGGTTTAAGTGGCCATTTTTCACACTGTGTAATATTCACCATTGTGATTATGTTCGAACATCCATATTTCTTCCGTCTGTTGATTTAATATTTAGTTATTTTTAGAGAACGGCCATGAAAAAACAATAATAACGAATGAATATAGTTATCAAGAATACAGTCCTTGTCTATAAACATTATGATAAACTAATATATTTTTTTTGGTTTTTAAAAGCGTTATTTTTAGTTGTTTTTGTCTGTATTTTATATCCTTTTTTAATGTTTTTATTGTTCACGTCAGTAAACTGTTTGTTGTCAAACAAAAAAGCCTGTCACTTTTTTCTGACCTGATCAATATTTTTTTGTATATTTTTTTTCAAGGACAGTTTTTTTTGTTAAAAGTTAATTTGGGAATTGCTAATTTTTACAAAAAAATAATTCTAAAAAATATTCAGTTTTGTGAAAAAATGATTCATTCAACTAAGAACTACATTAAGTTCAAACTAATAAAAAAACACTACTGAATACTATTGCGAGCACATTTCCACTAGTTTTTTAATTATGCACACAAATACACACAAACACACGCTCATATATAGAACTACTTATACTTTGAAATATAAAAAATCACTATATTAGAACAGGCTGAGCCATGTTTGAAGGAGACTATTTTAACCAGAAGACGCTACGTATTTTATAATTATAATATATTTCTAGTTAGTTTTATATAGATTCACTGGTAAACCTATATATGCACGCACACATTCAAAATGTACCATAATTAAATCTGTATGCATGTTTTTTATCACCAAGCATGTCACTAGAAGTCAAAATCTGCTACTTATCAAATCTTCGAAAAGCGACTTTTGTTTTTATGCCACAATGTCCAGAATGTGTACATTAGTCCATTCGTTACACAACTTGGAATTCTTTGGGATAGATCTTTTGGCTTTTCGTAGACCTTTTTGCCATTACACAGTGTGAGATTAAAATGGATTGTATGAGTTTGCAAAAAGTCATATATGCTGATCTTGTTTATGAATATATTTTATACCATTATTTTATTTTTAAGTTTGTAAGTGAAAATTCTTGATGGAAGTTCATTGTAATTTATTACATAATTAAAACACGAGTGATACTTTAATCCACAAATTTGGAATATCCAGTGATCGGTTTCATCGCTTTCACGACATCTTCGAGACTGGTGTCTTTATTAAAGAGTTATATAGTTAATCATTATTTAAAAAACCACACTCACGAAGGATGGGACACTAAAAATAAAATAAAATACTTAAACTCATTAAAATAGCATTATATCAACTTATTAGCTTACCTGAAGAAAATTTTTCGATTAATTTTGATCATCCTTAAGATAAAAGTAACTTTATTTAATTTACTTACATATAACTTTGAATTATCTATCCTTACCTCTGTTTTGTATAAATACATTTAACTCTTTAACAAAGACACCAGTCTCGAAGATGTCGCGAAAGCGATGAAACCGGTCACTGGATATTCCAAATTTGTGGATTAAAGTATCACTTATGTTTTGTTTATATAATACATTATATTATTGTCGTTTTTTGTCTATGCTACATGGTTTTATGTTCTTTATGTTCAGTTTCTTATATGGGTATATGTTACTCATGTAACCGTTTTAATTGGCTAAGGCCGTATATATTGTAGCGAATTTAATTCATTGGGTAAATACTGTGCGTTAATTAGCCAGTTATTTTTCTCGCTCAGTTTTAATGTTTCCGCACCTGTTGAAGGAATCAGGATAGGCAACACGACGTGCGAGCTTTGCTGGGTGCGCGGTTGAAAAAAAAAAAAATATGATCCCGAACAAAGCGTGATTCAACAACTAATGATCATTTGTTCAATGATATATTGATGTTCAAACATGAGCGGCAAAATTGTGAATGTTAGGCAGAGTGTAAAGTGGCCACTTTAGCTAGCTAAAGACAGAACATAAGACCTGTAAATGCCTAGACCCCCTTATTTTCTTTTCTAAACCATCACTATTCTAATTTGTTAATCCATGAGAGGGCGAAATCCAGTTTTTTATCTACAAACATTTGGACAAACTTAAAATATTGTAAAAAATGATTATTTATTTGATTACCTACAAGTTTCAGAGATATTGCGTGCTCCTCTTTAAAGGTATAGTTTAGATATAAATATAGTTCTATATTGTAATTATGTTTTTTTTTAAACATTTTTATTTTATAAATTATCGTTATTCTGATGTAGCTAAATTGAACACTGAACACCTTCTGCTTATGTTCGCATTATGGAACAGCGCAGTGCTCCAAATGTGAGGCCATCTAGTGGAACTAACAAGTACTCGCAACAAAACCAGAGTACTCCCAACTTTGGGCAAATTTTCCACTTTGCATGAGTCGCTTTATAAAGTTGCACTCTTGTTAGGAGCACACACGACCAGAAGTTGCATACAACCAGAAGTTACACACACCGATCATGGAAATGAAAACCTCCAACAAACTTGCAATAACGTCGTGTTTGCAAGAATAAGTTTCCGCACTTGAATTTTTCCAATCCAGTACGTGCTATGCCAAAAGGATTTTCAATAATTCGTCCTGAGATAAATTTCAACACAACGTTAAGAAAAGTTTTTCAACAGTATTATTAGGTTGTACAAATTGTTGTAGACCTGGATCCGTATTACAACGGGGTGCTAACAGGGTGATCTTCAATTTTTTTTTATTGTTTTTATTTACATTTAAATACATTTATACACTAACATATTACAACAGCGATGAAGAACGTTTAAGAAAAGGTAATATAGAAGTCTAGGCATCTACAGGGCTTATGACTAGTCAATGGCTGGTTTAAGTGACCACTTTACACACTGTGTAACATTCACCATTCTGCTTGTATTTGAACATCTATATTCGTTCAATTCTTTCATCTGTTGATGTTTGTGAAGTTAAAGAGCTGAAACCTTTATTTATGCGGGTAAGATTCATCTAATTGAATTATTTCACCTACACACTAGGCAACGCCTGAAAATGTTATTTTTTCAATTTCTATACTTCTTCATGGACCAGGTAATTTATCAACAATATTTTGAGTTTGTCCAAATTTTTGTAGACAAGTAGTCTAGACTTCTATATTACCTTTTCTTAAATGTTCTTCATCGCTGTTGTAATATGTTAATATAAACAGCTCCCCAGGGAGTTGAATCCAGTCCTTGTCTACAAAAATTTGGACAAACTCAAAATATTGTTAACATTTATCCACGTTTAACATTTTATTTACTTCCTTAACCTTTAATTTTTTACATTTAATAAGATCCCACCAAGCCACTTACTGTGACTTGGTGGAGATTAATTTTTAGACCAACTTATATAATTTTACCTATATTTATAAAACAATGAATTTGCAGACATAATTAGCAGCAGGAAAGTTCAGTTATATAGATACAAATACACTGTTATTTTAATTTTTATAAATAAGAAAGAAAATACATTTGAAAATTCACATAAAAATATGTACACATAAGCAAGTTTAATAACAACATATTTACACAAGGTGGCGCAAAATTTGTCCCCGATGTTCTTTGACTATGATTTTTTTTATGAATGAAAAATTTAGATTCTGCTTTTGAGTTTTGTTTATTTGATATCTCAATTTTCATTCATTAAGTTGAGAAAATGATATCAACCAAGGGGCCGCCGCCAAAATGTATGACCATACGGACCCAATTTACGGCATTTTTCTTCACACTTTCCAGAACTTCCGGCGCTCGGTTCTCGCATTCTTGACGGATATTCTCTTTGAGAGCTTCAAGAGTCTAAAACTTGTTAACACAGACTCTTGACTTTAAAAAACCCCGCAAAAAGAGTCAGGAACGGTTAAATTTGGTGATCTTGTCGGCCAGTACAAATCACTAAAGCAAGAGATTAAGCGACCCGAAAATACAGCCCTTAGAATATTAGTTGTGGCTCGCGCAGTATGCGCCGTTGATCCATGCTGTTGGAACCAAATGTTTCAATCCCGAAATTCTCTACAAAAACCACCGATTGGTGCCCAATTACGTGGCACGTTGTCTGTTCCGGTACTACGGGATCCTCTGCGACATCTTCAGCTACAGCCGGAATATTCTCAGCGGAATGGCTGCTCCAGGGCAGGCCAGACCTGGAAGCATCTTCTGTTGTCCCATACATTTCTAGACGAGCGGCTTAACGCCGTAGTGCTTATCCAGTTGGTGTCGGATGACCAGGAAATCTAGCTAAATTAGAGGAGTATAGCGATTTATGTCTTGCTGTGTATTTTGTATTTGTTTACTTCACAAATATCGAAGCAGAACTAACATTTGCCGCCATTTGCAAAAGTTATGGCATCTTCCGATAGGGTGATGACTTTTGCGCCACCTGATATATAAACTTTTGATCCAGTTGACATTCTCTTATTTTTCTCTCGTTACATTGTGTGTTGAGTTAAAAATTTTTTGGCAATAAATTAAAAATGCAAAATTCTCAATAATTAAGAATTCTATTACTTACATTAATTAAAATTACATATTTTTGGTACAAATGAACCTTCATTTACAAAAGTAGAATTTTTTTTATATAAAGTACAAGCGGACCCGACAGACGTTGTCATGCCCAAAAGTTAGCTTGCCTGCTATAAGCTGGTTAAACCAACATTTATTTATCGCAATTAATTACACAAGATATTCATTTTTGACTTTTTTAAGGCATTTTTACATACGAATGTATATTACGAAATAAGGGTTTGTTTTTTTTGTTTTATCTTCACGTGTGATTGGCTAAGAGACCCCATTGTGCTCAAATCAAAATTGTGCAAAAACCACTACTCTAGTGCCACAATCTATACAGAAAATACGTGAATGCGTGTTGATGAAGAAAAGTCAGACTGCATTTTACCTTGAACTTTCTAAAATTATGATATTCAACTCATGCCCGACGTGAATTTAGTAATTCTTTAATCACCAACCGTATTTTGATGTGAGCTTGACATTTAATTCAAAATCAAAATAAATTACGAAAGTGACAAAATATATCGTTTTACCTTTAGATATTTCATTACATTATATTATTTTTTTTACGTAATATTCCCAATCAGCAAAAGTGCTGGTCTGAGGGTATATAATTTATTATGACACAATAGTTTTAGTAAAAAGTCGATAATTTAACATTACATATCACTCACACGGGCTGTAAGAACTGTTTCTTTCGGGCGTTTTTATAGTACGTATATGTTTTGTATATTTATTAGGTCATTAGAAAGTGAATTGTAAGTGAATTGTAGAACTGTTTTTTTTTGTGTTAGTTCTAGGATGTTCGCAAGTTAAATTATTTGACACGCTCTTGTATTTCTTATCTGTATATTGCAGTTAAAATTTAATTTTATAATTGTCTTAAAATGAAAAGAAAAATGCTCGATTGTGTCGTGAAAACGTGCAAAAACGATTCGAACTTTTCATTGAAAATAAGATACTTAGGTACTTGTTTATGATTGAATTCTAAAACTAAAAGCCATTGATATTCAAAAATTGAATTGAAGTAAGCACTTAGGTACTTGTCTATGGTCGTATTCCAAAACTATCTATTGTTTATATTCCCAAACGTTGGCTTGCTATAAGATGGTTTAGCAAACGTTATTTCGTAAATAAGGACACACGTTTTTTATTATTCCTTTTTTTGAGCTATTTATAAATGTGTAATATGGGTAAGTTCTTCGTTCTACCTCCTCATATGATTGGCTAAGAGGCCTCGTTGTGTTTAAATTAAAATAGTGCAAAATCACTGCTCTAGTGCCATAATCCAGGGAGAAAATACGGGAATACGTACTAATGAAAAACAGTCCGACTACAATATTTCTGAGCCTCTAAAATTATGATACTCAACTCATGCTCAACGCTAATTATTTAACCGACCGCAAGGATTAACGATATATTACGTGTTAATGAAGAAAAGTCAGACCGCGTTTTACCATGAGCCTTCTAAAATTATGTTATAACTCTTGCCAACAGTAAATTTCGTCATTCTTTAATCGCCAGCCGCATTTTGACGTGATCTTGACATTTAATTCGATACCAAAGTAAATTTTTTTTTTTTTACAATGCCTGAAGGTGTCGTGAAAGCGTGCAAAAACTGTCCGTATAAAAGAAAAAAGACTTTTCATTGATAAGTAGGTACCAAGATACTTGTTTATGATTGAATTCCAAAAATATTGATATTCCCAAACATTAGCTTGCCTACTGGTTTTACAATAATTTTTGGTTAATTTTTTTAGTTAAGAGGTCTTGTCATATTTAAATTAAAATAGTGCAAAAATCACCACTCTTGTTCCATATTCCATGAAGAAAATACGAGTATACGTATTAATGAATAAAAGTCAGACCACTTTTCCCCTGAGCGTTCTGAAATTATGACACTCAACTCATGACCGACGCGTATTTGGTCATTCTTTAATCACCAGCCAAGTTTTGACATGACCTTGACATTTAATTTGAAACCAAAATAAATAAAATCAAAAATGCCTGATTGTGTCGTAAAAGTGTGCAAAAACTGTTCGGATAAAGGAAAAAACTTGTATTATAAATTCGTGACAAGGATTAGTTTTTCGTTGTGTCTCCTTATGCGGTTGGCTAAGAGGACTCGTCGCGCTCAAATCAAAATCATGCAAAAATCACTTCTATAGTACCAATAATCCATGGAGGAAATACAGAAATATGCGTTAATCAAGATATTTAGAGCGTGATTTACCCTGAGCCCTCTAAAATTATGGCATTCAATCCATGTCTAACGCGAATTTATTAATTATTTATTCGTCAGCCGTGTTTTGAAGTGACGTTGTCATTTAATTCGAAACCAAAATAAAAGAAAGAACTAAGATAGGCCAGATCTTGTCTTGAGGTAATAATTTTTTTATTTTTTTTGTCCTAGCTTTAATTTTATTTTGTTGTATTTTATTTAATTTAAACCTGTATTTAGTATAGAAAATTCAAATTCAAATTCTAATTATTTATTCACAAAGTAACATAACAAATAACAAAGAATTTAAGACGTTAAATTGGAACTTTATATCAACCAAGAACCCTTAAGCAATGGTTCGACATTATTAAGGTGTAATACTCTCTAATAGCAAGAGTATTTGCCTCTTAAACATTGCTTCACTAATGTGAAAGATGTCGATCTCCAAAGTGATAATGTTCAGCTGCTTGACTGCTCTTCCAATCGGCATGACCAGAAGCAGGTTGGTTCTGGAAACCGGGAGGTAAAACAGTCTGTGCTGACGCTGTCGGAATGTGTGTTTACCATTGTTGCAATGGACTGTATAAGTCCGTCAATAAATAAATAAATAAATTATAATAAAAGAAAAATGACTGTATCGTAAAAACCTGCAAAAACTTTTCGGATAAAAGGAAAAATACTTTTCATTGATATGTAGGTACCTAAGTACTTGTTTATGATTGAATTCCAAAACTAAACATTTTTAATATTTCAATATTTGATTTATTTACATAGATACCTTAGTACTTGGTGGTTGAATTCCAAAACATGAAATAAAAATTTCTCAAATAAAGAATTCTTTTTGCAAATGTCAAACTCTACGGTATTCACCGGCAGTGGTGCATTCTGTGTAAGAATCTGTTTTTCAAAAATGTCTCGAATGTCGGTTAATTTTTTTAAAACATTACTACAAATCCATTAAAAATATGTTAACATGTAGAAATTGTTAGGAAATTAATCAACTCAGTATCCATTGAAAATAATTAATGTTTGTTAACATTAATATACAAACTTTTTTAATTTATAAAAAAAAAAAGTTTCCCCTAATTTTTTGGAATATGTATTTCAGTCGGATGCAACCCTGATAAATCGATGAAAACACATAAATATTTGCTTCTAACTTTTTTTCTACTCAATATATTGAAGATGTAATTATTTGTAAACCTCGAGTACGTGAATTAAAAAAATTGGCAAAAAACCGCACATAAATCTGTTAAATTATTTTCGAGTTTTTGCGGCACACAACACAGCAATTCATTTTAATGTATAAAAATAGATAGATAGATATTTTTAGATATATTCAATAACAGGTTTTTGACGGTGATGTTTCAAATTTTTACATAAATACTCGAATTCACCTCACCTGTATCTCAGATCAAATAAAAATTATATTCGAGGTCTATATTCAAGGCGCACGGTAGGAATGATGTTATTTGTTGTGACGCTGTCCGGTTGAGTTTAAATAACAATTAGCTGGTCAATATTTACGAATTTATTATATTCTTGAATACCGAGTCGCCATTTTTTATCAAAAGTTAACCGGGTAGCGTCAAAACACATAACCGATTTTTCCTTCCAGAGTTGTGATGAATTTCTGGTTTATGCTAAGTCAACTGACAAATCGGTAGAACTGACCGAGAAGAAGGGAAGAGAACTTGAGACGTCACACGCAAAGTAATCTCAAAATTGTAAAAAGACAAAGGGCTGATAATACGATACATAATTTTTTTTTTTTTTAAATAACTTAGTAGGATAGTTTTTCAATATTATTTTTTTAAAACCACTAAATTTCCTCATTGTATATTTAATTACATGCATTTTATTTTAATGTACCCGTAGGAATAAGTAAATTCTTCAATATTATAATAATTGTTTAATTTTTATTGAATTTTTTTTTTGATGCGTACGTTAATATGTAATTATCACATACTACGAATACCTATAGGAAGAAATAAAACGGATTTTGAAAAATCAATTGTATTTTAAAATTTGATGTGGACATTGTGGAGAAGTGTTTTCATACACAACTTAAAATATGAAATTATTAAAAATGTGTCCCTTCAAACAGGCGATATGTTAAGCTTTGATAATTGTGACGTCATGACAATGTTCTATTCAAATTTAAACGGTCACAAAAAAGTTCAAAATTTATACGAATCGTGACATAATAGGGGCGTGGACCGTTTTCGCGGGAATTCAAAATTATAAATAAAAAAATTTTTTTCATTCTACTTATAAGTAGTAAAAAAAAATTTTTCACACGACAGTACTTCATAGACCCTTATTTATTTGAAATAGTATTTTTTAAAAAATCATGATATTATCCTATTGTCAAATCACGTATACGTGAAAAACAAAACCATCAGTACAAAATCAGTTTTAAGGATTCTTAAATTATAATTGTTACCTTTACATATTTCTGGTACATAGTTTTATTTTGTGAATTTTGTAATTTGATTCCTAGAACATGACGGTGGCTCAGTTTCATACAGAGATAACTAGAAATAGCTTATTTTGAGCAATGGCTGATCAAAATTTTGACAGACCTAAATTTATTTGAAACAAATAATTATTTACATCACATTAAGTGTACTATAAATGAATATATTTATTTAAAATGTATACCGTAGTCACTAATTTTAGGATTATATAAATTATTACAACGTTTCAATTAGTTATGGAGAGATTGTTGAGTTCATATATTTCCATTTGAAAACATGTCTCTAATGAGAAAATGAATAGTTTTTAAGAATTAAACATTTGTAGAGTTGAAAAGGGATGTTTTTTTAATATAATAAATATTATCACCAAAAACATTTTTTTTTAGTTTTTTCTTTATGGAACTGAGACATCGATAAAACTAGTAAACAATTTCATTAAAACAACAGCTTTATTTGCCACTTATAGTTACAGCTAAAAAACGTATTAGTTGTTTTATAAATAAATTAAATGAAACTAATAATGTTCCACTGTTTACAATTCAGTGTTGAAAGTTTTCCTAATTATCCCTAAGGATCACGTAGTCCTTGTAAATGTAAAAGAACGTTATCAATGCGAATGTAGCTTTAGCATTCCTGTCATGTCTCTTCTCTCGCGTCCTTCCGATAAGTACAACGTACACAGTAAACAAGGCAATTCTTAGCCTAGTCTCGGTTCATAAACATTAATTTAATATACGCAGAAGACAAGCATTCCAACTATCGCTATTATTAAGTTTACTTGCTTATGCAAATTGGGTTTCAATATTTTCTTCTTCAAAACTATCTCAGAGAGGCGAGCCCGATGGATTGGCCACATTAAGGAAAGACAACAGTTGTTGCGAGTATATAAGAATACAAAATATAAAAAATAGTACAAACATCCAGTTAACGTTTTTCACAGATATAATGAGAGAACATGTTACACAGTAAAGAGAAAAATAATATATTACATGAGACATGAGAAAAAAAAAGAGCTCGTAAGAAGGTTAAGGGATGAGGAAATAGAATGGAGGAGTGGAGGAGAGGAATTTTCATAATATAGTTGACCAATTCAAAACATTGATATTATAATAAAATAAACATAATTAAAGGAACATAAACTTATTACAGACTGGCAAAAATGTTTTATTTTACAGTGTTTCAAAAAGTTTAATTTTTATGTCACAAAATTTTGTATTAATAATATCTAAATGGGGACAAAGTAAATTAAATTTGGAGCAGCTACGATAAATAAACGAGTTTTGAACATATTTTTTTTTGGGCAATAAATTAACTTGTCGTGTTGACTTTACGGGACAATTGATTGAAATACGCTCCAAGAGATATGAACCATCGATAAAATTGTTTAAAATTTTGAAGAGGAAAGACAGAACAGACATCTTACGCCATGAGGGTCTCCTGCGTGACACAATAGAGGAAATGCCCGAGGGGGCAAATCACAGAGGGCGCTCCCGACGGGAGAATTTTTGAGTAAGTGTGCGAGGACTTAAAATGCGCCTTAAATACCGAGCTAAAGAGGGCTGCAGAGAATAGAGACTAATGGAGGACGAGATGCAGGACTTTACTGCAAACCAATCCCCAGGATTGAGACTGCGAGGAAGAATTTTGTTCTTCATAATCTTACTTCGTAGTCTTGGGATAGGAGACATTAGATGTGTGTACGCCTTCATTCCTTCCACTCCTAGGTCAAGTTGAGGACAGTGTTTAATGAGATCTCCGTTTGTGCCTTCATTTAGTTAGTTATTTTTTTTATATATATTTATTTATTTGGTTTACAAACAATGAAATATAATACACAGAAATGTTGAAACAATAAAAAAAGACACTACTCATTTTTCATTAATAACACGTAAATACTTATCAAATACATATTTTAATAAAATGATCAAAACAAATTATTAAAATTTAAAATATTTTTTTGTAAATTTTTTAAAAATTATACGAATTAATAATTTAATAAACTCGAATAAAAAACTATTTAAGTAAAGTTAACAGTATAAATTATTAAAATTAAATAGTTTAAAAAAAAACATTCATCAATATTAAACCAATAAAAACAACCCATAAAATACTAATAAAATCAATAACAAAATGTGCATCAAAACAGAACCAGCAATGTAACCCATTTAAATTAAATGGTATAATCTAATAAGCCAGTGTTTTACTTGCTTACTTTTAACCCTTGTAAAAATCTACCAAAAATGGCGGCAGAAAACAAGCTTTTTGTTTTTATTCAATCGAAAATGATGAACACAAAATATTATTATAAATATAAAATGTGGTTGTAAAAAAGTCAATCAACATATTACATTTTCTGAACTCATTTTTTTTTTCATATACACAACCCTCTAATCCAACACGGATTTTTAAAAAAGATAGCAAATTTGGTTAAAATTGAATATAACTTTTTAAAATCAACATACTGTAGATTTTAAATGCGTTTGTGTAAGTTTTGCGAACGCGCCAGCTCTAGTCAATTGACCAGTAACATTTAAATATATTTTGTAAGCTGATAACGAATCGACCAAAATCTACCGACTTATTTTTCTGAATCTACCGATTTCAGTTTGATGGAAGTTGGCAACGCTGCCCTACCCATTATGCGTTAAATTTTAAACTGAAGTGGCATGTAAGCCGGTATGAATATCTCTCGTCCCGCCATATTGGCTTCGCTCTGATCGGGTCGAGTGATCGAATATCAAATCTGCGGGGATGCTTGTGTCAGGTATGACCCATTGTTTCCCATTGGTGGGAATTGATTGACCGATTGGATTTGCGTGTGTTTGAGCAGCTCTTTTAATAGATTCACCCGTCCTGTACAGTCCATCATCGACATTAGATGACCGTTGGGTTAATTGGATGGGCAGCTTGTAGGGGCTGGTATTACGAGAGAATAACTGAATCAACGCAGAGTTATCATAAAATATACAACCTGGGATAATGATTAAACTATTAAGTTTAAAATCAACAGAAATTTCAAATTATACAATTCAAATACGAGTTCATTATTTATATGTCTGTTTTCTCTCGGTAAATTTAATTCGGGTTGTGGTCACGAGGTTAGCGTCGCAGATGTGGCTCAGAGGTCCGGGTTCGAACCCCACTCTATCGCTAAAGCTAGGGTTTCCTAGGACAGCGGTGCCCGTATCTTAACGGCCGCAGTGAACGGTGATGCGGTGGACAGCCGTCGTAGTGGTGACTAGAGAGTGGTTTTATTTTTTAACGGTGTTATCAACACCATTTTTATAGGAAACCACTCTCTAGTCACCGTTACGACGGCTGTCAACCGCATTAATGTTCACTACGGCCGTTAAAATACGGGCACCGCTGTCCTAGGAAACCCGAGCTTTACTGAATTCTTATTTTCTAATATTGAGTTTATTACGACGCGTCAAAAATGCCTCTTAAAATCAAAATATTTGGGAAAATTATAAGAAAGCAAATATTTATCATTAAAAATATATATATTTTTGGTAATTAATCATAAAATACGAAGTACAAGACGAATTAATTATTTTCTCAGGACTTACTACAACTCAATGAGGGACTAAATAAATACCAACAACGGAACAGCAAAGCGAGTCAAAAACTTTTATAATTTAATATGTCGCGACAAAATATAAACCAACTCGAACAGTTTCTTACATAAACAAAATAAATCAATGAAAACGCCTTTAAGAATAAAGGATGTAACAAATCTAGGACTAAAGGAGATACGGCCGTTAATATCACATGCTACCTAGTCGATGCAACCAAAGTTACAGAAATATAAGATGATTTACAACGCATGTTGCACAAGTTCCATTTAGCCTCTCAGAAATTGAATATGAGCTAAATCTATTTTAGTATTACAACGGAGATGAAAAACATATTGCTAAAGAGAATATAAAAGTCTAGACATTTGCAGGGCTTATGAAGGCCTCTTAAACCGGCCAATGATAGAAATACGTTTAAAAAAAAATCTTACCCACTTGAGAGGATAGGCGGTGACAGAGAAATTTGATGAAAATTTTGTCTGTCTGTCGCAGATGCCTCCCCAATATTGTATGGAAAATCGGTGATTCGCTGTCCCGTTTTCTGCATCCAAAAACTGAACCAACTTTTTTTTTAGAATGAGTATAAAACCAAAATTTTACATGTGATTTAATCATATTTGTCTACCGTACGTCCGAAGAGAACAAATAAAACTGGGCGCTTTTTGGGTTATTGGATGGTTTTAGCTCCCATAAAAAACAATTTATCAAATAATCAAAACAATGTCGTCACTATAATAGTTAATATTTATAGTTTGTAAAAAAAAACAACTCTAGTGTTAACATAATCCAGGGAAAAAATAGGATAATACGTTTACATGAAGAAAAATCAAACTGTTTTTCCTCTTAAACCGTTTATTTTGAAAAAATACTTGTACATTTATGAACATTTGTATGATGATTGTTTGAACGTAAACAATGTTAACATATTATTTTTTTAATAATTTTATTTTCTTTGAAAAAGGGTTAAAAGAAAGGCAATAATAAAAAAAAACATTGAAATTAATTTAGGAAAAATCTAAAAATCTTCAATATATTATGAGGAAAGAGGTTGACGGGAGAAAGGAAATAAGAAGAGGAAAGGTAAAAATCGTATTTTTTTATTCTAATATTTTAATCGTTTCATGTTATCAATTCATGTTTTTTGTTAATTGTAATTTATTTATGACATCAAATCATTGTTCTACTGTAACTTCCTGGTCAAGAAATATTTTCAACTCTCCTATGTGTAACCACTAAGAAAAAGATTTTTACATCTCTTTATATATTTCGTATCCTGTCCTTTTAATAATAGTGATAAAATACGTTAATATCGAAAAAACATTGTACGGGGGCCTACCAGTGGCGAGCGATGAGTTTTTAAATTGGTAAGCTATGAAAATTCTGATAAAATGTCCATAGCGGTAGTATGGCATAAAAAAAAACAAGTCTATTTTATATTTATTAAATAATTCCTAACAAATGGCTCCAGCGGCTTATAGTTTTAGTAAAAATATTTTCTAATGTAGCACAAACATTTGATTTGAAAAATACAATTTAAAAAAACATAATTGCAAAAAAATGTTGGAAATCCTATGGACTCGAACCCCCGCCTGCGTCATTAAAAAGCAACGACCCATCCGAGCATCTATTTTGCGTTTTGGGCCATGCGTCGAAAAAGTAATTAATAATCTGAATAATTCATTAGCGTACCGGTGCATCTTTGGTTAACTCAGACTATTATAACTTGTCCTGAAATAAAACACTATTTCTTAATAAACGATAATAATTAAATAATTTAAAAGTATTCCTTACCGAGTACGATAGTTCACCAAACAAAACATAAATTACGTTTTAAGATTTATTGTTTCATCTACTTTCATATCACATTATTATTCACAAAACGACATAAGTTATACATTTTATAATTCTTCGTATATATTTATTTTGAACACTATACACTAGTAACGTTTTTATCATAACTTTAACTAAATTTCAAAAGTTTAAATGGATACTGAAGAATAACCTACAATATTTAACTGTCATCGTATGCACAAAAACGAATTACAATTAAAAAACAATTAGCGAATCTTTGTTTTTTAAAACCCACTAAAGGATTTATACTATATTATGGATTAAAGTATTAATTCGTTTCGATTAAACTACCAAAATATTTATTTATTTTTAAGCAAATTTACTTTCAAACCACCGAAACACAAGTATGATCAATTACTCACTTATTATTGTTACTTCCGTGTTGAGATATACAAAATATATTCTTTATCTCTTTCTCACACATAACGAGTGCGTATATTGTCACCTCCCTTAGACTGTCGTAAGTCAAATTGATGTATTTTAAAGAAAACTAGCCCTTATGAAAAAGTATTGAAAGACTAAATTGCATTAATGAAAGCTGCAAGATTTTACTGTAATCTCAAGTGTAATTTTTCGAACGAGATTCTTAAGTTTTAGGTTAAAGACGTATTTGAATTATTGATTTTAAAATAAAATTATAAGGAGCATTCGCCCCTGAGGCCTACTGGATCATAAATTTGGAAATCGGACAATTCCCGTTAAAACTGGGATATACACGATTTTTTAGGGCCAGACCTCAAAACTTTAGAGGAACATTTCTCATGGTGGGCCTGAAGTAAGCCTAAGGTAAAAATGTGATTTAAAAAAATTAAATAATGCAATCTCAAAACGTATCAAATCGTTAATTTCTCGGGCAAACAGTCCCTCCACAAACCCCTACCCAGCCGCTTCCCTTGTTCGCGTCTGGTGCGTAGCGCTTCCTTGGTCAAATATTTTTTTATCGCAATTTTTTTTGTCGGGGAGAAATTAAAGTTTTACTTCATTTTGAGATCGTAAAAAAAATATTTTTTTAAAATTACTTAGAAAATTTTATACGGATTTTTTTAAAAGCTTACTATGAGGAATGTTCTTCCAAAGTTTCACGGTCTGGCCCTAAAAAACTGCGTGTAATTCAAATTTTATAATTATAATTAACGTGTTGTCAGTTAATATCGCTATATAAGTATTGGGTTTTAAAGAAATTCAAAAAATTTAAAAAATATATCTCTTAGGAAATCATACGTGATGAAAAACATTATTTTGTTCGTTATTTTCCCTTCTCTGTTCTGTTTCTTTTATTTTATCACAATATCAATTTCACGTCTTGTATAAAAAAAGACTATGAAATGTATTTTACCGTAAACGAAATTGGAAATGATTTGTTTTAGCATGCATTGAAAACAAACCATTTTTTCCACTTGTTTTTTTATAAATGTTATTTTTAAATTTCCCGCGTAACATACCACGGCTCCCGATAGGTTGTTGTTCGAATTGGTATAGGGGAGGCAGTGGACGAGGGGAGTTCCGTCCTCTCATTTGTCAAGTGACCGGGTATAATCCCCCACTCTGACTCTTATTCCACCCGGTTACTCAGGGGTATTCTTTATTAATCTCCACTCACCCCAACACTACTTAAGGGTTGGCATATGACACAAAAAAATCAACATTTTAAATGACTACAGTAAACGATCATTTACAAATGAAAAAAAATGACTTCTACAGTAATATACTGTCTTAAATATTTGACGCCCCGCGGTGTAAAAGCTTTGAGTTCTAATCCAAGCAAGAGCAATTCGTTGATTTAAAAAAGAATATTTTTCTTAAGGTTCCGTGGGTGACGGGGCTTTTAGTTCATTTTTGTAATGAGGTAATTCTATGTAGTGATTCAAACATAGAAAAATTCGAAATCGTTAAAAATCAGGAATACTTATTTAAGAAAGAAATGAAAAGTTATTTTTATCATTCTTTTTTGTGAAGCACTGATTGAAAACACCGTTTTTTGTTATTATTATGTTATGCTAAATATGTTAATAGTTGAAAATAAGGAAACAAATAATTTCAAGTCGTCACTTCCCATTATGTACACAAAAAATGTTTTTTCATTTTTGTAATGGGAAACATTAATTTAAATTGTATTCAATTTTAATATGGTATCTATAATTATGGATTCAAAAAAAACTAAAAAAATATATTTTTTAAATCAATTTAAGACGGGTTGTGGTCCCGAGGGTAATGACGCGGAGTCTGGATCGGATGGTCCAAGGAAACTCGCACTCCCCTTTACCACAACTTGTTTCCTATTTTCTAACACAGTTTTTTTACGATTAAAAGGAAATGCCCAGATGATTTAAATACACGAGTTAATAATGAGAATTTATTTATTTTTTTAACATGCCATTTCTTGACTAGCATCAACAAAAAAACACATTTTGTGGTCTTTCTTGTGTTTTCGGTATCATTGTGAAATTTAATTCAAGCCAGTTATAAGAGCAATACACAATAATGATTTTTTCTCAATTGGTCTAGGTGAGGTGATTAGATTTTATAACTTTTCTGCCAAAAAGCCTCTAAAATACAGGCTAAGCGGGTTATTCCTTTTAAAAAAAAAACATTTCTCGTATTCTCGAGCTGTTCTAAAGTGACATATATTTTGCACGTCAAACTAAGAAGGATGTTTGTCGTTACTAGATTTCATAGTTTAACATAATCTTCTCTCACAAATAATGTATTCAATGAAATCGTTTCAATCACAAATCGTTAAGTAATTTACTGTGTAAATTATATAATTATTGGAATACGCCATATTACAGCGATTCAGTGAAGTGTGTCGATCCAAACCACAGTGTTGGAAGTTGACAGAATTACTGGAGGAAAATCATTAGCGCCGGGTGGTTCGAATTGGGGGAAATTGGGGGATATAAAAATATTACGCCAATTACAAAGGGAACACGTGTGTATCGAGGGAAATCCTAAATAAACAGGAAATACTTTCATTTTCTGGAACAAAATATAAATTTATTTTCCCTCATAATATGAAAAAAAACATGCTAAGAAAAAATTCTTAGTGGATAATTTATTTGTTTATGTTATCTTAGTCGCAACATTCTTTTTTTTTTGTTCTGTTCATTTCAATCTTTTTTAATTATTATTTTTTCTTTGATAGTATCTCATTATTTATTTTCATCTTAAGTACAGATAATAAATACTTTCTAAAAGAAATATCTTTCAGCCAACCAAAAAACAGACTAGTTAAAAAAAGAGTTGGTCAAAAATTTGTTCTTAAAAACGAAAATATATATAAAAAAATACATACATTATTTTTTTTTTTATTAATTCAAAAGAACAACTGTTTTTTTTTTAAAGATAAAGCTTTAACATTTTAACTTTTTTTTAAATGTAAATTATGTTAAACATATTAAAGGATGAGGAATATAAAATCAGATAATGAGTTTGTAAGGAGAGAGAAAGAGGAATCAAGGAAAAAAAAGGAGTCAAATACATGTTATAAAATTCATTAAATTCAGTTAAGTCTGGATTCTAAGGATATATAGTAATGGTTCGGGCATTTTTTGAAAGTGGCTAGAGAAGGTGCATTTTTCATTTAAAGGGGTAGCTCATTCCAAAGTCAAGCACCATGAACAGAAAAGGAATATCTGAAAAATGATGTGCTAAGTCAAGGAATGGAAAGTATTCTCTCCTAAGAAGGGCGAAGCGAAAGACCATGATCAGAAAGTTAAATGAAATTCTTAGCAAGATATTTTGTAGCGCAAGGGTTGTGAAAAATATTATAAAAAAGAGAGGGGGATTTAAATTTTATGCGCGGATTAAAACGAAGCCACTTGAGTTCGGAGCAAAAGAGTGATACATATCATTTACTCTTTCTACAAAATATCCCCATAAATTACACTACCGTGAGTGTTTTAACTTATCATAACATCATTATTATTCCGTGCGCAAGTCCGGAGAATTCATTATCCTAGTAAAAAAAACGATGTTTATTTGCTCAACATGTCCAAACTAACGTAGAACTCCTTTCTTGATTTCTTTGGTAATGCTTATCTCAGGCTTACATAATAAACGGATTTCGACATTTTACTACACATTTGTCGAAGAGATCGCAATTCGACAGCACCCTACTCTCATCATTGTTTTTACAATTTCAAACTTAACTCGCATGCATAAGGATTGGCACCAGGATTCCATTATGATCAGCTAATTGCCTCCTATTTACAAAATATTCTAGACTCAAAACATATTTCAAATAAATATTTCATAAAAATTTTCTTTTTTGGGTGGTTACGTGTAGGTTGGACTCCTTCGTACCTTTCGACTACCTTTAAAGGAGCCTTCTTCAGAGTTGATTTAAGTTTACCCTGAAGATGGCTCCTCCAACTGTGGCCGAAACGTAAAAACTAATCCAACCTACGTGGGACCGTAAATCTACGCAACTGTTTAAATATTTCAGGTTAACATGAATCGGACTTAAGACCTCTTACATTTGACCACGAGGCTGATAAAATCATTCCCTGGTGTCATATTATACATCTACAATAGGGTGTCATTTTTTTAGCTGTTTAACTCTCGTAATAGGTCTCAACAGTTGCGCTTTAGTAAAAAATTAGAACATGATTTATTTCTTTAAAAATTAAGTATGTTTTTGGCTCGCTAAAATGCCGCAAAGAAAAAATACTTTTTTAAAAATTAAAATAAACTTTTCTGTTCAAATTTAACATGTTTCAAAGCAAACGATGTTAACAAAAATTATGTTTATTTTTTCAGACGCAAAATAATGAAAAACGTGTATTTTTAAAATAATTTTTAAAATTTCACAGTATTAATTTCTTTTTTGTTTTATTTTTTAACTTTAAAAGTTCTTTCTTATCCTTCTCCTCTCATTCCTACCCCTCCACATCCTTCCACGGCCCTTTTTCCATTTTCATTTGCGCAATAGCGTACGCGCAGCTTGTCAGGTCACAGAACAGCAGGATCTATCCAAGTCTCTTTATTTTTATTACCAAATATTTTTCACAAATTTGATTGAAACATATAAAATAAGAGCACATAACTCTCGTGTGAACCTGGGTCAGTTTATCTTGGCCATTTTTCTCCTTCAGAAAGCACAACTAGAATATTCGAGAAAGATTTATAAAAAAATATTAGCGTTCTTATAATTTACCCAAATATTTCAATTTCGGTGGCCATTTTAAACAGGTTGTAAATAACTCACTATTAGAAAATGGAAATCAAGTTGGGGTAGAGTGGGGTTCGAACCTCGGACCTCTGATCCGTGAGTCCGCAACTCTAGCCACGGGACCGCAACCCGATTTTAATTTTTAAAAGATAAAATATATACGGGGACTGAATTAGTTGCTGTTGCAATTTGCCTATGCTGAGAATTTTTTACTTTCAATCGTAACCAATAACGACTGCATGTAAAATAACTTTTTTGAAAAAAAATCATAACAATCTCGTTCTTTTTATTTCTTCAGGGTTAATAATAGCATTTTCCACTCCTAAATTAAACTTGGAAGGCGATAATTATCATGGTTGACCAGCTCTTGTTTTAACACAGATCTTGTTTTGACAAAACTACCGCTTTTGCAAGCCAGAAGGTCAGAAGTGTTAGTGCAACAAGTTAACCAAAACAATGTTAAGGTGTTCGACTTTTTGAAGATTCCCTTTGGCACACAATTAGTGGAAAGATGCGATGTCTTGGGGGAAAAATCCGCTAAGTTTTTATATGCGCCACGCAAAATTCGAAAAATCCAATGCCGACATTTAATTTTAAGAAAGATTTTAAATTAAGTTTGTTTGCATTTTTTTTTTGCATGTGCCTTTTTATTTATATATTTTTTTAGCCATTAATACGCTTCAAAAAGTCTTATAACTGCCTTGAAAACGCAGGTAAAATTTCGTGTTTTTGTGTCCAATATGATATTTTTTATGTTCGTCTTATCTGTTATAAATTTATTTTTATTTGGTGTTTTTATTTTTTGGTGAATCAATCGATCAATCAAAAATCTTTATGTTTAAAAAAAAAACTTTAAAGCTTTTCGTATTTTTATATATTTTTTTTACTTTCAGAGCATGACAATCAACGTTTGCATATTGTCAAACCTTATTTTATTGTTGTCATTATTTCGTATTTACTGCATTTTGTGGTTACCTACCGTATTGTATAGGACTCGTTGCACATTATTCATTCGATGTGTATCAGTTAAATTTTAAAATAAAATGCTTTTTTTTTCAGAATACGGTTACAAATACAATTTTTATCATTTCGTCATTTGAATTTTAACAAAAAGGTTTCTAACTTTTTACTAAGCTCTTTATTGTACCATTTTTAATACAATTTACAAGTTTTAAATAAAAAAAAATTATATACTTACGCATCCACACACACGCACCCTCTCCCTCATTCATTCCCACACGCACATGTATCCTCTCCCTCATTCATTCACGCATACACACATTCACATACACATGAATACAAACGTCACACAAATACAATTACTAAACTTCTTTTCTTATATATTATGTGTCATTATATTTACAGTGGATTTTTTTAATTGGCTTTAGCATTGTTAAGATTTTTCTACTTATTTTGTTTATGTAATCCCAAATAAAATAAAATAAATTAATAAATGACACACCTTAATAAACAAGCACAATCTTACCACCAAACCAACAGCTTTGAAATCTGTTAATTGCCTTAAACAATTTACACCAGTATGTAAATGGTTGGTTTGAAAATGTTTCTTAAAGCAACTAACCCTCGAATGTATATATTTATATATCGTTTAAAAAGACAAATAAAAAAGTGCGCTTATCACTACATCTCGGGTCTTTAACGCTTTTTTAGATGTCAGTTTTGTGTAAAAGCTACGTGTTAAATATATTTTTCGTATTTATTAGATATAGATTATTTAACCTTCCCGAGCCTGAACGTAAAAAAATCTGCGAAATTCTGAGGGAGGTACCAGAAATACCCTTTATTAAAATTCTTTTAATATAACTCTAAAGAAAGCCTTTTTAATCGTCGTGGTTGTGTAAGTAAAAAAATTATAATATATCGAGTTTTCTGCGAAATTCATAATTTTTTTCCTAGAATATTGTTGCGAGATGATCCAATGTGACATCATTGCCCAACCAAAAAAGCAACCAAATAGCAAATTGACCAACATATAAAATAATTTTAAATTGTAGAGCGATGAATTTTACTATTTGCTGTTTGCACGGGGGAAAAACAAAGACAAATGTAAATTATTACTGAAAAAATTTAGTAGAAAAATATTTTAATAATTTCGGAACATTCTTTATGGAAAAAAAATTGATTTGGTTGTAACCAAATTAGTAATTTTAAAAATATGCTACCTTGAGGGGCTTATATACCCCCCTTAGGCCCGGAAGGGTTATGTACGTTGGTTTGGTATGGGTATAGGCCACGCGTCCAATATAACATACCATAAGAGCCCTCATAACCACTCATTGATCGTAATAGCTGTTAAAACCAGATTTCAATTGTCATATCAATGCAGTGGGTCAATTAATCGCCTCGATCAAGTTATAAGGGCAAAAAAAAATCAAATCGAAAAGAACTTTTGTGAAAACGAAATTTTCTTTGAATCGATGTCGGCTTAACGACAAGTAATGCAGTTTTTTTTAATGAAATTGTAAGATAAATCGCATTGAAAGTAAATATAGTAATGGTAAAAATAATCATTTTTTTGTTAAAATGTTTTTAGACACCTTTATAGATTTCATTTAATATATTTGTCATTTGGTTACTTGTATTCATAGGATAAAGAATTGTTTTTATTCAGTTAATATGTGTAATATATTTCTTAAAATTATGTTGTCTTTACTAACTGTAATTAATTTCTAGTGATAAACCAGTTTAATCAAACAAACAAATAGGAAAAAATATTTTGCAATGATTGAAGAATTAAATTACAAGTGTAGTGCGATTATTGTCATTCCTTTTCCGCACCTAATGGTGCATAGTGCACTGCATTTTTACATAAATTGCAGCGTATCTTGATATTTTTTATTTATAGTTTTACAATTTATTGATTTCTTTCGTTTCTTTGAAATAACGTCTAAACAACATAAAGGCATTTTAAACAAAAACTGGGCTTGTTAAATATGCCTTTAATGCTATAAAACATCTAGTTTATTCTTATAAATAGGGTTACTTTTTTAATATGTAGGAATTGGGCTTGCTAAGGGTTGGAGTCTCAACCCCAGTAAGAGATTGACAGAAGAGACGAGGTTACTATTAAATAATTCATTGAATTGTGTAGCGCGAGTGTTACGGCGATGAAAAGTTGAACTGGCTGTACTCAAACCACATGCTGGAACTAAGTGACTGCGTTGAGCTAACTTGTTGAGCTGACTGTTCGGGCTAACTGGGCTGACTGGGCGGATTGGGGGTTACCGAGCCTTGTGGTCTCTTTATAGGCCACATTCTTTAGTTCGTCATATCACGTTAGTCTCGTCGTTATGTGCAATACTGTTAAGCTTACAGAATATATTGTATTGAAACCAATATGAAATGATGAATTGCTTCATCGATCGTCGCTCTATACTTCATGTAAAATGATTGAGAACGTGTGTGTGCCATCGATAATGGACTATAAATCAACAAATATATTTTTAAGAGTTGTATTTATCAACATAATAAAGGTGAATAATTATATTAGATAAAATGGTTCTTAAAGCAATAAGGGTAAATATATCTACTGCCTATTTATAAAATAATTAAATGGACACTTGCATTTAAATTTTAGTTTTATTTATTAACTAAAATAAGATTTTTAAAAGGTGAGCGAATTGTTAACAACAGATTTAGTTGTATCTTAATAAAATTTTCCTCTAAGGCTTAATCAACTGAATTAGTTACAGCTACCTGTATAATATGTCATATATTTTTACTATTTATTCAATATTTTTAGGTTTTGTTTTAATATATATAACAACAAGAAATAATAAATATTAAAACTCAATAATAAAAACAAAACAAAAATTTATTCCAGAAGCAAACTAGTTTATTTAATTACAAAACAAATTTTCAGACGAAAATATGTATAAACATATATTATTATAAAATAAAAGGAATTTTCAAACGGATAATAAAAAACAAACGCTATGGTTTGTTTTTTTTAAAAAGACAATTGTGTATATTTGAAAATTACGTGAATAAAACTGTACTGTTAATAGTTTTGATCAATAAACCAATAAAATTTATTTGTTTTGTTTTATCACTATATTTTTTTAATAACCAACAATTTCGCCTAATTTCAGTCTGCTTAAATAAACAGAATATCATAATGACATTTCATAACTTCTTATCAAACTACAGTGTTTAGTTCAAGAAATAATATTGAGGCAGTATCAATTTAAAAATATGAATTCTTTTGACATGTAATAATTTAAGAAAATGCTTTCGTTTGTAAAATATTTTTATACCTCCAAAAATTGAAATCATTTTAATGTTTTATATGAAGGGTTGTTTTGATCTTTCGTTGTAAATAACCTCTCTGAAACATCCGAATCGCAGAAGTGTGTGGAATTCTCTACGTCACGGATGACCGATCATACAAAGTGCCTTCGGACGTTTGGTATTATTGCAGAGAGGGCGCAAACATATCCGCACAAGTAGAACTCTCACACTTCATGTAAATAGAGATGGGCGAAGGGTAGTTTGACATGGGGTCGACTTGAATCTTTGAGGGTAGGGAAATTACTAACTTTTCAACAAATCGGTTCTACCGCTCTCCACCAAACGAAGAAAAACTAAATTTGTCACAAGCAAAATTTTTATTTTAAAGCGACAATAAAGAATAAAAATGAAAATTATTAATTATTCAATGACTTAGACTTCCTCCTTACGACGTTCTCCTTAAAAGACTTTCATTTATTGTGCCATATAAACCAAATTAACAAAATCAATCGCATTACGCAGACAAAATAATAATTCTTATTGTTATGCATTAACCTTTTTTGTTCTTATTAAATTTTTATTTTTTTATTTATTTATTTATTTAATTTTACAATACGCCCAAGGGGCATTTACAAAAAATATACAGTTGAGTACAAACATAGTGCGTAAAAATTTAAAAGATAAACAATACATTTAGAAACAATAAGAAGCATACTGCCATGCAAAATAAAAAGTGAAACTTTACATAGTAAAAAGAAAAAATAATTTTATATGGATATAATAAAAGTAATTGAATTAAAAAGCAAATTGTAAGTAACTTGTAAAGAATTCAAACAAAAAAATAAATACATTTTCATATATTTATAAGTGTAAAAATAAATATACAGGTAACTACAAACAAAGAAAGTAATAATTGTATAAATACACAACACATTAAAAGAAATAAAAAAAGATTTTATATACATGTAGAAACAATAAAAAGCAAACTGCAATGCAAAATAAAAAGCGAAACTTTGCATTAAAAAAAAAGATTAAAAATATGAATATAAGAACAATGTTAAATTAAAAAACAAATTGTAAATAACTTGTTAAGAATTCTAAATATATATATACACACATATATACACATACATATATACGTATAAAAAAAAATGTTATTAACAAATTAATCTTAAAAACAAGTAATGAAAATTAGTTAACAGTAAGTATATGTGTGAAAATAATATAATATACGGTACACAAAAATATTTGATAAATTAATATCAGAAAGAGATAAGATAATAATAATACACATCAAAAACAGAGAAAGAATTGTATGAAAAAGAAAGTTTTATTACGACATTAATAATTTGCTTCAAACAGTGCATTTAAGAACGTTTTAAAATTAATCATTGTCGTATTAAAAATGTATATTTCACAAGTAAATTTGTTGGCTAAGGAATGTAAACGCGGAATCGGAGAGTGTCGTGCATAGTTAGTACCCACGTATGTACTCGTAGTTGCAAACAACTCCGTACTTCTAGTGACTCGATTAGGTATTTTGAAGTTAATGAGATTCAGGAGTTCACAACAATCGAGCTCCGAATTTAAAATTTTAAATAAAAAAAGGGGGTCATTTATTTTTCTACGATCTTCTAATAAAATTAAATTTAAAGTGTCTAATAAATACGTGTAATTTATGTTATCTAAGGGAATATTTAATTTAAAATTTACAAATCTCAAATACTTTTTTTGAATTCTCTCTATGTTCTTAATGTGTAATTTATACAGAGGAGACCACACAATGGAATTATATTCTAACTGACTGCGAACTAGTGCTACATACAAAATATTTATTACTTTAAGTGAATTAAAATCTTTGACAGTGCGAAGCAGGAAACCTAATGTTTTCATGCTTTTGTTCGTTATGTTGTTAATATGATTAACGAAATCTAATTTTACATCAAACACTATACCCAGGTCTCTAATTTCGCTCACTCTTTCGAGCAATATATCATTTATAGTGTATTCATACATAATAGGGTTTTTTTTACGACAGAAAGTAATTGATTTGCACTTACTTACATTCAAAAACAAATTATTTTGTATGCACCAACTATTTAGTTTATTTAAGTTTAACTGAAGTGTTTTACAATCATTAACATTTGATATTTCCTTATATATTTTTATGTCGTCTGCAAACAAGACAACTTCTACATCCTCAAAAATGGAAACAATGTCATTTATGAAAAGTAAAAACAGTACTGGTCCCAAGTGACTTCCCTGTGGTAAGCCGCTAGAAGCGTAAAATGGTTGTGATTTTGTAGAATTAACTTTAACATGTAATTTTCTATTAAGTAAATAACATGAAAACCACTCCAACAATTTACCTTCTATCCCCAACGCTTGTAATTTCCTTAAAAGAAGTTTATGAGACACCTTATCGAATGCCTTCGAAAAATCAGTGTATATGCTGTCAACTTGTTTTTTTCTAGTAAATGCCTCTACAATATAATTTTGGTACAGAAGTAGATTCGTGGCGGTAGATCTACCCTTCACAAAACCGTGCTGATTGTGTTCTATCAAATCTAGTAATTTTGGATAAATTTGATCCAATACTAATGACTCAAAAAGTTTTGATATTGTAGATTGAATACAGATAGGACGATAATTTTTTATATTAGTATTATCACCTGTTTTAAAGATCGGGACAACAAAACTTGATTTCCAAAAACTCGGAAAGTATCCCTTAGTTAATAAGTGGTTGAACAATAATGTAAGTGGACCAGCAATAGAATGGGCACACTGCTGAAGAAAAATTGGAGGGAGGTTATCAGGACCGGCAGATTTGTTAACATCCAAAGAAAGTAATTTGGCAATACAAGAATCATAAGTGATTTGGCATCTAGATAAGTTTGTAGTTTTATGGTAACTATATGACGGTATGTTTACATCAAGAATTTCTTGGTTGTAGACATCTTTAAAAAATTCAGCAAATAGATTGACTATTGACTCATTACTATTAGCAATTTTGTTATCAAAATGTAATTCTGGAGGAATGTCAGTACTGTCTTTATTAAGTTTATTTACAAATTTCCACAAATTTTTTGATTTCAGAGCGGTATTTTCTAAAAAAGTTATGTGAGCTGCATAACACAATTTTGATAATTCTTTTGATTTCTTTCTTGTATTTCCAAATTCAATATAGTCAACGATGCACTTTGTTTGTTTATACTTTTTGTGTAGATACCTCTTTGTTTTCAACAAATCTACAAGTTCTTTTGAAAACCATGCTGGGTAAGTTCTGATCTTAGGTATAAAAGATGGTACATGTAAATTAATGAGGTTAAAAAAGATTTTGTACAAGTTAGTGATTGACTGCTCAATATTTTTATCAAATAAAAACGACCAATCTGTAATTTCTAATTGCTCTTTTATAGATTTAAAATCTGCTGATTTATAGTTGAGACTTGTTTCATGTAGTTTAGGTTTATAAGGGTTGATTTTAAGTTTAAAATGTAAAGGAGGATGATGATTATCCACGGGTAAAAGTGGTTCATTCGATTTTTCAACAAGCATTGTAGGACAATTTGAGAAAACTAAATCTAGAAGACGTCCATTAATGTTATAAATAAAATTATGTTGGAATAAATTAAGAAAGTTCACCATGTCCAGTAATTCTCTTGCACAGTCATTTTCACTTTCATTATTGATAACCCCATTGTCACTAGATTTAAAAATCAGATTTGGAAGGTTGTAGTCTCCAATTAGAAATATTTTTGAGGTGTTGTATTTTAAAGAGAGAAATTCAACATCTTCATTGTGGCGCCTATACAATTCTACATCTGAGAGTGGCGGAATGTATATTGCTCCTAGAATTATGTTTTCAGCGGAGGTTTCAATTTTTATGAAAATTTGTTCTAGATTCGTGTTATTTGTTTTAATAATTTTAGATGTAATGTCTTTGTTAACAGCTATTAGTACTCCTCCTCCACGTGCTTTATCACTTGATTTTGAAGATCTGTCACAGCGGTAGATTTTGTGATTGGTGAAACCTAGCTCTGCAGATTTAAAGGATGGGTTTAACCAAGTTTCTGTAAATACAAATACGTCATATTTGTATGATGGTAAAAGAGCTCTAAGGTCATTGATTTTAGTACGAATTCCACGGGTGTTTTGATAATATGTTCTTATGCTGCAGCTCTTCAGTTTTTTTGAAAGTTAGGTACTATTTTAGGGATGGAGTTAACATATTTAATCGTAAGGTTTTCACCTTTTTCATTTCGGGTTTCAAGTTCTTTTCGAAGGTTTTGAAGAAATTTTTGTTGCGTAGGTGTGGAATCTTGAAAAATTTTAAAATTATTTTTCAGGAAACGGCGTTTGCTAAAGACAGTTCTTGATATTTCCGTACTGTCAAATTGTATTTTTATAGACCTCGGTTTGTTATCTAGTTTTCTCCCGATCCTGAATGTTTTGATAATAAGTGTTTTTGCTTTTTCATCAATATCTGAGATAATTTGTGATACAATAGCTTCATCATCCATCAATCTACTGACTTCCGTTGGCTTTGTACTTTCCGGTACGTTACATATAATTAGATTCCTCGACCTCTCTTTTCGTTCGTCGACTTCCGATATTGCTTCACACATACTAGTGAAGGTATTTTGCTGTGCGGACATTTTTTCATACATGGCTTTGTAAACTTTAAGTTCGCCTTCAAGACCAGTTGTTTTCATCGCTGCAGCTGTTGACATACTAGCGACTGAACCAAGCAGTTCGTTCGTTAGCGGAGTGATTTTGTTAATTTGTTCTTTGGTGAATTTGTTTGACGGGTCACACATAATTTTGTGGATCGCGGCTACTGTGTCCTTGGCGTTTGTGATGAATAGTAGAATATCCATGGTTTTGTTTTAAAGAAAATAATTTAAATAAATATTATCTTAAAAAGTAAAAAATTAAAAAGGTTTGGCTCCCCTGGTAAATCAGTCGATATGTTTGCACTATGTGCGTATCATAGTCATTCACAGCACAGGTACCTTTTTGCGCAGCGAACGGAGTAGCGTCGTAGGTAGGTTTTAAGTTTAAAGTACTAGTAACGAATCTTATTTAATCTATTATTACACTTTTTGAGCACTTTTATAAACAGAAATATACACCATTCAACTTCTCAATGCACACCTTTTTACTGACACTAGCACTAGTAACCTTTTTATGTCGATATGTTTGTTTATTTTAGGAATAAAGACAGAGCGATTTGAATACGTTATGTACTTTCAAGTAGTTTGACAGTTAGTTCTATTATTAACACAAGTGTAACAATTACCATTCGAGCTATATTTGGATATCCATTATGCTTCACGTCTTTCCTTTGTTTATTTGATTGTAAATTAAAAGATTTTGATTATTCAATAATATGTATAAGATGAATTAATTAAGATTTACTAACGACAGATCATTTGCCATATACATCGAGTTATGGTTCAATGGTAATATTGTTGACTCGCTAAACAAAGGTCCTAGATTTGAATCCCACTTTACTGCAACTCAATTCCTATTTTTCCAGCAAGTTATTTACGACTTTTATAAAATGATATTAAAATTTGATTATTTCAGTTAATGACAAGAATTCAAATATTTTTATTTAAAAAAAACGCATTTACTTATTGGCATGTTCGATTTTTCTCCGAGTTTTCATTAGAGTTGAAAAATCTGTGATATATTTTTTAATTATTTAAGTTGGTTGTTTCATATAAATCGAATATTTATCTTAGTTTGATCATTTTATTATGTAATAACTTTTATTTAAATATAAATTATATATTTATTTATTTATAAATTTATATTGTATTATTTATTATAATGTGCAACTTTGTGACCAATATTCAAAAGTAGATATATTTTTAATAATATGTATTACATTTACATTTAAATTTCTAGTAATATTATAAGTTTTGTATTTATTTTATTATTTATAAATTTATTGCAAAAAAATAATGAACATACGTAATAACACGAAATCTATTTAAAACCAATTAATGTAAAATATATAATTTTAGTTGCATTTTTTTATTAAATATACATTTTTATTTTTTAGTACAAATTTTTGACCGACTCTTCTTTTAACCAGTCTGTTTTATGGTTGGCTGGAAGATATTGCTTTTAGTAGTAAGTCCGCCAAAGAACCTTTTATTTGTACTTGAAGATTTCAAATAAAATAAAATCAAAATAAATATTTATTTATAATCCTAAAACCAATATATTTCACAAACTCTTGCTTTGGCAATTATGTCACTGATTTGCATTTTTAAATGCAAAATGCATACTCAAACACTTAAACCCAGTAATCGTGCAATTTTTACATTCAAAATTATAATTTCAATTACGTCATTTGTTTATTTTTAATTACTGTTGATTTTAAAATATTATTTTTATTGATCCGATCTCAATTTCGTAAGTCCTACCATGTGACGCGTGGAGTGGCGTCTATTTGCGTGTGACGTCACTCCAATTACCTGACAGTTTAATTAGGGAGCATTGTATGTAACCACTTACCCCTGGTGAGTATCTGCTTATGGCTATCATGATCAGATCCTAAACAGTAATAAAACCATCAGCCAGATTGATTAATATACAACAAATGTAATATGTTTCTCAGCGTTCCACAACTATAGGCCCTTCAACAAGTTTAAAATTCTCAAAAATCTAAAAAAAAGAACACTAAAAACGTATGTTCAATAAAAAAGTTAAGTGATACTGGAAATTGGATTACAAAAAAAAAGGTTTTACAAAACGCGGTAAAAATTTGTTGATCTTGTACCGCGAAGTTTATCGAAAATGTACGAAAAGTTTAAAGATATGAATTACTTTACTGTAAAAGTATAAATCTTTTTTTTTTTTTTGTATTTCATTCAATTAAAAATTAAGAAAACAAAGTACTTTGAAAATTTTTTAAATTTAATTTGTCAATAATTAGAGCAAAAATTGAAAATCAAACTGGACTTTTTTACTCCATAAGAGAATTATTTTATGTGTTACGAAATACGTATTCCAATATTTCGATTTTATTCAAAGTGGAAATAAGAGAATCAAAGCGTTATGAATTTTGACGAATGTTTTTCAAAGTTTTATCTGGTGCATTGAAAAATGTTTTTTTAAAGAATGTGTATTTCAATATTTTATTTTTTCATACCACCAAAAAGTAATGCGATAATTAAAAGACCATCAAAAATATTTACAAATCGTTATAAATCTTGTCTACAGATATATTTAATATCAACCATTTTTTCACATATGGTTACCGTTTAAAATAAATTTGCCGTTTAAATTGGTTGGTTTGAATAAATTTCTATTTGGCAATGAGCTCACCAGTGTACAATTTACGTTATGTCCAAAAAGTTAAATAAATAAATCTTTTTTCTTTTTAATAAATATAATTTTCATTTCATTTCTTACAAAAACGAATATGTACGCATGTGTATTACTTAAAAATACATCAAAATTGTTTACCTGACCAAACAATTTTGTTACATATTTACTTGTAACAAAAACATGCTTTGAAGTATCTCTTCTTAGGGACCGCAACCTTTCAAAATTCTGTTTTTGTCAAAATAATATTATTTCTGTTGTAATTACTTACAAAGAAGGAAATAATGAACTATTAAATGTATTTTGCTTTCGTTCTAATAAGATGACTTCAAGCATGCTTTAATCCGTGTTTTATTAAGTCATATTATTTAGAGAAGACAGCAGTAAAAACAAACGAAGACACTTGACAGAGTTCGCCGGATAATTTTCAATTCTCGTGTCAAAAAATATGTTAACAAAGAATAATAGAAAACATACATTTCCCGCGTTCCCTTCAAACGTTCCCGCCTTTGGAACAATGGCGGTGTCAACAAGGCCCACTTTCGGTGGCTTGACGCGTGAAAAGTAATTACAGGGAAAAAGCGCCGCTTTTTAATGAACCCAGTGACTACTCACATACAAAATAGATCCGCTCTCAAATGTGAGAAGCTTTGTGTGTTAATTGCTTTTTACGGACTTCTATCGGGCGCGGGATAGTTAATATACATGAAAATTGCTTTTCTGGAAGCTATTTCAATCGGAAAACTATGAGCGCATTACATCGGCGTGGCTTGAGCATTTTATTTGGCGTGAGCGTATTGCACGTGAGAGAAAACGGGAAAATGCAGTTATTAGTCATTTCTGAAATGCACTCAAAGCATTGAATATAACAGTTAGTGAAGTAATTTCGTTTCCATCCTTATCCTTTTTTCTTTATATATTCTGATGCTTGGTTTTATTATTTTAAATTGTGTGAACCGTTTTTAAGATAACGTTATTAACTACTTCAAGTGACTTTTTTAAATTTATTTATTTCAAAATGTTAACAAAAAAGCGGACTGTAAATTAAAAACGAATTTCATTCAGTTTTGTGATTTATAAATATTTTAGGAAGGATATGACCATAAAATAGATACCTACCTTTAATATGATCTGAATGTTCTTCAATTTCTGGCACTGGATGACAAAATTAACTTCAAAATGTAACAATGTTTTCCACGACTCGCGACGATTCCAACCACTTTTTATCCGATTTTATGTGAAGTCGAAAATGTTGTTTGGTTTTTGTTCTAAATCCGAATCTTCTAATTTTGAATATCTTCTATCTTGATGTTAGGTAGGTACCATAAGGATGGTCAAAGGAAGGATGGGAACGAAAGGTAATCAGCCAGGAATAGAATCGATAAATGCTGTT
Organism: Micrasema longulum; assembly: GCF_059751315.1. Classification (NCBI taxonomy): domain Eukaryota; kingdom Metazoa; phylum Arthropoda; class Insecta; order Trichoptera; family Brachycentridae; genus Micrasema; species Micrasema longulum. The sequence goes on along the minus strand of NW_028277652.1, from coordinate 259,827 downwards.
ATTTACATAACATACAATGATATATCAAAATAATTATTACAATATTTATTTTTTAAATTATATTCTTGGGGTTCAAACTGTCAGCAGGGTCGCAGTGAGTCACATCTTGCAGGAGAATGTGATTCTTTAAAATGCTGCAAGCTTTCAGATGCATTCCACCGGCAACACTACTGACTAGTCCAACTCGTTAGCGTGCACGTCGCGAACCCCAGGCGATGGGATCACAGCAGATTATGAGAGGATAAAGAGGGAGTTTCCAGCGCCTCCAAACTAGAACCAACCAGATAAGGGAAGGTATCTCCGACAGAAAAATCCACCAGAAAAAGCAACGGAAAACCTCTTTGGTCATATTTTTCTAGGAATCACTACAGCGAGTACATCAGTAAGCAGCCGTCCTGGCGGCGGAATATAAAAATAGCGTGGTACAAAATTGCTTTCGCTGCAGTGATCGCCAACGTCGGCGTCGGGGGGACCCGACAAGGCACCAAAAGATAAATAATAAAATTATATTCTATTAATTTTGTTGGTTATCTTATTTTGTACACAGGTTCTTGTTTGTAACTACAAAATTGATAATTTTATTTTATTATTTAAGTATTCACACTATTATTATTTTAGTCAGGGACCCACCTGGTGTTGTCGCATTAAGCAAATAGAGCAAAAAGTTATACATATTTTGTATGATTTCTTCAATTTCAATTTGTATCTGCTTATACGGGGCGAATTGTATCACAATTATTTTATCTCCATAAACTAAAACTATAAGAACTGATATTAATATATATGTCCAAATCAAAAAAAAAAAGAGAATGAATCAAATGATTTGAAAGATGTGTTGACCCTCTTTGCTTATTACCTTATGTTACACGTGTGTGTGTGTGTGTGTGTGATCTGGGAAGACGATTGCCTTTATGAAGTTAAACAGCTTTCTAACTTAGTTGAGAGGCGACCATACGAACTCTATAAAATGATATGTCACTGTATCTCCAAAGCAAGAGCTAATCGGTACTTTTTATTGTAAATTTTTCAGTCAGCAAGTGGAAATAAATAAATAAAATATTTTTAAAACATCGTGATAAGACTCCAAATGAAGGCTAGTTTAGATGTCAGCTTATGGAAATTATGTAATATTTAAGCAGAAATTAATATGGATTTTTCCATTGAGTTGTGAATAGAATTGAATCGGCATTCACTTCGCAACACTTCATTATGAATTATTATGAAAATAAAACTTTGTTATTGGTGTTGCACAATTTTTACTCTTTTACAAGAACACTACTACAGTTTCAGTAGAGCACTCCTCGCATCGGCGGGTGGTATAAAACTAATATAGTAAAAACAGAATATTGTTCACAATTTCATAGAATTTAAACAAAAAATAAACATATTAATAAGTGAAACTTAGAACAATATTTTAAGTTTTTATATTAGTTTTGTATCACCCGTCGATGGGGGGAGTGCTCTCCCGAAACTGTAGTAGTGTTTTTGTAATAGAATGAAAATTGTGTAACACTAATAACAAAGATTTATTTTCATAATAGTCTAGAATTGAATTCTTCTTTTTCTTCTTCTTTTACTTCTTCTTCTTCTTTTTTTATTCGTATTTAACAAAAAAAAATATTCTTCCGATTCCCTGATATTTTATGCACATATTTCATAAAAAATATGTGTCATTGTCAGGGGTCATTTTTACGCTATAGTTTTTTTTTAAGTCAAATATTTTTTTTTATCGGCTATATATAATTGAACTTCAATACTTACCATATTAATTTTAGCCCTGATAAAATATCTGGTTACCTCTCCGAAAAATGATACGTTCATTATTCCGTTACATTTTAATTACTTCACATTGTTCCCTTGAGATTTGAATCTGCCAAGTACACAGATTTGCCTATAAATCCCCCGCTGTGATAAGAAACAAAGTCTTCCTTACAGCGAGTATTTTTGTGGCTTTGCTTTACATAAAATTCATCTTTATTAATACTTCTGTCGAACGAAGCCTTCGGGGAGCAGATACATTGATGTTTTTTCTTCCCTTAAGTTTTTAGTACCTTCATATTATTGTTTATCGACGTTCTTTCTTGTCATAAAGTATTTTCTACGATATATGGTTTCTCATGTTAAATATAAAAAAAATTTGAACGAATATTCGTAAAAATATATATTTTTAAGGATAAAAAAGTATTTATAAAATGTATATGATTTTAAGTAGATGAATGGTATTTTTTTATTTAATTACATTCATAAAACAAAACAAATATCAAACTCTTCTTGTATATGTATCTGCATAAGACAGCCCAGTAGTGTAATATCTAAGAGGCTTCGCTCACGCACAAAGTGTTCCGGTTTAGATTCAAGATACAAATAAAGTTAATACGAGTATTATATTACCTTTTTTTCTCTTTAAATATTTAAAACGCAAATTTTATATGTCTTTATTAAATCAATAGATAAAAACTATAAAGAAACTCATTTATTTGAAATGCGATGTATAAGTTAATTTCCATTTGTAACTTTAAATTGGCTGATCATGGCGTCAGATAATAAATAATATTTACTTTTTTATTTTACTTCGTACTTCATAATCCTGTTGGATATACAGATCTGGTGGCTTTCAAAAAAAATTTAAGGCTTTTAAAAAGCTTTGTTATCATTTCGGTGAATTGATCATGTCCAATCAATGAAATCCCAGTCGGTAAAGAATTCACTTCCCTCTTTTCTCAATCCAAGTGCATATAATGTTCTTCTGGATTACTTTATTTCCGCACAAAGATGCTCAGGCTACCAGATTACAGAGAGCTCCTTCGAGCGGCTTTTCTCGTTCAGCAACAAGCAACTTTTCCGTGTATGTGAGCACCGCCGAAGAGTCTTATGTCCTCAGATACGGTGTGCGGTATATGGTAAGCAAGTACCGCACGATTCTTAGATTTTTTTTCTAAAACATACTGTTTCTTTATTTGTTGCAATGGAAAAGGAAAGTATTTTTGAGATAGAATAAAAAAGTCTAGGCATTTTTAGGGCTATTGACCTGTTAATAACTAGACATCCATATCCCTTCTTAAACATATTTTCTCCCTCTATTGCAACAAATGTTGAACTAAATAAATACCTAGGCAGAAATCCAACCTTTCTTAAAACATTGTTTATTGAAATATTCCTATTTTTGGATCTTTTTTTTTTCAATACCAAAATCCTTTGAAATTATTTTTATTAATATTTCATCGGGTCCTTTGTCCCTCGCATCAATTTGTTGGTACGGCTACGCGCTTTTTTCATAACTGAACTTAATTTGACTTTCCGTACGAAACATTAATGGCCCTTAATAAAATAGGCTGCTTAGATCAAGTTTCTCCAGCGCAACGCCATCCTATCCCGCCTAACACCATGATAACTCAGCCCTGTCTGCACAAAATGGCTTCCGCAAATAAAATGTCCGCCGTCCCAGAGTAAAAGCGGTAATATTTTACAATGGCGTGACTTGTACCCTGTACCTCCGGGACTAGTATCCAGTTTTATCCTATTATGTCCCGTTTTTCTCCTTTATGCGTTCGACTACCCCTACCCGAGACTTACACGTATCATCCCCCGCCGACATGCTCATTATCGCTCACAGACATTTTACATGATCCGGGAAATCTATCATTTTCATTGTCACAAATCCTTTATGATGCTTTTTCCGTACTTTTATCCGCGTTCTTTTCATGAAAGCATTACAGATTTTCATTAAATAAAAATTGAGCGTCGTATATCAATCGCATGCTTACATTATATCAATATCATATTATTGTCAAAAGAAAAAACTCTTTCATGAAGACACGTTTACAACAATGTTTTAAAATGTTTGACAAAAGAGAATACAAAATATACCCAATGCGATTATTGATATAGAATGCAAAACGCTTTTTAATAATGATTGTGTTTTATATTTTCTTGACAGGAACATTATTTGTTCATTAAAACCTATGTTGGATAATTATTTTTACATTTGAATATAATTTATAAATGAAAAATACTAAGTACGCTTCGGCTTATTTATTTGAGCAATTAGCACGTTCACCTTCTAACGGGTATCTTCAAGCAGATTAATATAATATGGTGTTAAACTCATTTTCACATATCAAAATATTACCTTAAAGAGTAAAACCACTCCAACGCATAAAATAAAGCTAATTTTTGTTTAAAATAAAGTAAAGTTTATTAACAATGAATACAATAAAAAATCCAATCAAAAAACTTTATTTTTAATATTTTTAAGTCTACAAATATTTTTTTTGTATTTTTTAAATTAAAAACGACGGTGTTAGAGCCACGAATTTGTACCTTTTGTGCAAAGTTCGCCGGAAAAATTTTACGTGTAGTTTTCAACCTTGAACAAAAAACCAATTTTTTGTACAAAAAACTATGGAACTACGCACAAAAATTACAAAATACCGTTTTCAAAAAAACTCTTTTTAGTGAAAAATTGCATCATTTTTGTTTACAACAAAAAAAGTTAAAAGCTAATCTCAAATTCCTTTATATTTTTTCATTTCAAATTTAAAATTAATCCTTTCAATGATAAGTGTACAAGTTTGGATTTTGTCTAAAGGAAGAAACCATTTCAGGAGGCTGTTGCGAGATATAGCAAAGATTTATATACTATTACTAGCGGACCCAACAGACGTTGTCCTGCCCGAATGTTTGCTTGCCTGCTATTACCTTGGAATGAGGCTTTTCATTGATATGTAGGTACCTAGGTACTTTTTTAAGATTGAATTTCAAAATCTAAAAATTATTAATATTAAAATATTAAATTTAAGCAGGTACTTAGGTACATGTTTATATTGTTTATGGTTGAATTCCAAAACACAAAATAATTCATTTTCAAATGTCGAATATTTTTTGCAAATGTCAAACTCGGCTTTTCTAACCAACAAAGATGCACTTTATTAATGAATGCGATTGGTAAAAATGTATTGAATGTCATAAAAATACTTGAAAACACGCGCAGCGCAAAGATCTACATTTCGCAGAAAACCGCACGTAAATCGATTAAGCTGTTGAGGAGTTCAGTGACATCACACGTACAGAAGAATTATACATATAAAGATGCGTGATGTCTAGATTGATTTTTACTGAACTTTATGCTTATTTGCTGATTTATTTTATTTTATTTTATTTGGGAAATCAACAGTTCTACATACATATTTTTAGTAAACAAACAGATATAATGTATAAACTCAGAACTAATAACAGATTTAATAATTAATAATTTTAAATTTTCTCTGTTATATAGTAATGTGCATGCTTCCACTTTCCAATATGTTGTATACCAACTCAACACAAGGCTCTTGGCCCCACAGATATGGATACGTTTTATTGTATTTTTTTTTTGTATAAATATGTGTTTACATAAATAAATAAATAAAAAAAATAATCGGAGGTTATTTGGCTAAGTTACGTGTCTTACTAGTTTCAAAAACATGGTCTCAAGAAAAACGCGTTTAAAGTTTACATTAACATTTAACAATATAAGTTTTTAATTAATCAAAATTTAATCTGCAATGCCAATCATTTGGCCTTTTAAATTAAAAATAAAAATAAATCTTCTCCCTTCCTGGTTTACTTCAAAAATTTTCAAACAGTTTTTGCAGCATCAGTTAGCGATCGCTCAGAAAACTGGGCCGAAAGAGCACCGGGCACCGGGACAAAAGGGATCGATGCGCACAGGGGGGTGCCTTCAAAACTTATGAAAACGACCTCTTTAGAGTTTTCCCAATTTATAAAACCCATTGTTTCTTGTTTTCAAGACTCTAAAACACCCTTAAAGCAACAAAAAAAAGATGGAAAAAAATCTGAAGCAGTTTTACCCCTTAAATTTAAAGAAGAAAGATTAGTTGAAAAAGAAACAATAATATTTAACTCCGAAAAATTTAACAAGTTATAGAATACATGCATTAGCGGTGTTTAGTAAGGGAGGATTTTATTTTTGAAAAATCATTGTTTACTGTCATGTATGTATGTACAACAGTCAAACTTTTCGGTACGAGATTTGGTTGCTGTCCCGTAGCTAATTTCGTAGACTCACTGATTGGAGGTTCCAGGTTCGAACACCACTCAACCCCAACCTGATTCTCATTTGCTATTAGTGAGTTATCTACAATTCGTTAAAAATGGCCCCAAATTTGAAATATTTGCGTAAATCACGAGAACACAAATTATCTTTTATATTTATAAAAAACTGAGGCGGCTAATAAGGGTTAGTTTTTGAACTCTACCTGTTGATTTCTTAACATTTTATTGTTTTTAATTCTTTTTATTTTGAACATTTTGGTACTTATTAATTTTTTTGACCTTTAAATTTTCAGAATCGTGTTTTAATTTATTTACATGAAATGCGTATTTTAAATATTATTATTTAATAAATTTGAAGATAAGAATTTATTAAAACTGTGTTTTAAAAACAATGTCTTTTGATAGAATTAATAATTACAATTTTGTACAAAAAATGTTTTTTATCTCCACAAAAACATAAATAAATCATTAGGTTAAATTATTATTGCGTCTAAATCAAAATGGGCAAAATGAGTTGTTTTAAACAAGTGTTTTAATGCAACCCATTTTGTTTTTTTTTCCAACTTGCACAGACCCTGGTTGTTTAATCGTTTAAAAAAAAAAAGGTTTTTTCAAATTAGATACTGTTAATTTTTTACTATAACTAATGTTCAAAGAAACTGGCATTGTTTATAACCACCTAAATTTAAATAAAAAAAAACTGTTGTAATATATATCAACCTCGACAATATGCTGTAATACTTTTTTTTTAAAATAAACTTTTGGTTTATTCGTCTTGCAACATATTTTGCACTAGATGAAATATTTTTTCCCACAAATCCCTTGTTCCTGCCAATTTAAGAGATCACTCTTTGCGTCTGTTAGTAACACCCTTACGCAAGGGATGCAAAAGTTACCCCATTAATCATCTGCCACCACTTTAAAATGCCAGGCCTGCGGTAATAAGTTGATTCTGTTGATTAATTATTGGCTTACTGTGCCTTGGAAACAATTTCCGGGGCAATTTTAAGGTTACATAGGTACACCATTATGCAATATAACGTATTTATGAATTCGTCACGATTGTAGAAGAACGACGCATATAATTTTATTCAACATAGCATGAGAGCGGTTTAAAATATTTTTCGACACTGCCAGAATTCGACAAGTACAAAAGTTTATATTTTGATACTTCTGTTAGTTGAAATATGAAATATTTGTAAAACATTTTCAAGACATTCGTCATTATTCTACGAACACGATGAATTTTTCTAATTAATTAAGTACATTTATTCTCACGATGTTTCATTTTTATATTGTTTAACTTTTTGTTTCCTGAACATAGATATATTAAAGTTTTAAACTTTTTCTTTTTGAATTATGTTATTTATAGCTAAAGAATGATGACGTAATTTTCTTATTTAATAAAAACTCCTTATATAAAAAAAAAATGATAGTGGTACAAATTTGTATCGTCAGGGAATTACAATATAAAAAGTTGTTATTTTTCTAATACGATATATTTACAAAAATAAATAGAAACCCGCATTATAATCAAACATCAAACATATTTAAACTTATAATATAAAACAATTAAACACTGATTTGAGTCTTCTGAACACTATATTTTATTTTTACAAACATAAAAACAAAAATATAGTGACAATTGTTTCGCCTTGTTAAGGCATTTTTAAACGAACCAATTCCATTACCGATTGAAAACAAAGGGCATAAACATAATATACTCGAACAATTGGAAATTAATAATCATCTAAACAAACCTAATTTTAAAATAATAAATGAGCAAACCAATCTTATATCTTCACCACATTAAACATATTTAAATAGACTGTTATTTTACACTATGTCCCTTTATGTACACGCTTGCATGATGCGTTATTAAAAGATAATTATTTTACAAATGCATTTATATTCTTAAAAATTCTTCAAAACATAAATGTTGTTAAAAAATACATTTATGTTTTTATAAATTTCTTCATTATATTTCAATCGTGTATTAAAATTAAAAAGAACACCAACCTATATTGATATCATTATAATATTTTCCACAACTAGTATCTAAAAATATAAAACAATAAAGCTTCATTAATTATCTTACAATACATACAAGTTTGTCATTAAATACTTACTGTGTTATAATCTTTTCCGAAATTCAAATATAAATACCTAAATTCCCCATTACTAATTAAACACTTAGCCTTGCCCTTAACTATTAGTTTTTTTCCACAATTAATGTACGTTCTAGTTCATAATATTATTTTTATTTTTAACTTAAGTAACTTGAATTATATAAAAACTATTGAACATGGACATTCAATCTATTTAATGTTTATATTCGTTTGAAAATGCCCTAACAAAGCTAAAGGTTAACAATTAAATAAAAGCTAACAATTGTCACGAAATTTTTGTTTTTATATTTGTAAAAATAAAATAAAGTGTTCAGTTGACTCAAATCAGTATTTAATTTCTTATTTATGTTTAAATATGGAGTTCTACAAAATAAACATCTATGAATAACAAGCATATTTAAAGCTAAAAGAATTGACTTGTTATCAAAATTATAATATTTAGGTTTGTAAAGAAGTAGTCATTTTACACAACCAAATGGTTGACCGCTCTACAAAAAACTAATCTCCTGAATTCATATTTCATAACTTTGAAATTTGAAATATCAAACTTTGAAAGAAAAATTACAATAGTTTGTACTAATAAAAAATGACAAAATTTGTGCCATCAGTGATTAGTTACATCAAATGCTTTTTCATGAAGATATATGAGTATTTTACCCCGGGACAAATTTGTTCTGTCAGAAAGCAAAGGGTTTATATGTTTGGAAAAAACTGAAATCCACAAATATAATACTAGACGACAGTCACACCACCTTATCAAAAAAGCAAGAACAAATACAAGACGCTCAAAAATACTGTACAATGCACTTTAACACTACAGTTACTTACCTAACCAAATATTATATTCGAAATAAAGTTAAAATTAACCTAAAAAGCACATGATGACTAAAAAAATCCTAAAAAGGGAAATCAAATAAAGATAAATCCGTCTCACAGTGTAGTTGTTTGCCTAGAAGGATCGACGTGAAACATTTCTTTCTATTGTGGTTTAAGACTAAAATATTTCATTGTCCCCGCAATGGCAGCACCTGAAACATAAGAATAATAACTTTACGTTTATGCCACAGATAATGAAGTATGATGTACTGATACAACGCCTTATGTACCATCAGGTATGTCAATGATAAAAATAAATAAGTTTTTGTAAAAAAACAGGTTTGCCGTTCAAAATGTTTTTGTTCTAAATTTCAAAACACGGCATAGACAAACAAGATTTTTAAACCAGACACTTAAACAGTACAAAATAGGATGTCAACTTTTGCCCTCAGCAAAACAGCTTCTAATAAGTATAATAAATTAGTGTGAGGCGTATTATATATTACAAATAAAATGCACAAAGTCATAATCAGATAAATGTATAATTTAAAATCTAAATAAAATTACCAAGTTATGACAAAAGGGCGTATTATTAGACCGCATCGCATTTGGACGTAAGTCTAATGAGGTTGGTCTAAAAGTTTTGCAATAATGTATTTATTTTATCACCCACTGTCCCATATTATTTATCTTGAAACTGGGTAGAAATACGAAAGTAAAGTTTAGCGTCAGTTTGCGATGATAGGTGGGAACGATATTAAGAGCATAACTTTGTGCTTCCAAGTCAGTGTTCAACTTCCACTTCGGTCTGTACTTGATACACACCCACTTAATATGAGACAGTTTCAAATTTAATGGTTAGTCACAGATTTCTCTAGGATATTCTAGAAGCTTTCATCAACTTTGAGTATCAGACGCAGTTATAAATAGATACATTTATACATTTATTATTTTTAATTTTTTATATTTATTTTTTTTATTAGAGGTAATGTTCCCTCTATACTCTATGTAAACAGAAAGGGAACACACTTTTGTGGGGGAAATATGAAAGTTTAGGCATTTACCGAGCTAATGATCTGTCATCTGGTAGTTTTAGTGGACACTTTACACACTGTTCATACACCATTCTGAACATCTCTGACGTAATAAATGCTGATCTTGAAAGCTCCCTAGGGGGTTAATTCCAGTCCTTGTCTACAAATATGTAAACAAATTCAAAATATTATTGATTCTCATTGAATTTACTAGGTACGATAAAAAAAGAATAGGTTATTAAAAATTATAATGCTTATGTTGTGCGTTTTGTAATATAAATAATAAAGATGTACATAAATTAATTATAAACGTAAACACAAAGTGCTTAAAACTATGAACATTCTGTTAATTATCTCTGTTTATTAAGTCAGTCTTTTTTGTTTATTCTCAATGCAAAAATATGTTAATTACATCAAACAGAATAAGAAACACGGATATTTACAATAATGGATGGCCTTAAAAAAGAGACTTTCTAAGTTAATAGATACAGATGATCCAAAGACCACCCCGTAAGGGGAGTACAAAAAAGATAATTTGAGCAAGATCATGAAACCAATAATCACCAATCAAATCAATTCATTAAGTCAACTTCATCGGGAACGAAAAATAAAAATAATAATTATAATAATATTTGGATGATTTATATAGCGCCATTTTTGTAAAAAATCACCTCAAGGGCGCTTTACAGTTGTATACCTAAACTTACATTCTAATTAAACTAAATAGATATTTTATATTTCCAGATTTAAAATTGAGGGTATGATAGTCTAAAGAAGTGGGATTTTAGTTGGGATCTGAACTGACTGGGACTGTCGATGATTCGTAAGTTTGAAGGCAATTGGTTCCAGGCAGAGGGGCCGGCGGCGGCAAAAGCACGATCTCCAAATCTAGTGTTTGGGGAGCGCCGGATTTCGACAAGTTTTCCAATTCCTGAATCAAATGCTGACATAAGAGTAGATTTTCTTTGACATGTATTTTCCCTAATACAAAGGTCCGATAGGTATTTTGGAGCCATTTCATGAAGAGATTTGAATACTGTCCAGCACAGTTTGTATTTTATTCTCTCTGGGCTTTTTAACCCGTGCAAATCTCGAAGATGTGGTGAGATGTGAGAATATTTTTTTACTTTCGTAATAAGCCTTGCGGCTGCATTGAAAACAGATTGAAGTTTATTAGTTTGATATTTTGGGATATTTGCGTATAGTCCATTACAGTAATCTAGACGCAAAACGACATAAGCATTTACAAGAGATTTAGTTGCATCTATAGTAATATTTTTCCGCACGGATTTGATCTGTCGGAGATGGAAGAAACCAGCACTTACCGTTTTATTGACCTGGGAATGAAGAGAAAGATCTGAATCCAAATGAACACCCAGTAGTTAAACATTTGTACTAGGGGTAAGATCACAACCTGTGATTGAAATTGGAGATTGGTCTAAACGGTGTTGTCGCTTTTTTGTCGCTGTCAATAGGAGCTCAGTTTTAAATGAGTTGAGTTTGAGTCTGTTTGATGACATTCAGTTGTTGACGGTTTGGATGCATTGAGACACACGATTTTTTAAATTGTTTATATCTTGAGGAGAGCAGTAAAAATAGATTTGTTGGTCATCCGCATTACAAGGATCTTCAAGCATGATGATATATAAACGCACTTGGCAGTTGACCTTTTCAGGTTTTAAGAAAAACGAGAGTCCAAATTATTCATCTAGAGTTCTGGATCTATTTTACACTGAACTGTTTTCTTTAACCGTATTGACACAAAGTCGAGTTACCGAGTAACAATTAATTTCGTTTCTTTTTTGTGCCAACTAAACAGACTACATGAAACTATATAGTCCGTTCATGTAACAATGAGTACGTAAGATTTAGGCTTGCCTAGTAAAAACTCGTGTTAGAATTTTGTAGTGTTTGTTTTAGTTCACGAGTAGAAAATCTCAACACAAATGAGCAGACATTTATTTTGTCAGGTGACATCTATGCAGACATAAACACACATCTATTATGAGAGAAACAAAAGTATCTTTTAAGTTCATTAGAAAGCATCGATGAGTAATATAACAGAGATGGCAAACATTTTTGTGAATAACGTAGTATTGCTGCATTAACAAGGCTTATAATATGTCATTGGCTGGTTTAAATGAACGTTTTACAAACTATTTTTCTCGTGTGTAAACATGCATATTACATTTCCATCTATTTTTAAAAAATAAAATAGCGATGATTTTGATCGTTATGAGCGGAGTTTATCCGAATTATTTTACCAACAAATTAACGCCGATTTTTTTTATATTTATTAATAAGATTATGTTATATTTACTGTTCTGATTAATTGCACTAATCAGAATAGTAAATATTACACAAAGTGTAAAGTGATCAATTACAAAACAAAGACATGTAAATGACTAACTTTTCGTATTCCTTAATAATTTCTTCACTCCACTTCCGTTTGAGTCATCTATCGATGATATTTCTTTCTCTTATTTTGAGATATTATGCGCACTTGCCACTACAAGTGCCAGGCCAACCAAATTAAAATGCAACACGTCGTCAACGACTGAAAATCTAAATTCAGACGCTCTCCGCCCAGCATTGATTCCGGTTGCCTACGAAACAACGTTATTAATTACTTAAAGCGTTTAACATAAAATTAATTTCAATTATCATGGTTCGGTTAAACCAATATTGTTCTGTATTTATTTTGTTGTATTTTATTTAATTACAGTCAATTAAGTTGAGAATAACACTCCAGATATTTAGTACACAGCATTTTAAATTTATTGCCGAAAGAACTTAAATTTAACACACAGTGTAACAAGAGCAAAATAAGAGAGTGGCTACTCGATCAAATGTTTATATTTGAATAGTAGCTTATGTGTAAATATTTTAATTTTTCATATATTTTCTTGTATTTAAAAAAAAATTTAAAAATATTTTTATTATTATTTGTATATACATTATATATATTTATATTATTTGTATATTCTGATCGTTCCGGCTGTTAAATAAATCTGTTAATTCATTGTTTTTATAAATGTAGATAATATTATATAAGTAAGTACAAATATAATCTCCACCAACAAGCTACAGAAAGTGGCTTGGTGGGATTTAAGTTAAAGTAAAAATATAAAAATTGAAAAAATCTTAAAACTGTATAATTTTAAAGAATATTTTTAAAAACTAAATTTAAGTCTCAATTCTTTAAAATCATTATTTTTCACTACAATATTCTTTCTGTGTCCAGACGAGTGAAGAATACAGTTTTGTGTCTGAAACATAATGAAAATTGAGTGTAATATATCCTCCTAGTACTGTAGTGGTTGACACGTTGACTTACCATGCTTGAGATCATCTTGATGGCAGGGTGAACGTGAAATATTTTTATAAGGTGTTTTTATACTGCAATATTTTACTGTCCCTGGACTGGCACTAGAAATGTAAGACTAATAACCAGGCATGCTCTGTGCACCATGGGGTGCGAATAGTATAATAATGATGACATTTACATATCAAATTCTTAATATAAGATCCTCAATGTATTTAATTGTGGTCTATAAACGTTTGAAGATACTCGAAATACTGTATATTATTAAATTGTGGTTCAGGACCATTTTCGTTATAATTACGTATTGCTACGTGCCTCAACTTTATTCAAATGATTCAGAAAGCAAGTAAATTTATTTTTTTACAGATAACACTTTATCGGATGCAAATAAATTAACAAATGTTATATTTTTGTAAATTTTAATGTTTACTGAAATAATTCAAATATAATCCCTCAAATTTAAGAATGTAAAAGATATATTTACAAAAACATGCATTCGTTAGTTAGCGCATTACTTTTCTAACTCGTGCGACACTCAAGTATCAACCCTTCAGAACACCGTCACGGAAGTCTTGCTGAGAACAATGCTTTTCTGTGTACTCTAAAATAAACCCGACATCTTAAAAAAAGAATGTTTTAACAACATGTGAAGACAGTAAAAAAATATTCACAAAAATATTTTTAATTAAACATTTGACAATATAATATAAATAGTCCATTCAAAACTTTAATAAACTTTGCATGTGTGCGCGTTACAGATCGTTTTCAAATAAAATATTCCGATGGGCCTGCTAACAAAAAAATTTACATATTTATTGTGTATGCAGACAATTGGTAGAATTTCATATTTATTTGATAATGTATCCAAAATAAGACAGGGTTATTAGATTAAAATTCTACTTTATTTTTTATAAAATATACAAAGGGTATATAGTGACGCGTTTCTTTTTTCACGCGACATTTTAAAACAAACACAAACTCAACTCAACTAAACTCAAACTCGTTTGTTTGAAAATGTCCTAACAAGACGAATTGCGTCACAATATACCCTTTGTATATTTTATAAAAATAAAGTAGAATTATAATCCTATAAACTTGTTTTATTTCGGATACATTACCAAATTAGAAATTTGCATTTGTACTTGGTTATCAAAGGGCACTAATACATTAGCATAAGCTTATTAAGCATTCGAACGCACTTTATATATACAGTCAGTCATTATACTCGTATATACTGTATTTGTTGGCCTCGTGGTGTAGCGGTCAGCGCGTTTGCCTGCCATGCAAGAGTTCTCGAGTTCGATTTTTGACATGGTTGATGTGAAATATTTATTTGAAAGGGCGTTTCCACACTAGAATATTTCCTAGTCCCTGAAATGGTACCTGAAACGTAAGATTGATCATATTACCTTCATTTTACAAAAAATGATCAAGATACGCTGCGATTGGTGTAACAAAAGAAAATGAAGAAGAAAAAGAAGTATATAAGTACTCGAATGTATTTTTTTAGCTTTTTAACAATCTTTTCAAAACTTTTTAGCCTGTTTAATAATCTTTCGCGCCGTTTTGCCTTATGTTCTTTACTATGATTTTTTTTAAAAACCCTTAGGTATTTATTAAATACTAACACAAGTTGTTTTCGTTTTTTTTTCAAATTAAATAATGAAAAATTACCACCACCAAAAGTTTAAAAAAATGGTAAAACACTTTACTTACTTTTTTAGATGTAATTTATTTGATAACAAGCCTCCAAAATTGAATTTCAAATAGACTAAAATTAGTATTTTTAACACCTCATTCTGTTTGCGTTCAATCGAGGGAATAAAATTGCCAAAGCAGCTTGCTATATTTGCGCAGTGCACGGTGAAAATGCTATGATTGAAAGAACAACACGTCGATGGTTTTTGTATTTCAAAGATGGTAAGACGATTTAAGGTGATAATATACAGTGGTTCTACGGTGGTCTACGGTGGTTTAAGGGGGACCTATATAAATAATATGGTTCAAGCAGTTCTTATTGAAATCCGCTAATCGTAAGGAACGCTCCATGTCTTTAAACCACATTGTAAACCACATTTGGATTAAGTCAAAATTTATGTTTCAGCAGTTGGTGAGAAAAAAAAAAGTTTATTGTAATACTTAAACCTTATTTATTGTATACATGGACAATGTCCGTTAATAAATAAATAAATAAATGAGATGGATTAGGAAGGGATGCCACTAACTTGGTTCTCGTTCTTGATGAACTTGCTGGTTCCGACCTGATACATACAAGTGGCACTAACACAATGGCAAGCTCCGATCTGGAGCTCAACATTGATGGTTGGTGGAAACAAAGTTTTATAATACGGCACACATTCAACAAAAAAATAATATCCGTGTTAAATAAAAAAATAGATTTTCACAGTAAATAATCTCCGTGTTATCTTGGGTTTCAACAATATGTAATCTCCATCTTAACTAAAAGTTAGATTTTAACATAAAATAACCTACGTGTTAAGAAAAAGTTTTAACAGCAATAGTAATCTCCATTTTGTGCACTGATGAGGAACAGAAAATCTATTTCAATATTCTCTGGCCATTAAAAGTCACTTCTGCTCGCCAAAGTGCATGGGACGAAAGAATTTCATTCCTTTTTAAATCATTTCCTCTCTCGTAATCCTCCACAAAGAAAATATTCTCATAATACCCCATCCATGTAAGACTTACTGCAATTACACTCTATAGGTATAATACTTTAACTACGAGGTATCTGTTCATGCTACTTAAGGACAAAACCGCGCTTAAAGGAAAATGCATACGCTGTATGCCTACCGTTAGCAAGAAGTACAAAAGGGCGAACTGTATCTAAATGAACATACAGTTTTATATTTAAAGTTTCCCCCTTTTTGTATCTAGACTGGTAATTGGCAGCTTGTAAAACAAATAACATTAGGTATATTAAATCCTGGTACCTCAATTATGGATAAAACCAAGAAAACCCTTAATAAGACATCTAGAACAAAGTGGTTCATAAATATACCACCAGAATACAGGCATTTACTTTCTAATATTTGGTATTCATAATAAGTCTTATGTAACAAGAGTATCATAATAACGTACACTGTCAGATCACTTAAAAAAACATATTTTATAATGTTTACAAGACGTAAATCAGCAAATTTATTTTTTGATTTTATTTATTTCCAAATATTATATTGCCAAATGGAAATTTCTTCCAACCAAGTAATAAAATGAAAGTTTTATTTTTATAATTCAATGAACAAAACATATTCAATTGAAAATAAAAATAAAAAAGCTAAAAACATATTAAAATATAAATAAATATATATTTGTATAAATTATCTTAAATCAATACCAATTTACAAAGGGAAAATGGAAAAAATAGGAAACAGGAATGGAGAGATTAAGGAAGAGAAAAGAAATGTTTCTTCAGACGTAATTTACACAGATATACTGAAGTAACATTTGTGTCTTACTTTATTTATTTATTTATTGTGAATAACTTATATAGCGCCATTTTCGTAATAAAATACCTCAAGGGCGCTTTACATGGTGATTCTCATTAATACTCATTAATTGGGGTTAATACTCATTAATTTGTGTTTTTTTATGAATACGTTTAATTATATCCTGTAAGTTTTAGCAATATAATAGCGAATAATATGCAATTGTAATAACTACTAAAATAATACTGTGTTAAGTCATATTCAGATAATCTTGTAAAAGCTTTGCGACAGTAATGTTATTTTTATTTATTTATTTTCATGTTTTATATGATATTTTTTTCTTTATGAATACCTTATTGGGCATAACGCACCACCCGCGTTGAATCATTTGTTAATATGATTTAATTATGCTAATGGTGTCAAATATATTTTAAAAAATTTCATGTACCCGTATACTTAAATCTTTACATATATACATACACTAGTGGCATTCATTTTGGAAGCTTTTGGTTAATTGTGATTTAATTTTATTTATAGTCGAAAACGTCTTTTCTGGTGAAGTAAATCCATAAATTTACATTTTTTTATTATTCTATGTAATATTGGTATGCTTTTGATTAAATGTAACATCAAAATTTATTTATTTGTTTAAAGCAGAATAAATCAGTAACACAAACATGCTGCCAGAATGGTTTATTAAGAATTTTCGGTAGAATGTTTGACATTCGGTAAAACTGCTATTTTCGAATATTTTGTTGGGAGTTGCTGCCAAAATACATCATATACAATACACTGATGATTAATTTTCTTTTTTAAATGCCAATCATTTTAGAATAATGAACATATACAAAAATGTCAGAACAATATCACATACCAACAATATTTCAAAACGAGACAAAGACAATCGAAACTAATACATCAGGGACTGAAATTATACAATAAACTATCAGACAAAACTGAACGAAAGACTCAGATAATCTTTTCAAAAGATGTAAAATATATATTTTAACAATAACAGAGTATGAATAAAAAAATGGATATAGTTTCGGAAAATTTATGTAATAATACGTAAAGTTTAATAAATAATTTTACAAATATAAAAATAAAAAATAAGCCCTATGAATTCCGAGATTTTATTCAAATAAAAGAATCAATTCCTTTGTCTTAGTTGACAAATTTGCATCTTTAACTTAGATATTCCCATTGTCCCATAATGTGCAGTACCTACCAGTAGTGCAGTTCCAGTGAAAAACCTTAAACTTAAAATATAAAAAAATCTAAACGTATTATTTTTTACTTGAGTTCAAAGTATAAAACAGAGCAAAAAAATTAACATTTTACCGAGAAACAAATGGGTATATCTGGGTTAAATCTAATGTCTAAAAGGCGGACGCGACACTAATACTAAAGTTAAATCAATTTTTACATTTGTCTAGAATAAATGGAATAAAGTTGACCGTAACAATACCATTTTCAATATCGATTAAGGCACACAATTTCCCCCGTCAATAATTGAAAACGAAAGAGCATCCCGAACTGAAATTCTTTATAATATAAAGCAGCTCAAAACGTCTATATCCTTTGAAATCCAATTACGTATTACTCCTTTATACTCTGTACTTGGTGGAGAAGGAATGGCCATTTTCAAGAAATATATATCTGATATTCTTTGGAATTATTTCTCTACGCCTTGAGAAAGATAAACTGCATTTCAACTCACCCAGGAGTGAACAAGTGTGATTGAAATACTCTAGAAATCTACACGTTACCGTCTAACAAGAAAACTCGAATACGTAGTTAACCTTTCGTTTTGTTTGTTTATAGATTTCCTTATTTGTTTGTCAAGTACATGTTTTTCCGGTTGAAAGTTGATTTTTAATCCTACCAATACTTTCAAATATGTCAAAAACATCACCTTTTAACTTTACAAAAACGTGGCGAAATGGCTGATATAATTTATCTATTTAAAATTGCTTCTTGTTCAATTGACTGCCCTGAATTACTATCTAAACTCTCTATTAATGTTCCTTTAAAAGTTCTTAGAAAATAACCTTTGTCTTCATACTGTAATTTTCTCATTTAATTATAAGCCAAATTAATATTAATGGAGAACTTTTAATACTTTTAATGTAACACCAAAATCATTAAACATAGATTTGTTTTCGAAAATTCATAAGGACGTGCGGCGTTTGCTTTTGAATTTTTTTCATTATTTTCTTTTGAATTTAGATTATGGTTTATTTTATGTGTGAGTATATATTTATACTTACTGTAATGCTATTTGTGAAAATAAAATGCAATAGCTAAATAAAATTAGCTCATTTGATATTTATTTTGTTTTTTATATGATAATTGTAGCTGATGGTTATCCGAATAAATGATGAAAAAAAAAAATTTTTTTGGGAAAGAAATATTTGCGTTCTTGTGATTTACCCGAATTTTTCAATTTGAGGGCCATTTTCAACATGTTGTAAATAACTTACTATTAGAAAATGGGAATCAAGTTGGGGTAGAGTTGAACTCGAAGCACGGACCTCCGTGAGTCCGGGACATTAGCCACAGGACCACAATTCTTCAATTCAAACTAAAAATAGAAAATTTTACAATTAAGAATTGATTTTTTTTTTATGTAGATATGAATTGAAATTCTCGATTTACTTTACTTTGTTTAATTTATTTTTTTATCTTGTTTTGATTACATTTATGAGCACACACTATTTATATATGTGTCTACTATTATTTTTTTTTTCTTATATTTAAAATATATTTTAGTAAATTACAACTCTTTGATTGTATTATTTTACTCTATTTTCTTACTTAAAAAAAAAATATATATATATCTTTAAACTATTTTTATGTTTATTATTTTATACGTATACAGTATGATGTCTGTACTCTTCTTATTTGATTATTAATTAAAACTAATGTCTGAGCACCCGATGACAAACTATTATTGAATAGTTTTTCGGGACAAAATATATCCTAAAACTTTAAAAAAAAAAAATTGAAAAAAATTTTTTTTTTTAAATCTCGTTTTAGTTATTCTAATCAATGTTACGGTGTAACACAATAAAACTAATTCAAATCAGTAACAACTATAGAAGGAGGCATGTTCAGAAAGAAAGTGTACTAGATTTTTTAGAAAAAGTGTATTTTGAAAAAAAAAACAGGATATTGTTGATTCACTTGTTGACTATTTTCCCATTTAATCACCACGTGCATGTGGTGAGCCGCAGCGCAAACTTTTTTATGCCCTATAAATATATTTCATGTATTGAAATAAAACAAATACCGATTTTATCGTTACTAAATCTGAATCTAAAAACAGAAACAAATTCTAACTGAGTGATTTCATTTCAAAATTTGTTTTTTTTGACAAAATAAAATTTTACAAAATCCAAATTTGTAACAAAAGAAAAAAAAAAGAAGGAAATATAGAAGCATGGGCATTCACATGGCTTATGGCCTATCATTGGCTGGTTTAATTGGCCACTTTACACACTGTGTAACATTTACCGTTGAGGACATTTTCACAAAAATAGCGCTATATGAATTATTCAACCATAGTAATTCAAATTTCCTAGACTCTTGCATCTGTTGACGTTTGTGAAGTAATATAGCTGAAACCTTTATCATGTGGGTAAGATTTACCCAGGTGAACCGATTTACGTACAATGCAACTCCTGAAAACAATTTTTCCTATTTTTATATTTCCTCTTATACCAGTTAGTTCAATCAACAATATTTTGAATATATCCAAATTATTATAGACATATTTGAATTCCTTCTTAGGAATTATTTAAATCTTAATTTGTTGCAACAGAAGGGGAAACATTCTTGAGAAGGAAATAAGAAAGTCTAGGCATTAACAGGGCTTATGATCTATCATTGGCTGAATTAGGTGGCCATTTTACACCTATGCTGGTTTAAGTAGCATTTCTTCTTCAGTTGCAACAAATTAAGATCTTAATAACTCCCTAAAATGCAGACTATCTACAAAAATTTGGACATCCTCAAAGTATTGTTTTTTATCTAAATCTGTAGAAACTAAAAATAGTCTAATAAACTTTACTGCTTTTTTACTATTCAAAATATAAAAGACTGTTAATTTGTTTTAGAAATTGAATTAAAGACACGATTTAAGATTAGCAAATGACATGTTATAATCCCTGTAAATACCAAAACTTCCTTGCGCCCTTTTCCAAGAGTTTTTTTTTTAAAATTTTAATCTTTTAAATCTTAATAACAACCGTATTTCTCCTTTTAAAAAAAGTTATGAATTAAATACAGCTAAATTTATTAACTAATTATAGACAACAATTGGCCATACTTTAAATCATGTCAATGTTGATTGTTGGTTTATCGGTTGAGTATCAATAACTAAGCGAGTCGATATTAAATAAAAGTAACCATACAAACAGATTTTATAAAATATGAAAAGTGACTGTACGTCATTTGGATAAAATAAATTAGTTCTTACTACCCCAATTCAAAATTTTATACCATTTCCTAAAAGTCGTTAATATTATAGTAACTTGTGATGAATAATTGGGAATTAAGTGGTAGTGAAGTGGAATTCGAAACTTGGATATTTGACCCGTGAATGCACAACAAATATCATCCTTCTTACGATGGATTTCTTAAAAAAACAAACACAACACTTCTTCGGAATACAACTCGGTACAAATTGAATTAAATAAAACGCATCGAAAAGAATACACCAAAGGAGAAATTCCATTTTGTTTATAAATATAATTATTGTAGTCTTCCAAATACTTCCTATTGAAATTAAAGGAAATTATCTGGGTTAATGCATCGAAGTGATAGCTTCTTTCTTGAAAAGCACTTTGCACTCTAATTATCTTATTAAATAAAATACCTTCTACCAAATGTACGAAATGCATTTGGATGCAATTATTTTTAATATCATTAACGAGAAAGTTAAATGCCACTGGAAAATGTAAATAAAAAATATTTTTTAAGATAAATTAAATAAGGGAATAATTATGAAGATATTTAGTATTTTTCGTTTATCAATCTTTACTTCTAGTAAAATAAATTTCAAAAATGACAGCATCTTTGCATTTTTATAAAATTAAGCGTGCATTCATACGAAGAACGGAAAGGGGGTGGTTTGATTACGGTTTTTATCATCCCTTAAACGCTTTCTGAAAGCAACACCACTGCGCTCATTTCCATTCCTAAGGCTTCGTGGGTGAAAAGAAGCAATCTACTCTGGGAGAATGTACGTAGAAATAAATATTTATCTTCAATTTATTTTTTCTAAATCTCGTTCACTTAAATATTTGCAAAGCGGTTGATGAAAACGTTTTAAAAGAAGTGGTTTCGCTTTTTATCCAAGCGATTTTAAAATCATGGTTGACATAAAACATTCACTGAAAAATATGTTTTGACACTAGTAGATTAATTTCATAGTCTCTGAACTTAAATCTGGATTGTGAGACTGATTATTTATCATACCTTTATTTTGTATTTTTTTTTTTTTTTAGAGTCTTTATTCAATAAAATATACATATTATTACATTATAATACATTATAAAGAAAACAAAGTATTAAGATATATTTTGTCCCGATAAACTATTCAATAATAGTTTGTCATCGGGTGCTCAGACATTAGTTTTAATTAATAATCAAATAAGAAGAGTACAGACATAATACTGTATACGTATAAAATAATAAACATAAAAATAGTTTAAAGATTTTTTATTTTTTTTAAAATGAAAATAGAGTAAAATAATACAATTAAAATTAAAGAATAGTAATTTACTTAAATATATTTTAAATATAAGAAAAAAAAATAATAATAGACACATATATAAATAGTGTGTGCTCATAAATGTAATCAAAACAAGATAAAAAAATAAATTAAACAAGGTAAAGTAAATCTGGAATTTCAATTCATATCTACAGAAAAAAAAAATAGTAAGAAAATTAAAAGTACATATTAAAATTAAGATCTAACATTTTACATTTGTAAATGAAATAAGAAAGTAAGAAAGTAATAAAAGAAAAGAAAAGGTTAACCCAAGAAAATAACAAAAATGTAATTAATGAGGGATAAATTTTTTTTTTTTTCAAAAAATTTATATATGTAAAAAAATAATAATAAGTAAAAAATATTAAAAAATTTAAAAAATGTATTACATAAATATTACATAAATAATAAATCAATATAGGAACGTTTTATCTACTAACCACTTACGTAATAGAAACTTAATTTTATTTTACTATGACATGTTTTCATGTCAAGTGGCAACAAATTAAATACTTTTGGAACAATATAATCCAACGTACGTTGTCCATATTTATTTTTAAATTTTGGTACTACTAGGCCATCAACAGATGTAAATTTTGTTAGATAGCTGTGTTCTAATTTATTTTTATATATCGAGCTGAACATCTGTTGGATAATAATTTTGCTACATAAAATACCCTTAAATGGTAAAACATTTAATTTATCATACATAAATGGGGTATTATTCCTCTGATTGTATACATAATTGGGTGCAATCAATTTGACAAGTGCATTTTGAACATTTTTTACATATTTAATGTTTATTGATGTTAATATGTAATAACAATATTAAGATACGCACGGTTAGTGTACCAATGCGGTGCCTTATGCACCATAACGATTATGGCATTCTTATAAAATAGTAAATATCTGATAAAACAGTTACCTCAGAAATAAAAATATATTTATTCAATTAATTAATACCTAAATATAAATACATTGCAATTATGTAATCGCTTTTGACTTTCATACTAAAGGTCTTCTATTCGATTCCTGACAATGCGATGCTGATATGAAATATTCAATTGAAAGTTTTTTTTCATAAAATTTTAGTCTTGGGATCTAACATATTATTTATTTATTTATTTTAAAGAAACAAACAGTCGACAATGATTAAGTAACATTTAAAAAAATACAGTTTAAAGACAGACCAGCAATGTTTCTAAATAAGAATCATACACATTATCAAATTGTGTTACAAAAAAAGGATGTGTTTATGTGTATTTATATGAGAGTAAGTGTAGATGTGTGTTATGAAAGATACTTTAGATAGTATGTTGTTTTATTGTTTGTCTTATAAATCAACTGTCCCTAAATTTATGCTAGCGAAATGATCGTTTTATAAAACCTGGAAAAAATGTTTTTAAAGAAATCTGCCTGTCATGTCCTGTCCTGAAAACAATCCAAGAAAGATTTTTTCTCAATTGGAGTGTTGTACTGCAGTTTTCATAATTTCCTTCCTTATCCAATTTCCCACCTGCTGATAAACCTCTAAAGAAGAGATTTAGCGGGTAATTAAAAAAAAAAAAATCACAACATTCTTTAGCTAGCTAGAAACAATTAAAAATAATCGTTTGCATTCAAATTCTGCAAAGAGATTAGGCAGGTGGTCAAATACCGAAAGATTGGAAAAACAGTTTTCTGGCATTGTTGAAAACAAAATACTCAAAAATGTATGTAATAAACAAAAGACTCACGGATCGGAGGTCCGGGGTTTGCACTCCGCTCTACCACAACTTTGTTCCCATTTTCTAATAGCGAGTTATTTACAACTCGTTGAAAAGGGCCCCCAAAATTTAAATATTGAGGTAAAGCATAAGAATAAAAGTATTTCTTTTTTTCATTAAATAAAAATGGATGACACGTCAAAATTTCTGCACAAAATCTCAGCGGACATCAGAGTTCCATGAAGCATTGGAATAAGATCTGTAGTAACCGTTAAAAATCAAGTCACGTACAGGGGGCATATCACGGGGAGAGGAAAATATTCTAGAGCGTTATAGAAATGTAGGACACTATAGGTGACATTCCTTTGTGCTCCTTTACAAACTACGGTCCGATTTCATCCCTAACAGCATTTGTGAACGTGCTCTATCAATATTCAAATCAATTACAAGGATTTGAAAGTGTAAAAAGAACATTTTTCTTGATTTTTCTTGCCTGAATCGGTTACATAAAGAGAATTCTTCAAAATAAATAATAACTATCTGACATAATTATAAGGCAACCTGTATCATAAAGGACTTAAAATGTTTAATGAGTTGCCAGAAGAGATAAGGGATGCTGGGTCTATCGGACCATTTCGTGGGATGACTTTTGTTAAAAAAAACATCCATATAGGTAGGTCAAATGTCATCAAAGAGCGTTTTGTTTTTTTAATTAATTTCTACAAATATTGTTTATTAAAATATTTAAGTTTGTAAGTGAAAATTCTTGATAGAAGTTCATTGTAATTTATTATAGAAATAAAAGACGAGTGATACTTCCATCCACAAATTTGGAATATCCAGTGATCGGTTTCATAGCTTTTGCGACATTTTTGAGAATGGTATCTTTATTAAGAAGTTGTATTTGTATTTGTACATCTATGCATACATTTATGTGCGTATATGTATGCGCATATTAGTTTATTTTATTTTAATATTTTATAATAATTTAAATACCAACTACTGTAACTAGAACATAATATTAAAATAACGTAAAACAATGCCTCGAAATGGGTTTTGCCCAGTGAAGTGCTAATATTCGAGTAGAAAAAAACAAAAAAAGTTAAATAAATAAGTTTAAAAAAATGAAAAAAGGCGTTTTATCCTTTTTTCGTTTGCCTGCTATATATTATTTAAAGTGTTTATTTCTACATACTGTGTATTTTTAATGTGACAAAAGGCACTACGTGCCGTGTATTATCACAAATAAATTAATTAATTTTTAAAAAATGAAACTTATGAACATGTTTTATGTAAACATTAAAAGCCGAATTCGAGCATTATAGTCATTTCCCTCAGCGAAAAAACACTTTTTTTAATAAAACCATTGGCTTTTTTTGTTTTATTTTCAACGTTGAAATAGGCCACACATAATCATATGTACGCTCTAATAATAACAATGTACATATGTAATAATGTCATACTTGTGGTGCAACGGTCAGCGTGTTTGCCTACTATGCAAGAGGCATGCAGAAATTCCATTCATGACTTCAGTCAAAAACTTAGGTATTATCATTCATAAGCATTTAGGGTGGCACGATCAGGTTAACGAAGTTAGTCGTAAACTTTATAGCAGTTTGCACTCACTTAAAAGATTACAGAATTTCTTGCCAATTAATGGTAAGCAAACATTAGTCCAGAGCTTATTTCTTCCACTCCTTGACTATGCGGATGTATGTTATCCAGATGCTAACTCTGAATTACTTGATAAGTTACAACGATTGCAGAATATTTGTCTTCGTTATATCTTTGATCTTCGCAAATTTGACCACATAACCGAGTATCGCACGCAACTACACTGGCTAAGTATCAGGCATAGAAGAAACATTCACATTCTATCACTTCTTCACAATATTTTAAATAATCCAACTTTGCCTGTTTATCTGAGAGAGCTCATCCAACCTCTTTCACAACACGGACTATATCTTCGTTCTAGTAACGAGAGAACCATTTTAATACCCTGCCATCGCTCTAATTTTCTTGCCTCCTCTTTCACAGTAGTAGGCGCTCGATTATGGAGTATTCTACCCACTAGTGTTAGAGACGCCCCTTCATTATTTACATTTAAGTCAAGATTGAAATGTCACTATCTAAATATTTCAATTGTTCCTTTATCCTTCTTATTTCCTTCCCACCCCCTCTCCTCTCTTCATAGAATAGTGTTATTTTTTATTTTGTTAATCTTTGTTTTTGATTTTTGTATAAAATTGTAAGATTCAAAATGTCCATTTATTCTGATCGATTTGGGTAGGTAGAAAGAAATTGCCTTAAGGCAACATGCCCGCCCTTATATGTATATATATATTGTATGTGTATATAAAGTGTCAAATAAATAAGACGTGTCGGGTTCAATTCCCGACATGGTTGATTTGAATTTTATTTTTTAAAGCGTATTTTTACACTGAAATATTTCATAGTTCTTGGAAGCGTAAGACTGATCATCTAACCTTCATGTTATTTTTTTATCAAGATGGCTGAAATTTGTGCACCAATGCAGTACCCTATGCACCATTAGGTGTGGAAAAGTGATAATGATGGATGATGATGATGATATCTTTATTTATTTATTTTAAACGCCCTAAAATCTAAAAAACACAAAAATAGGTTTACATACATTTATATGTATATACATTATTTGTAAACTGTAAAGTAATATACTTTTAAAAATAATCGAAAATGCACACAACGTTTTTACTGTTTGAAGAACTATAATCACTTATCAGTAGATTCAAATTCAAATTGCTTTGTTTTTTATGTACTACTTTGTTTTTAAATTTAATTACCGACTAGTTTCAGTAACACATTGCTTTTTTCAGGGTGAAGAAGGCAATGTATTGCCAAAATAAGTGAGTTGTTAAATTTAAAAATATAGTGATTTTATTTTAATCTCTTCAACTTAAATACAACAAAAAAAACCTACAACTCGAACACAAAATGAGTAAATGACCCAAGTAATTGTTCTACTTTTAATAAACGCCTTTCTTTAAATTTTGATATTGAAATCTAGGCAATTGTGATGTATTATTCACTATTTTGTTTGTGTTTATTCACATTTTAGCTGACGTTTGAATACGTGGAAAAATTAAAGAATCAGTTCTTCCGTCAAATCCTTTCAATCAATATTCTATCACGCTTACTTACTTAATTTCAAGACATCATACGTGATTTGTCCTATTACCACTATCTGGAACTTATATTGAAAAGTGCAAAGCGCACTACTTTAGTAAACAATTTTTATCATTTTTCATATAAAAAAAGATCAATTTTATTCTTAAATTACTGGCACAAAAAAAAACTTTTTATTTTTTAAACTAGTTACGACTGCAGTTCTAAAAATGAATATAATACAACAGCAAAAAGTTAGATTTTGCATGCTAAATTTTGATAAAAACCATCGAATAATAAAGTTCTGCAGAGTAATTAAATTGTACTTACAATGGAACTGATTTCAAAAGTTTTTCATGTTACTTACAATTGAACAACTATTTTATTATCTCCTTGATCGTTTATTATCTGTACAAACTCGAGCAGAATACAAGTTAATCTTCTCCATTTTACGTATACAAATATATTTGTATACTTGAAGTATGCGACTACAATCGAATTAAAAGTAGATTTTTCGTTGAATAGATATTCCCCCATGCAATGTTTACCTGCACTTTTATACCGAACAGTTAGTTTTGCTAATGAATCGTTGGCATAGCTAATTCGAACTATGCTTTTGTGATGCTATTTTCAAATCAAATTAACGTCTACGCTAACATTTTTTCAGAAAACATTTGATTCCATGATATTTAATCAAGTTATTCAGAAAAAAAGTAATGAATTAAATTGTGCATGACTTTTTTTGAAAAATGAACGGAAAGTTATTGGATAAATTTTATTCGTGTTATTTTTTTATCAAAATTTATTTCATTTGTTTTAAAACGTTAATGTGGAACAAGCCCCAAGTCCATAGGACAAAAGTCTTGTGTTAAATTAGGACGAATATAAATTATGAAATAAATAATACCGCACAACATCAAAATTAATATGTTAAAAAAATAAAATATAAACATGTAAATAAATAAATAAGCATGTAAATAAATAAATAAGCATGTAAATAAATAAATAAGTAAAAAACAACAATGATATCAATTTACTAATTCAATAGTGCCTTTTATTTATTTTGATCTTGAACTAGGGCAAACATAAACGTAAATATTTTTATGTGTGGTCTAATAATAACAACGCACATATATTTAATTCGTAAGTTGTTTAACACATATTTTTTAACCTTGTCTGAATTTTTTTTTTTTTTTCTTCGTGAATATTCATTTTCATATATTTTTTTTACTGCCTTATATAAAATTGAATTTCATGATTTCGTCTTTTTTCCAAATGGAGTCTGATTTTTATCTTTTATAGGCTTTAATATTTTTTTTTCTAAAATTCTTTGCTTTTTTAGACAGTTAATATTGTACACAAATATCATCGTTTTTAAAATATTATTTGCTTATATGTTAGTTTTTTTTTTATTGATTTAACGTCCAGTTTACACTCGTGTTTCGATTTTTTTTTCAAAATAATTTTCAAGGCTTTGTTTTGTAATATGGTTAGTTTGTTTGATTTTTTTTGGTTCGATAATGATAAAAATGATATGTTTTTTTTTTTTTTTAAATAAAAAAGAAATATTTGAGTTCTTATGATTTACCCAAATATTTAATTTTTAGGACCATTTTCAACGAGTTGATAATAACTCACTATTAGAAAATGATGCTTCGGAAGTCAATGTGTGGTTCAATTATTGTGTTGTTAATATTTTTTCAAGAATCCATAAGGATTGATATGATATGATTGATTGATTGATTGATTGATAACAAAAAGTCTTCTAATTTTTTGCAATCTTTTTCATTGCTGTCTTAGTTTTTTGATAAAATGTACATTTTTAATCCAACAATACACCCAAATAATATTTAATTTCACAAACTTTATTAAGTTTTTCATTATCCATTACAGTTGTTAGCGTTACTTCTATTCATTTGTTTCCTTTATTTTGTTTTATTTATTTTTATGAATGCTATTTTTATTTTGGTTGAGTTCGTTTGTGATTTGGGACAAAGTTTATAATATTACGTTTCAACACTTTTAAGGCCATAATAATGATTCAGAAGATAAAAAATCTAAAATTTGACCACTAAAAATTTGACATCGAAACTCGAATGAGGTGATTAATTTTTTTGCATTAATCAAACTGTTTTTAGTTGGCCCTTAATAGAAAAGTGTCACCAAACTACTACATTTTATCCCTACTCTTAACACCCCCTTAATTTCATACCGTTATTTTTGTTCAAAATTGAATAAGAATGTTCAGATTAGACTTGGGCTTGACAAGGGTAAGAACGCTGGCGGGACGGGACCCTATGAAGAAAAAAAAAACTATTAAACCCTCACCCGGCGCAAAAGATGCGGCATTCACTCGCAGAAGTTAAGTGATTTCTTTACTAATGGTTATATCTTTTTTACTGTCGGCCCGAACACTGCCGTTCTGTTTGAGGTATTGGGATAGACATTACACCTCATCGAGTGTGACAATGCTGAAGAATAACTTTGGAGGGGTAGGAAGCCCGACGGCCGACATACTAAAAAACGCCCCGGGCAATAACAAACTTTTGCGGGAAGTTTCGGGTTTCTGCGACGGATAAAAATCCAAACTTGGACGCGGCGCAAAACACAAGCGCCATCTGGTGTTTTTTCAGTGAACCAACAACACTTCAGTCGTAACCTATAAAATGTAGAAACTGAAAAGGATATAAGAAGAAGTAAGTACTGATACAAACTGAAAACGAAGCTTCATATTGGATTTATTATTTAAAAAATTAATGACATGGTGTATCACAGATTATAATTGGTTTTTTTTTATATTCATTTAAATTTATATTACAAAATCATTGAGCATGTTGTGTGCATGAATATATTTAGGTTTTTTTCTTCAAATGAGGTAAAATTCTCTTCACCATTATCTCATTTTACGTAGGATACTGTATTTGTAATCCAATCACAACAATTTCGATAATTTTTTTACTTTAACTGTTCTATATAGAAATCTATCTCGGGACTCTTACGTGCTAGACAAATGAGATAACTAATAAACCACAAGACGGATAAGTATAAAATTCGATAAATATTTGCTTTTAATTTATCAATGAGGTATCGAGTTCGAATCGAGAAATGAAAATGATTGTATTAGTTTAAACAAAATATAAAATAATTGATATTTTAATCAGTATGGAAAATAAACATGACCACCAAATTATACAATAAAAATATTCATGATTATCATGGATTTTGTATAAAATTGTTTAATCAACATCATATGAAATTACTACGACTACAATATTTGAGTTTGTCCAAATGTTCGTAGACAAAAGACTGGATTTCACCCCCCGGGAGTCATTAAGATTAACAAATTACAGCAGGGATGGAGAATACCTTTGAAAGGGAATACGGAAGTCTAGGCATTTACAGGGCTTATGACTTATCATTGGCTGGTTTAAGTGTCCACTTTACACACTTTGTAAGGGTTTCAGCTCTTTAACTTCACTAAAATCAACAAATGGAAAAAATGAAGAAATATGGATGTTCAAACATAGGCAAAATGGTGATGTTACACAGTGTGTAAAGTGGCCACTTAAACCAGCCAATGACAGGTTATAAGCCCTGACTTGTAAGCCTAGATTATAAGCCTGATTATGAGCGTAGACTTTCATATTCCTTAGGTAGGTAGGTAGGTAAGGTAGGCAGAGAAAATGGACCGCCTCACACGTCTATCTTGGCATATATTTCTAACTTCTTTCACATTTATTCATCTTGTCATACATGGCTAACTTTTGGCATGACCAGACTTTGGTTTATCTAATCATGCCTCGTCTTCCTTGGTCGTTCTCGTCTGACGTTACCGTTTTTTTTCGCCATTTATACTTGTTTTGCCATTCTTTCGTCATCCATTCGCTCCACATGACCAAACCATCTCAGATACTCATTCTTAATATTGTCAATCATACTTGATCAAGTGAAATCAAACAGATATTTTATTATAATAAAATAAATAAACAACTTTGTTTTTAAAACATTTAAGTTTGTAAGTGAAAATTCTTGATGGAAGTTCATTGTAATTTATTATTTAAAACTTTGTTTTTAACCACAATTTTTTTTTCCCTATTTTACTATCTAATTTGATATTTTATTTTCTAATTTTGATAATTTGTTAGCTTATTTTTATATTTTTTATAATAATATCTATTATTTTTCTTTTTATATTTACATATTTTAAATTTTTTTATTCTATATTTTTATTTTATGATTTTTATTTTATTATCTAATTTTGATATTTTATTATCTAATTTGAGTTTAAATAATTTGCAGAAGATGCAATGCTCAGCAGGTTACGTGAGGTGGTACTTATTATTTCTTAGTTTCACTTGTTAGGGTACATTTCAATTGACTTTATAGCCTTTGTTTGTCGAAACAGGTTTATTTTCATCCCTACATTAAAGCGGAGCAGAGTGGCCGATAATTTGCATAATTTTTCCTTCTCACCCTTACTCCGAATTTTCAAGTTCCAGACGTTAGGCATTAGTAGGAGGGATTAGCATAATATTCCACTTACTTAGATAATGATGAGCACAGAGTCGCCAAATGTTACACCGAGTTACAGAAACATCAGTTTAACAATGGGGTAATTATTCTGGGTAATTGCATGGGGAAGGAGTTAAAGGATGTTCTATGGAGTATAAAGTCTATCTTGGCACTGGAGACTCTCTGATTCCCGCGGATAATACACACTGCATCAAGCCACAGATGTGGAAAACTCCTTTCCGTGGTCTTAACGACAACGTTTAATTGGGATTTCATATAATGCGGATATTCAACACAACCTTTTATGTCTGGCGGTTACATAAAATTCTCGTTTAAAGCCACTGAGTGCATTTATATATGAACATTTACTCTGTATATTACTTTAAAATAAAAACACACTTTTCCTTGCATCGATCACGCTAGTGAACGTTTGTTTGGTTGGAAGTAATCAATAAAGTCACTTAGGTTTTGGTGAATCTTTTCCACGAAAATCTTTATGCAAGATAAAAGTTACTTATCTACGTTAGTATTATAATTACAAGTAATAAATCTGCTAAAGTACTTATTCTTTTTATTTTAAGATTTTTTTTAAAATATGTATATTTGACTTTATTTTAACATTTTTATTTACCGATTAATTTAATGACAAACTCCGAGAACAGTCAGATATCTTATCATGACTTTAATTGTTTATATTTACCCTTGATGGTGAATTGAAACTTGTTAAACTTTGTGAAACTTATGAAACTTAATATTATGTATCTTTTTTGGGTGATACCGTGTATGTTGGATTTGATCCGACGTTTCGGCTACCATTGCAGGAGCCATCTTCAGGGAAAACGGTAGCCGAAACGTCGGATCAAATCCAACATACACGGTATCACCCAAAAAAGATACATAATATTGATAACAGTGACCGTGAAAACCTTCGCACTTATGAAACTTGTTAATATATAATTATTTTTGCATTTCGTGTTTCGTATTTATATCCGCACAGTGTCTCTATGAATATATGCCATATACTCGTATGTTTGGCATTTGTGCGGATTTTAGGCCACCGGGAGCTGACAGTAGCTTGTTACTTGATTTAAATGTGAATGTGTAATATTCTATATGTATTTTATAAATATTCTTTAGAAACTATAAATATCATAATATTTAATCATGTAAATGAATGCCTCGACACGGGTTGTGCCCAGTGAGGTATTCATATAAAAAAAAGTTTTATGTAAAACGTGAAATAATAAATAAATAGGTAAATTATTCAGAATACCTGAAACTAGTAGTGTTATTATGTTTAACTCGTCCGTGGTAAAACATTACAAAGTGTTTTATTTTCAATGAATTCAAAAAAGTAAATGCTGAAACAATAAATAATATACTCATCATCTTTCCTTCATGTAACAAAAATAATCAAGATACGCTGCGATTGGTGTATCAATGCAGTGCCCTATGCACCAATAAGTGTGAAAAGGGAATGAGAAAGAAGAAAAAAATTGTGTAAAATGAAACGGCAATTCCTGTACAAAAAAAATATCATTTAGAAAGTGAATTAAATGAGCCGTGGGTAAGTGAATATCTTTATTTGTTTGGGACAACAGGACAAAGTTTTCTGACTTTAATCCAATGTTTATTTATTATTTTTTTAGCACTGACATTGATGAGAAGTCTGAATACATAGCGCGGAAACAAATTCATTGAATTATCAATTACCGATTGTAGTCTATGGACGTAATCCGTAGTTATTTAAGCAGGAACCTAAATCTAAACTAAGTCATGATCTTGTTCAAAGTATAATTTATTTAGACCAGAAGCGCTGTACTCTATACCTGCAACCTAGATTAAGTAGATAGAGCTCGCTTAGTAAAGGTATCTGTTTTACCTTCGGATTTCATTACACTTTCATCCTTTCCAGAGGTAATCCTTCTACGTGCCTGGCTTTGGATTACGTCCCAAATATGTTTTGCGAGCGACGCGCCACGCCATTTTGTCTCCGCGCGTGTGACAACATATGAACGTGTGTCATGCGAACAAATTTATTTGATAACGAAAGCCGAAAGTAATATTTATGCGACTGGCTTGCATGTAAATGAAAATATTAAATCGTAGAAAGGAATTTCGGCTCTCAAACTGACGTAACATACAAGAAGACATATTTACGAGTCGTGGGAAATACAATTTGAATGGGAAACGTATGAGCGCATGGTTATGTAGACACGTAGGGTAAAGCAAGCTATGAGTGTGCTCTGTCAAAGAGAACGCATCGCGATTTCTTAGAAACACGTTTCTAAAGTTAACAACACTGAAATATAAATTTGTTATCTATAGCCTTAACTAACAATCAGCGCCAGCGTGTCGATTATATTTTTTGGTCATTTTGATTTAAAAATCTATAAAAACAAACAATATATTATAAGACTTTAACTACTTTAGAAAGTCTGAGAACTATTTTATTTTGTTTAATTATCATACTTTTTAAGTGAATTTGTTTTTGTCACTAATTGTCATTTTATAAATGATTTTAGTAACATCAACAAATGGGTATCAAAGCTAAGGGTACGTGTATATACCTTATAAAAGATGTTTGTAAAAAGATACAATAAAGGATTAAGAGAAGAAAAAGAAGGAAAAGGCAGAAAAATTACGAAAAAATCTAAGAAAGCGGGGGAAAAACCAAAAACCGTTCAGAAATCGATGAGTTCGGGTGATCAAACGACCCAACAAGTCCTCCATTATCCTCATTGAAAAGAATTATACGTTGAACCACCGTTTGTGGAATGTATCTACTTTAAGTTAAACCGGCTTGTGGTCCTGCGGTAGTATTGTAGACTCACGGTACAAAGGTTCGATGTTCAAATCCCAATCTACCATAACTCGATTTCTATTTTTCCAGCACAAGTTATTTACGACTTTCATTTATATTATATATGAGGGTACTATTTGCGAACCCGGCAAAATCCTTTTTTTTTTTTTTTGAGCAACTCACAAAAAACTGATACAATGCTAAACTTTAACTTTTTTTAAACTTCAATTTTTTATTAAAATCAGTAAATATTTTATACCTAAGCAGTCATGATATAAGCATGATTATGTCAGGAAACAGAAGTGAAATAATGAATTTAATTTTATGCATTCTAACGTTACAATACTCAAGTAAAGATTGCCATGTTTGCAACAAATCCGATATTTTAAAAGTCAAGTTCTTAAGAATAAAGCCGTATTTTAAACTGGCAATATTATAATCATTGTAAAAAATCGTATTCTGAATAAGTTAAAATTAATATCTCACTTTTTTTAGATTTTGGATTTTGCCGGGTTTGCAAGTAGTACCCTCATATATTAAATTAATTATTTTTGAGTGAATAATAAAAACTCAAGTATTTCCCTTTAAAAAAAATAAAATAAAAGTATGGTGTCACGATAAGTGCACTGACTACATTGAATTTAGAGCATTTAATAGTGGCGGTGTACAAAAAAAATACTTTTTATTACATGCTACGAAAAAATTATTGTGCGTATTTTACCGAGTAAAGTTGAAAAGAGTTTACAAATAACACTATTTTTTATGTATTTTTTTTTTTAATTTGGGTATTTTTCTCTTATTGACAATATTATTGTTTTGTGTTTCCGAAAATTTTGAATTTTCTTACGATTACAATTGTTGGTAAGTTTTTTCCTTACAAAATTTATTTAAATAAAATGTTTATTAAGTGCGCACTCTTTGCTTGCTTGACCCAAACTCTTTACTGCAATCGTTTTTTATTTTGATGTTTTACAATAAAAATTTGCTATTATTCCATCTCTGCTCTTAGTATTAAAATATTCTCACTGAGCTATTTTGGTCATTTCTAAACATCACATTAAGAGTGAAAGTTGTCTATTTGACCGAATTGAAATACAGAGCACGTTTAACATTTAAAACAGGCCCTGACCTCAACACGATTGAGTATTTTTATTTATTTAAAACATGTAAATTCTTATTTTGCTGTATCCAAAAACACCGTGATTGGAAAGTTAATCGGGAACTGTTAGCTAATCCAACATATAGGTTCTGCATTTAGCATCTGTGCTTGTATTGGCTGACAATGCAAATTAAAGGTCGGTTATAAAATTGGCATGAGCAGCTAAAAAAACGTTAAGTGAAATGTATATTTTTTTTAATTCTTAATATTTAGCTTTATTAACTTAATTTTACTGTAGTGAAACATTGAAAATACATATTTTTATATTAACATCTTATTGCAAAATTAATTAATATATCAATTAAATCTGTTGTCAAAAAATATTTGTACACTCTTTTGCTAGTATTATGGCCAAATTAAATGTGCACAATGCATTTACAAAATTTTAAATATTATTAATTTCCTAATAATACAGCTTTTTTTCGAAATTGTCTAGCACGATAAATTCGTTTAAAACCTTGTTATATGGATAACATTTAATTTCGAATTATCAAAAAAACTAATATTAACTTGGCAAGACTCAAGTAATCTAGTAAAATCAACTACTAACTTTGTCATTTAAAGCATAGTATTAAATGTATTAATGAAGAAAATCGAACATTCGAATTCATTTTAAATATTTATAAACTAGAAAACATATTAAGAACGAAAATAATTGATCTTATTAACACAAAAATCTAATTTATCCAAACCGGTTTAGACTTCGTAATAATTTATGGGGCCAAAATTGATATCTTTATACGTTACAAAACGTGATTTAACTTTTTATCTGTTGGGTTACGTTGATTTTCAATACTTATTTATTACTACCGTATAAAAATGTACATCGGCAGGGAAATATTTTAGTATATTTAGGGCCTTACTTATAAACCTAGTATAAAGTCACGCCTAGGCATAGTGGTAGAATAAGGATGAGAATACCATCCTTATTGTAGTATTTAATGACTAATAATATAAATAATTAATTAACAAACCAATCTTATATCTTCACCACTATTAAACATATTTAAATAGACTGTCATTTTACACTATTACCTTTTATGTACACGCTTGCGCGATGCGTTATTAGTATGTGAATCATTTTACAACTGCATTTAAATTTTTATAAATTCAAAAATGTCAATATTGTTTTTTAAAACATATATGTTTATTTGAATTTCTGCATAATATTTCAAAAAGGAAATTTCTCCCAGTCACTCCCAGTCTTTTTACATAACATCAAACTTAGTTACGGGTAAAATTCGTAACATCCATTATTTATCATGACGATGCTCTGACATATCACGTTTTTGGAGCCAGATTCCCGTCAGTGAAGGTGGGTTAAGTTTTGCTGCTTCTCTCAATTTATAATTTGATTCTCCTCGAAGATTGCACTTTAGCAGGGCGCCAACTTACAAATTGCACACGTGAACAAGCCTGACCTTAATATTTAGGTACGCTCCCCGACTCGCCATATGTAGGGGAGTGTATTCTGCAGAGCTAAGAACGTGTAAGACCTACACCGATGCTCCCTTTACCAGAGTCGAATCGCGCATTATACTTGGTAGAACCAAGATTTTAAAATAAATATGCAATGGTGGATCCATAGAATTATGAATAGTCCAGAAGGAGCGTAGAATCATATTTGAATACATCGGACTGTATCCAAAAATGCCCCGCCAATGTCGCACTTTCGCCGCGCGCATACTAAAAGTCGCCGCGTAATGTTGCCATGTTGTGAAAAATATAACCATAACACAAATGTTATTAATATTTTAAAAAAGCAATTTGTTAATTTCTCTAAAATTTTATTGTATGCGCGAAAACATTGATTAACACAACAGAGTAAATAAGTAAATTGTATTTTTTTTTGTTTTTTGTACAAAATACATAAGAGGTGAAACAGAGCATTTAAAAAATAAAGGATAATTACATATCAATAAAATGTATATGCAAAAATAATAAACAAAAATCCCACAAAGGCACAGCCTGTTCGTGGGTATACGAGAAATGTTTTTTTTAAATTTATTTTTTTGCACCACAACAGGCCAGAAGGCCCAATTACAGTGATGAATTACATCACAGAACACCCAGGCTTGAGAAAAATTTAATTTTTTTGTTCTCACCGGGAATCGAACCCGGAACCTTCCGTGCGTGAGTCAAGCGTCTTGACTACTACACCACGGAGGCCGCCCATGAATTGTTTGCTTCTATTATAAATAGACAGGTATAATATTTTTGTGTAATATAAGAAAGAGAAAAGAAAATGTTCTGTAAAAGATTAGAAGGTACTTTTTTATTTTATAGTAATACTTTAAAAAAACTTTTCTATTGAAAACTGCATCAAAATCTACCTCAGGAAACGAGATACATATAAATAATGTTTAGAATACATTTATTTAAATTAAACCTACCTTATTTGGAAAAGTTCATTTGCTTAATTTTTTCAATCCACTTTTTGTGTCATAAAAATATTTCTGCTCAAAATGCATCGAGCAAATTATGCTTCGCTTACGTAATTTTATTTAAAAATAATTTTTAAGATTTTTTTGTTGGATCAAAATTATTTCATCTTCTTGGTGAATCTGAAATACTTTAGTAAAAAAAAATTCAGTTAACAGCGACTGGCACTACGACAATAAACTGTATGAACAAATTGTAATAACAAATTAATTTAAATTTAAGGATAACAATGTAGGTATTTTGTTTGTGGTTTTAAACAAAGTAATAGCGAAATATCACATACTACGAATACCAATAAAAATTTATGAAATGGATTTAGAATAATCAATTGTATTTTCTAAATCAATATGGATATTGTGGAGAAATGGTTTCATATAAAAATGTAAAAAAGAAATTCAATAAAAATACTTTTTTACTTGTTTTGACGTCAAGATTCGTGATGTTGTTCTACAAAAATTTCAACGGCCTCGAACAAATAAACATGAATCGTGACGTATTAGGGCTAATGAAATCACCGTTTTTGCGGAAATTCAAAGTTACAAATTTGAAAGTATTTTTTATGCTACTAATAAATTGCAAAAAAAAAGTGATATTTCCCTATTATTGAACGTTTTATCGTGTTATAGTGTTAGGCCTTTTTAT
Organism: Micrasema longulum; assembly: GCF_059751315.1. Lineage (NCBI taxonomy): Eukaryota > Metazoa > Arthropoda > Insecta > Trichoptera > Brachycentridae > Micrasema > Micrasema longulum. The sequence goes on along the minus strand of NW_028277652.1, from coordinate 220,836 downwards.
CAAACCACTGAATATTTTCACTACTCCAATTCTACGAAAATTATTTCTTTCTCAAAATGCATATCCAGCTAAAAAATTCCATTCATTTAATTTTTGCTCAGTGAAGTATGTTTTAAATCTATGAAATGCAATATTTTGCGGATGAACAAATGTTCTGGAACCGGCCCATTTTGAAAACCTTCGGCACGTAGCGGAAGTCTATCAGTGGAAATTCCTCGGAACATTTTGGAAGTGGAACGACACCAGGGTTATGGAACTGATAGTATTTCCTGATTCCACAATATGTTCCTCAGACGATATGCGAAACCTAATCACGAATAAATTATACCTTACTAGTTGTGAGTAGTTACATTCCTTTTATTTGTTATTTTCGCGGTTTGATTGTAAAGAAATATCAAATTTTCGCTTAATTAGTTTGAAAAAAAAAAAATATTGATATGCGAAACTGAAGAAAGACTCAAGTCTTTATGGACAGTTTAGGGAAAGGGGTGGATGCTTTCATTGTAAACACTCTCTCAAAAGTAGAGAATGTGTTTCTAGCACGTAATTGACCTACTAATTGCGTGCTAGTTAAGCTTTTTTTTTACTCGGGAGAGCATTCAGAATCACACTGCTGGACTGGATTACCTTACCTTCATATACCAATGAAAAAGGGGAAGATAAAAATACATTAATTTTTACTATTGTACTAAATAAACATTAATTATTACTTATTTCTTTGCCAAAAAATGAAAATAATTTTTCAACGTACACGTCACTATTTTACCTTGAGTAATATTTTCAACCAGTAAAGATTTCATAAATTCAAGTTTGTTGCAGATTATGCAAATCTTTTCATGCATATCCAAAATGCACATCAATATGCATCTTGCGTTCCCAGGTATATATGTATGGTAGACTTAGTAATGTTTATGGAAATGCGAATAGCTTAAGGGATACATACAACCTCATATAATATGGTACAATGTTTATTCGAATACAAATTTGTCCTGGTATACATTTCTAGCTTCGTCCACATTCATACATCTTGTTATACACGCCTTTCAATTTCGGATGCTTTTGACATGACCAAACATAAGATTTTGGTTGATCTGATTATGCTTCGTCTTTTTTGGTATCTTCGTCCCACTTTACCATTCATTCTCGCCATATATACATATCATCATCATCATCATCATCATCAGCCGTCTCTTGTCCAATGTTGAACATAGGCCTCCCCTTTTTGTCTCCATATTTCCCTATCCTGAGCCAACCGCATCCAACCACTTCCTGCAACTCGTCTTATGTCATCAGACCACCTTGTCTGAGGCCTGCCGACACTTCTTTTACCCGTTCTGGGTCGCCATTCCAGGACTTTTTTGGTCCATCTAGAGTCTGTGATTCTGGCTATATGACCAGCCCAGCTTCATTTCTGGTTGGCAGCCCTATGGACCACATCGGTAATCTTTGTTCTCACTCTAATCCATGTATTGGTTTTTCTGTCTCTCAACGAAATACCCAGCATTCTCCTTTCCATGGCTATAAACATATATTATTTTGTCATCCATTCGTTCTACGACCTATGACCAAAAAATCTCAGAGATCCTATTTTAATTTGACCAATTATACCTGACTCAGATTTACACTCGTCTGATTTCATCACTCGTAACCCAGTCATACATTAATTTCCCACACACTCGTCTAAGAGGTCGCATTTTGACCACGTTCACTCGGCTTTCATCCTTCCTCTACTATTACTTATATACTGAAAGATATTATGTATCATTACTTAATCTAATTGAACATTCACATGTTCTTCTAATCACTTTATTAAGGCGATAATTGTTTTGGCTGTTGACATCTTCGACACGACGTTGCCTTGGATTTTTTCTTCTTAAAACAGGAAATATGCAGCAACAATCACACTACGAAGGCGGACTATCCAGGTTTGACGTTGACATCGACCAGAGATAAAATTAGTGCCCTTCTACGTTATCATAGATTAATATTATTGTGTTGCACTGCGGGGGCAAGTCGACTTGTGGTCGTATTCCATGTTACAAATTTGATAAACATATATGTAAGAAGGCATGACTCGAGTCAGGTCTGTTTTCTTTGATATTTTTTTAAAAATATCAAATTAAGCACAAATGTAAAATCACATTTTTATCGTTATGATGAGATTTTTTTTACTTTTCTTTATTTTACTTGTGGATCTGTAAATGGAGTATCAAATTATATTAATAACTCAATTTGGCAAAAAAAAAACCCGACTTATGCCCCTTTTCCGTGTCAGCATTGATTTCTCTATTTCTCTAGTATTATAAGATAGCAGTTTTATAAACCAAGAACATTCGTTAATATTATAAAAATTATTAAAAAATAAATATCAATGCGGGAAAGGATAAAAATTTTGTAAACTTTTTTTTTTTACAATAAAAAATCTCATCCATAAACATTTTTTTGGCGTGATTCATACATAATTTAAAAATAATTGAAAATTCAATATTATTTTTCAATTTAATTAGCACTTTAATCAAACTACTACATATCGCTAGATAACTTTTTGTGGTTAAAAAATCTCATCTACCCGCATTATTTTGGCGTGATTACTACATAATTCAAATACAAACTGAAAATACAATATTATATTTATATATATTTTTAAATTATTAATGGGCATTCTTATAAAATTGCTGCATATCACATCATATTTTTTACCATTCCAGCGCCAATATGTGCATAAAAAAATTAATGGACAAAAAAGTAGAAGTGTATCTTTAATCACAAATACATCAATAAACTGAACTTCAAAAGTAAAAAATATCATAATACCAAATAAAAAGAAAAGAAAAAAATAATTGTATTTCAAATTAAAGAGTTACTACGACTAATATACCTGAACAAATTTTCTTTTAAGCCAAAATTACAAACATTCATGGGTAGCATGATTTACAAACCTTAATATAATATTATATTCTACGATTTACACTACTACAAAATATGAATCTCGTGTCCACCTTGTAAAAGGTTAGTACTTCTCTTTGAAATAACATTCGACAGGTCCAATCTCCAACAACCATAAGGCACCAGAATCGTGATCTGAATATTGAGGTGTGATTAAGCGGCGTATCAATGCCCCCTGCAACCGTACACTATCAACATACGAGGTTTGAGTGCCAACCCTTCGTGGCATACACTCTCCAAAGGGGCCGAGGCGCCAGGGGGAATACGAGACGGAGGGAGTAAAGAAAAACCCCGAAACGACCATCTTGAAATCTGTTTGTAATGGTCAAAGTCTGGAATGTTCTGCGCACGGTTTTTAGGGGACGCTCGAAATGACAGGTAAAAGTAACAAGTGGTACAATAATAGCTAAATGAGAACATAACGTTGTCAAGTCTTGGTGGAGGTGTAAGAGCGTCATTGGTTGGCTTAAGTGGCCACTTTACACACTGTGTAAAATTCACCATTCTGCCCATATTTAAACATATATATCCCTTCAATTCTTTCATCTGTTGATTTTTGTGAAGTTAAACAACTGAAACCTTTATTTAGTGGGTGAGATTCGTGCAATTGAATTTGTTTTTTTTTAAAGCCAATCTACAGGCTTAAGTAAGCCGTAACAAATTGACATTTATGAGTAATACTTAATGATCTAAACAGTCTGAAAATCCACTGTAATTTCTTCACTCCTTTTTTCACCTACATACTAGGGAACGCCTGAAAAATTTATTTTTTCCATTTTTTTACTTCTTCGTGGACCAGGTGGACTTATCAACAATATTTTGAGTTTGTACAAATTTTTGTAGACAGGGACTGGATTCAACTCCTTGGGGAGCTGTGAATATTAACATATTACAACAGACATTAAGAACATTTTCGAGAAGGTAATATAGAAGTCTAGGCATCATCTAGACCATCAATATTTGGTCGTGTTACTATATTTATATTATACCGTCGCGTTGGCGTCGGTAACACTGCTACAAAGCGTTACCTTTTTTGTTTTTTTACAAAAATGTTGATTGAGATTTACGCGGTATTGCAGTATCACCGAAGATACTGTTCTATATATTTTTTACTATATACTGATGAACTTTCTAATAGCCAAGTTCTTATAAAATAACTTTTTTATTTAAAAAAAGCTTTTAATTATTATATCTGAAGGTTGAATTTGCACTAAATGTTTAAGTTATCACTTAACCCGGCTGATCACAGATCATAAGCTCTTTTAATGCCTAGACTGCCATATTCTCAACAGATTTATCTCTGTTTAAAAATATATTCTATCTGTATGTATTTTTTTGAATTATAAAAACGTTGCAATAATTTATTTCTTGTACTTAACACATTTTAAAAAATTGCCTAAATCTCTACAAAACATAACATTTTTTTGCCGTTTATTTGTCATGAGTATAAGTTTTCTTCGATTGATTTTTTTGCTCTCATTTGTTTTTTTTCTTTCTGATTTTAAACGTGCTTGAATGATTGTCGTATTTGGGTACTTGAATATCACAAAAAGTAATAAAAAATGGTCCACGCTCAGACGTCTTTGTAGGCATTTTTTCCTAATTGAACTTCTCTGGTCCTAATTTTAGCCTGCATTTTTTGTAATGTGCATATTTTTATTAAAAGTATTGCCGTTTTTTGTAAAAACCGTAATAAATGATACTTTGGAAAAATAAACAAATTTTTTTTTAAATAAAATAATGTGAAGTAAAAAACATTTTTTATTTAAAATCTTAAATAAATTCGTTACGTTTATTACATAACAACTTCAAATAAGCAGGTGTTAAATCAAATCTGCAAAAAAAACGTCATAAAACTACACATTATATCGTTGCACATTTTTACATCACGTGAACCCACTTGAGTATCTGACATACTTGACCTCGCTTTCCCCAATGGCGAAATCTTGAAGAGTGAGCATCTTCTTCAGGCACAGTACGTAACTATGGCACTTTATAGTGACAGTAAACAAAGAGCCATCTATGGAGAAACAACAAGAGATGGTTTTGGTTCAGTGCTCGGCTAAGTACACTTGTCTCTAGGGTCTGGATATATTTGCTGACAATAAAGTGCACGTGGTCACGTGACGATGTTTTTCCCGACACCTTTTGCTCATTTTTAAACAACATAAATTGTTACGTTGGTAATATCCATTTCGAGCGTAAAAATCCAGTTTTCTCACGACTAACTTTTAAAAAGTCATTTTGACATAATATGGAAACAAAAAAGCAAACATGATGATGCGTTGATAGATGTACCTACAGTAGAGAAGAACATTATTAAGAAAGTGATAATGGTGATTAAAATCAACTACTGTTCTACAAACATTTTAACATACTCAAAATATTGGTAAATATTGATTAAATAAAAATATTATCCCCAACAACAAACCCATGTTAAGTATAAAACAGCATTTATCTATATTATTCCCGGCCGATTACCTTTATTAGCCATCCTTTCCTTAACCAATCCGTATGAAACCTGCGTAAAATCTAAATTTTGACATAACAACATATTGCATAAGAGTTCCGAAAGCGTCGCGCAAGTTGTGATTTTTTTATCTAAAATTGTTAAATAATTTATAGTGAGCTTTATAGTCCAGTGCGCCAATATTGAAAACATCCTCATTGGATCAAAAGTAGGTCCATTCCTGAGCTCCTTCCCTTGATTCAAATACTTCAACTTTGTACAAAATTTAATGATGTTCGTTTTGTTGAGACTACACTCTTACTAATCCTTTTTTTCATAAACATAAGATTTTCCACATAAACACAAACTAATACCACTGGCAAAAAAAAACGAATAAAAACTCAAATAAAATTTGTATTTAAGCAACAACAAACCATAACAATCGGGTTGTGGTCCCGTGTCTAGTGTTGCGGACTCACGGATCAGAGGTCCGAGGGTCGAACCCCACTCTACCCCAACTTGATTTCCAATTTCTAATAGTGAGTTATTTACAACTCGTTAAAAATGGCCACCGAAATTGAAATATTTGGGTAAATCATAAGAACGCTAATTTTTTTTTTTTCTTAAAAAAAATAAAAAAATAACGCCGTATCTCTGAAGGGGTAGACACATCGTCTCATGCACGCGCCCCGTTTATTCTGAGTTTCGACAAGTCCAAATTCAAGTATTTGGTCATGCCATATCTTCCAAAATCCAAAATTTGCATCATGATTCTTTTAGCCGTTTTTTACCGCCTATTCGCTCTACTGGTCTAACCTAACACATGACTCCTTTTTTAATTTCGACAATAAATAATTCTTGTCTCAGCCTTTCTTAATGCAGTTAATAAACACAAGTTGGTATATGATTACAACACCAGGTTTACTAGTATGGAAGGGCTGGCTGTTCCTAGATATTGCAATAAATATGATAAAAGGACACTGCAATACAGTATACCTAAAATATTTAACATGTTACCAAGCTATATCAAAATACTGAGTTAAATACAGGAGTGAGACGTTTGCTCAAATTATAGTTAACAGAAAAAAGTTTTTTGTATTAGTAATAGTTTTCAATTTTTGATAAAGGGTGTGTAATATTTTTCAAGTAAAATAATTATTTATGTACTTTACGTGTGAATAATCGAAGCAATTTATAAGAACCTGCTGACAAGTTGTACGTATGCAACTCAGGAGGACTTTAATTTAAGACTATTTTGTAAATATTTATGAAAAATAAAGAAAAAAAAACTTTAAAAAAGGATTTCGACATTATTTATGCACATTATCATACACAGTTTAACAACGTATTTGTGAAGAAATCTCTTTTCGATGGCATTCAGCCTGTTTTTATCTTTTTTTTTAAAATAAATATTTGCGTTCTTATAATTTACACAAATATTTAAATTTTGAGGGCCATTTTAATAGGGTTGTAAATAACTATTAGAAAATGGGAATCAAGTTGGGGTAGAGTGGGATTCGAAGCACGGATCTTTGATCCGTGAGTCCGAGACACTAGGCACGGGACCACAATCCGATTATTAATTTTCTAATCTTAATTATTCTAAATCCATATTTCGCTTCCACACATAAGGGTTGGAACCAGGGCTTCATTAAACTATTACAAAGTCATATTTTTTTTGTAATAAATCTCTCAATTTTTAAATGGAACAGAAGACAGTTTCGCTATCTGACGAGACGTTTTGATCGTGACGTAACGGACATTATGTCAATTATTGCGTTTCGTATCCAGTCAAAGACGTCACTGCTTCTCTGTGATATGATCGTTATAATATAATAGACATCTCATAGAGAATCAGCGACGTCACAACTGGCTATGAAACACAATTGTCATAATGTCCATTGTCACAGTTAAAATGTCTCGTTAGAAAGCGGGCATTTCTTCTGTTTCATTTCAGAGTGCAAAGATTTAACAGAAAACAGTAAAATCTTATAACATGAAGTAAAATCAGCAAGCCACAGAAAGTGACTTGGTGGGATTTTATCTACTGTATTTTTTTTGCATAAATAACTTAAATGTTCAAAGTGTAAAAATGTTTATTAATGTAAAAAAAATATATATAAAATAGAATAAAAAATAAACATGGTGTTCCTGTTTTCTTTGTGCTTTTGTTTTTTGAAAATAAAATTTGTTCTTTTTTAAAAATATTTTACGATCCTTAATTTAAATGTATGTAGTTATAATATATACTTGTATATTTTTGCTAAATGCAGCTGTTCAATAACAACTGTGTCTATAATTGTCCATAGATACCAAAATTAAATTAACAATATTTTAAATACATCTAAAATATTTATTTTTTTAAACAGAGATGCAGCTGTTGAGAATATGAAAGTCTAGAGCTTATAATCTGCCATCGACTGGGTTAAGGATCAATACCTTATCCTTTTCAACGATAGGTGCCGCTATTTTTTTGGATACTTTTATTTTCTTTAGTGAGCCAACACGCTTGCGAAAAATAATATTTAAACGAAGCATATATAAAAATCGAAAAATGACACACACTAATAGGTATGGGCAGAATAGCAAATGGTACAGACTGTAAAATGTTAACGAATGCCAGCCGATGACAGACCATAAGCTCTCTAAATGCATAGACTTTTGAGTTCTCAACGGTTTTATCTGTAATTTTAATATTAAACTAAGAAAATGGACTTCCACAAAATAAACGAGACTCAAACCGCTTAATCAATGTTGAAAGATATCTCATATTGAATTGTAATTTGAATTTGAGTCGTGTATATGTTATAATAGCAGCATACTCTAATTCTTTATTTTATATTGTTATTTTCTATTAACATTATCAAAATATTTTTTTAGTAATGACTAAGGTTGTCTATTCTGCCTATTTTTTATTTTTTTGTTGTTTTTCTTTTTTCCGAAGAAATTTTTGGGTAATTTTTCATTTTGCTTATGAACTACAAAAACATATGTATCTCTGTGTTGAAAAGTTTCCTTATAGATTTTTTGTGTTATATTATATTTATGTAGGGTAACTACAGAGTAATATAAAAAATTAAATAAAAAAAGGAATGGCCCCCGCACAGATGATGAAGATTTTGTGGGCATTTTTCTCTTCATTAGTTTTAAGATGTATTTTATGTGATGTGTATTTCATGTGTTAATAATATTATATTGTAGAAAAAAGTATATAGAAATATAGAATTTTGAAAAAATACACTAATACAATTGTAATAATAATTTTTCTGAATTCGCGAATCATCTGATAGAAAATAATCACAACTTCAATAAAGTACACTGGATTAAAAGTACTTCATGTTGAAAATAAAATATTAAAATTAGACAATTTAGAAATCTTAGAAATTAAAAAAGCTATTCATAATAAGAAAACAATAATTAATAACCAATTAAACAATATTTTTTTTAGTCCTCTCCTGGCTAACTTCAAAAATAATGATATCAAATTACCACCCGTGTAAGAAAAAACCATGATTTATTGGGTCCACGTGTAGTATTTAGTGAACATGATAGAAATAAAATAAAAAGGAATCAATTTATTAGTTACGTAAACCTTGACAAAGAAGCTTGTTTGCTTTGAAACCGGTTGGTGAAAAATAAAAATAAGTGGTTAAAAACAAATTTGTTTTATCTATTTTATTAAATACGAAACTATTTTTTATTTTTTTAAATTGTATTTTTACTACTGTCTTATACTTATTCTATGTCTTTCTATTAAATCATTTTACTGTTAATAAGAACGAAACTATCAGGGGTGATATTCCAAACGCTTTCGCGTCGCTAGAATAACATCGCAGGTAAATTTTAATAAAACTACTTAATTATAAATATTATACATACTATATTTATTTGAAGTGGTTTATAATAGTGTACTAGTCAATATAGTTTGAAAAAGTTATTAAATGTTAGGTTGTTCTACAAAAAGTCTATTCAACAAATGAAAATAAATTTTGTTATAAATTTTACATAATCACTTTCTGATTTTCTGTAAGTAAACTGGTATAAACGATTCAGTTTCAACAAAAGTAATTTGTTCAATTTTACACCTAAAACAGTTTTGTATTATCTATACAAGACATGAATTATCATTATCGATTATAATGCTTGTATTCAAAGTTTTATATGTATTTCTGTTAAGTCTGTCGCTGGATATTGTGGTTAGTATATTTGGTAACTTTGCATAAGGTCATAGGTACCAATCTTGACAAGATTGAGGTGAAATGATGATTTTCAAAAATGTTTTACCCTACTTAAATATATTTATTCTCATGATAATATCAATTTCAAATATATCTATGTTAGAAAAATACACTACATGAGTGCACCCATTTATGTTTTTCAAGTTGATTTAATACATCGATTTCTAAATGTTAAATCCTTCCACTAAACATAATGTTTATCATACCTACACGATTGTATTTTTTTATTTCTCATAGTTCCGCAGTTCGATAGATACCGAACGATTTCTTTAATTGGTGTAGCTACTACTAGTCTAGTGTCGATAAATTTCGCATTTGCAAATTTGTACTCGCAGAAGGCCGTAGACACTCGAATGCCATTTTCACGCAACATTACTTCAGCCATTGTCTGCAGATAGATAAGTGTATTGCGTTCGTTCCCAGCGGTCGCGGTTGGTACAAACTACAGACTTCGCTTCAAACAGACGTCTTCGAGTTTAGTTATCTTTCAACTCTACCACCGTTCACTGCGAGTCTCAGTTTACAATAGTTATTAAAATTAACGCTCGCTCCGTCGGCGTCGTGTGGCGGTCGGCCATGACACGAGCGACGCCATTTTGGTTTCCCGCGCTAATCGCAGTTTTGACAGTTGTTGGCAGCACTGCCGCGGCGCGCGAGCACAGGGATACCAACATCGCGGAAAACTTGTTCATAGCGCTCTCGGACGCTTGTAAGTGTAATTATTTATTATGTTATTTATTTAGGACTAGATGCACCAAAAATAGTTATACACAAGTAAATAATTGTTGCGTTTTCATCTAATGGGCAAAATGGGTTGTTCAATCTTCCTTTTTTTAAGTAAACTCATTTTGTCTATTTTAATAAAAACGTAATAATTATTTAACTACAATCAAACTTTTCAAGTGCAACTGCTTGTATAACCTACAAATAATAAGTACGTTCAATTAAATAATATAATTACTAGAAAAATATTTTATAATAGATCACATTTTTTATAGTTGAAATGCTGTGTCTCAATAACATTTCTTTTTTACGGGTTTCTAGGCTTATGTCACAAATATTATTAAAAAAACTTATGACTCTATCCTATTTAGTGTTTTTAAATAAAAAAGAAATGTTTGCGTTCTTATTATCTGACAAAATATTTCAATTTTTAGTTTTATTTCCTTGAAGTCTTAAATAACTTTATCTGAAAAAGTGGCAATTGATTTGTGGTAGAGTGGAATTTTGTGGTAGAGTGTTTTTTTCCAAATCATAGAATTCTAAAAATTGATAATTTTATGAAGAAAACTAGAAATTGCAATTAAAATTAATAATATAAGAGTATGAAATTTAACAATTAGTTTTTTCTTCTGTACCAAACATAATGTTAAAATGAAAAAAAAACACATTTTTTAAATGTGTTCGTGAGACTGTTAATACGAGTATCTACAGAGTTTTATTAAAATAGGCGTACTTACAAATAGCATGGTAAGAGTGCCTTATTAGATAAGCCACTGGATTCTTGTTTTACTAGCAAGTATTCTAGTATTATAACAAAGGATTATACTGGTATAAAGTTACTCTCTGTTGAGTTAGTTTATGGGACAGTGGAATGTGTTTTAAATATTTGCTTTCAAACTTTTCGTTATTTTATTTTATTATATTTATGGATAAAAATCATGGCATTATGTAGAATTAACAACAGACTATTTACATTAAGGCTTATTCTACAACTTTTCAATAAAGTAGTTTATTCACGAGACAGATTTTTTTTATTTAATCTAAATTTTAAATGGTTCTATGCTTACATAATATTTTATATTAACAATTCAGGATTCACTTAATTTAAGTAATACTGAGGTTTTTTTTCTTAAGAAGGGTTTTTACAAAAACTGCATAACTGAAATTATAATATTTTTTTATTTACTGCTTATTTTCCATGTTTTACAATATTATGTTCAAAACAATCCAATTCTTTTATTAATTTTCAATGAAAATGTTTTTTGCTAATGAGAAAAGATTCAAAATTAAGGTATGCAGTTTTTGTAAAAAAAAAACCCTCGATTGAAAAACAGTATGTGCTGTTTAAATGTGTATTTTAGAGATATTCATTTTTCAAACATTTCCTTTACGTGTTTTATTTATTTATATTCCAACTAATGTATCATTCGTAAGATACTACATCTTGTACCTCTTTAATTACTCATAGTATTTACTTCACCAAGAAAAATGTTTAATTAGACAGAAATTAAAATTGTTGTCTGATAAATGTGCTCAATTATTATATATAATATTATTAACTCTCGAATTGCTTTTACGGTTTAGATAACAAATGACGTACCATTCAAAGTTTATTTTTATGTTAAAAAATAACTCATGTGCTTAGATTTTCCCGGGTAACCTTGTTATATGTAATGTAAATTTTATGTTAGATTCCAAAGGGGAAGCCATATTTGTTCAGTGTCCTTTTAGACAAAACATTGCAATATAGCGCTTACACAGGCCTTGATCTGAATATCAGTAATATTACGCTTTATATATAATTCATTTTAATAATTGTAATAATATTCACGTAAAAAAGTTAATTAATAATATCATCTGCAGTAAATAAAGCAAATCAGGAATACTCACATCCATAGATTTATTTTAACCTTACGATTGAATTAGAATATTTTTAGGAAACCAAAGTTATTCATGCCTAAAGTGATGTGAATATCCCACAATATCACAGCATTATTCCTAGTTTCTGATAGATAAAGTTATTTACAACTCGTTGACAATGGCCCCAAAAATTGAAATATTTAGGTAAATAATAAGAAAATAAAGATTTATTCTACTAATGCTTTTTTAAATACACCTTTTGAAATTTTTTTTAAAAAACCATTATTTTTTCATTAAGGATGACTTTTTATCATGTAATTTTTTTTCTTCATGCAGAGTTTTTTTTTCATTATTTATTTATTTGTTCATTTAAAATTACACTTGTTGAAATATTACTTACTTATTAAGGTTTTTTAGGCTGTGCCTGTGTCAAGCCATAATAATTAACAATAAAAAATACATGGTAAAATTAATTAAATTATAATGACATGTGATGCAATAGAGTAACTATCCAGAAAAACAAAGTACAAATAACAACATTCTAAAGAAAACAATGTAAAAAAAAAAACGGATTTAAATATAAATTTAGATTCATCCGTTATCAAATATACAAAGTAATAATATCATTGAAATCAATAGAAAAAATAGATAAAAATAGAATTTTTAATTTAAATTTATGACATAATTTTAAATATAATTTGAATTTATGTTTTTAACTTGTGTTAGACAGACAACTGTGAAACTGGCGTCGCAGGTTCGATTCCCGCCAGTTGCAAGAAAGAAATCCAAGAAATATTTTTTTCTCAGTTGGTCTAGGTGTGTGGTGTATTTTTCTTACCTCCTTCCATATCCCCTCTATCCCACCTGCTGACAAGCCTCAAAATAGAGACTTGGCATTCCTTAAAAAAAAAAAATCAAAAAAATGGCCAAATGGCAATTTCTTCCAATCAACCAATATTATAAAAGGCACTATTTCCACAATTTAAGTTTTTAAGCGTTTACGAAAAAAATAAAAATGTAACAAAATATATACAAAAATTGAAAGAGCCGTAAATTATTTTATTTCTATCGTTACGAGTCTTCAATTGGAAAGGGGAATATAGAGACGGGAAAAGAGAAGAGATAATAACATTTTATCTAGTTAGTATATTCCTCATTATTTATTTATAAAATAAATTTTTATTCTTTCTCTTTCCTGGTTTTTTTTCCTGTTTTCTTCCAAACGTATTACCTGATCCCACATTCTTTATCCCTTAATGTGTATAACATTATGTCAGGGAGAATGGGGTACAGAGGATCACTATTTTTTTAAACTTCATATCTCTGAAATTCATTATTAAATTCTGGTCTTTCTGATAAAAGTGCCATTTTGTAGCTTATTTAATAAGATACTACTACTAATTTTGTACGCAGTAATTTGAAGTTTGCATATGTTGTGTGGAGCTAACAATACATAACAAACATAGAAAGGATTGAAAGTGTTAAACGAAAATGTTCTTAAAATACCTGGATTTTAAAAACAATAAAATGCTTCGCTCTTACAGCCAACCAAAATAGATTTTTTACCCTTGAAAATAGACTCATTATATCTGAATTATGCTATTTATTTAAATTAATAAATAATCAAGTAGACTCTTTTGACCTACTCGCCAAAATTAATCTTAATGTCCCCTTTTGCGTGACAAGAAATAAGTATTTATTCCATCTGCCAGTCTGTAGCACTAACTATGCACAACACTCTTTACTCTATCGTTCTTGCTCTAACTACGAGTATAATGCTTTTTCTTCGTCTATTGATATGTTTAACACACCCAAATACTTACTCCCACACAAACACACCTCTACACTGACTCTCATACAAATACACATAAACACACCCTTTTGTTGTACTACAATTTAATATGTACGATTTTTATTTAGAAACTTTGCTGGTCTGTCTTTAAACCATATTTTTTATGTTAATATATCATTGTCAACTGTCTGTTTCTGTAAAATAAATATATAAACACATTTTTTTATTAGTTAAAGGTAATCAATCCACTGTGATCCAGAAATGGGCCACGGCGAATCAACCTTAACCTTAAAAAATATCTACTCTGACCCAAGATGAAATATGAAAAAATAACAAGCTCTACTCTCAATAAACTCAAATTTTAAACAATGACCAATTAAAGAAAAAATCGAATCTTTCAAATTTTTGGCCCATATAAAAAAAACATAAAAATATTATTTAAAAATAGTTTTGTCCGTACATATTAACCAAGGCATCGCAGCATATCCTTCAGCTCATTAGAGCTTACAACGACATTTCTCGTGGAGGCAACTAGTATGGCAGAAGATAGTGTAAACTAAAAATATTGTTAACTATAATGTAAAAATAAAAATAACGTAAACTAAAGTGCGTGGGTATGCGCGCAATATACACAAAGCAAACGATTCATTGTTACCCATGATTCATTGCTACACATGCTCTCCTACTTTTATTAAGCTTAGTTTTGCATTGGCTGCGCCCCTAATACGAAACGATTTATTTAAATTTTTAACTTTGTTTTTCATCTTTTAAAATTTTATAGAAAAATAGTCACGAACCTTGACGTCACAATTATGAATTGCACGTCGTCGTCGCGTTTTTCTAGTGACATATTTTTTTATGCAACAATGTTTGAGTATATCCAAATGCTTGCAGACTGGCTGGATTTCCTCCCTAGGGAGTCATTCGAATTTAAATTTATTTCAACAGAGAGAGAAAACATTTTTGAGAAGGGAATATGGAAGTCTAGGCATTTACAGGGCTTATGACCATATGAATAACTCCCTAGGGAAGAAATCCAGCCAGTTTGCAAGCATTTGAACATTCTCAAACATTGTTGAATTAACTACCTGGTAAAAGAAGAAGTTTAAAAATTGGAAAATTGTTTTCAGGCGTTGCCTAGTAGGTGATTTGGTTCAGCGGGATGAATCTCACCCACGTCATGAAGGTTTAGGCTCTCTTACTTCACAAAAGTCAACAGATGGAAGAATTTAGGAAATGTAGATGTTCAAACATGGGCAGAATGGTGAATGTTACACAGTGCGTAAAGTGGCCACTACCAGCCAATGACAGGTCATAAGCCCTGCAAATGCCTAGACTTCCATATTCACTTCTGAAAAATGTTTTCCCTCTCTGTTGAAATAAATTTAAATATTTTTCTGTAATTTATTTTATATGTATTAAAAAAAATTTCCGCAATATCGATATTGCCCTTGAAAATACTATTGATTATTCTAAATACATTTCATATATTTTTATCGGTATTCGTAGTATGTGATATTTCCCCATTTAAAATACCTATATAAATATCAAATTGGCAAATCTGTAGTATCTTTTGTTTTTGAAATCTTATGTAATAAGTCGGCGTTGAGTTCACAGCAG
Source organism: Micrasema longulum (assembly GCF_059751315.1). Taxonomy (NCBI): domain Eukaryota; kingdom Metazoa; phylum Arthropoda; class Insecta; order Trichoptera; family Brachycentridae; genus Micrasema; species Micrasema longulum. The sequence goes on along the minus strand of NW_028277652.1, from coordinate 205,208 downwards.
TCGCGCTTTAAGTATCATTTAACCAAATGTATCAACTTTCCTTTACGTTCTAATTCAGTAGAATAACAGGTAGCGAGACAGCTGTTTCAAGTTTGAGGTCGGCAATATATCTGGGTTACATTTATTCATGTTGCATAATAATGCATGTCTAGATTGTGTGGATTGTATTTGCATGAATTATGCACATGATACATGCGTGTATATATTATGTGTGCTAGACGTGGACTTTTTTCAAGCGGACTAGGCATGCATATTTTTCACTGTAAAACGAGGCTCGCACAGAGACTTACATATTTTATAGGCCCAACAATTTTTAAATTATTTTTTTACTGATAATATTTCATTGATTCCAAACATTCAAAATTTTCCTTCTTTTAAAAAAGCATGCACTATTCTGGATTCAAACTAAAAATATTAACTCTTTTTTTCTACGATTTATTTTGTTGCCCTTTAATAATAAGGAATATTTTTGTGTTTTTTTAAATATTTTTTATTTCCTTTTTTAATTAATATAAAAAAAATACCATATTATCTTTTACAGAATATTTTTTTTTTTTTTCTTATGTTATTCAAAAATATTATAACTGTCCATTATTTACTATACGAGCAAAATTTTTCTTGTATATCTACGAACAGGCCATGCCTTTGTGGGATTTTTTGTTTACTATTTTTCTATTAATATGTATTTCATTGATATGTAATTATGCTTTATATTTTTAAGACTCTGTTTTATTATTATGTTTATTGTAAAAAAAAATATAAAAAAATTATATATACGGTAATTAAATATTTGGTAATTTTAACATTCAGTTTTATACGAGTACTTGCACATTTGATATTTAGCATCACTTAATATGTCAATATTAAGAAAGCATGTGTTATAAATAAATATCTTTATTTTCTTTCGAAAATATTATTATTAGATGAGCATATTAATTTTTCCAAAACGATGTCTCTGTTTAAGATTAACACCGATAACTGTTTTTTTTCGAGGGGATAAGACCACTGAATAAGATTGCTCCGGGAATAAATTCATAGTATCGATGCTATCTTCAATATTACCCTTATATGTGTATCATCTTTTAATTAGCTTATTACTGATGTCTAATAATTTTTTACATGTATTTTAACTATTGTTATTCTAAACCTCAAAATTATTAATTAATATATTTAAACAATTATGTATTCTACCGTATATTATCAGGTTCAGGTTTAGTGCCAAAATACAGCGTTTATTGGCAAAAAAAAAAAGTTAATACATGCAATACAACATTGAACAAAATAAGTATTTGACATCGAATTGAGTTGCACGAAAATAATCATAGCTGCTTCGCTAGATACAAAAATACCGGTTCTAAAGCTACATATATTTACACTGCACTACATTCTAATAAAAATTATAGTGTTACATTGTTATAAAAATAAAGAAAAAAGAAAATAATAATAAATAAGATTTTAAAGAACATATGATAAAAAAGTAATTAAATAAAATATAATTTAGAAAATATTTTTTTCAATTGGCAACTAACAGTTTGAATTATAATACAAAAAAAACTAAAAACCTAAGTAGAGAAAATTGAAAATCGAACAATAATGTATAAATCAAATGAAAGAAAAATAGACATTGAATATTAGAGATTGAAGGCAGCTTTTAATTATTATTTTTAGAACTTCATCCAGCTGACTTCTCCCAATTCTGAGAAGCCACTCTTTAACTTTGGCTGGATTTTTTTAAAAGAAATTATTAATTTACTTTAAATGTATTACTATATTTGTTTTATTTCGTTATATTTTTATTATTTTAATTTTTGTTTTTATTTTTTATATTTTAATTTTTACTATCAAAATCAATTGCTAAATTGAATTAAAAAATGATTAAAGCAATCAATTAAAATTTTAGATACATGAACTTTGCTACCTTATATATTATTAAATAACTTATCTGGATTGTATTTCTTGCCATGTATACATTTTGATTATGTGTTTTGTGTATTGTTGTATTGTAATATTAAAAATATATTAATTTTAGCATAGAAGAGTCCTAACTTAACACGGAATTTTCTAACGGGATATAAAAAAAATATTATTGTGTTATAATAAAATTGTGTGTATTAAATATAACAATAAATTAAAACCAGCACAGTGATACAAAATTAAACAAAACATACAAACTAACAAAACTGGATTCAACTCCCTTTGGGGCTATATATATTACAACAAAGATAAAGATAAAAACCAGCTAGTCCAAAAATATTGTTGTAGGTGCAACAATTTCGGTCAGAATGTCACCCGCATTAATAAATGTTTCAGGTCTTTATCTTCACAAAGATCAACAGGGGGGAGAATTGAAGGAATATAGATGTACAAACATTGGCAGAATAGTAAATGTTGCACAGTGTGTAAAGTGGCTACTTAAACCAGCCAACGACAGGTCATAAGTCATGTACATTCCTATACTTTTATTTCCCTTCTACAAGTTCTTCTTCAACTCTGTTCCAATATATTTATTAACAAATAATTAAACAGATTATAGGTTCCACATTACATTACGCAAAAAGAAGTGAAAATTAGAAAAAATGGGAAGACAGAATGGAAAAACCAGTAAGAGAAAGTAAATGTAAAATAATACAAAAAATATCGATAAATAAATCAAAATAATAAACAGAAATTTTGCTAGTCTTTTTTTTTGTCTTCTTCGTAATTTTTACTTATTAAAATAATATTCCGTTTCACTAAAAAGGTATATCATACTAGAATTATTGTTTTATTTTATCAGTTACAGAATTATTTTCAAACGTTGTTAGGTATAATAAAAAAAATAATAATGATTCTCACAAATAATCAAGCGTAGTACATTTAATATATATTTACCAAATTGTAACACTTTTTTTTATTGTAAAACGAATTTTTGTAAAATACTTTTTAAACGCACTTTTGTGTATTTTTTTGTACTTGGTTTAAAAGAATAACATGTTACAATAGAAATGAAAAACATTTTAGAAAGTGGAATATTGAAGACTTGGCATTTACAGGGCTTATGATATGTCATTGGTTGAATTATGTGATTGTTTACGCACAATTTTGCCTTTTTTGAAACATACATACTTCTTCAATTCTTCTAACGGCCGTATAATGTTAACTCTTAAAAGACTGGTAAAAAAAATCATTTCCAAAAGATGAAATATTCTGAAGTTCAAACATTTAAAAAAAAAACATTATTTGATTATTCCTTTACCATTGGTCATAAAAATGCAATTTTGCCCTCTTTTAGTAAAATAAATTTATAATCTTACCTGCGTGCACCCCCGCTTCCTGCCAAAAACATACTGAATCATTTTCACACTAACACCGACCACAGAACAACATATCTGTCTTCCTTGCTATGAGTTCTATCTTCGCGCTCTCTCTAATGCAGAGTTATTACTGCAGTATTGTCACATTTATTTTCGCATAGCAAAGATAAATATTTTTTGCATTAAAATCCTGCATATTTATACTTATTTTACTTTCCAAATCCGGTGTGAAAATGTCCATTTAACAAAAAAAGTAACTTTATCATATAAAAGAAGAAAGATACATCAAGTCCTGTTTTGTATGTAGACTAGTGTGACATCACAGCTACACAAAAGTTAATTTAAAGAGCTGAAACCTTTATTGATGAGGCTGAAATTCAATTTAGTTAATTGAAATACTTTGACTTCCATATTCCCTTCTCTAAAAAGTTCTCGATTTTTTATTCAAAAATGTGTTTATCTCAATAACCCCTTAAGGGGTTATTGAGATAAACATCCAATCGTCTGTCGTGTACAAAAATATACAAACTCAGTACATTGGTCAAAAAGCTTTATTTATGTTTAAGTGAAAGTAGTTAAGGGAAATAATTATAAATATTAGATTTTAATATTTTTTTGTGAAACGGCTTTTCTTTTGTTTGCATTATTTGACAATTATTATAAATTTATAGTTTTTATACGAGTATAAAAGGTGAATTATTGATCTTTTTCATGTAATTTAAAATCTTTTTTTTGCGTTTCAGGCCGTACAATAATGAAGACATATAGTAGCGACCGCAGCCTTTATGCCGAAACCAAAAAACTCTCAATACTCTGGTACGGTCCATCAGGTTTGAAGATTTATCCAATAGACGAAGCGCTCGAGCAGATAAATCGCACCAATGGCTTCGCACACCGTGACAATACCGTTATCACAATTCACGGCTTCAACGACCACGCGGAATCCCCCATCCCAGCCGCCATTGCGAAGGCCTACGTAGGAAAGCAAAACTTCAACGTCATGCTACTCGACTGTAGCGCTATAACTTCGGGCCAATACGTCAAAGCGGCCTACATGAGTCAGCTGATTGGAAAAAGGCTGGCGGTGTTCCTAACTCGGATCCAACGGCTCGGAGTCCGCGCCGAAACCATCCATCTAATCGGAAATTCTCTCGGCGCGCAGATCGCCGGGTGGGCGGGAAAACATTTTAGGAGAAAAACTGGTAGCGTCATTAAAAGGATTACAGGACTAGACCCGGCGGGACCCTGTTTTACTTACGCAGACAGCACAGAACGACTTACGGAGGATGACGCGGGCTTTGTCGATGTAATCCACGTCAATAAAGGAATCCAAGGAATACTAGAAAAAGTCGGTCATGCAGATTTCTTCGTTAACGGCGGAGGACCCAACCAACCCGGTTGTATGGGACCTAACTGCAGTCATATGAGAGCCGCATTGCTTTACGTCGAATCTTTAAAAAGTAAAAATTCTTTCGTAGCCCGTAAATGTGACTCGTGGGACAATTTCCTTAAAAACTTATGTAATTCCGGTAAAACTAATATAATGGGTTTTAATTCTTCGCGTTCAGTTACTGGCAAGTTTTATTTAAGGACTGCTGGCGAAGAGCCGTTCAGTTTAGGTTTAAGTGGTTCCAAACCAAAACCTAGTTTTTTCGATGTAATATTTAATTTAGCTTAATACAATGTGATCTGAGTTTATTTTTAGATGAACTTCAATCAATTTATGATATTAATTTAATTTTGAGTGATTATAAAATTAAATAAACCATTTTTTTTATTAAATTGCATTTTATTTATTATTTTCCAGTTTTACTCATTATTCTATAAGTTTAAATTTTGTAAAGATTAAAAAGTCAATTTTAAGAAATTAATTATGTTGCTCTTTGTACAAATAACTGCAGATAAGATAATTATATTGATGATAAAATAATTATTAAATTTGAAACATTGACTTTGTGGCTATTCATTATAATAAAATCAATAAAACAACTTTGTTTTTAACCACATTTTTTTTTTCACTTAACCAGTAGATAGTTACGTAAACCTTGACGAAGGTGCTTGTTTGTTTTGAAACCGGTAGATGAAAAAAAAAAAGTGGTTAAAAATAAAGCTGTTCTATTTATTTTATTATAATAATAAATAATAATAATAAAAATTGTTAAATAATAAATGCTAAAATTAATATTGTATAATTGTAATTAATTATATAAATAAAAGACGAGTGATACTTAAATCCACAAATTTGGAATATCCAGTGACCGGTTTCATCGCTTTCGCGACATCTTCGAGACTGGTATCTTTATCAAGGAGTTCAATGTATACCTTAATAAAGATACCATTCTCAAAGATGTTGCGAAAGCGATGAAACCGGTCACTGGATATTTCAAATTTGTGGATTTAAGTATCACTCATCTTTTATTTATTTAATAAATTACAATGAACTTCCATCAAAAATTTTCACTTACATACTTAAAGGTTTTTTGTATAATTGTATAATAAATTAACTAGTAAGTACTATTGTTATTGTTTATTTTGCATAAAAATGTCTGCCTTAAAACAGGTTGTACCTAGCTAAGCAGACTAGACATGATCCAGAGAAATCTACTACTTAAGTGTGCGTGTAGTAGATAAAGAAATTGTTATTTTTGTTAGTAAACCATGATTTTTATTATTATTATTACTAATGATGTTTATAACTGTATACGTCTAACTATAGGTGATAAAAAATATTTAAAATAAGTTTTTAATAATTCTGTTTTCTTTCATTTCTTAAATTGTTCAGTATTTAATTTAAATAATGCCCTTTAATTATTCTGCTGCGAAGGTGATCTACCTGCTCTCAATTTGATTTTCAGGGTTAGCGTTAACCCATTCAAATTTCAAGCGGGTCGTTAACGCTATATCGGGTATTAATTAATTTGTTATTCGATCCTTAAGTTAACAGCTAGCCGTTATCAAACCGGCCCTGTTTATGTAGATTTGGATAATTTGGTTTAACAGTACATAGCAAGTGCGAGAAGTGAGAACTGCGGGTTTAGAACTGCCAACGAATCTCCTAACATGTGCAAACACCCGTTTAACAACCCCTGGAGTGTAACGCTTCCCGCCCCATACAGAGAACAATAGGGCGAAATCATTTTAGGAATTTAATATTGGCCCCGCTTTTAATATGGGCCACTCGGTATATGTGCGAGTACTTTCAACTGAAGCGCTAACATGGGTATTGTCAGATGAAACTTTTACTGGTTCGAAAATCATAAATATTCACTGCAGAAGTCCTGACTTTGAAATAGAAAAGTATGAAAAACTGTCTCTACGGGAGGCTTTTGGATACAAAAGTGTCGCTTTTATGCAAAAGTAACTAACTGTTAGAGTTTTATACGTGTTTTAATGTTTTTGTTTTAATTTCTGTAATATCGCCAACTTTGGATTTTTATAGAAAGTCCGTATTTTTAACAAACTTCCTTTCCACCTTTTATTATCCGAATTACAGTTCAATGTACGATAAAACTAATTTTATATCCAAATGCTTGCAGACTGGCTGGATTTCCTCCCTAGGGAGTTGTTCATATTTAGATTTATTTCAACAGAGAGGGAAAAAGTTTTCGAGAAGAAATTTGGAAGTCTAGGCATTTACAGGGCTTATGACCTGTCATTGGCTGGTTTAAGTGGCCACTTTACACACGTTTCCAGGCGTTGCCTAGTAGGTGATTTGGTTCAGCCGGATGAATCTCACCCACGTGATAAAGGTTTCAGCTCTTTCACTTCACAAAAGTCAACAGATGGAAGAGTTGAGGAAATGTGGATGTTCAAACATGGGCAGAATGGTGAATGTTACACAGTGTGTAAAGTGGCCACTTAAACCAGCCAATGACAGGTCATAAGCCCTGTAAATGCCTAGACTTCCAAATTTCTTCTCGAAAACTTTTTCCCTCTCTGTTGAAATAAATCTAAATATGAACAACTCCCTAGGGAGGAAATCCAGCCAGTCTGCAAGCATTTGGACATAATCAAACATTGTTGAATTACTACCTGGTAAAAGAAGAAGTATAAAAATTGGAAAATTGTTTCCAGGCGTTGCCTAGTAGGTGATTTGGTTCAGCCGGATGAATCTCACCCACGTGATAAAGGTTTCAGCTCTTTCACTTCACAAAAGTCAACAGATGGAAGAGTTGAGGAAATGTGGATGTTCAAACATGGGCAGAATGGTGAATGTTACACAGTGTGTAAAGTGGCCACTTAAACCAGCCAATGACAGGCCATAAGCCCTGTAAATGCCTAGACTTCCAAATTTCTTCTCGAAAACTTTTTCCCTCTCTGTTGAAATAAATCTAAATATGAACAACTCCCTAGGGAGGAAATCCAGCCAGTCTGCAAGCATTTGGACATAATCAAACATTGTTGAATTACTACCTGGTAAAAGAAGAAGTATAAAAATTGGAAAATTGTTTCCAGGCGTTGCCTAGTAGGTGATTTGGTTCAGCCGGATGAATCTCACCCACGTGATAAAGGTTTCAGCTCTTTCACTTCACAAAAGTCAACAGATGGAAGAGTTGAGGAAATGTGGATGTTCAAACATGGGCAGAATGGTGAATGTTACACAGTGTGTAAAGTGGCCACTTAAACCAGCCAATGACAGGTCATAAGCCCTGTAAATGCCTAGACTTCCAAATTTCTTCTCGAAAACTTTTTCCCTCTCTGTTGAAATAAATCTAATTTTATATGCTTATAAAGTTGCTTTAAATATTTATTATGTCTTTCTTGAGTACAATTTTGACAAAAACCAAAAAAATAGAAATAAAGGACAAGTAGGCTAAACTTGATTTACTCAAAACAAAATCTCAATGTTTTCTTTCTTTTTTTATTTAAAATTTTTTTCACATAAGCATTCTTCTAAACATTTTTTTTAATTCCCGCCAAACTGCAAAAGCAGTTCATCTATATACGGTAAATCTATATATACGAGTAAAATATGCTTTTTTATTTTTTAGTATGCGTTGATATTTTTTGAACCAGAGCAGGTCTGGAGACACAATTATTAAAGGCACAAAAACACTCGAGCTACAGAAAAATCTAAACATTCAAATAATTCGGAATGCACCAAGGATTCAACAAATTGAAAACTTGGCAAATAATGAAAATGTATTTATTTTATTTTTCTTATATTTTTAGTGCGTCAGTACTCGTGAAAAAATAATATTTACGTTAGGATGGTCTATATTATATTGGATTCAATACGTAATAAATTGACGATATTTCATTTTATAAAATAAAACAAATCGCTTTCTTGAAATTTACCCCGTTTCGATAAAAGTTTTTTAATTTATTTATATTTCAATGATTCAAGTAATTTTAACTCATAATGAAATTTTAGAGAGATTTTATTGAAGTAACAAAATAACCGCATTTTCGTTTTTTTTTGCTTTCCCGCCCTCCGAGAGTTACTAAAGAAAACAGTTTTATATGGATTTCTAGACATAATTGATTGCGTTAAATTTATTAAACATGCATTGTTTATCTTATCAAGAAAATTTACTACCTGGTAAGAAGTATAAAAATTGGAAAATTGTTTTCAAGCGTTGCCTAGTAGGTGATTTGGTTCAGCCGGATGAGTCTCACCCACGTCATAAAGGTTTCAGCTCTTTTACTTTACAAAAGTCAACCGATGGAAGAGTTGAGGAAATGTGGATGTTCAAACATGGGCAGAATGATGAATGTTACACAGTGTGTAAAGTGGCTACTTAAACCAGCCAATGACAGGCCATAAGCCATGTAAATGCCAAGACTTCCATATCCTGCTAAAAAAAAAACCCTCTCTGTTGAAATATATTTAAATATGGATATACTATTACGAATAACGAAACGAAATTGTGACAAAAAAAAAGACAAACTAAATGCAGCGTATTTCAATCAATCGTTGAATGAAAATAAGGTTTGTAGTCTTATATTTAAAGTGCCAGTCCAGTAACAATGAATTATTTCAGTTTTAATAATCTTTATGTAACGTCTACCCTGTCAGGAAATGAACCCGGAGCCACAAGAAAGGTACATGAAAGTGCTAACTACTTCATAACGAGGCAGATTTATTTCAGCTATTGAGGCGGCTACTAAATATTAACGTGGGCTAGATGCTTTGAGTCTGCAGCTGTTAACTGGGCTAGTATTGTCATAATACGACTCAATATCTGTAATTTTGACAAAAATTGTAAAAGAACACTCATCATGAATGGTAACTTATTGACTTATTGAAAGAAAACGTGTATTTAACGAAAACTTTATTAAATTAACTACAGCCACTAGAAAACCAAATAAATGAAAAAGCATTTCACAGAAATGGGTAGCATATTTTATAGACGTTCGCGCGAGGGTTTTTTCCTTAGTCTTGTTTTATGCACAAAAACCATTTTGAATTATTTATTGTACGAAGCAAAATATTTCACGTCGAGAAAGCTCGATGCATACGTTGAGAAAATGGAAAAAAGGGTTGTGAAAAGTTTTGAAAACTCCCATTGCGCTTCAGCTACTGGTTTGACAAATATCCAGCATTCTCGTATTCACCGCCAATATATTATTCACAATGTACCGTCATATTAAAAACTCTACAGTTTATTTGTCGAAGCTGCTTCTAAAATTTTCACTTACAAATTTTCAACATACTCTTGTGAATGCATGTTTCGTATGTTGGTAGGTGTTTGTTTGCCTAAGTACTTTCCTCCGGAGAAATATAACTCCTTATCTTTGGATATAAAAAATAAAATATACTATAGTCACAATCTTACGTAATGCATGTGTAGAGTGTAGATGTTTCCTCATACATAATGTAGGCTTAGATGTCTACGCGCAGTGGTAAACCGCATTTAATATTTTTTTGGTTCTTTATTTTACACATATATAATTTATTATCTTTGACATTGAGTTAATAATAAAATACTTTGACGAAAAACCATGCTTAATAACCAACAAGCAGTTTCATACATGAAACTGGTGGAGTCCAGAACATAGAATTTCTACGTCAGCAGAATAGTGGAATTCCTTGCTTTTCAACAAGCTCCTCACCAAGGATAAAGGCTCAATCAATCTAGATCAAAACTTAAGACGTCAAAATGTAATAATGCGTGTTTTTTTTTTACGTTTTCTCTTTAAAATTCATTAGGTTGTTTTTTTTGTGTTTATGGTAATTTCTAAAGATGTACCGACTTGTCAGGAAAGCCGACTATCCAGCCATATTTGTAATCGGCGTCAGTCGGTGACTAGTCGGCAAAAAGGGCCGACTGTTTACTTAATTCGTATTTCTATGCTCAAAAATAGGGAGATTGCAACGAAATGTTTTTATTATAGACTAGCGAACCCGACAGACGTTGTGTTGCCTGAACGTTGTGTTGCCTGCTATTAGCTGGTTGAAAAATCATTTTTTTCGTAATTAATTACACACGTTATTATTTTGGACTTTTTTGAGGTATTTATATATTCGTAGTAAGGGTTGTTCGTTTATCTCCACATGTGATTGGCTAAGAGGCCTCAACGCGCTCAAATCAAAATCATACAAAAATCACTACTCCAGTGCAACAATCTATGGAGAAAATGCGTGAATGCGTGTTAATGAAGAAACGTCAGACCACGTTTTACCCTGATCCTTCTACAATTATGACAGTTACATCATGCCCAACGCGAATTTATCCTCCAATTTGTCAAAAATAATCCACACACGCGATTTCTTTTTTGAGATGATTCTATTTAATCCAGTATTTATACTCTTTTACCATAAACTGTCGACAGTAAGTATTTCCCTTTATTTTGATTTTCAAAACACGCTGGCCTGTGTGTAAACAAAAAAAAACACTAGAAAAAATGCTAATTTAACAAAAACTTGTTCCGACATGAACGCGCATCAAATGCGAGAGATTCAGCTGTAAACGAAGTGCTACGAACATTGCCGATGCCACACGAACTCCACCAAAAGCAATGATTGGTTTGGCCGGCTTTAGTCGGCTTTTTTGCAACCGACTAGTCGGCCAGTCGGCTAGTCGGCCGAAGCCATCGTCGGCCCTTCTCTAATAATTTTATATTTTTGTTTATATGACAAACCTCAAAGTACAGCATTATTTATCCACCTGGATATGGGCAAAATAGTCCAACTAATTAAATTCACTTTTCCGTGTCAACAAGAACCCTGGACGAGTGTTTTTGACTCGTTGGCTGCTCTCAAGCAAAAATTCCATGAAAAAAAATCAAGTGGAAATAAGTCTTACATATTATGAAGCGGTTGGCTCATTTGCTTACTATTAATGAGGTGCTAGGTTCAATTCCTGTAAAAGTAGATATTAAATATTGATCTTAAAGGTGGTTCTACTCAGCAATAGTTAATTGTTCTTGTACTGGCACCTGACACGTAAAATTAATTTCAGTACCCGAGAACAGTGCATAATACAAAACATACTACATTTAATAATTAACATTTTACTAAATAACCACTTGCCGACTTTTCTATGTCTACCGGTTTCGAGACGTACCCGTCTCTTCGTCAGGACACCAATTAAACCAACATGCAAACCATCATGCAAAACCCAATATACACCTTCACCATAATTGGTGCACAAAAATATGAAACCAACACGATATGTATTTTAATAAGCGCATGCACTTATTATATGCAAATATTTAATAACATTTAGTTAAATGTTTGACCACAAAGTTAATGCTTTAAATATTAATAATTAATTAACATTTCTTATGAGGAATTATTTTTCGTTTGAAATTAATGCGTTAATAATGGTTTTTGGAAGATTTTTTAATAATCTTGGAATAACGCAATTTTATGTTAGTAGTTCGGAAAACGACCGCGTAGTACTTAGTTTTCAATCTAGTATTGTGAGCGTGAAAAACATTTTTTTGGATTTTGGTTCGACAAAGTATTCAAGAATCTTTATGTCCCAAAGTTTGTTTACCGACAGGACATTACGAAAATTAAAATATATGTATTTTAGAAATTGATCACCTTACTTTCAATGTAACAAAAAAATTCTAGAGACACTACAGTTGGAGCGCCAATGCTGTGCCCTATGCACCACTGGTGCCGATAAGGAATTAATGATGATAATGATTAGTTTAACCTAACTGCTAACCAAGTTGTTTGTTTTTGTCGCAAATAATTTAATTAAATCCTACTCCGGTAAGCGGCGATAAAATCGGTGAACTTTCAGTAGCAGCACATTTTAGTAACCATAGCTTGTCTCAGAATGCAAATCAGGTGTTCCACAGGCGCCCTTGCCTACCTCTGCGGACTGCAATAAATGGAAAAACGCCAAAGGGAGGCAAGCTGCATAGCAATTAGTGCGGATAGTATTATTGTGTTAACTCCACAGCTCTAAACGGCGGTAACAAATTGCATTCCACAGAAATGCGACTGTTTCCTGCCCCCGTCTGTATTTTTGAACTAGAATAACCGTAGTTGGTTTGGTTTATTCGATTTCCCGAATTGCCATTACACCATACTGACCTCCTACTTTGTTTGATATATTGTCTGTGGAATTATGAGCACAAGTTTATTGTAGGTTATCAGACATTAATCCTTTAATTGACTCAATGATGTAAACAATATTTCTAAATAAATTTTAACATTCAAATTGATAATTTACCCATTCAGTCATATTGTATGTAGATATTAATGTACCAATTTATAAAACATTTTAGTTTGTAAGTGTAAATTCTTGATAGAAGTTCATTGTAATTTATTATACAAATAAAAGACGAGTGATACTTTAGTGGACAAATTCGGAACATCCTAATGACTTTTTACCCTTTGTGTTTCAGAAATCATAATTAACAAAAATCACACTCACAAAGGATGGGGCAGTAAAAATAAAATACTTAAACCATTAAAATAGCATTATATCAACTCATTAGTTAACCAAAAAAAAATCTATCTATTTTTACCTCTGTTTTGTGTAAATACATTGAACTCCTTAATAAAAATACCAGTCTTGAAGATGTCGCGAAAGCGATGTAAATTCCAAATTTGTGGATTAAAGTATCACTTATCTTTTATTTATATAATAAAGTACCAAAATAGAAATAGGCAATGGTGTGAAACAGTCTTCGAACAAAAGAGAAAAGAAAAGATTTCTGGAAACAAATGATAAATTTAAAATACTTTTTTATAAGGCCAACAACAGAAACGTAGCAGCGGACACAGAGAGACACAAACAGACCTATGACCCTAGACACCCCCTTTACGACCATCGCATGGCTCGTCCGAGACTGGGATCGAGAAGAAGTTTCCTCAAAGTCACAACTGAATCGGAGACCTCTGCAGAAAAACGCAGAGAGGATCTGTGGAGAGAGGAACTTGGCGATAGGCTCTGGATAATGCCATCTGAAAGCACAAACACCGCCCACAATTTGGACTTCCCTACGTGGAAAGCTTTAAATAGACTAAGGGTAGGGATGTCTAGGTGCAAATACAAACAACGGAGATGGATTTTTCTTGAAGGAGATGACATGAACTGCGATTTTAGAGAGGTGCAGGATGATCCTTATCTGATGCGATGCCCACAAATGCAGTTAACTTGTGATAATAATGATTTGAGGATGGCCACTGACAAAGCGATGTCGCTGTCGCTGCACACTGGAGTGCCAAGGTTGAAAGTCCGGACCCGATAAGTCAGTAAGTAAATAAGGCCAACACTTACACATTTTAATAAAAGTATCTTATAACGGATCCATTATGTTGATTTTACTCATTTTTGTGAAATTTTTTGACTCAGGATAAACGAAATAAATGGAAAATTTTAGGATTTTTCATTATTTATTCACCATATAACTTTTTTCGCTGTACAAAATGTACGAAAAATTTACACAATATAAAGTACCCAGCTGCAAACTACCGCATTCAATTCGTAAGTTAAATAAAAAACATGTAGTAAACTTCTAACCCTTTTGAGGTGACGGAAGCGATAACTAACTTCTTAGATGTAATATTTATAAATGTGAATAGTCATAAATTCCTGGAAGTATGAGGACAATGATATTTGAAACATTCACTTTTGCATTTATTTTATTTATTTTTATTTTTATTTTTATTTTTTATTTATTTTGTTTATTAAGAAAAACAACAGCAATACAAAGAAATATACACAACATAATAAAAAAAACATAAAATAAAGCCAAATCAGTTTTTCACATAAATACAATTATAAAAATCCAGTTCAGTTAAATATAATTTATAGAAGTGCAAGTGTGCGAGTTTTTTTTTGTGTGTGAGGATGCGTGTGTAAAAAAGTGGAGTGTGGTTTTGGTAGGTATGTGAATATGTGTGTGATTGTATATGGGTGTGAGGGTAGGTTTAAGGACAGGGTAAGTGTGTATTTGATATGAGTGAATAGAAACAATTTAAAATTATAATGTAAAAATATAAATATATTTTTTTTTATAACGAAACATAATTTTTTTCAAATAATAGTTTTTTTAATTTTGGTTTTAAAAGTGAGTTTACTGTAATTAAATATGTCTATGTTATTGAAAAATAAATTATAATTACGCGTCAAGCGAATCAGAGGAGAGTTCTGAGCATAGTTGGTGCGAACTGTGGGTACATGGAAAAGAGATAAATTCGTGTGACGGGTGCGGTAGCCAGGTACGTTAAGGGCCAACTCAGAAATATATATATTTATACACTAAGAGCTACAAATTTCTTTAAAAATATGTTCATTTATAAACAGTTTCTACAGTATATGTAATATGAATGCGCGGCTCTGTTTGGAGAATTTCACAACTTGTATATATCTTGTTTTAATAATTTTAATTCTATCCTTCTTTGCTTTTGCTTGTTTATTTATTGTATCTCCTTGCTGCGAGTATGTTTTTAA
The DNA here is from genome assembly GCF_059751315.1 of Micrasema longulum. Classification (NCBI taxonomy): domain Eukaryota; kingdom Metazoa; phylum Arthropoda; class Insecta; order Trichoptera; family Brachycentridae; genus Micrasema; species Micrasema longulum. Next base: position 190,051 of record NW_028277652.1, on the reverse strand, counting down.
TTGTAATTTATATTGTATATATAAATCATATAATTTATTTTGTCTCGAAATGCATCATTAGCATTTTTTTAAAAATTTAATACTATATAACAACATTTTAACTAAAATAAATACAAATTCAAAGCAAAATTACAGAAACAAAAAAACGAAACGAAATGTCACACCAAAAAAGAGGCAACCTCTTGTGCTTACTGTGGGATTATAATATTAATAATTTAAGTACAAAAACACATATATTTAAAAAAATAAATGGAGGTACCATTAACAGTTTTTATTAATAGGTTCATATGCATATGCATGCAAATGCGCATGCATTTATTTATGTAATATGTTCAATTAATTATATTTTAACATTTGAATTGTATTTTTTTAAATATTGTTTTTTCATTCTAAAAAAGATTTCGTTTAATGTAATTGTTCAATACTTTAATCACATTTTATTGTAAGCAACGATTCTTTAGAGTAGCAAAACAAGCGTTTTTGCTACAGAAGGACTTGTCATATAATAAGAAAAAAAAATATTTATTGATTTCCGATTAATTACACTTTTTGACACATTCTAGCAAAAAAAATTAACAACAAAAAAGAAACATAGGGACTTAAAATAAATAATAATGACTCATGAAATTAAAATTAAGAGTAACAATCCAAACTAAAAATAGCATTTCTTACATTAAAAAACAATCAAATATAAGTTTATTAAACAATGAATTCAGTCACAATTTATTTAAATAATTTGTGTGATATGTAATTTTAAATATTGCAATCATAAATAAATTAATACTTTTTCACAATATTCCAATATTAATTTGAATTATTTTTAACGAATTTTCATTCATTGAATTTATTCGTTTTTTAATTCAGTACTAAAAATAATATTTTAAAAAACTTTCCTGAAAGTCTAAAAATTAAAAAACATGTTTAAAAAAAATACATCGTTTCTTAGGTTATTTCTTGATTAAAATCGTACTTTTGTTCCACGTTATGGGTATAGTTTCAAAGCAAAAAAATTTGCATATTATAATGTAATGCCCTGTTAACTGTTTCAATTTTATAGGTCTTTTACATCCCCTAAGGAACAGTCTCTCTATTCGCGACCGTATATTTTAATGTGATTGGTTTTCCATATAAGATATACATTAGTTCGCCACCTACAATGCTGGCGGTATTGGTTTTTAGTTTATTCGCTTTATCAGTCATTCACGTGTTTTTTATAATTGAATTGCATGCCGTTTATAAATCATCATGTCTATGAAACAGATATTACTAAATGTTTTTAATATCAGGTGGAAATTCTACTTAAACTGTCATGGATTTGGTAGAAGGTTTGCTGGAAGAGTTCAACCAAGTTCAACAAAACACCTGGTTACGCATGATTGAAAGTCTAGAGAGAAACTCAATAACTATGACTAAACCAATTAAACCATTTTTGCCATTTATAGATAACTTTGTTTTGTACAAAAATAAAACCGAACCAATAAGAAACTTTTAGCAATAATTGGTCATGCTTTTTTGGTAACTCTATTTATTACCTTACAATTAAATTTAATTTTTAAAATACATGTTGCTGAATTTTAACAATGTTATGAAAAATATCTTTTATTTATCTTGCATATATGTTATAGTTAAAATAAATCTATAAATGATAATTAAAACCTGAAAATCATATCCACTTATGTAAAAACGTTATACCTTTTCAGTATAAATATGTATCGGTCTTTTGCAATTTCAACAACTTAGCTGTCTAAAATAATTTTTAAAAATAATTTAACGTATTATACTGCCGAAATAGCGAGACATATTTAATGATATTTTCCCAGATTTTAATACAATCTCTAGCCATCAGTTTTTACTTATAATATTCTACAAGTACCTGCACGTGTACAACTTCTTTTGTACAGTAAATATAAGTCCCAATACACTTAAATCTATTGCATGTGGAATTGTTTTGGGAAATATCCTAAACTGGTATGTCTTTTAAGTATTTATTTTATTTTTTTATTAAAATCATTACATTTTCATGATTTGATTACAGAAACACAGTTTTAAATGACTCAACCAGGAACGACTCATGCCTGTGAACTTATGTTTTTAATTTACTTAATTACTTCATAAAAAATATTTTCAAAAATACTAATCGCGACCACCTTATACAAGTCTGTTTTTGAATGGTTGAAAGATATTGCTTTTACAATCATCTCGACAAAAATCTGCATTGGTATATCTACCAGTCACAACATATCTATGATTAACAATCACGTTTTTCTTACATGAAGTCCAAGGACTATGATATATTCCAGTGTAAAAACGCCTTTTTTAATAAAATTTCATTATAACCATGTCGGAAATTCAACCCAAGACCACTTGCATGGCAAAAGCGTCTACCGCTGCAGCACGAGGCGGACAATTTTTTATTTTTTTAAAAAAAGTTTTAAATAAAATTGAAAATGAATGTTGTTTTAGATTAGATGGATGTTATCGATCCAGGCTATTTATTATCTACAAAAGGTAGAAGCTCAAACAGTAATAATGCTTTAAAATAGTTACGAAGTTTATTAATCACCCCGTCTCTACCTCTAGAAACAGAGGGTAGAATTGGAAAGAGGAAACTAACTTCCATTTCATCATACGGAATAAATAAATGAATTACAAATCAGTTTGTTAGCAAGTTGCCGAAAGCTTTCCAAACCATTCCCTCGACCACACAAAGCGCGAAACAAACTCATGCTTTCAACAGTTTTTAGTTGCGGTATTGTGTCAAAGAGATAGGAAATTGTTTCAATGTAGACGGAATACGAGGCAATAATAAATTACTCTTTTTATGTCTTCTGTTTCCTTAAAAACTTATTTTTTATTAATCTTGATGAATGATGCATAAAACTTTACAAAGTTGAACATTTCCGGCGAAATAAATGGAAAACTTATTCCTGATGAGCAGAACTTTTAATGGACTGAATTTTTTTAGTGCTTTCATTTAGCCTTAGACAAGTACAAAATACAAAAGTTTGTCGAATAGATGATTTTAACTACGTGAAAGAGCAACTTGTCCACTACGTACTGCAGACTGCATCTGAGGCCTTTTGGTTGAACAAAAAAAGCTGCCCGAAGGAACTCTCAGTAATCTGGTCTTAGCATCTTTGAACTGTTAGAAAGTATTGGTTGATTTGGTGTTTATTTTGTAGAACTCCATATTTAAACCTATAATTAGAAATCAAACACTGATTTGAGTCTACTGAACACTTTATTTTATATTTGTAAAAATAAAATAAAGTGTTCAGTAGACTCAAATCAGTGTTTGATTTCTAATTATAAGTTGTTAGAAAGTAATCTAGAAGTGCATACAATGTACTTCATTGAATTGGAGAATAAAGGAAAGTAAATTTTTCACTGATTGGGATTGAATTATTTCGACAAAATCAATTCGCCGAAATGATAGCGAAACTTTTTCAAAGCCTTGAAATGATTTTTAAAATCCATCAGATCTTTATATCCGAGAGGACCTATAATTGAGCAACGGATAGTAACAAGAACCTCGGTTTGGTATTTATAGAGAGATAAAAAGAAACACGACCACAATATGTGTTCATAAAGGTAATTTTAATATCCACTGCGCCTCGAAAGGGAATAAACAAATTTTTAAAACAAATAATTTTTCATTAAATTTACCATAACCTGATAATAACATTGAAGTTCAGTGATCAGAGATAACCCAAGAGGGCTTTAAGCGATGACGCATTGAGGGGGAAAAAGTTACCTTCCCTAAGCGAAAGAGTAATAAATAATATTTTTTGTTTAATGTTTTAAATGGTAACTATGAACATCATCATTAAAGAAAAGTGGCGGCCTCTGTAGTGTAGTGGTCAAGACGGTTGACTCACACACGGAAGGTTCTGGGTTCGATTCCCTTAGAGAACACATAAATTAAATGTGATTTTTCTGAAGCCTGGGTGATGTAATTCAGCACTGTAATTGGGCCTCCTGGCCTGTTGTGGTGCAAAAAAAAAACAAATACAGCAAAAAACCTATTGGTGGGTACTTCTTTATTTCGAATAATGTCATAAGCCCTGTAAATACCCAGACTTCCATATTATTTTCTTTAAAATGATCTCCATCTTTTTAGTAATGTGTTAATCTTAAAAACTCACTAGGAAATGATATTCATTTCTTGCCTGCAAACATTTGGATTAACTCAATTTTAAAATATTTCTCCGGCATGGGTCATCGATTGTGTTAAAGAGAGCTTTGTAACTATATTTAGCCAATGTATATAGTTTTCAATTTTTTTTAAATTTTATTTTAAAATATCAAACAACTATAAAAAATAGTTTTTTTATTTATAAGTGTGTACACGGCACAAATGCCTTTTATAAACATAAACATAAATACATTTAACATAACAATGTTCTATTACGAAATTATGAAATAATATAAAAATAAAATAACAATACATACAAATATTACACAGTTGTTTTATACATTATTCTAAATCATATCTTTGGGATTCTAGTACTTGACATTCTTAGGTAAAAAAAAAAAAAAAAGAATATAAAATGGATCCAATCACCGTTGTTCAAGCGATGGTTAAGACCACCATAAGTGCTGCAATATAAAATTTTATTTTATGTTTATATTTATGTTTATTGTTATATTTATGTTTATTGTTATATTTATGTTTATTGTTATATTTTTGTTTATATTTATGTTCATGTTTATATGTTCATATGGTAGAATTGGCTCTGCACTTTATAGCCATTTTACTGGAATAAAAATTTAAATAAATAAAATAATTTTAAAAAAATAATTTTGCCAAATCTAAAAAAAAATATTTAAAAAAAACAAATATGTAGCCATTCATAATATTTGACGTGTTTTTATTAAAACATTTCTTGTTCTCTTTTTACAAATTAACTTAAATACACAAACAGCAGTCAGAATCCTAAACTATTTCTTTTATAGCAAGTTTAAACTTCATTTGGCTAATGTGGAAAATGACAATTCAACTGATTTGGTTCAACTGTACAATCTTGGAATAGGTGAATTAATAGCATAATTAGTAGCAACAATATTTATATGAAATGGGACGTTGTGTCTAGTAGTATACAACACCTTATAAGATTTTTTTCATGTTAAAATTAAAAAGCCAATTTTTGGATTTGATTATATTATTTTACCTTTTTTTTAAATATTTTTATAGACGAAAGTACTCGTTCTCTTTTTCATAAATTTTAAAAGCGGTAGACTTTTCGTAAACTCTGCTATTTTCGAATTTTATGATATTCGGGGAATTTCATTCATCCTGACAAAAAGGATGCGGATAAAACAGTCACAACAAGTTATGTCTTTTATGTCACAACAACAAACGATATTTTGTTTTAAATATGTTACGCAGCCATCCTCTCACACTCCGAGCTTTTATTTTAAAGCCTGAAAAAGACGAAAATTATTGCGTTAATCTTTTCAGAGTTCTTTGATGGATTCCTGGAGCGTTATCCAGAATATTCTCAGAAAAATTAACGTTAAATACATATTTTTTTAAAAAAGGTAGCCAGTTTTTTTTTTAGAAATAGCAACCGCTAATGATTTAAAAAACGTTATTATATGCTACTATGCGGACAATCTACTTTATTTACTACTCGATTATCTTTTTCAAAAATTTTACCCGAGATTAGCCGTCGAGTTAAAAATACTTGTCCAGGGTTCTATGTCACACATCAAACCGAGTTATCTTCAACTATTTATATAGAATATATATATGTATACATTTTAAGGGATAAGCCGCTAAGCCTCTATTTCAGAGGCTTGTCAGCAGGTGGGAAAATGAGTATATGAAAGGAAATTACCAAAAATATACTACAATACCCAGACCAATTGAGGAAAATATTTCTTCAATTTTATTTTTTGCAACTAGCGGGATTCGTAAAAAAATTTTATTAAAAATTATTGTTGTTGGTAAACGTTCAAATATGAACAATTATAATATATCTGATTTTATCAATATACGCATTTTAGTCAAATGCAACCCTGGAAATTCGACCAAAAACACATATTTAGCTCCAACTTTTTTTTCCCTCAACATATTGAAGATGTCAATTTTTATAAACCTGAAGGACGTAAATTAGAAAATTTCGCAAAAAAATTGCACGTCAATATGTCAACCTATTTTCGAGTTATTGCGAAACAAATAACGGCGATTCATTTAAATATATACATAGATAAATAAATCAAATTTAATCGTGTAAATCTACAAAGTAAACAGAAAAAAATCTTATATTTATATTTAAACGACTAACGTTGTAATTATTCATTATAATAAAATAAATATCAAACAACCTCTTTTTCAAACAATTTTTTTTTTCTACTGACCGGTTTTAAAACTACGTTAACTTTTTTTTATCAAGGTATAATTTAGTTTTGAATGGTATTTTATTTCATTTAAAAGGTATTTACTAAATAATCAATCCAGGTACCATATTTGTCTAATATCATTTATGTTAATTATCATATTGATTTAATTGTTTGCATAATCCTGTCACATGATGTAAGAAATAAGTCATTTTTCGGCCAAATTCTTTTAATAATAATTCACATTTGTCTTTGCTTCCCCCTTCCCCCCCTGTGCTTGCAATACAATTCTTTTACTCCACAGTTTAGTAACCTTAAATACTTCGGTTATTTAGGTCGTGCGCCTCTCAACTCCCCATTAAACCACCTCACTAACTGGTGGCATGAAAAATCAGTGTTATTCCAAATGTAGCAGCCAGAGGAGCGCGCTTCTATATAGAATGCTCTAGCAACAGTATTTTATGAAAAAAAATGAATTTCGCAGAAAACTGGAAATATTAGGAACCAGTTTTATAATCACTACCATGAAAATCATAACGATATTATATACATATACTAAACATATTTACATTTTAAGTAGAATTTATAGAATTTTAGCTGGAGTATTCGTGGTGCCCCCCTCAAACACTCGCGGATTTTTTCCCTGCAGGCTCGGAAAGGTTAATAATATATCATTTACTCTTATTAACACAAATAGTTCACATTATGATAATTAAAACTGATAAACTGTGATAAATTAATCCCGTTCCCAATCCATAACGACGCTGACTTCTTGAAATTAATCTGTAATAAATAAGTCAATTGTATTAATTGTTTTTTCCGTAAACCCTTGCTTTAAATTGTTAGGGTAATAATAATGATTTACATACATGGATTTTGCCTGAATTTGTTTCCCTCAAATAGAAATTTGCTTTGAATTCCATACAGACATTTTCAATGCACCAATTCATAGTAAATTTCGCCGTTTTTATAAGCCTGATGGATTTTGTTTTTATAAACCAAGAGAGAGTGATCAGCGAAGTGTGATGAGTTTAATGACTCGTTGCTTTTCTTATTCATCATCAAAGCTTTTACTTAAGAAGAGTCATTGACTTAAATCGGCCACCATTAGTCAACTGGAGCTTGTTTCATAATCCAGACTTTGCTGGGCTGACTGAAGAAGATTTGACTTTAAAGAGTGGGTGGACAAAAAATAGAGATCAAAGTGTGATACCAGCTCCACCAAAAATCAGTGATTTACTTTTAGACAAGTCATCATCATAACACCATCATTCTTATTAGATACATAATACATATTACAATCGCAGTGGATCAGTAATTACACTGGTTTGCAAAAAAAAAATCCGGCCCAGACACCATTCCAGCTAATTTCATGTAAAATGATTTCTGAATCCGAATGTAACTTGTTTTTCCCCATCCCCCTTTATTTTCATCAATTTACGATACTAATTTTATGGCCATGATTTTAATATAATTTGAAGGAGTTATAGCTGTAAAGAAAAATAATGGTGAGGTTGTCGATGAGCTGTATCAGTTGAACACTCTTCATCATCGGTAGACGTATCATTTGATGGTCCAAGCTATATTTGGCTTAAATTCAGGGTGTTGGGGTCAAAATAGATAATGGAGTGCCTCCAACGAAAATGGTAAGTGATGGAGGTAAATGGGGATCATATTTGGATTCAGCAGATTATTTTACTTAAGAATCAGTGGAAAAGAAATCAGAGCCGATTTTCATGCAGACCAGTGTTATTTATAATAAACGTGAATAAGTTTTGTAATAAATATTAACATGATTTTGCTATAGACATAAATATGATTTTGTAATAATTATAAATATTTTAATAATAAAAAAAATACTGGTATTTTGTAATAAACATTTATATGATGATATATTTTGTTATAAACAAGGGAGGATTTTGCAATAAATAAAGCTTAATTTTGCAAGAAACATAAATATGATATATTTGTATAAACATATCTTACATGATTTGGTAATAAACATGGATAATATAATTAAAGAATTCAGAGTACTGAATATTATTCAACAGTATATATTGAGAACGGTAGTGGTTACACACATAAATAGAGACATTTACCCAAGTGCCAACCACAACCATAATACAAGATACTCTAATAGGGATCTGATACTAAGTGAAGGGGTCAACACTGTTCTGGCATCGAGACAACACTATAACGTAGGCAAAAAGGTCCATAACCTTTTGCCAGAATCGTGGAAAGACGGGGGTGTTGTCAAGTTACGGAAGGTGTTGACCTCGCTCTTTCATGACATTGGTCGTAGGGAGTCAGAAAAGTTGATGAATGCCACGGATTAGAGAACCTTACTGGATGTCAAAAATAAAATATAAAAAATAAGGAATAATTTAAAAAATATATATTTATAGATGACAACCATGAAGTTTCGCATAAATAAATTGTCTATGTTTTTATGAATGTATGTATGTGTATGCGCATGGGTGTATGTACGTGTGTGTGTATGTACATGTGTATATATGTGTGTATTTTTATATATATGTGTGTATATATGTGTATGTCTGTATGTATATGAATCAAAATGTGTATCCGAATAAGTTTATATTTAGTTTGTCTGTGCTCTATATTAATTTGTTAACTATTATAATATATTAAAATGTAATTGCCTGGCTTGGAGCGGGGTATGTACCCTTGTTAGCTGGGCAAAGTGAACATGGAATTGTATTTTGATAAAAAGTGCGAATAAATAAATAAACAAATAATAAAGATACAACGACAGCTTGTCTTAAGCATTAGAACTCCGGGATAGATATTAGATCAACAGCTCGGTAAATGCCTAGACTTCTATATTCCCTTCTTAAAAATGTTCTTCATTTCAATTCTACTAACTCCCTAGGTGGTAGAACTAGGCCTCGTCTCCAAACTCAAAATACTGTCTACAAAAAACATTGTTCAATAGAAAAGATCATTAAATCAAAAAGTAAAAACTGCCAAACATTGTTGATGTCGGTTTTAATCTTGTGTCACGGATCGCAAAAGTTAATCGCAAATTGATTTCATCTTTCATTCTGTAGGTCCAAAACTTCGCTGTAATATCATACAGCAGAACATGTCGGAAAAGGAAACATATCTCGTCATACAAATGACAAAGTAACACACAATATCACAACTTTGTGAACGGCTTATAAGTTTAATATGTCACATACTTCCAAGTTTACTTGAAGACATGTGCTTTACTTACGACAAAGTTGGACCAATTTTACTAGCTTTCATTATCAGTTCTTGTGAATTATTACCTCGTAAATTTGTTTTTATTACAGCACAAATTTTATTGCGTGTATAAACCTATATGCGAGTACTAGTGATGTGAATAATCAATCAAGATTGTCGAATATTTTTTTACTATAAAATTATTTCGTCTTATAAGTGAAAAAAATACCCGATATAAAATAAAAAATTAAAAAATTGGTATACCTGAGAAATAAAAGCCAACCTAATATATACGATATTAAAAATCGATTCAATACTATTTCGAGTTTTCCCAAATGTTTATAAAAAAGGACTGGATTATTTAAAATAGTATATTACAAGCCTGATGAAGAATCGTTTGAAAATATATATTTAATGGCGAATAAGACCATTTTCGTTTAAAAAATTTCGTAAAAAAAAATCAAGTGAAACAATAAGGAAATATCACCAACTACGAATACCGATAAAAATATATGAAACGGATTGAGAATAATCAATTGCATTTTTAAAATCAATATGGATATTGTAGAGAAATGTTTTCATTCATAAATTTAAAAAAGAAATTTAATAAATATACTATGCTAGAGAAACGCGACGTGGATGGCCTTGGTTGTTGTGACGTTTAAATTCGTGATAAAATAAATATTTTTTTAAGCAAATTTCAATAGCCAGGAAGAAATAAATATGAATCGTGATGTATTAGGGGCGTGGCCAATAGAATGACCGTTTTTTCGGAAATTAAAAATTACAAATTTAAAAATATTTTTTAAGCTACTAATGATAGTTATTTCTAGATTTATGAAAAATCTTTAGCTCGAAGGTAAAAAGATGTCCCGGCACCACACGTTACAAAAATGACACAGAATGTGCCTACTGCCGACTGAAATACGGTACAAATTACTCGTACATAAACACACGTTTTTTCTACAAACCACAATGTTTACCCTGAAGATGGCTTCTGCAAGTGTAGCCGACACGTCAAAACGAATCCAACTTACACAGGATCACCCAAAAAGAATACAAATTGATTTTTTTTTTTTTTTATGTTTTTAATTCGCCTTAGTGGTGCTGCGGATATCCTAATCAATCTACTTCATATATCTTGTGGTCGTTTTTCTTCCTCTCTTTTTTTTAAGAATATCAAATGGAGCTTTTTGTTTCTATCTGTGGCCTTTTTTAAAGTCCTGCTGAATACACAGATCTTCTCTTCTTCTTTTCCACATTTGCTCCTAGGTGGAGCATGTGGACGTTACCAGTTGCCTCCAAGAGATCCTTAGTTCCGGATCGTACACAGATTTAGAGGACTCTAAAAATAATAATACTTACAATTTTAAAAGACATTGAAATCATTTCGGCGAATTGCCCATTTTAAACAAATTTAATCCCAGTCAATGAACTCGTATTTTTTCCGTATATTTTCTGTAAATCCCAGTCAATGAACTCGAATTTCTCTGAATATTTTCCCAATCCAATGAAGCATTATGTACTTCTAGATTACTTTTTTTTTACCAAAGTTAGCCAAGGCTACCAGATTACGGAAAATTCCTTCTGGTAGTTTTTCTTATTTTATAAGAAGCAATTTTTTATTGTATACGGGCACCGCTAAGATATCATTCAATAGTCTCCTGGCTGAATCTAAAGCGTAAAACTGATTATTTTGACTTCATTTAACAAATTATCATAATACTTTGCAATCAAAATACCAATGCAGCTACCTATGTACCACTAAGTGTGGTTTGGAAAATTATGATAACAGAATGTAAATAATTATAAAACAACATTCTTCATTCAAAATTCATCGCAATAATTTCAGCCAATTCCCGCTGTAAATTAATATTCTAATAAAAGAATATATTTATTCTTTGAACGAGTAATTAAATGAGAAATAAATTCATGGAAACAGATATTAAATTCGGCAAGATCGTAACATGAAAATAATAATATTAATCTGATACATAAATTCCTAAATTTTAATCAACGCAGAAAGTCATACTTGCGTCATAATGGCGTCATCCCTTCAAAATCTACAAACGGCATTGTGAGAGCGTCAAATGAATAACCAGGATTATATTACATAATTAATTAAACGCGAAATAGGTATTTAATTCCGTTCGGGAATAAACTTTAAAGGATTTCGGTAATCCTTAAAATTCGGGGCATTTCACCTGAGTAAGCTTTAGAAAACCAAGTTAGATAGTAAGGATAGATACGAGTTGTATTAAGATTATCTTAAAGAAGATTGGCATAGATTAGAAACAATGATCATTTTGCGCGTTTATTAAAATTATTTAGAAAAATAGGTAAAAAATAATTATTTTTAAACATGAAAATAATGGTCAATGAAATATTTACAGTATTTGATGCATTATTTTTTTAACTCTTTTCAATGATTTTGCTTAACTTTTGTATGGCTGTGATGTCACACAAGTCGACATAGTACACAAGACTTTATATATCTCTCTTATTTTTATAAATGATGAATTCGTATTTTTTGTAATCTTCAAATGGATATTTTCACACCCGATTTGGAAAGTTAAATTTGTATAACTATGCTAAATGTTAATACAAAAAATATTTATTCTTGCTACGCGAAGAATGAATGTCAGCTAATTCAGCAACACATCTATACGTACCTACGATACCTTACAAGTATACAAGAGAGAGCACGAAGATTGAAGTCATAACAAGGAAGACAGAGACGCTGTTCTGCGGCAGGTGTTGTCTAAAACAGATTCAGTCTTCAGTCGGTTGATGACAGTAATGGGGGACACACGCGCGTAACATGAGCGGCGTACTTGTGATTTTTAATTTATTTTGCTTTAACAGGGCAAAATTTTATGTTTATTCGCATAAATTATGGAAAATGGATGATTAATCAGGATGTCTCCATGTTTTTTTTTTAGTGTCTGAACTTTAGAATATTCCGTCTTTTACTAGTGATAACACGATGTTACATCACCGCGCGCAAAGGGATTATTTACCACAGTATTTTAAGAGTTAATTCAATTATAATATAAAAAGGTCTATAAATACTTATCTCTGTGTCTGAGCGGGTAAATAATATAGAACCTTTTATAGGTGTTTTCTAATTGATGTATACACTTAGGCGACCAAGGAAACTGGTTATTGGTACATCAAACTTAGTGAATTAAAGTGTCAACAAGTCTTTTATTTTAATATTGATGTTTTTTGTTGATATTTCTTGATAAAACTCCATAGGTAATGATTTTGATAAAATTATAAATTAACTTATCAACGAAACTTCTTGGTTTAGTTTTACTTTTTATTATTTTGACCAACGAGCGCTTTCGCCTAAGTTGGCATCTTCAAGACTGGTACTGACATTCAATTCCCACCAAGAAATATTACTAATACATATGAATGTTCTGTGGTTGAAAAGTTTAAAAAACCTTATGATAGCAAAACAATCATCATATTATCCCTATCCGCACCCAGTGGTGATTAGGGCACCACATTGGGACTCCAATTGCTGCATATTTGGATCATCACTGGCACATGAAGGTGAGGCAATCAGTCGTTGTTTACTGAAATGGATTAACACCTGTGCCAGTCTAGAAGCAATTAAATATTGCAGTGTAGAAGCACCTCTGAAACCAATATTTTATGTGCATTCTGCCAGTAATCGAATCTAGGACCTCGAATATAGTAGGCGAATGTACCAACCACTACACGGGGCGAACTTATCACCACTATATTTCCTTTTTCAGGATTTTTTACCTGAAAGTAGCCATCGAGTCACTCATTTTAATTTCAGGATTTACATATTTCATAAACAAAACCGTTTAGTTAATTCGTTTGGACACAGAAAATGTCAATCTCAATTTTTAATGATTTATCGTTATTACTATTTATATTTTTTAAATAAAGCCACGTTAAACCGATACAGGAGGCATAATGGACGCTTTTTCTATTAGTTTTCAGTCGTTTATTTGCCTACTTTCCATTTTTTTTTACTTTGAGTACTATGGAATATATTAAGATGACTGGTATTGAGTAAGACTTGAAGTTTGACAATTTATGCCGCTGTGAAAGTTGACTTCACCACTCGGAATAATTTCTAGACGGAATGATATTCTAATTCCTTCGCTATTTCTTCCTGGTTCTAGAAAGCTCGATTGAACTGCATTAACCTCTTAAAATATTTAAATCGGGCCGATAACATAGGAACTATGCGGTCTTAAAGCTTCTACTAAAAATATCGTATTTTGACTTAAATATTTACATATTAAATATATGCCGCGAAATGAGGTTTAAAAGTTTAACAGTCTATTCCTGATGTTTTAAGTTATTTATTGCTCCTTATTTTAAATATTTTAAAATATGAAACAAAAAACAAAAAGTAAAAAAAAAAATCCCTTACCATTGTTACACAAAGTATCATTGTCGTAGTCTGATGGTTCAATGTCTGGCATAGTTAACATGTATTTTTTTTTATGTGTTTTTACACTAGAATATTATATAGAAACTGGACTGGCGTATAAGGCGTAAGACTAACAATGTTATCCTTATTTAACGAAACTGATCAAAATATGAAAAACATGTAAAATGTACCGAAAATGTTGTCAATAACAAAATATACATTAACGAGATTAATTTATATAAAAATGACGCCTATTCTCAGTAAACTATATGCTTTATAATACTTTTGTCGTAATAAATTACTTGACAATAATTATAAAATTATTTCAGTTTAAAAAAAAACACTTTGTGTGATACGTATTTAATTGTATTTACGTTTGAGTAAAATGAAAAAGATTTAAAGTACATTTTATTTTTCTTAAATTAAAAAAAAACAACTAATTTCAGGTTCTCGTCAACCGCTTTCTCATAAGTTGTGTTAAAATGCGCTCCGTGGCTGAATATAACACACAATTTTTTAAAATTATTTATTTGGGGGTTGTAAAAGAAATTTAATATGGGTAGAATTTGCCCCAAACCAAGTTTCCTTTGTGAATCAAAATAGTCAGCAATTTACGAAGAATTGGGGGCCATTTTTTAAGGCTGGAGTTTTAGTTTGACACCTTAATCACAAAAAAAACTCTTTGCCCATGAACACAAAAAGCTGTATTTGTGATTTTCCGAATGTGGAATGAATTCAAACTGAGTTAATGTTCTTCGGATTTTTCTAAAATAAACAGCAAAGTAAATTTATTTTCAATACAAATTTATTTTTAATTTAATAATTCGATTGCCTATTCAAGAAAACTAGATTTTAGCAAAAATGTTTAATGAACATTCTTAATGAATTATATTATTTTGTATTTTGTCATAAAATCTTAAGCATTTACCTGCTGTCGAAAAAGCCTAAAAGGAATTTGTGAACGACGAACTCGTATGACGAGCTTTGATAAAAAAATCCACGGAATATTTGGATTTCGAGTTTTTAAACACGTAATTGTAAGAGCTTTTTTTTCCTATGTACATACCATATACAAATGTTTATTATTGATCTTTTAAATTTCACATATTTTTAGCCAATTGTAGTTGGTTTTTTAGAAAAACTAACTAGTACGGCGAGTTTTCGTGTGATCGGCAAATTTTCAAGATGATTCCAAAACAAAAATGATGGCGGCTTTTTCGCCATCTTTTTACAAAAATCCAGATAGCATTGATTCCCAGCCACTATATGCACCGGATTTGGCCCCTTGCGGCTTTTTCGTATTCCCAAAGATAAAGAAGACTTTAAAAAAATTATGTTTATGACCAAAGAGAATATAAAGACCGAATCGCTGGCGGAACTGAAAACCATACCAAAGAGTCTATTCCAGACATGCTTCGAAGATTGGAAAAAACCTCAGAGTAATAATTAACTCCCGCTTCAAGAAAAGCCATTAAGTTCCATCACATACAACAAAAGCATTCCAAATTTACGGTTTGGTTTTTAATTTAACAACAAACCTGTAACGGACGGTTTTGGTTTGCGCTAGAATTTTCGATCGAAGTACCTATGGCTGGTTGTATTGCTGTTAACTGTATAATAATTAGAGAATCGTTTTTGTCCGTATGGGCGACTCAATTAGCCTGTGGCGTATTTTAACTCTAAGAAAAAAACGCTGACATAAGTGTATTATATCCTATGATGATTACCTTGAAGGTGACAATATTAATATTAAGAAATAAATAAAGATTTTTTTAAATATACACAAAATCCGCCTCTTTTTTCATCGAAGTGCGTTTGTCATAATATTACATATTATGTACAAGGATAACGTGATAAATTATGCAACTCAATATTCATACAATTTTACATACATATTTATGTTTTCTTAGCAAATACCAGCCCTGAAACGATGGAAATAAGTCATGTAGAGGTTAAACGAAAGCTTTGGCCATTACTTTTGAAACTCACTAAAGTTCATTCCTAAAGATTGGTGCCTTTCAAGTCGATGCAGTTAAGCCGACAAAAATGATGATTTTTTCACGGCTAAGAGGTTTTACAGCTAACTGTTAATGGCCGAAGCAATAATTTATTATTTCAAAGAACTATAAATAAACTTTAAATTATTTTCATTGTTAATAAACTATTTAACGTTTGCCAAAGAATATAAACATATATTTTTTTTACAATATTTTGAGATTGTTCAAATGTTTGTAGATAAAAGATTCAATTTCACCCGATACATTAAGATTAACAAATTCTTACCCATTAATATTAAACGCACTCTTGTACAAGCATTACTACTACCCATTGTAAATTACGCTGATGTATCCATGACTGATTTGCTTGAACGACTTCAGAATACAGAACACATAAAATTATAGATCACATTACTATCACAATAAGTGTTCTGAAGAGAAAATTGGAGAAACAAATAAAAACAAAAAGAAAAATTAGAAATGTGAAAAAATGCGAAAGTCAAACACTTTTAAAACTTCTTCACTTATAATAATTCGACCAAATATTGGACTTACAATACGAAAAAAAAGTTGGTAACACGATAAATAAAATTAAAAAATGCTATTGATAAAACTATTCCAGAAAAACATATAACTTTATGTAACTATTCCATCAAGAATTGTCAATAAATAATTTTAATGAAATAATGTAACTTTTCATTTTCAAAACACATAGTATTTCAAAGAGTTAAGAGACAGGTAAAACAAAATTATCAAAAACACATGAAAAGTAGGAACAATTTAAAATTATGAAAAAAAAATATTCAGCAGAACTAAAACATACAAAAAAACATTGTATGTTTTCATTGTATGGAAGAAAGGAAAGATACAACAAGAATGTGGAAGACACTAAAAATAATGATAAAAAATATATATATGACGATGTAGCATTTCCGGGAAACAACATAAATATTAATCTAGCCAACTCCTTAAATGAATATTTTGTGTCAAGTACTAATGAAACTCATAATAGTATAGATAAAATAGATGAAGAAATAATACAGACCAGAGACAACAATGAAGAAGTTTTTTTGAAAGAAATCACTAAAAATGGCCTAAAAGTAATTCCTAAAAACATACAATCGAAACCAAGCTCAGATGAATTTACCATTAAAATATTAAGAGATGCTATGCCAGTAATTGGTAAATACTTAGTTGATGTAATTAATCAACCTATAAAAACAGGGACAGTACCGGAGTCATGAAAAACATCAATAGTTATCCCAATACCAAAAATCAAGAATACTAAAAAAGCCGAAAAATTTCGACCTATCAATACGCTTCAAAAATATGAACAACCGATGGAATTTATAGTATAAAATCAACTTGTTGAATATCTAGACAAAATCAATATAATTATTGAAGAGCAATCTGGATTCAGAAACAACCATTCATGTGAAACATCTCTTAATACAGTAATTGATGACTGGAAAGAAGAAATCGACAAAAATAAATATCTATTAGCAGTTTTTCTGGACTTTAAATTTCTAAAGGAGCATTTAAAACTATTGATAGAACAAGAATATTAGAAAAATTAAAATTAATTGGAATGAGTGGAATTGCCTTAAATTGTTTTCAAATCTACTTAAATAACAGACATCAAATAACGAAAGTTAAAAATATTATTTCAGATCCGAGAGAAAATAATTTAGGAGTACTCCAAGGCTCAGTGCTAGGGCCCATATTGTTTATCATATACATTAATGACATCGATAAATCTCTAAAATATTGTAAAATCGAACTTTTTGCAGATGATGCGCTAGTTTACATATCAGGAGATAGTTACGATTATTCTGTGATAAATAAGATGAATTACAATTAAGGAAATATATCAAAATGGTTTAAAGTTAATAAATTAAAATTAAATATATCGAAAAGAAAATATACGAATATTGGGAAAAAAATAATACCCCAGGGTTACAATACTAACATTAATAATTTGAATATAAATTATGTGGACGAAATAAAGTATCTCGGGGTCTACTAGGATAGATATTAGAATTTCAAAACACATTCTCAATATGTAACAAAACAAATTTTTAAAAAACATTTATAGAAAGTTTACGAAATGTAATAGGCATATAAAGTAGTTTTCTTATATGTAAAATATGTCCACACATAAATTACTGTTCTTCCATTCTTTTTTTATTTAAATTAAAAATATACAAATTCTTCAAAATAAGGCGATGAGGATTATACTCAAAAGAAATATATATTCTAATGTAGAAAAGATGCACAACGAAATTGGTTTGCTCACAGTAAAGCAACAAATTAAATATAATGTAGCAATTCCTCTGTGAAAAACGTAGTTAGTGAATGTAGTGAAGTGATATGACTGAACTGAAGTAGTGAAGTGATATGACTGAACTTAGAGATTCCAAAAATAAGTCTCGCTGCGGCCTTCAATACAGACTGTAGGCGAGGCATCATCATATTCATTGGTAGACCTGTGTAGATACCATTACAATAATCGACTCTAGACACTACAAACGCATTTTTTAATTGACTAGCGGCATCAACTGGCATTTTTTTGCGTTTGCATTTAATCTTTCCCAACTGGTAAAAACATAAATTTGAGCGTCAAGAGAAAGGTCAGAATTAAGGGTGACTCCCAGTAGTTTAATATGTTAAAAATGTGTAAAGATCAACACATTTCTTAATATTTTGTAAACGTACTTATGTTTAAAATAATTCCGACATACTAAAATTCCGATTATTTTTCATTTTTTGCGCATTAAATGTTGATTTTGTTTACAAATTGTGTAAAACAACGTATTATATATAGATAAAAACAAATTAATTACATTCTCAGGAGTAACTATAACTCAATTCGTGTCATAAATAATAATTACATTTTTTAAAATATGACATATTGAACATATTTTTTTTATTTCAGAACCATACAATCTAAGAATTTTCTGTGATTTGTCAAAATCTTTTTTATGACTTAATACATATTAGTATTATTTCATTGTATGATACAAAAACAACCACTAAACAATTTTTATAACAATCAATATCTATAAAATTCCTTGGTTGATTTTGTTTGAGTTGACCAACGAGCCCTTTTACTTAAGTAGGCATCTTCAAAACTGTAAAATTGATGACGTATTTCTAGAGATGCCTACGTAGACGAAACCTATCGTTGGTCAAACAAAAAAAAATCTTTAAAAAATATTTATAACAAAAAGCGTAATTAAATTGATATTTTTATCAAAATCTTTACCTGGAGAGTTTTATCACGAAATATTTTTTTTTTTGTGTAATTTCTGAAAAACAATCAGAATCAATAATAATACTAATTAAATAATAGTTTCATTTTTATAATTCAAGATACAGAACATATTCAATAGAAAATAAAGATAAAAAACTAAAGATATATAAAAATGGAAATAAACGTATTTGGGTATAAATTACCTTAAATCAAAACTATTACTCAATGGGAAAAGGGAAAAAAGAGGAAAGAGGAAAAGAGAATAGAGTAAGGAAGAGAAAGGAGATGTTTCTTCAGACGTGATTTAAACAGAGATAATGTAGTAACATCTTTAATGGTATATGGGAGATTTATTCATTTTTTGTTTTCTTTTATTCAGGAAACATGTTACAAAGTTTAATATTTTACACAATTAGACTTAATTCTAATGGACCAGTAAAGTTTCCATATTATAAAGCAATTATGTGTAAGGTTAGTTATGAAAGTATAAAAAAGAGAAGGAAAAAGAAAAACACAAATGAAAGTTGTTTAAAAATTAAAATTTAAGTGAAAAAAAGATATTTTAAAGTTTGTAGTTTGTAGTGACTATTTACAAATGGAAATAATATTAAAAATGAAGAAAATTTCTAAGAGTAATTAAAAATTAAAAATTGAAATAAAGAATGAAAAACATTCTCAGATGTAAAAATAAAATAAAATAGTAATAACATTTTTTTTAAAAAAGGAAAAACATAAATATACACATGTTTATTTTAAGGGATTCAAAGAAACGATGAGAAGAATCTTTAAGTGAAATATAAGACAGTAAATTTAGGTCAATTTAAAAAACATCTTCAAAATTAATGACATATTATAGTAAGGAGCAGCAATATATTGATTTTATTTACATATATAATATAAGTAATTAAAAGTAGTTTAAAAGTATAAAAACATGCCAATGCAGCAGAGAAAAAATAAAAAATAAAAAAGGAATAACAAGTATAGCAAGTAATCTTAAAAAGCAATTCAAGGAGAAGATTTTAAACCAAGAGAAGTCGGTAAAATTTCATTAAAACGATTTTAGTAGTAATATAAATTTCAAAACAGAAATTTGATTTATAATAATAATATTAATGTATGTAATTTGAGTGATATAAGAGAAAAAGGGACCAACGGGAGTTTTATTCAAAAGTTTTCAATACACTATTTTTAAATAATTGTAATCCTGTATGATAGATATCTATATGGTTTAAAAAAAAGCTGTTAAAAGTGGAACACGATCTATGTAAAAACGAACTCTGGCAATAGTTCGTATTGACACTAGGTATTCTAAAGGTTGGGTGATTTCGAAGGGCACGTGATGGACAGTTAATTTGAATTTTATTTAGGAGCTGGGACGAATCAGGACGAATCAGAGAATGATTCCACAGTCAAGCTGCATGGACACAATATACGTTACAGAAGAAAGAGGAATAATTACTCCTTAAACCATGTTTTGCCTGTTTTTTTAAAGTATTTTCTATTTTTTATTGAAAATAATATTTTATGCGCTAAAAATGGATGCATAAATAATTTTCAAACTTCAAGATGAAAAATATAGAAAATATTAAGAAAATAGGCATAGCATTTTTTTTTTTTTCTTAATATTTTCTAATTTGCTATACTAATAGTTACATGCATGGAAACACCTCACTGGGCATAACCCGTGTCAAGGCATTTATTGACTTTATTTTTATATTATGTTCTAGTTACAGTAGGTATATATAATAATATATGCGCTCAAATACACACACATAAATGTTTGCATAGATGTACACCTACATTTATAAATTAATATTAAAATCAATAATAATAACAACTAAATCATAAAAATAGTCATATAAGTTAAATAATACACACCGGAACTGGGCAGATATTAAGTCGAGAAGCATGCCAACGTAGCTGGCTTTTAGGCTCCTCTACACCGGCCAACTGCCGGTCCTCCAACATCCGCTAAAAATCCTAAATACATATTTAACAATGTTTTATATGACAATCAATCTTAAAATATGATAATTTATCTTAAATACATTTATTGGTGAAAAACAAGAAAGTAGTGTTTATATTTTGCTATACATTGACATTTGAATTCAGGCAATTTACAGTGTCGCCTCGTTGATTCACCCAATGACTCGTTTTATATTTATGAACTTCAAATGGAAAAACCTGAGCCATCGGCACTATCTTGGCTTTGTGTCTAATTCGTAACATAAAAAAATCATTTGTTTAAATTTTGTTAGGTAATTTTTTTTTAATTTTTTGTGGTATACATCAAATTAGATAAACCATGCAATAAAGGGTTTAGCAAAGAATTATTTTAAATTTTGTAATCTTTAATCATGTTCAAGAAACAAATAAAGATATTAAACTATGATGTTAATCACAAATAAATTTTTATCTTATATAAATATACTTTTTTGTTTTAAATAAAATTCATGAATAACTTAATACTGGGCAAATTTTCATCCGTTATTCAAATTCTGAAAGTTCTCATTAAACGTCTTAAAAGTGAGATTAAATAGATTGTTTTCATAATTCCTTGAAAAATCGACAAAATGCCAATCCAACTACGTATTTTCGAATATTTAAGCCACCGCTTTAATTAAATATTGCTCCAATTTTCAAATATAAAAAGCAGCATCCTCAAAAATTATATTCACGTCAAGGATATCAATTTAACATTAATATTAAAATTAGGAGGAAAATGGGTCGCTGGAAAAAGCCCGCGGGAAGAAATCTTAGTACCTCAGTTTTTCTGTTCTCCCCAAGAAAGCATTTTAAATTGTTCAATTAGATTAAAAGCATGCTTGAGAAATTTTATTAGTTTTTGTGCCGTAACTTGTGTCGGTTTATCACAAAAAATCTTATTTTTGTCCGAAAAATTCCGTTGGTATTTTTAGAAATTTTAAAATGGTCTCCTTATGTCGGTTTTATTTCATAACTTTAACTGTATTTAAAGTTGAATGTGATTTTATTAACGTTGATCTCTTGTTTATTTACAAATCATTAAATGTTAAGTTTTATATTTCGTATTCTATATAGACCAACTACGCTTATTTTTTGTTTTACAAGCATCTTCATAATACTTATGAATTTTTCATTAAATTCAGTAATTACTCGCATACAGCGGCTTTCAAATCAATACAGTGAATATTTAGATTTATTTTATATCTCGTTGCTGATGATTTAGTCCTACAGCTCAATCACAATGGCCGCTCTTGTCGATAATTACCGACGCGATAAAAATGTCTTATGGATGAGTGTTCTTTGAGGACTTTTAATCGATGTGAATTACATCGTGAGAAACATCTGTGATTGAGCACCTGGTTCTGTAAATGAATCGATAAGTGCGAAATTCAGGAATAATAAATAGGTCATCGTATTGATAATATTACTGATTACTATAGGTAGCAGTGGTGAATGGGGATTTTATTTACATGTAAGCTACAAAAAAATATCATATATTTGTACCTACATAGGAGGTACATAATATAATATAAGTAATAAATACTATAAATTGATATTTTTCTGTGGTTCTGTGTGATACAACAACTCTCATCCATAAAATCAACTCAAACTATGTAACTTCGTGATATACTATATTATATAGATATATTATCCATTACTTTAATATATAATTCATTCAAAAATAAATTTAAAAATTCAATTGAAATGTCAACTGGCCGCATTGTTCTAGAAATTAATAGTACTAAAAACAGCCGCGTGGAGCGCTATATGTCCTGCAATATGAAGCATGAAAGTAGTTATGGTCTTATGTCAAAAACACCGTCTCAAAAAAAAATTGTCTTTAAGAAACAATGTTTGAAATACTGTTTTCCAAATCAAGAATCTTCAAATAATTTGTGTAATCTGCAAGTTTAATCTAGTAGAAAAAACCCGCACTGGGGTTAATACATTCAAAATATAGTATACTTATTTGAATGAAAAATAAGCTGGAATAATCGGCTAGTTTCTTGGCTCACCGCAGGCGCTGAATGCGCTTTATTAAAATTTATATTTATATTAGGATAAAAATACAAACGGTGGAAATGATTTGAAATAAATAATAATTATTTATTTATTTTTCTGTAAATAAAGTTACAATAAAACATTATTATAGTTAGTCAATTATAATGGTAAGCTGTGCATAATCGCTTCTATACACGGTTCGCCCCTGATAGGTAGGTTCATACAATGATTACTATCTTCATGTAAATTAATTATAAGTATTTTAGCATTAACTTTTTCACATAAGTAGAAATTTTCAAATAAGTAAATAATTTAAAATAGGAGTCAAGAAGTGCTAGGGCTGAGATCGAACGTAGGTCTGGAATTAAACACACTACGTCGTGATTATGGCATGGTCACTGTCTCTTCATTTTGATTTTTCTAAAGAAGTAAAAAGGGGGAACACCTTTATTTGTATAAGTAAAAATTAGACGAGTTATTTTACCTACGAGGTAATACCAGAAATTTCCATGTTAATTTTTTTATTAATTGTTTATTAAGAAACCTTTCAGGCTTATATTGTAAATAGACATTGTGTAAAATTTTAGGTCGATTTTAATAAATCTTTCTATTTGTGTACTTCTTAGACCAGATTATTTAATCTTCGATATTTAAATTGTGTCCAGATATTTATAAAAGCTAAGTTTTTGACATGAAACATTATCAAAATAATGATAAAAACTTTTTTTTAAAAAGGAATACCTCACTGAGCCCCTATTTACAGGCTTGTCAGCAGGTAGGAAAGGGGAAATATGGAGAGAGGTTATAAAAAATAAACCACAACCCCAGACCATTTGAGAAAAAAATCTTTCTTGAATTTTTTTCTAGCAACTGACGGGTATCGAACCCGCAACGCCAGTTTCATAGTTGGCCGTCTAACCAACTACGCCACGGCAATATTAATATAATTTGTAAATTAGCCAAAGATATTTTATCCAAACAATACGACATTTATATATCTTACTTGCGGCTCACTTAAATATTTATACCTAATTGGCCAATAAAAGTCAATTAAAGTGGAAACTCAGCTCAGAGACCGAGTAAAA
This sequence comes from Micrasema longulum, assembly GCF_059751315.1. Taxonomy (NCBI): domain Eukaryota; kingdom Metazoa; phylum Arthropoda; class Insecta; order Trichoptera; family Brachycentridae; genus Micrasema; species Micrasema longulum. The sequence continues at coordinate 165,763 of NW_028277652.1, read as the reverse complement.
TAAAACAAATCATATTAACCGCTTTGAAATTATTCGCGTCATTGTATATTCTTTTTGTATTCAGTGGCATTATTTTGTCTGGTATATTTTAAATTTCTACATTAGTCAGGTTTGATCCTTAATCCTTTTCTCAACGTTCGGCATAAGACGAGGGTTGTGACGTCATGTGGCACTTATTTTATACTATTTGAAACTCCTTAAACCCTAGAGATGATTTAAAAAATTTGATATAAAACTTTTAAATACTATACCAAATATTGTTTTATTGCTATTGCTATTGCTATCGCTATGGGCATATATGATGGGCAGATATTTTCTGAGTATAATGTTTGTTAAAATAAAATATTGTTTTTTCATGATTTTAACATATTTGCATAATTACGAATTAAATTAATAATTTAAGTATAATTTTATGATAGTCGACCTCGTGGTGTAATGGTCAGCGCGTTTGTCTACCTTGCAAGAGATCTCGGGTTTGATTCCCGGCATGGTTGATATCAAATATGTATTAAAAATGGTGTTTTATATGAATATTCCATAGTCCCTTGACTGGTACCCGAAACGTAAAACTGATTATATTACCTTCATGTAACAAAAATTATCAAGATACGCAGCGATTGGTGTATCAATACAGTGCCCTTTGCACCATTATGTGCTAAAAGAGGATGATGGTGATGATGAATTATAATTATCTATGTGATTTTGATTATTGTTTTAATGTTTACAAAAAGAACAATGGCCTTATTCTATAACATTCGTTTCGTAAATTAATTTGTATTGTATGAGAAGGAACGAGAGCGAAATACGATTCTGTTCGCATTATAGTGAGATGGATGTATGACGAACGAACGAATTTACCAAACAAAATTATGACAGAATAAGCCTGCAGATGTAAAAAAAAAAAATGTAAATTTTTATCCGCTGAAAAAATACATTATCACAATATTTATTACAAAAAGAACAGTGGCCTTATTCTATAACATTCGTTTCGTAAATTCATTCGTATTGTATGAGAAGGAACGAGAGCGAAATACGAATGTGTTCGCATTAGAGTGAGATGTATATATGACGAATGAACAAATTTAATAAACAAAATTGTGACAGAATAAGCCTGCAGATCTAAAATAAATAAATTATTGTAAATTTTTATCCGCAGAAAAAATAGTCACTGGTAAAAAAATATTTATAAATAAAAGCGGGAAAAACTAAGCAAAGTACTTTTCAAGTTTTTTTAATGGAACCAGAATCTTAAACGAGTATTTTTGACTTGATAGTTATTCTCAGATAGTTGTAAATAATTCAATCAAGTGAAGATAAGTCCAATCGTTAAAAAATACATAAATTTCCCTATTTGCGACAACCCTGAAATTATGAGGAGCATTAGTTTTTATGATCCGAATAATTAATCAATTTAGGCGGCGTCAACATAGCCTGCTCTACAATCCAATATGCAGGATCCCGACTTGCCAAAGGTAACGCCTGTTGGAAAGACTATATTCATTTTTTTTTTTTTTTCACCACGACAGGCCAGGAGGCCCAATTACAGTGGTGAATTACATCACAGAACACCCCGGCTTGAGAAAAATCACAACTATTTTTTGTATTCTCACCGGGAATCGAACCCAGAACATTCCGAGTGTGAGTCAAGCATCTTGACCACTACACCACGGAGGCCGTCAATTATGAACATTGAACGCCAATTACGAATATTATTATGAACATTGATATTTTTCACGTCTCTAAATGAAGTTTTTCGATGCAACATACCTCTTTTTTTAACATTTTCCAAAGATATTTTATCTTTTTTTTTAAATGTAACCTTTACTTAACATTAAAACATACATTTAGAAATAAATAAGAACAATTCAGACTGAACTTACCAAAAAAGGGTCAGGCTCTGATAAGAGTATTATTTGACTAATTTAATAATAATCATCATCACAATCATTCTCTTTCCGCACCTAATGGTGCATCGTAAACTGCATTGGTTCACCAATCGCTGCGTATCTTGATCATTTTTGTTACATAAAGGTAAGATGATCAGTTTAACGCTTCAGGTACCAGTCCATGGACTATGAAATATTATGTTGTGAAAACACCCTTTACAATAAATAAATCATATCAACCATGCTGGGAATCGAACCCGAGACCTCTCGCATGGTAGGCAAATGCACTGACCATTACACCACGAGACCAACAGCTTTATTAATAATAGAAACCTTCAACGTTCTTACCACGTCGTTGTGTGGTTGTTGTGCAATACAAATGGCCACTTTGCCTGTCAGTTTTTGTACCACGTGACAGTTGTTCTCATTTCAGCCGCTAGGGGCACTGGGAACGCTAAGCTAGTACCACGTGATCTGTAGTATCGGCGTTCACCGGAAGATAAATTAATATATTAATAATGGCGTATACATAGACTTGGTGTATACATAGACCAAAACTTAAAATGGAAATACCATATTAGGGAACCAGATAAACGTATTAGAAAATGTATATACATATTTTTTAGATTAAGGAATATTTTAAAAATAAACAATTTAAAAATAGCTTATAATACAATCTGTGTTATTATGTGGTATTGTAGGATGGAGTGGTGCATATGCCAATATATTAAACACTCTTAAAATAGTACAAATATTAATTATTAAAGTAATTTTAAAGAACACGTGTAAAGAATGTATTAAATGTTCATTTGTATGAATGTATTATTATTTTATGTTTTTTTCTTTATATATTCAATGTTTTTATTTTTTTCCTCATAAACTTGTATATTATATAAACTCTTATAAATAAACAACAACAATAGTGTAAGTCACTCTCTAAGTACAATAGTTAGTCCCTTTTTTTGAAGAGTTACAGTAAAAACATTTACTAGATAGATGTATTAAAGTAGATCTGTATAGAATTTTTAAAATACATGTATCTTTTATGAAGTTTATTAATAAATTTGATTTGGATTGTGGTCCTGTGGCTTATGTCTTGGACTTACGGACCAAAGGTCCGTGGTTCAAATCCCACTCTACCCCAACTCGATTCCCATTTTCTAATAGTGAGTTATTTACAACTCGTTGAAAATGGCCCTCAAAATGAAATATTTGGGTAAATCATAAGAACGCAAATATTTCTTTTCAAAAAAAAAAAACAATTAGTAAAATAATAATAAATCAATATAAATAAGTGTTATGTTTTACATCACAACGCGCTTAGAGACCAAATTACAGTAGATTGAAAGCCTAATCCACTTACTTGAAACCGCTTTTAAGATCTTGAAGCCTTTTTTTTAGATCCGTACATTTCAAAATGTTTTTTTTTTACCCTAATGAACGATTTTTTTATCGTTGACATTCACGTTGACATTCACTGCTTTAAATACCCCTTTTACCGTCAGAGCAACCTAAGTATAAAAAGTCAATTCGTTTTTCACCCTCAATTTAATTTTCCTAATTCTGATGGCGATAGGGTATGTTAGTTCATTAGCTTGTTAGTAATCAGGAAAAAAAACAAGTCCAATCGGGAGAACTAGAACTATCACCACCTCTCCACTAGCCAAGTAATTTAAACTTAAGCCCCAAAGAAAATCATCGTTCTTAAATTCGTTCCATTCCATTCCCTATCTAAGACAAAACCCAACATCAACATATTCAAAACCTGGCATCATCCTAGTCAAAACCTTTGAACTAATACATCAACCAACCTTTTAACTAATCTATCAACCAACCTATCATCCAACCTTACTACAATTATCCAATTACACTACAATCCAAATTATTTTTTGTGATTTATTACACAACAGGGGTCACCTAATGTTTCTGTTTAAATATTTATCAATATTGATAAACCCCCTTAACCGTTAAATCAAGTATTTATTTAAAAAAAACTACATTCTAAAAACGTTTTTATTGGGTGAAAAAAACTATCATTCGACCACAAAAGTGTTAAGACATTTCCAACTTACGTTGCGTCGAGATTCTTTAATATCCGCTCAGAATGTGCAAGTCAATCACATTTATGACAGTTAACATTTGGTTCAGTAATAAGTCACAAAAAAGTTTTTTTCTGTTCGCCAGGATAGCTGATTTTATTTTGAACTTGATTTATTTTTTTGTTACATAAAAAATATTGTATTTTCATAATAATAATAAAATTTTGATGTCGATCAAATAGCTGTAAAAAATATTTGATAACTCAGAAATGCAAATAATTTTACGCTTTCTTTTCAAAGTGTTTTCTTTTTTCCTTTTATTTTACTAGTTATCTTGATATTTTTACTTATTAAAGATGCGCCAAATAATCGGTAATCGTTCGTATTTGGCATATTCGGCATGGTTATACATATATTATGTTCATCATCATTCCATTTCCGCTCTCTAGTTGGATTATATGGTATCCACAAAGAGCCTCCATGGATCTCTTTCGGCTGCCAACTCCTTTGCGTCCTCCCAAGTCAGGTTCTCGTCCCGAAATTCTGACATAAACTGCCGACGAACAGTCAGCAGTGAACGTCCAGGACGTCGAGAACCTGATGCCTTGTAAAATACGCAAGCGTGGTTAAGGCTCTCAGGAGGCATCCGCAGTATATGACCTAGCTAATTTTATCGCTTCTGCTTCCTGACAGTTGTCGCCGGAATTTTCCGCATCCGTTTTCTTATTACTTCATTTTTCACAAAATTAAGCCACCGCACACCTAAAATTCTTCTAAGACACCTATTCTCAAAACTAAGAATTCTGCTATTTTGGGCCATTAATACTGTTGAATCTGGCGCCTGTTACTCCTAACCGCACTCCCAGTTCTTTTTCAAAGCTGCCATTTTCTGTTACATATATACCTACTCCAGGTATTTAAAACTCTCGACCCTTTCAATGATTTGGTTTGACAGAGTCAAGGGATTTCGAGTATCAATTCACAAAGCTTTAAACAGTACATTGGTTTTTGCAATATAAATGTTTAAAATCGTGCATGCGGAATACCTTTTTAGCTTATCTACAGTGACCTGAAGACCCCTGACTAAATTTCAATTTTAACCGCATCATCGGCATACTCTAGGTCACAGAGTTTTTGGAAGGGGGAGATGGATATCATTCATCTAGTGAAATTGTCATTCTAAGGATGAAGTCCGTAAGGATTATAAAAAAGAACGGTGCAAGGACGCAACCTTGGCAAACTCCGATGGTGACCTCAAACCCATATATGTTTTCTTACTGGTTATATGTTCGGTATGTTGTAAATATTTGGTTGAAATACCAAATATAAAACTATTTATAGTGGACACACACTAGGCCAGCAAATGGGACCGCATGCAAGCGGGAGTGATTGACCATATCAAAAGCGCTAATTCAGCGTTTCAGTGCTAAAATAAAATTGCTAGCCTTGTCTGCCCCGCTGACTTAGAGGGAAGTCATTCGGAAGCTTACGCTCTCATGGCTCTCAAATGTGTACCTTGTCTTGCATATATATCGTAGTAAGACTTGTAAGGCTTGTAAATAATAATAATAAAAAAAGTTAAATCATATTATCAACATTTATTTTAGGTTTGAAATATTTAACATTTCACCTGGTGCCTATAGAGCCTGAACAAACAGTTTCAGCGCGACAAACCACACGTGTAATGAACCGAATAATTCGGCCAAATATTCGGTTTGGTAAGCACGAAACCAAATAGTGTTCGTATTCGCTTTGGTTTAAAAAAATCACATTCGTCGCATCTCTAGTATGTATAGTATCTATCTGTTACTGTATTTATTATTGTGAACGTAAAAAAACTAAGTTCATTATATTTGTTATTATTTTCTTGACCAACCAACAATTCTTACTGAACTATGCGAGTCCCACGACCCATGCCAAAGTATTTTAATTTTGTGTATTTTAGTGATAAAGCGAGATTTATGTAGAAACAATATTTTGAAATTATCCAAATGTTTGCAGAGAAGAAATATATTATATTTCACCCACTTGTGAGTTACGTCAATTATATGGGTGAAATTCATCGGGCAGAACCATTTCATCTACTAGGCCTGAAAACAATTGTTCAACCAAAGCAGAATAGTGAATTTTACACAGGATGTAAAGAGGCCTTTTAAACCAGCTAATGGCAGGTCAAAAACCTTTTTAAAAAGGGTTGATGCTAGGTTTTCGCCTTGAATAGGGTGGTACTAGGAATGGAGCAAATTTATTATCAATATTTTTTTTGGGCCTCATCGGTTTGAATTATTTGGCTGGTGAAGGAGTGGTAACGGTTCTTACTAGATAAATCATAATAATCTTAATTATCGTTTTATATCTGCACCCGACGGTGCATAGGGAACTGAATTGGTAAACTGAATGCAGTTCACCTAGATGATCTGTTACATTAAGGTAATGTGATCAGCGTTACGTTTGAGGTGCTAGTCTGGACTGTTAGGACTAGCTAGGCTGTTCCTGGGAACAATAATTATTACAGTGTAGATCTTCATCTAATCCGGGACCTCAAGTATGGTAGGCGAACTCACCAACTACCACACTACGAGGCGGACTTATCTCCACTCGAATTCCTTATTCAGAATTGATACCTGAGAGCAGCCATCGAGTCAAAAACACTCTTCTAGGATTCTGGTTCTATGTCACTCACAGAATAAAAAACAATATGATAAAAAACAATCTTCCATAATTTAACCGTGTGTGGATTTGCACAACCGTGAATGAAATCGTCCACGTTAAAGTCATGCACAAATTTTAAAATGGAATATTAATTTTAACATTTTTAACGTATAAATCCAATGATTCTTTGAAAATTATGGCCGAAAGTAGCGTTAAAACTGTTTTTGAATATTAATTCTTTAATATCTGGCATAAATCATCCAAATTGATCCATTAAACGAAGGAAAACCGGTACAATAAATCGCGATGTTCAGACATTTGAAATGTATTCATTTTATTGGCTTGTTTTGCATATTTTTACCTAAAAACACGTTTATTTATTGCTCAGTTTACCGTTTGTAGGACGGAAACGGAAATTACCCCATGCGTCCCGAAACTTCCGGTGATACCCTATGCGAGATTTTTTTTCAAATTTGGAACATTACTCGTTTCCGAATATGTGACGCGAGCACACTGTATTGATTTGAAAAATTGAAATCGAGGTATTGACTAAGAAAACTACGGAAACAGTATTTTACGAACATACAAACCGCCAACATAAATGTTTCAACAAAGACGTCTAATTGTAAACTTCCGTATATTCAAATCCTAGGCTAGTCTAGACACTTACACGGCTTATAACCTGTTATTGGGTGGTATAAGTGGCCACATCACACACTGTTAAACATTCGCCATTCTGTTTATGTTTAATCATCCACATTTCCTTACTATCAAACATTTGTTTTGCATTTTTTTTTCAAATTTAAAAATGAACATAAAAATTTAAACAAAATTGTAAAGGTCATTAGAAAGAAAAATTTCTGCTCTATAAGATATTGCAGCTGGATTGCATCGCCTAGGAAATTTTCAAGACGGACAATTCATTCAGATATAACTAACCCACATCAATAAAGGTTTCAGCATTTTTACTTCAAAAAAGTATCAATGATGTTATGTTAACGGCCCTATCTCCCTTTGTCTTAGTTTTTATCACTTCTTGCATTCTTAAAAGCATTTTTATTTATTTAGTTTGTTTGCTTAATAAATGTTTTTTGGTGTATACATATTATATTGTTGTGTTATATTTAGTTATAAATATATTAAATTTGCTTTGTTTCTTTGTTGTTCTGGATACCTACTAAAAATTATAATATTATTTAAGTCCCAAATTGAGTTGTAGTAACTCCTGAAAATGAATTTCGTTAGTATTATACTGTATATTTCATACGTATACTTTAAAAAAAAATTGAATTGTCGGAAAAGGTGAAGAAATATGGATGCTCTTACTCTCTTGCAATAACTGTCAAAAAACAACGTTTTGAAAATAATTGTTCCTGCCACCCAAAATTTATTTTTGTTTGTATTTATTTATCCGTACAATTTAGCAAAAAAAAATGTTATGCCAAATTTGTAAACAACAAATGACCCTGTATACAGTGTATGTGACAACAAAACAATAAATATTTTCATAAATGAAATTATCCTATTATTGTACACCGGCAACACAACATGTAAGCTATAGATAATTTAATATATCTGTGATGCTACGTATAACTTTGTCCCTTCCTTATTACTTATGAAATATTACTGCATTTTTTTTTACTTTAAAAAAAAATATCTCAACTTTGTATGATGTTTACCAGTCTGAAGATACCCGTCAGAGAGTGAAAGCGCTAATTAGTCAAATAAATAAGTGGAAGCGTACAAAATTTTTAAATTACATTCAAATACATTGTATATCATAATTATTTAACATTATAATTCCATTATTAATTTAAAACTTAATATAATTATCAAAACTATAAAAAAGAGATTTATAAGAATAGTCGAACATTCAATAATATGATAAATAAAATAGAAATACTGAAATTAATAAGAAATATGCAAACATTAGGCATATCTACATTGTTTTAATTTATATATAAACTACTGATATAATTTGTTGCCCTTGCGGTTGAGGCATTTTTAAGACCGGTTGGCAAAAATTAAAAATAACTGCAAGAATATATTTTTGTGTTATTTTCTTTATTTGTTGCGTATCATAAGAATCATAAGGAAAAATGACGTTGAAATGCACTGAAGTATAATTCAATAGTACATAACGCAAATTTGAAATCGTGTTCTAAAAATTATTAAACAACATCATTGCTATGCAAAACGCGTAATAGAATAAAAAGAACTGGTTTTGACGCGTACTCTGAATTCAAAGTTGTACGTCGCGCTTTTTCAAGTTTTTTTTTTTCAAGATTTTTTTTTGCACCACAACAGGCCAGGATGCCCAATGACAGTGGTGAATTACCTCACAGAACACCCAGGCTTGAGAAAAATCACATTTATTTTTTTATGTTCTCACCGGGAATTGAACCCGGAACCTTCCGTGTGTGAGTCAAGCGTCTTGATCACTACACTACGGAGGCCGCCACTGCGCTTTTCACGCTTTCCGCACTGCTTCACGTTTGCTTAGCATATACGAAAGAAAACATTTTTTTCCAGTAAATACAAGATAAGCTCCGGAACCTATTTTGAATGTAACACAAGCCAAGTGCTTAGTACCACATTTAGTGTATGTATACCAACACAGAAATTAATTATGTACGATACTCTCCGATTCCACGTTTACATTCCTAGGCCATCATATTTACTTGAGATTTAGACATTTTTAATACAAGAATTATGAATTTTAAAACATTCTTCAATACATTGTTGAAAGCAAATGCTAAGAAGAATGTTTATTTTATAAAATTCTCGAAATTTTACCCAAGTCAGGAATCGAACCCGAGGCCACTTGCATGGCAGCAAACGCTCTGACCATTACACCATGAGGCCGACAATCATGTATTTTAGATAACTTTATTGAATTACAACATGTTTGTTTTTTTGTTTTTTTTACGGTTACAAAAATTATAGATTAAAATATAGCGAGCTCCGTGGTGGTCATAACTAAGACGATGTCTCACGCACAAAACGTTCCGAATTTGATTCCTGGTGGGAGCACAAAAAGTTAATATAATTTTTCTCAAGCCTAGATGTACTGTGCCGTGATTCATCACTGTAATTGGGCTTTCTGGCCTGTTGTGGTGCACAAAAAAACATTAAATAAAAACAATCCTTGATTTTTAAAAAAGGCTTCCGCCTGCTGAAAGTTTCTTCCGTCTTATTTGGCTGTTAAATTTAGCAAATTCAACGAACATCGCTGTTTCAGTCGCACGAACTACAATTACATAGTAATAAATCAGTCTCGAGTGTATTCAGAATAAACGCAACAAAGCGATAAAAGAGTGTTTAAACTATGGCACTAATGCACCGTGCACGATTTGTTCGAAGCTTTTTTATTTCATTAGCTGGAGCCACCCACCTGAAAGCCTGAAAGTTTAATTTTAGGAAAGTCACGTAAATCCACGTTGTTCCATCGCCTTTAAATTCCTGACTTTAAAACAAAATTTATTTTCTTCGTTGATTTCGAAATCAGTGCCTATTCCAACACTGCTCGATCTTCTAACTTTAAAATTTTTCGCCTTCAGAACAAACAAACACGCCGTTTCTTCGTAAGAGTAGGAATAGAGGATATAATACCATATCACTGTGTCTGCAAACAAAACGTGCGTCTCTACGTTCATACATTTTCTTCTAACGACAAGCGGACTGTATAATGTTAAACAAATTTCATTAGCTTTTGTACAAAGCTGGAGTATTTCAATCAAGAAAAAAAGTGTAGGAATGGAACTACTTTTGATGCGGTAAGGATTTTATTCAATATTGACACTCTAGATGATTAAGTTCACTTCGAATTATGATGTTTAACGATTTATAGTAATAACTTTCACAACGACGCACAAAGATTTTAAAAATTCTTTTCAATGTGATGTGATATAAAGTTTTTGTAAAATGTTAAAATTGAAATAATACATTTTCATAAATCTTCTATTTTTGTGTAAGGTGGGTACAATAAAGATGGGTTAAGAAAAGGATGGGAAACAAAGGTAATCGGCCAGGAATAACATCGATAAATGCTGCTTTATACTAAACATCTTCTCATGCACGCGCCGATTATCTCGACTGGATACTAAAATGAGAAGTGAACAGTGGTTGTTGGTAAAAGGATGTAAAAGTTGTGACAATACTTGATTCATGCATGCCCACATAATTCGCAACCATAAGTGAATACAATATTTTATATGTATTAAGGTTTTAATGAGTTTTAATAAATATACAGTATTATTGTGGATCTATTTTTATGAATTTTTTTATTATCCTTTTCAGGTTAATTGTTAAATCAACGTTTTTATTTAATCAATATAATCAGTCGCTGGTTTGGTGTTCCAATAGCAGCTTATCTTGATCATTTGATACACTAAGGTAAAATCATTTTTAATCTTACGCTTCAGATCCAGTCCTGGAACTACGAAATAGGTACTGCAGTAGAAAGTCATCTATCAAACAAATATTTCATTTTGATCCTGCCGGGAATTGGATTCGGGACTTCAAGAAAGGTAAGCGAATGCACTAACTAGTAAACCACGAAACCGACTTTTCTCAACTGGGTTTTTTTTAAAGGATTTTTACTTAAATGTGCTCATTAAAAAAAACACACGCCCTGGGTTCTGCTTCTATTTCATACATAATTATATACTTCAACAACCAGGAGACAGAATTGTAAGGCAAGACAATTAACAAAACATACAAGGCTAGTAAAAATTATTCATAAGAAATGTTCTCGCCAATATTTATTGCTTTTAAGCAGGTCATTGAAACATCTGAAACCAAAGGAAGTAGCATAAGAAACACTTCAGCATTTAGACCGCTGTAACACCTTTCGCTGAGTGAACTCACTCAATACTTTCACAAGTTCACTTATTCTACCATTAAACACTCAAGTGGGCAACCATTCCGCCCTTAATGAAAAACAAACAACCCTAGCACTTCTCCGAAATGGCGTACTATTATTTATCGGGAAAATAGATTATAAATTGAAAGGATACAGAATATTGCTATTCCGTTAAAATCCCTGTAACAAAGTTAGGCTATACGATTTCATAGTAAAATGTGTAATTTAATTTAATTGAGTAACGATTATGTTTAATCCTTTCACGGTTTATTGTTTTAAAAAGGTGACCGAAGTTTTTTTTTAATAGTTCAATGAATTTTCGTAACCATTTCTTTTATTTTATTGGGTAAACAAACAGTATGTAATAAATATATTGTCAATTTCTTTGTATATAAGAATGAGACACCTATCCACCAGGGGCGAATGCTCCTTATAATCGATTACATGCAGCTTATCATATTTTTTTGACATCGTAAGTAATGTTTTATTATACTGTAGTATTATTAGGAAAAAACACATTACCAAAAAAATATATTACTTTTCTTGGGTAAGTAAATTTATATATTCCTTTATTCCATACAGCGACAGATGCGCCTCTATTGGTTTAAATTATGACTACTGGATTACACAAGATTACTCTGCTCACTTTAAAATCACTAATTCAAATACGTCTTTAACCTAAAACTTTAGTATCTCGTTCGAAAAATTACACTTGCGATTACAGTAAAATCTTGCAGCTTTCATTAATGCAATTTAGTCTTTCAATACTTTTTCATAAGGGCTAGTATTCTTTAATATACATCAATTTGACTTACGACAGTCTAAGGGAGGTGACAATATACGCACTCGTTATGTGTAAGAAAGAGATAACGAATATATTTTGTATGTCGTAAGTAATTTAGCATACTTATGTTTCGGTGGTTTGAAAGTAAATTTGCTTTAAAATAAATAAATATTTTGATATTTTAATCGAAACGAATTAATATTTTAATCCATAATATAGTATAAATCCTTTAGTGGGTTTTAAAAAACAAAGATTCGCTTATTGTTTTTTAATTGTAATTCGTTTTTGTGCATACGATGACAGTTAAATGGCTGTCTTCATTCTACTTTACCATTTGTTCTTGCGTTATATATAAGTTTATCCATTACTTTCACAATTATTAAATCCACGTGGCTCAAAATAAAATAAATGTGAACCACGGTTTCTTTTTTACTGAAAAAAATACCTTGAAAATTAGTTGCTGATTACTATTCTACAAACAAAAAAACTAATAACAAATTCATGATTTGGTGTTGATAAGCATAGAAAAATAAACCGCTAATTTATGTTTAGACTCTTAACAAACCATAATTGAAATAAGTACATAATATATTACTTAAATTTCAGGTTCTCTATGATAGTTTGACGAAGCATTTTTTATCACTTTTCAATAAAATATTGTTTTACCGTTCATAAATATTTTTAAGTCCGCTTGTAGTTAGTTTTAAAAAAACTAGAACTTCAGATTCTCGGCAAAGTTGAAACAATTTTTTTCTACAATTCATTACAATAGTAAAGAACAACCTTTAAAATAAATACTTCACGTCAATCCTGCCAGGGGTTGAACCGAGGACCTCAAATACGATAGGCAAACGCACCGAGCACTGCAAAACTAGGTGGATTTATCGCCACTTGATTTTCTTCTCCCGGATTTTATCCTAAACAAGCCATGGAATCGAGAATGCTTTTCCAGAATTACGGTTCTAAATAAGATAAATTGCAAAAGGTACTCATCTAAAAATATCTATATAGATACGTACTCAGAACAGTATTTTTTCTGTCTTTTTTTATTTAATGCCCTTCGTTTAAAACTCATTTATATTATTTGAAGCCAAGTTAAGTTTGAAAATGTACGAGTATTTTAAAATTCATTTCTCATAGGCGATACGCCATAGATATTTAAGTGATTTATCCGACTCTCAAACAGCATAATGTGATTTGCTTCGAACAAAGGGAAATAAATTATGCGACTTTTTAAAAGAAAATACCAATTTCAAAGTTTCACTTACTTAAACACGGTCGTTCCGTGCTTCTATGTAATCAATTGAGTGAATTCACTTCTCGATAAATTTCTCGGGTCTAATGTCATTTAAAACGGTTCCACTCCCATACTGAACCAAATTATTGTATCGAGAGATATTTATTATAGTGTTAAAATGAACTGAATTTTTCCGGCAGGCAAACGCACTAATCAATACACCATGAGGCCGACTAATCTCCAACTCATTTTATTTTTGCAAGATTTTCAGTTCAGACTAGCTATTTAACATTTTGAGTTCCGGCCGAATACGCATAGAATTCACCCTGTGCCTGGCCTATTTTTGTGAAATTTCATGCCTTGTGGAGGGTTTCTTAAAAGTGTAATAATAAAAAAAAAAATATTGAGTCAAATCAATTGGAACTTCTCATATTTATTTGAAACAATTTATGAGTCATTTTTGTATGATAGTTTTGCCAACATTGGCCTTTATGGAGAGCCACATTGCAATGTTTACACGTATACAGGACCTCACTCTTTTTTTGTGCTCTATATCCCAGAGCCGTGTAAACACGTGATTACAATAACCACGCGTAGTGTTTCGATCCCGTATTTTCACGTGGTTTACCAGCAGCAAAAAAGTATTAATAAAAGTCACTAAATGTTAATAAAATGCACTTTTTTAGACAGCTAGTAAACCACGTGAAAACACGGGACCGGGACACAACGCGTGGTTATATAATCACGTGTTTACACGGCTCCGGGATACAAAGTGTTAATAAACATTTTTAAAACGTCAATCCACCTTAATTTTAGCATGTAGTGTGAATTTTTACGACTGGTGATAAAACGCTTCAGGTATCAGTACAGGGGCAGTAAAATATTGCAGTGTAAAACCACTCAATAAACAAAAATAATAGTTAACATATTACAACAGAGATGAAAAACATTTAAGAGAAGGTAATATAGAAGTCTAGGCATCTAGCTTGTTTTAAAGGCCACTTTACACACTGTGTAACATTTACCATTCTGCCTATGTCTATGTTGATAAATTCACCTGGTCCATGAAAAAGTATAGGAATTGAAAAAATAACATTTTTAGGCGTTGCCTAGTGTGTAGGTGAAATAATTCAATTAGATGAATCTCACCCGCATAAATAAAAGTTTCAGCTCTTTAACTTCACAAAAATCAACAGACGAAAGAATTGAAGGAAGATATAGATGTTCTAATATGAGCAGAATGGTGAATGTTAATGTCCAACTAATGTTAGAGACGCCCCTTCTTTATTTACATTTAAGTCGAGATTGAAATGTCACTATCTAAATATTTGAATTGTTCCTTTATCCTTCTTCTTTCCTTCCCATCCCCTCTCCTCTCTTCATAGTAAAGTGTTATTTTTTTTTTTTTATACATAAGTATATTTATTTTTGTTAATCTTTGCTTTTAATTTTTGTATAAAATTGTAAGATTCAATATGTCCATGTATTTATAATTTTCTCAAACTGAACGGTTTGGGTAGGTAGGAAGAAATTGCCTTAAGGCAATATGCCCGCCCTTATATGTATATTTATTGTATATGTATATAAAGTGTCAATAAATGTTACACAGTGTGTAAAGTGGCCACTTAAACCAGCCATCGACAGGTCATAAGCCCTGTAGATGCCTAGACTTATATATTACCTTCTCTTAAATGTTCTTCATCTCTGTTGTAATATGTGTATACAATAATTTACTATAACATAGATGAAAAACATTTATAAAAGGGAATGTGGTAGTCTATGCATTTACAGAGCTTATGACCTGTCGTAGGCTGCTTTAAGTGGCTACTTTACACACCGTAACATTCACCATTCTGCCTATGTATGTTTGAACATACCTTCCATATTCCTCCATTTTTTTTATTTTCTTTGTTTTTTTTTTACAGTACCTATACATAAGAGGCAAAACAGCGTATTAAAAAATAAAGGATAATTACATAGAAATGAAATACACATAAACAGTAAAAAATAGTAAAAAAAAATCCCACAAAGGCATGGCCTGTTTGTGGGTATACAAGAAGTGTTTATGAATTCTTCTATATGTTGATCTTTGTAAAGTCAAAGAGCTGAAACCTTTATTGATGTGGGTTTATCAGCTACTTACTTAACTATTTATTTATTACCTTCTCTTAAATGTTCTTCATCTCTGTTGTAATATGTTAATATTATCAGCTCCCCGGGGAGTTGAATCCAGTCATTGTCTACAAACGTTTGGATAAACTCAAAATATTGTTGAAAAATAATAATGTTTACCTTCCCAGTAATCCAATCCGGGACTGCAAAAATATTAGGCAAATGCACCCAACTATCATACTACAGGCGGACTTTACCTTTCTCGATTTCCTTTTTAAGGATTTTGCCATTCAGGAGCCTTTGATTAAAAAAAGACTCGTCCAAAATTATTGTTCTGTTTCACAAACAGAACTATATTATTCATCTACCCGAACACAGTGAAAATATTTTAGAAAGTAATAAATATTAAAAAATGTTTTTTTTCAAAAACCATTTTGTACGAATATTTTCACAGGTATGTTTCTGGTTTTATATTAATATTTTTGTAGGCAGGATCCATAATGAAAGGATTTTCAATTTATAAGCGGGACTATGAAAGGAAATTAAAACCTTTTGCGCGGTATTGAGACGGAAGTCGTGGCTGAACAGAATTAAAGGTATGTTGATAAAATACTTCGAAGCCTATTATTCAAATTCTGTCTTTTAAGGTAAGTTCATTAAGGTATCGTTACTTTCAGTTGAAAAGGATTGTTATTACATTGACATTAGGTACTAAACAATATTTTCAAAAATACTTGTAGCAAAAATTGTTATTCATATTTTATAGTGAATAGAGTATTTCTATTGATAAATCCAAATAATTAAGAATGTATTCTTATTAACTCTCCCTCATTACGCAAGTTGAATAAAAGACTTAAAAACTTGATGTAACGAAGTTTATTAAAATAAAAATTTAAATATAAAAAAAAATACGTATGATAAAGTATAAGTAGCATTTGATTATAATTTAGAAAGCGATCGATTTTAAAATCAAATAAATAGTTTATTTTTTAAACAACTACCACGGACTAACATTATACATCATGTAAATATCGTACCCTAGGTCTATCTCCTAAAGCTCAAATCGTTATGGATACATTGCAATTACTTAATTTCAAACAATTTAATGATATAACTAATAAAAATAACAGAATACTTGATCCTGTAATATCAAGTAGCGATAATGTAAAAATCAGTCAACCATATGATCCATTAGTACCTCCAGACTCACATCACCCACCTATCATAGCTTATATTTATATTCCATCCAGTATTAGTGAAAACAAACAGTTATCAACAAATGTAACGCATAATTTTAAAAATGCTGATTATACTAATATTCACAAATTTCTTTCATGTCTTGGTCAATTGAACGTAGCTTGCAGAAAGCAGCCAGCCATAGAAAAGTGAAACTGAGATAAAAGCACATTTGTGAGAAGAGTAAATTATAAAATCTACACAACAGTTGGAATGTTTTTGACTTTGACAAATGATTAAGAATGAATACATTGGTTTTTTTGGTTTAACAAACAAGAATCTTATTATGTATTTGAACAGTGTGAATGAATTGTTAAGTACCGTAAGATGTTTTTGGTTCCGTGGGTGTTTTCTGCTAATTGAGAAATTCCGTTTTGGTGATCGGCACTATTTTTAGAAGGTGATTTTTACAGTTTTTTTGTGTGAAAGCGGTTTGGCTGTTTTTATCAGAACGTATAATTGATCTTACTGCACCCGATAACACTAATATCTCATTTTTTCTAAATTGTAGACTGGCTGCTGTCTGCATAACTACGTTCAATTGGTCTCCTATTTGCAGCTCGGAAAATATTGATATTACTGTAAATGTATTTAACTCATGTGTTTATGAAAGTATTTTAAAATTTGGTCGAAAAATTATTGTCAAACAAAAATTCTCTTATCCCGTATGGTTTAATTCTCTCTTAAAGAAACAAATATACTTGATAAAAATTACCCATATTAAAAATAAATTCACTAGATCTGAAAACGATTACAGGTATTTCTCTGATCTACGTTAACATTGTAAACATTTATCTAGTCAATGTTATTCAGAATATATGACAAAGACTGGAAGGTCTTTATAAACATCTCCCATAGTATTTTAAAATCACATTAATAATTTTTTTAAATGTAATAAATACCCCAGGTCATTATTTATGGAAAATCAAACTGCAAACAGTGATAAAGAAAAAGTAGATATATTTGCCGATTTATTTTTTAGTGTTTATATAAATGAAGACAAAGCTATTACTCCCCCTAGTTTCTCATTAAAAATATAAAAGACATATAAACATGACACATAACATTAGACGATTATCAACAAAATTAAATTACTTGATCGGAACAAGGATTCCGCCGATATTTATCAATGTTCATTATTTAAAGCAAAACCTCTACAAACATAATTTAATATTTCTCTTCAAACTGGTTAATTCCCTGAATTATGGAAAATAAGCCACTGTTAACACCTATATTTAAATCTGGTGATAAGTGTTGTGTATTAAATTACAGACCCATTTGTATATTATCTGCCATTTCCAAACTATTTGAAAGTATAGTATTGGATACAATCATTGTAAATTTTAAGCATATAATAACACCTGCTCAACGTGGATTTATGTCAGGACGATCAACTACAACCAATATTTTAGTATATTTATTTATTTATTAATTTATATATATAAACGGTTCAAAGAACCTTTTACAGTAAAAAAATTTATAGAAATAATCACAACAGTAAATAATTCATTATGTAATATATAATATGAAATATAATTATTTAATTCAACTAAATAATTAAAACTAAACAAATTAGTAATTTTTTTTTTTTTTTTAAACTGCAAAAAAGAAACATACAAATATAAGATGACAAATAAAAGATAAAATATTGAAGTGAGAAAACCTAAACGTTCTAAATATAAATATAACAAATTAAAAGTGAGAATAATTTTACATAAACATAATGTGACTAGTATTTAGCTAGGTTAGGTTAGGTTAGGTAAGTTACTGCAAAAAAGTAAAAAAGAAACATACAAATATAAGATGACAAATAAAAGATAACAAATTGAAGTGAGAAAACCTTATGTTCTAAATATAAATATAGCAAATTAAAATTGAGAATAATTTAACATAAACATAAAGTGACTAGTATTTAGCTAGGTTATAATGAAGAAGAAAAATAATGCAACAATAAGATTTTATAAATAATACGTTTTTTGGATCAATGTGAAAGCTTAAATAATCTTAATAACACCTTTATATTATCAGTTGGTTGGAAGAAGTTGGAATTTGCAAATAAATCCACAAATGTATAATTTATATACAAATAAATAAACGTTAAACAAAACAAAGTTAAATTTATTAATATATTTTTAAATAAATTCATTCCTTTTCTAAAAAACAACGAGTGAGATTACATTTTAATGCATTTACAGAGTTTGTATTAAAAATATCAAATATTTTTTCGAACTTATTTCCATATATATGTATTCTGGATATAGGTGAATGCATTTCGAAGTTGGTACGAAAATTGTTACAATAAAATATTTTTCTACTTTTAGAAGACTATATATGTCGAGCCTTTGAATCTTATACACAAGTTGATTCAATATATACTGACTTATCTAAGGCATTTGACAAAGTTAATC
Source organism: Micrasema longulum (assembly GCF_059751315.1). Classification (NCBI taxonomy): domain Eukaryota; kingdom Metazoa; phylum Arthropoda; class Insecta; order Trichoptera; family Brachycentridae; genus Micrasema; species Micrasema longulum. Next base: position 146,545 of record NW_028277652.1, on the reverse strand, counting down.
ATAAAATATTATCTGCAAAATTAAAATCTCTCGGAATTGAAGGAAAATTTTTGAATTGGTTAAACAGTATTTATTTATGTAATCGTAATTTTTTTGTAAAATTAAATGATTGTTCATTATATGAATTTACTGTAACATTGGGTGTACCACAAGGATCTCATTTAGGGCTACTTCTTTTTGTAATGTATGATTGATCGTCTTTTTTCCATGATGTCAATTATATTTTTATGCCGATGACTTAAAACTTTTTAGAATTGTCAAAGACTTAAACGATGTTAATATACTGCAAAAAAATATAGACAAGCTAACTGAATGGTGCGAACTCAATTAACTGTTTTTAAATGTAAAAAAATGCTACCAAATCTCCTTTAATCGATCCAGAAAACCCGTTGCGTCAAAATATTTAATTAATAATGTAGCCATTGAACAAGTCCATTCTATTAAAGACCTAGGTTTTACTTTTGATACTAAGTTAAAGTCCTCACATCACTATGAAATTATCTCCAATGAGGCTATGCAAATTTTATGTTTTGTTATTCGTAACACTCAGCATTTTCAAAATATTGGAACAATCGTAATTTTATTTTGTTCTATTGTAAGATCACAGCTAGAGTATGCATCTACAGTTTGGAGTCCTGTTTATAACTGCAACTCATATAATCTTGAACGAGTACGGAGAATGTTTTTAAGATATTTTCAATTTAAATTAGGTCTACTTATGTCAAAAATAAATTATAAATCTCTGATGACTAATTTAAATTTACCATTACTGTCAATTAGGAGCACAATAAATGACCCCTTGTTTATTTATAAATTATATATAATAATTAAAATAATAAAATAGATGACCCCAAACTGTTAACTTTAATAAACTTTCGTATTCCATATAGACCAACAAGTCTATTTTTTTGTTTTATAGTTATCATCATGGTAATAATGATTAGTTCTTCACTTTTGTTTTATCTCTTCTCTTGTGTGTATAATTATTTTTTAAATTTATAATTGTTTAATTTTAATATTTATATAAACCATGAAGTAAACTTTTTAACTTTCCTTTTAAAGCACTTTGTTTTTTTTCTTCTCTTCCTCTTTTTTTTAAAAACTACTATTTTCTTGTATTTACCTTTCTTTTATAAAGGTCAATATTTATATTTATTACAGATGAAAAATTGTTTTTTTATAAATAAATACTGCTTACCATTGTTTACTTTTCTTGATGTTTTTGGTCTTTTTTTAATATAATGCTATTTTTTGTTGAATTTTTATTCACTGGTTTTATTGTAATTGTGTAAAAGGTTTATGGAACCGTAAATAAATAAATCAAATAAATATATACACTCGTATTACAAGAGTGATTGAAAAACTTTTTGATCGGGAAATATGGAAGTCTAGGCATTAGATTCACTTTAGCATTGCATCTATTGATTTTTGTGAAGAAAAAATCTGTATTGATAAGGGTGAGATTTTTCTCAATGACTACTAGGCAACACTTGAAAACATTTTTCTTTTATATATTTTATATGACACCAATCGGTTTAATCTGCAGTATGTTTATTTTGTCTAAATATTTATAGACAAGTACTTTATATGACTTAAAAACTATACTCTATGTCAACATTATTTTTTTAAAGAAAAAAAAATATATTTGCGTAATCGTGATTTACCCAAATATATAAATTTTGGTGGGCATTTTCAACGAGTTGTAAATAACTCACTATTATAAAATAGGAATCAAGTTATGGTAGAGTGGATTTCAAACCTAGGACCTCTGATCCATGAGTCCACAATACTATCCACGGGACTACAACTCGGCCAATATATTTACAGTATGTTTAAATTAAACAAATGTGATGTAGAAACATTTTCGTTTTTTCTTTGAAAATGCCGTTAAAAAATTGTCATAAAAACTGAATTCTAAATTCGCGCACCAAATTAAGTAATTCTATTTATTTCAAAACAAATTCAGTTATCATCTTTAAGATCGCTTTTTCAAGGGTAGTAAAACAAAAGGCTCAAAGATTTTGTAAATAAATACGGCTTCAAGAACAATCATTTATCCAATTTCATGGCGTGCATTTTCTTATCCATTGTTCCTCAAAATGGCGTTTCAGATATTCAATTCACACTTATTATTTTGTTTTGTTTGTGAATCTGCGGTATGTTTTGTGGCTTTTATCTCACAGCTACCACTAATTACCCTATTGTGCACGATTCTGACTGGTTAAACCTTCGAAGCACGAGTACCGTGACAATGGAGCCAAATTGTCATTATATTTTAAGACGGAAAAACTTAAGCTTTTCATTCCGCTTTTTACTGCTGAAGCTCACCTTAAGAAATCTTAAAGATAGAATATTACAGTAGGCAATGATAGTTTAAGAGGAAATTCGAGGTTTTATTCTTTTAAGAACCTAATCCTGGAATTTAAAGAAGGATTATTTAAGAATATTTTTTTATACAATCGTAATTATGATGACCACTATTAAAATATACGAGTATTATAATGTTGAAAAAAAATCTAACGATTTTCGGAGGAATTTCTACCATTTTTAACCTTTTTTTTTTGAGAAATTTTGGATGATTTTCAATATTATATACTCGTATATATTTTTTTTTGTTTTGCCGTATTAATTGCATTTGATTTCTATGGCACCCATTTTGTGCGTGAATTTCTTTTTATTTAAAATTATTATTATTTTATGAATCCTTTGATTTGGTGTGTGTAGGAAAATGATGATAGAGTATAGAAAGCTCTTTTTAAATTTCAGTCAATAAAAGCTTTGGATGACTTTGATCGAACAGAGTACAAAATACAACTCTTCACGGGGATTTTTAATATCGGTGTATATAATGAGCGTTTTACCTGGTTCCTCATTTTATCCGTGTCGTCGGGTGAAGGATAGAGGCTCCTGGAGCTATTCGCTAAACTTTAATTAATGCATAGTGATAAGAGCTTCGAAGTAACTAACGCTGTTCAAGGAAAGTGCTGTGTCATAGTGGAAAACTTTTCATTAATACTGCCATAGCTTTGAGAGTTTTCCTCTTGTAATACAAACTTTTGCCCAAGATTATGCTTTTTACTACCCGAGAAATGAAAAGAAAGAATAATTTGGAATTAGTTACTCTATCATTGTAGACTCAATAAAAATACGCACTTGATGTTCAAACTAATTTTGAAAAGGTTTATCTTATTTATGACTTGTGAAAATAAAAAACAAAGTGCAACTGATACTTAGTATTTTTTTAAAATTGACTATAGAATTGAAATAAAATGCTTCCTGCTCAATATATTTAGGTTCTGCTAAAAATATATTGACATGTATTGAATCCATTTTTTATTTGAAAAAATATTTATATAACATGTTGCAAAGAGTGTAAAATCATTTTAGGGTCAGATCAGTTAACGGTAGTGTCGGAGACTTCGTGTTAAGAAGTCCGAGGTTCAAACGCTGCTCTACCGGTTGGTTCGCATTTTCCGAAATGATTGTTTCATATGTATTATTTATTTATTTATATTTATTTGGGTAAACGGTCAAAAAGTAAAAGTTTTTTTAAGACTCTAGAAACTGTCGTCCACTGTCGCCTTACTTTTATCTTTTTAATAACAATGCAGGTCAAGTATGCATTTCCTCTACGAAATTCTAAATACTGATTACATAGCACGGATGTCAAATTGCTGATAGTAAAGAAAATAGAAGATGACCTTAACTTCCCTCTCGGAAGTTAATGGAACACTATGGGTAACTGGCATAAAAGCGGTAACTTAATGGAGTTCAGCTGAGACACGTAATAGTTCAGATCAGTTAAATTCAGCTATCTGCGTTACTCATTACCAAATTCTGTATTTTATTCAGCATGCAATAAATACACATTGAAGCATAACACCAATCATATTTTTTCCTGTCATCTCCAACGTGTTTATAATCTTCTTGCATTAATAAGCAAAATGACAGGTCAAACCCCACAGTTGCTTTGCCTAAAATAAAACTTCCATTGTTTGTTCGTGTTGAAAATACATTGCCCATTTTTAAAACTGTAAATTAATTAAGTTTAAAACGATTATCAAAAACACGGGGTATAGGATGAAATTTACAAGTTTAAATGATGGTCTAATTTTTCCATTTCCTTTCGTAAATAATGAACTTATGCGAGTTTATGTTGCGTTGGGCGGCAGAATGAAGTAATCAGTTAGCCGACCCTTATCAATCACAGGGCTATTCTAGGTGAAGGGCGGCCCGAGCCGAGGGCGGCCGACCGCTGGAGATAGGCGGCTATTAGGCCGAACTATTTGTTAGGCGTGATTGTGATTATGGTCATATCAAATCAAGAATTTATCTTTATTTATGAAACGGGTCACGAAACTTAGCTAGAAAGTCAAATTTTACAAAAAATATTTTATTTGAATTTTAAGAGTATTTTTTTTACATTTATGAATTAATTTGCAATACCATTATATGTTTTACATGGTAAGTTAATAGAGTATAGAATTACATGAGAAATCTGTTGCAGCTTATCAAGTCACACAGTTAAATAAATAAAATAAAGGAAAATGAATTGGTTTGTGATCTCTTGGTAGTTCTGCAGGCTAAGGAAAAAGATATCCAAAGTCTGAACCCCGCTTTCTATCACAACTTTTCATTTTATTTCTAAGACAGTTATTGGCATCAACATGCTCCCAAAATTTTAATGTTTATTTGTTCAGAATTTAAGAACAAAATAAATTAACTTTGGTTTGGCTTATTGCTAAAAACAATATCTTCTAACCAACAAAAAACAGACTGCTTAAAGTTGGTCACTACTTGAACTTTAAAAAATATTCCAGTGAGCAAAATTGTCAAAACTTCTAAAATTAGTATTGCATTGTTTTTAAATTATAAATTAAAATATATTTTTCTGTGTTTTAACAAAAAAAAATTGGTTAATTTTAAAAATTAATTTCTTTTATTTTTTTATGGAGAAAACTTGACATAACCTAACTTTTTATTTAATATAAATATACATATTTTGTTAATTTATTATTTTTTTGTTTAGTTTGACTTTATTCTTGATATACTAACTAGCGCTTTCGCTTAGGCAGACATATTTAATGATTAACATTGTTTTCACTCTTTTTTTTTTACATTTTACAAATTTTACAAAATGAGAACATCAGAAAGTAATTAAAATCAGGGATGAACAATTAATTTAATCTTGTTTTTTCTAGACTTATGTCGGGAAATTCAAGCAACTTGTTTATGGTATGAGCAAAAATTTGACATTTGTATACTGCAGAGTTGTGTCAAAAAATATTATTATATTGTTGGTTTATAAAAATATTTTTTTATTGAAAATACGTTTGATTACTTAATTATTTACTCAACACTTTAAATGTGTACGTGTATTTTTTAGACAGATAAGAGCCGTTATAGTGTTTTAACGGCATTTTGATTATTTTTTCCCCTACTCAAACCATTCTATTCAAGAAAATAAATAATAAATAAGAACACATTATATAACAAATAGGTGTCGAGAAGGGTGGTGATTCCGCAAGTAGTGTTGTGGGCTCCGTATCAAAAGGCCCGATGTTCAAACCCAGCTCTACCACAACTTTTTTTCATTATCTAACATATTTTTTTACGAAAAATTAAACGTAACCAGAGAAGAAAGTAGAAAGACGTAGAGACGGGAAAGAAAACAGAAGAAACGGGCACGTCTCGAAACCGGTAGGCATAGAAAAATCAGTAAGTGGTTACATACAAATATTTTATTACATTTAGTGATACGGAACAAAATTGAAATATTTTAATAAATCATAAGAACGCAACGATTTTTTTTTTTAATTTTTATTACAATTAATGATGTAATAACTTATATTTACAAATAAGTAATTAACATATTACAACAGAGATGAAGAACATTTAAGAGAAGGTAATATAGAAGTTTAGGCATCTACAGGGCTTATGACCTGTCAATGGCTGGTTTAAGTGGCCACTTTACACACTGTGTAACATTCACCATTCTGCCTATATTTTAACATCTATATTCCTTCAATTCTTTCATCTGTTGATGTTTGTGAAGTTTAAGAGCTGAAACCTTTATTGTTAATAAGTAATTAATTTAAAAATAAGTGGAAGTGTACTAAGTATTTTTTAATTAATAACTTACATGTAAATATAAGTTATTACATCATTACAATGGAATTCCATTGAGAATTGTAAATAAATTATTTAAAATAAAAAATAAAAAATTATTACAACGCAATAATAATATAACTTCAAAACATCAAGATTAAAAAATATTATTTAAAAAAGAAATAGCCGTTTTTCAAAGTTTTTTTTCTAATCTTCAGTGTACTTTTAGAAGAAAATGGAATAAATGTAAAAGGAGAGGAAACAAATAGTAGTAAAGTGTCATTTAAATTGATATTTACCTACTACCTATTATATTGAACCTTAAACAAAACACGTTAATTGTTCAAATACATACATAAAAAAATTTATTCCCCTCGGTAAACCATCATAGACCTTATTTAATGGAAGCACGCTGAACACAAGTTATCTTAGAAACCCTTAGGAAATTCAATACTTAAGAAATCTTATACGCGTGTTCCAATTATTCCTTGTTTTAGTTAATGACTTCCTCAGAAAATCTCTGTTAATGTATCTAATTTTCCTTCTTAATGAATAAAGACTACCGGAATATATTTGTCTTTTAATGGGCTTTCCTTCGCATCACAAATTAGGAAGAAAATCCATTCATTTAGTCTTGTAATGCTTTATTTGATCCACCTATGCGAAAACTCAATTAAGATATGAATGAAGGAAAATTTCTAACAATATTATTGGTACAGCAGCACCAAAACAAATTAAGCCTTGTTTTAAGATATGAAATTACAGATAAAAATTGGGCTGATTATTGTTTAAAGTACCATAATTAGAATGACTAACTAGCAAGATATTTTACTTCATTTTAATGCTGCTGAATTATATTTTTGTGTCGTGAGAACTTCACTTTATGTCCGCTGTAAAACTAACTAAACTTAATAATTAAAAGCTACTGAATGATCGAGAAAAACTTCTGAAAATGTTTGGTTATTTTATCTTACTTTATTGATAATTTTATGACGTTATTTACTTTTAACTGTTTTCAAGTCATCAGCTTAGAAAACATAGGTAAACATAAGTTAATCGAGGTTTGTACTTACAGATTTTACAGCTGTTAGTCTAGACTCTAGAGAGTACACAGTGCTAGTTCTAGTAAAAATGGATGAAAACATTTTACCAGGATGTATTATAAATATTTTACTGAATAAAGGTTATTTATTTATTAACAAAATGAATGCAAGCGAAATAGAATAATGTAAGAAGTATGAAAGTAATGGGATGGAGTTATTTAGTTATAAAAAATATTATCTTTTAGTTTTATCCACAAATAATCATTTTTATATGTAAAAGATAGTAAATAAAATTTTATTAATTGAATTGTACAAAAAATTTATGAATTTCCTGTCAATTTTTTAAGCTTTATTAACGAAATTTTCTTGCGTTTTTTTATATTGTTATTAAATCTTATTTAACGAACCTAGGTTTTTATCTTTTTTTTATATAATACGTTTCACACAAATAATAAAACTTAATAGTACAAAAGTTTCAGAGAGTCCGTTTTCTAAATGGACATATTCTCAGATGCTTCGTTAATAGCTCTTGGGGTTCAGTGAATCTAATATCAATGATACTGGAAGTTAGTAAAGCACAAGTAAATACCCTCGGCTTCTCAAAGGTCTGCCGCAATAGCGGGATATCCGAAGTGGTAGGACCTATTCCTATACACAGCCTTCTGTATCGCGCAGTGTAAACTAATTAAAACGTAACTTGCTGCTTCTCAGCTTTATTCCCAAAGAGAGGGTTACAAGTAATAGTTCCTTTACGGTAACAATACTCAGAATCTTTTTAAACTGACTAATTGTTAGTACACCCCACTTAAAACTTTTAAAGAAAACTTTTCTTAAATACTTGCTAAAGGAAAAAAGCACATTTGATTGTTTTTGTTATTGTAATAAAAATCTCGCTGACAGAATGTGACAAAATAAAACAGTGTATTGTTTTTTTAGTGGATTTTAATAACATTTTGTTTGCAAATTTATAAATTATACTAATTGAGTGTAGAATTTATTTAAATTGATTTGTTTGTACTTAAAGTAACTAATTGATATTTTAAAGATAAAGAAAAGTCATGCTCAATATACATATAAAAGTTTTTTTTTATTTTTTGATTATGGAACAATTACATAAAACTGGAAATTTATAAATCCATGATTATATACAAGAAATTTACTATTGATAGACCTGTCACCCTTTATGTTGTTTACATCGTGCTATGTGTAAAAATAGTTATTATTTAATAACTGTAATCAGTATTAAATGTTATTCAATATTTACATATAATTACATACTGGTTTCGAGAAGTGCCGAGGACCCCAATTGAACCAACATGCCTGACAAAGAGACTGGTACGTCTCGAAACCGCTAGATATAAAAATGTCGATTACATACAAATATCAAATAACATTTAGTTAAACATTTGTTCGCAAAGTTAATGCTTTAATTATTAATTTTATGTATTCGGTATTTTTGTAATCAATATATTCTAAAAACTTTTTTTTCCATTTTACTTATTTACGAAATAACAATGTTAATTAAAACTATTAAATTAATTCAGTTCAGAAAATTAGGCAAAAAGTTAATAGATTTTTAAATTTGAATAAGTAAAATAGTAAATTGACAATTTTTAAACCATTTTATCAGTTGGTTCACTTCACTTGCAATATTATCAATTATGTGTTTAAGGTCTTATTAAATTATTATTATGCCCATAATTCATAATAAAATAACGCCATAACAATATAAACTTTCTAAAATAAAAATTAATAAGTCAGCATACAGCATAACATTTGTCATAATTCAATTTTTCATTTTTTTTTTACAAGAACTGTTTAAAAATCCCAACCGCAGTTTATAATATTACAAAACACGACACCAGGATTAAAAAAAACATATTTTGTTTTTTGTGATTTCACCTAAATTTTATCCCGGGACCGAGCAATTTTTATGGCGTTTTTAATACATTCATCTGATCATTTTTCTTTCAAAACTATGTTAGTGTTTCAACGGGAGATGTGCGATTTAAATTATGCGGCATTTTTTGTTTGACAGATTTAAAAACGTCGTATTTGACAAATGATAACAAGAGACATGAAAAATTTATAATGCGGCATTTGCAGCGCCGTACATTCATTAATTGAATACTGGAGGAACTCGAAGTAATGCTGATTATTAGGCTTAAGCGATGAGACACATTTTTACCTAAATGATTTCGTTAAAAAGCAGAACTGCCGCATTTTAGAAGCTGAAAATTCAAGAAACATTGTCGATAATCCACAAAAAGTCCGTATTTTTTTTTATTACAGGACTCACCAAGCTAATTGATATGGCTTGTTGGTGAAGATCATTTACATGAAAACATATTATCACTTTTCATAATTGTATAATAAAAATTACTACTAACTGCAAACTATTTCTACTAAATGATGCTGGCCAATGATTTCAGTGAGTGGTGAACATTACCGTAACATGATGGCAACTTTTATGGCCCATATTGCGACGTATGGATGCCAACGATAAGTAGTTTTAACAAATCGGTGTCACCTACCGTACAGCAAATGAAACAATGGCTCCATTGCAAAGGTCGGATTGTTTATCGAAATAGAGACATCAATTTGTGTTGTCAAGTTGCGGAAGGTGTTGACCTCTTTCACGACATTGTTCGTAGGGAGTCAGAAAAGTTGATCCATGCCACGGATTCGAGATTCTTACTGGATGTCGAAAATAAAATATGAAAATAAAGAATAATTTTAAAATATATAAATACAGATGGCAACCATGAAGTTTCGCATTATAAATAAATTGTCTATGTTTTATGAATGTATGTATGTGTATTCGCATAGATGTATGTACATGTGTGTATATGTGTGAATGTATATGAATCAAAATGTGTAAACGAGTAAGTTTATATTTCATTAATCTGTGCTTTCTATTAATTTGTTGACTATTATCTTTTATAAGAATATAATTGTCTAGCTTGGAACGGGGTATGTACCCTTGTTAGCTGGGCAAAGTGATCGTAAAATTTTATTTTTCATAAGAGGTGTAAATAAATAAATAAATTGGCCACCAAGATCTTGCTGTCTGACACCACTGGACGGTTTTCATGTCGATGTCGGAAATAAAATATGAAAATAAAGAATATTTTTAAAATATATAAATACAGATGGCAACCATGAAGTTTCGCATTATAAATAAATTGTCTATGTTTTATGAATGTATGTGTGTGTATTCGCATAGATGTATGTATGTGTGTGTATGTACATGTATGTATATGTATATATATATATATATATATGTATGTGTGAATGTATATGTATCAAAATGTGTATACGAGTAAGTTTATATTTTATTAATCTGTGCTCTCTATTAATTTGTTAACTATTATCTTTTAAAATAATATAATAGCCTAGTTTGGAACGGGGTGTGTACTCTTGTTACCTGGGCAAAGTGAACGTGAAATTGTATTTTTGATAAGAGCCAGCGAGCCAGCAATAACTCTAAACCTAAAAAACAAAAAAAACCGCCATATTGATGGCCCCAATTATTTTAAAACGTAATAGAAAATCTCAACAAAAGGGTGGTGGCATGCCAGAGAAGCTGAGTGATTTTGAGTTTGATACCTTAATATTGGTATCAATAAACTTAATAATTAACTTAAGTATTAGAGTTTTATTGAAAACACTGATCGTATACCTTTTTTTTCACACCCTTAAATAAGTACTCAGTAATAATTTCCGATGGTCTCATAACAAAATACCTAACGTTAAATATAGAAAATCGTATTATTCTATAAAATAAATGCCGATTCAATAAATAACAAATGAAATAAACAAATTACAACAGAGATGGAGAACAATTAAGAAAAGGGAATATGGAAGTCTAGATGGGGCTTGTGACCAGTCATGGGCTGGTTTAAGTAGCCATTTTACACGCTGTGTAACCTTCATCATTCTGCCCATGTTTAAACATCCACACTTCCTCAATTCCTACATCTGCTTACTTTTGTGAAGTAAAAGAAAAATCTCTTTGATAAAAATAATAAATTGACTTTTTCAGTGTACAATACAAAACTTAAAGACATAGATTACACAAACATCACTCTGTCAGATTTAAATTTACAAAAAAATGCATTATGTAACTTTGTTGACATTATAATAATAAAAATGTACATCTCCCTTCCCATCCTTATCCTCTCTTCGAGCATTCTTGTCCTAATCCAGCCCAATTTACAATTACTTACTGTTCTTAAAAAAAATAAAATCTTTGATTATTGAAAAATATTTACGAGAACATGAAAATAACATTTTTATATGTGTAAACTTATATTTATTTATTTAATATGTAATATATTTTCTTTACCAACTTTGTATACTTAGTGGAAATTTATAATTAGTTCTGAGTTTATACACTATATCTGTTTGTTTACTTTAAATGTGTATGTAGAACTGTTGATTTCCCAAATAAAATAAAATAAATAAAAACATACATTGAGACAAAATATGGAAAGTAATTACGTACTCCAAATTTCAAAATTAGTTTCATACTAACTGATGAGTTTGAATTTCATTAAAAGTATTTTTCACGAGATTTTGCATCTTATTTAAAAAATCAGGTAATTTTCTTAAAAGCATTTTTATATAGATTCCACGGTGCAAAGAGTTCTCGAAGTTTTCATAGAGTTGATAGGTGAGAAGATTAGATCAGAAGAGCTTTAGATGAAACGATAAACTTTACGCGCAGTTTATATATATAGGAAAACGATATGGACTGATCGGGGGCTGGAAAGTTTTTAAAACGTTTACTTAAAAATAAATTCAGATAACGCGGGTATTTCCAAGTTTTGCTCTGAGTTCGTAAAAGACTGACAGGGAGAATGGGGATCGTCGTCACAATTGAAAAATTGGATAATGGCAAATGAAAAAAATGTATTAAATTCAAGGATTTGTTTTTGTCTCATATTAAGAAAGTTTTGCGGCCAATGACAAAGATAGCGGCTGTTGGAAGAAAGCAATTTATTTCAATAGACTTTTTGTCTCAAACTTTGGAACAGATTTGCCACTTTAAAGTCACGATTTTCTGATCGCTGTGACCTGGAAACTTGCCGGAGAAGGAGAAGACAATACTTTGAACTTACTTTATGTGTTCAATTTGTTTCGTAAACATTCTTTACGACAGCAAATTAATCAAAAGTATCGATAACTTTTTTATAGCATCGTTTGAGATTGTTAAAGAAAAGATTTATTGGTAAAACTGTTGTTCCATTATTCTGTATAAGAATTTTTTTTTTTCATTTTGTCTGTGTTGTACGTAAAACCAAGAATTGACCATTCCAAATTTGTTAATTTAATAATTCGTCCTTCCTGAGTTCAAGGTTCATCAACCTTATACACTGGGTACACTTCTAGATATTTTTTATCTTCATCATTCCCTTTCCACGCCTAATAATACATAGGGCACTGCATTGGTACACAAATTGCAGCGTTTTTTGATCACAAATTGCAGCGTATTTGTAACATGAAGGTAATACAATCAGTCTTACGTTTCAGGTACCTGTTCAGGGACTATGAAATATTCTAGTGTGGAAACGCCCTTTTAAATAAATATTTCATTTCAACCATGTCAAAGATCGAACCCGAGATCTTTTGCATACTAGGCTAACGCGCTGAGCATTACATCACGAGGCCGACGGATATTTTTTGATATTTCCAAATACCTAAGATTTCCCGCTACGTGTCAGCAGTTTCAATCATCATAACTGATTAATTTCACGATGACTGATTTAAGCTGTATGCAAATCGATAAACTTGAACGACTTCAAATTCCAAGCAAAAGGTATATTTTTGGTCTTAGGAAGTATGACCACATTTCTGACTATCGTAGGCAACTGAAATGGCTCAAATTAGACAGCGGAGAGACTATCACTCCCTCTCACTTATTTTCAATACATTGCATAGTCCTAACGCTCCTATATACCTCCGTGAAAAATTTCAACGCTTATTAGTTCATGGTTTATCTCTTCGTTCTAATTCTCAAGGCACTCTCTTAATACCCATCCACAATTTCCCTTTCTTCTCTAAATTATATAGTGTCCATGCCGCTCGACTGCGGAGTCATCTTCCAACCACCATTAAAGATGTTACTACAGTATATCTGTTTAAATCACGTCTGAAGAAACAACTCATTTCTCTTCCTTAATCTCTCCTCCTTTCCTTTTTCCCCTTTTTTTATTTTCACACTGAGTAGTAGGTTCAATTAAAAATAATTTATAAACAAATACATTTATTTTTATATATCCTTAGATTTTTATAAATTTATTTTTTACTAAATATGTTTTAACTTTAATTTTCTTGATTGGTTGGAAGAAATTGCCATTCGGCAATAAGCTTGCTAATGTTCAATTTTAAATATGTACAATAAGTTGAATTAAAAAAATATATAATACAAAAAACGGTCAATACATGTTTAAAAACAATTATCATTATTTTCCTATCCGCACCCAACGGTGCTTATGACACTGCATAGAATTGCATCGTAGCTAGATCATTTTTGTTACATAAAAGATAAGGTAATAAGTTCTATCCAGAAACAATGAAATATTGCGGTGTAGAACCACTTTTAAAACCAATATTTAATGTTTATAGCGGTTAGCGAAAGCGCCAACCACTAGACTACGAGGTGGAATTATTTCCACTCGGTTTCTTTTTACAACTTTTTTGCCTTAAAGAAGTCATCGAGTTGAAAACAACCCTTGTGCTGGTTCTATTCATCACGCAGAACTATATTATCCATCCGTCTGGACAAAAAATAAAAGAACTGTAGACTATAGAATTATAAATTTATTGATTTCTTAATTTTTCAATACTTCTTTTACAAATATTCTTAAAAAAATGAACAAAAATATGTTGATTCGTAAAAACATTTTCGAGGTAAGCAAAAATAAACGCAAGCTTTTAAGAGGCAAGCGATATCTGGCTGAAAGGTAACACAAGTATTGCCAATTCTGTGTCTACCTGGATCATGATATAACCATGCTATGTGTCATTCCATTAAAAAAAGTTTCTCAAATTGTTTAACTTACGTCTAGGTTAAGTCAAAAAGCTTTAACTTTTATTATTACGCTTAAATATCAACCCCTATTATTATTTTTTATTACGCCTGTGATTATATTTTTTTGTACATTTTAAATATTCGTATATACTCTTTATGTGTTTTGGACTGAAGTTCTGTCGATTTGGTAGACTATTTGTGGTGAGTTCAGTATTTAGATATGGATCGGATGTTAGAAGGTAGATTTGGTGCGTAAGCTGTATTTAAATCACTATTGATTCTCGCACAAGGGTTGCGAAGCAGGCGGCGAAGTGGGACTTGAAGTGGACTAGGGGAGAGAAGGGGGTCCCGTTTCACTCGGTATATTAGTTGAAATGCGCACAATTGGGTAATGTTAGGGTCGGGCCATGCCCCACTTTGTTTCGCGTCGAAAAGGGAAAAAAATCTAATTGAAATATTTCAAAGAGTTTTTTTTAATATCGAGTGGGTATGTTCGATGAAGTATTTCATGATGCTAAAGAATTTCGTTCAAACGTTACTCCCCGAGGAGTTAAAATAGTTAAGCAGAGTATGACATTTGAGCTGTTTTAATAAAAACACTTGTGTTCGTACATTTTACGCAGAAATGTAAATAAAACAAGGATTCCAGACATTCTCACTGTGCGTTTAAAATATCTCGTGACAATTCTTTCGTAAAGAAAGGATTGAATAAAATACAACAAAATAAAACATTTAGTTTTTAAGTCCTGTAACTATGTAGTGATGTTCCTCTTACCGTTTCTTTTTTTTGCACAATTTCCTAGAATTAGAATTGATTCCTGGACCCCTATGACTTAAGCAAGTTAACAGAGTTATCTTTAACTATCTGAAAAATACTATCAAATTTTCTTTACCAATATGTTTATAGGGTAAAGCAAGCAAAGAGTCCTCACAATCAAAAAGTCTGCATCGTGATTTATTCAAAATACGTTTCCAGAATTAACAGCATTGCAATTTTTTATTTTTTATTTATAGCCGAAACTTCGAATCTGCGTGGCGCGGCGTGTTGTTCTCACAAAATGAATTTATGTTTTTTGGTGGCTTTGATCTAAAAACCAATAATAATAAATAAATCTACTAAAGGAAGTGTGTATGTGTATTGAGAGTATTATTTTATTTTGTTAAATGATTATTTTACATTTTAATGTGAATTTGTTTTTTCCACCTGATATCATTTTATAAATAATTTTGATTATATCGATAAATGGGTGGCAAAGCTAAGAGGACGCACCCAAAGAGTACGCATGCGTACTCTATTGAAGATTTATATAAAAACTAGCGGACCCGACAGACGTTGTCCTGCCCGAACGTTGGCTTACCTGCTATAAGCTTGGAAAAAGACTTTTTATTGGTAAGTAGGTACCTAGATACTTGTTTGTGATTAAATACCAAAACTAAAAATTGTTAATATTCAAATATTAGATTTAAATAGGTACCAATGTGCTTGTTTATGATTGAATTCCAAAACATGAATAAAATAAAATATTAAAATTAGACAACTTAGAAATCTTAGAAATTAAAAAAGCGATTCATAATAAGAAAACAATAATTAATGACCAAATAAACAATATTTCTTTTAGTCCTCTCCTGGCTTACTTCGAAAATAAGGATATCAAATTACCACCCGTGTAAGAAAAAACCAATTGATTTATTGGGTCCACGAGTAGTATTTAGTGAACATGATAGAAATTAAATAAAAAGGAATCAATTCATTAGTTACGTAAACCTTGACCAAGAAGCTCGTTTGCTTTGAAACCGGTCGGTGAAAAATAAAAAATTGTGGTTAAAAACAAAGTTGTTTTATTTATTTTATTTTTATATACAATAAATATTTTTTTAAATATGGCATTCTTTTTGCAAACGTCAAACTCCGGTCTTGTCACCAACAGAGGGATGTACTTATGTTGTAAAACGATTTTTTAAATGTATTGAATTTAATATTACTTAAGTATTACCAAAAATCCAGTAAAAAGAAATAAATGGGTAGAAAACGTAAGGAATTTAAGGAAAGGATCTGATTAAAATCCACAAAAAACAAATGCTGTTTGTAAACATTCAAAAACAAACTTTTTTATTCACAAAAAAACAACATCTTTAAATTTTTTTGTAAATGCATTCTCCTCGAATGCAAACCTTGTAGATCGATGAATTACACATTTATGCTCCTTACTTTTTTTTACATATTAGATTAATGATTTTAATATCTACAAAAACGCACAGCGCAAAGATCTATATTTCTCTGAAAACCGCACGTAAATCGGTTAAGCCCTTTAGGAGGAATTCAGTGACATCACACGTACAGAGGAATTATAAACATAAAGATATACAAAAAAAGAAAAACAGTCGAAGAAGAAGAAAAGAGCATAAAAATTACCAGCAAAATCTAAGAAAGCAAGGAAGAAACCGAAAACCGATAGGAAGCCAATAAGTTCAGTTGATCAAACAAGCCACCAAGTCCTCCGTTGCCCCTTTGCAAAGAGGTATACGTCGAGTCACCAGAAGTAGATAGGATCCGATTCAAGATGTGAAACATGGTGGCGCGATGAGTGCTCTGACTACATTGGTTTTTGAGCATTCAATAGTGATGTGTGTACGAATAATCAACATTGTATTATATGCGTACTTGTACCTTGTACAAAAAAAGATTGTGCGTACTCTAACTTGGTAACTGTATTTTCATCAGTAACCTGTAATTGAAGTTCCTTAGAAAAATAGTAATAATTAAAAATAAAAAATAAATAATGTCTGGTATAGGTTATATAAAATTTTTTGCACTGCAAGAGCCCAAGTGACCCGTTTACAGTGGTAAATTACAGATATGAGAAAAATCACATTTAATATTTGTGTTCTCACCTGGAATAGATCCAGGAACCTTCTGTAAGTGAGTCAAGTGTCTTAACCATTAAACCACGGAAGTTACCAAATATATCAAATAATATGTAAAATATGTTATTAATTTCCCAAAGTAATTGACGCTTGGTCAACTTTGTGTATGATTAGTTTTTTATTCAAACAAGTTTAACCAGCAATATTCTGAGTTTGTCCAAATGTCTATAGATGATGACTGGATTTCACTCCCTAGAGAGTTTTTTAAGGTTAACGTTTTACAACAGAAATGGTTTTGACGTATATGAAAAAAAAAATACATACCTTTTCTCAATATGCATACTCAATTATAATATTTTTTGATGTCTCTAACAATAGCTTTTTTTTTTCTTTTTCTTAAAAATGTATTTTGTTTTCTTTTTTTCTTCCCTTGGTTCTTATTTTTCTCTCTCCATTCAAACACACCATCTAATCCCACATTCCGCATCACTTAATACTAAAACATAATGTTCCTTTTTTTATTATTAAAGTTAATATTTGCAAGACTTACTCCCTTCTCCATTAATTTAAAAACAGATGTTATTTTTGATTAATTACGTTTTTTTTTAAATTTTATATATGTACCCATCTTTTGGTAAATATTGGTGTTTTTTTCGTACAAAACGTAAGTCGGCCAAAGTACTTGTTCTTTGTACTTGAAGTTTTAAATAAATAAAAAAGTTTCATGGGGTTTTTCTTCCATTTTTATTGACGGTTCCATTTTATGAAAAATATAAACAACAATAATATACAAAAATAAACATTAATCACGAGCTTGGCATGGGAAGTGATTGACACTGTTTTTCGTAAATCCCCAATAGTTTTTTTGTGTCAATAGGGAAATATCACTTTTAAAAAAACAAGTAATAAGGCTCTTTGAAATACCACCCAGTAAAAAAAATGTTTTGTTACTTATTAGTAGCATAAAAAATTATTTTTGTATGGCCGCAAAACCGGTCATTGCATTGGCCACGCCCCTAATACGTCACGATTCATGTTCATTTTTAACTTTTTTCCAAGTTTAAAAAAAAAAAAACAAAACAAAAAAAGGAACATCGTCACGAATCTTGACGTCACAACTATGAATGGCAATAATGTCGCGTTTTTCTAGTGACATATTTATATTATTTTTTAAATTTATCTATGAAAACGTTTCTCCACAATATCCATATTGATTTCGAAAATACGATTAATCATTCTTCAGCCATTTCATATATTTTTATCGGTGTTCGTAGTTTTTGATATTTCCCTGTTATCCATTGTGAATTCAATTGATTCAAACTTTTTAAATGTGTTTATTCAGATAGCTGTCCAAAATATATGAGATTCATTATTTCGCTAAAGCGAGTAACTTCCTTGATAAAATAGTTGTTTTTACCGGAACGTTATTAGGATCGCAAAAAAAAGAAGCACAAAAAAGGCAGAGTTCTTAGGGTCTTGAAGAACTAGAGGATAAAGAATATAAGCAATTCACTAGGCACAACTATTATTTTGTACATTCAATTAAGATGCTTTACTTTTCACTGTTTGTTAATGCTCTTATTGTGAGGATTATTTTCTTGTAAATACAACGGCAATTTAATTTGAAATGCACCTATTGTATTGAAGCTCTAATATTCTTCCAGGGCCTTTTGTTTACCTTAGCATTTTGAGCAAATGTATTGAATAAGAGCATTATAATGAATGAATCTTTCCGCTTTAAGGAACAAGGCATTTCACTTGCAAGATCAGCTTTTCTCCGTCTCTATTGTACTCAAAGAAAGTACATTATTGCGATTGCAACTCATGTATTCCATTCCTTGCATTTCCAGTGCATTATTACAATTGTCTTTTGCAAAATACTTTCCAGGTGACGTCAAACACTCTTTTTACTCGTAAAAATATTTTTAATCGCTAGTTTTTTAACTTATTCTTTTTAATTATGTTATTTGTGGCTTGAAAACAATTATGTTCTTTTCTTGTTTTTTTTTAAAACTCTATATTTAAAAAACAAAGGTACAAATTTTAACAACCAGGAAATTGCAGCATAAAAAAGTTGTTATTCATTTCAATACGATATATTTACAAAAGTAATTGAAAAACCAACATTTTAATCAAATTCTAAAAATCTTGAAAAAAAACTTACTTTCTCTCATAATTTGAATATTGAAGTTTGTAAAGAAAAATTAATTTTACACAAACAAACAAGTCACAGCGCAAATCTGATCCCAACGAGTCATTTTTTTAAATTATTTTTTTCAAATACCAAAAAGTACTCAAAAACGTCCAAATATGTACCGATAGTGATCAATTACATCAAATTCATTCTTAAAAAAGGAAATATATTATTTATTTTGCACCAGGACAAATTTGTACCACCAGGGAGCAAAGGATTAATTTAAAAAAAATCTCAGCGGTGTCGTCCTTTTGATTTGTATCTATTATCATTTCGACAAAATAAACATACATATTTTTAAAAATAAACAATCTTGCTCTACATAAATTTAATTATTTTACCACTTACCGACTTGTCTATGTATGCCGGTTTAGAGACGTACCCATCTCTTCGTCAAGACACCAATTAAACCAACATGCAAAACCCACTGTACACCTTCATCATAATTGTTGCACAAAAATATAAAACTAACACGACATGCATTTAAATAAGCACATGCACTGATTAGGACAAACATGCACTGATTAAATTATGGAAATATTCTATGTTGTTTGAGAAATATTTGAAAAAGGGTAGAGGGGATGGAGGGAAGAGATTAGCTTAATAGGTTTAATAGGGTGACCATTACAGTGGAATATCGTATAAAGGACTAATTTAAAAGGTTGTTTGAGTATTGATCAAAAATCTTTCCTTATGTGAAATATTTGCATATTGTTTAGTTTTAACCCTTTATTATTTTTATGTAAGATTTGTATTTTTATTAAAGTCATGATTTAAATTGATTAAGTGATTTACGAACTCAGAGAAATTATTATTGTGAAGACACCTTATATGTTTTTTAACACGAATATCAAAATTTCTTGATGTTCTTCCAACGTTAACTGAAGGACAAGAATTGCACTTTAATTGGTTAACACCAATTAAAATGCACAATTGGATTGGTTTGCATGTTGGTTTAATTAGTGTCCTGGCAAGGAGACGGGTACGTCTCGAAACCAGTACACATAAAAAAGTCGGTGTATGGTTATACACAAATATTTAATAACATTTTTATGATTTAAATGCTAATATTAAATATTTTATTTTGTTTGTATAAACAAAATTCATTTTTTTATCCAAATGTACTTGGAAAATTGAAAATCAGCTTTCTAGGTAATTTTAAAGAATTAATTTTTTTTTTTTTTTAAACTTTGACACCCCAGACTTTCTTCGTCTCATCTACATACATAATACATACTCGTAGTGGAATGAGGGGGTGTAAACGCATTTGCTGGCACTGCAAACGACGTGATTGAAATACTGAATACATATTATCACATTCACATAAAACTATGTGGCTTCTGCATCTGTTTCTTCTAATATGTTCGTTGTTCAGGCTTAAAATTATATATTTGTAAAAAATTAAATAAATTTGTTTTTAACCATAAATTTTTTTGTTTGTATTTTTTTTCCACCGACCGGTTTCAAAGCAAACAAACTTCTTCGTCAAGGTTTACGTAACTAATGAATTCATTCTTATTTTATTTTGATCATGTTTACTAAATACTACACGTGGAGCCAATAAATCAAGTCTTTTTTTTCCTAAAAGGGTGATATTTTGATACGATAATTTTCGAAGCAAGAGAGGAGTGGACTAAAAGAAGTATTTCTTAATTGGTTATTAATTAATTTTTTATTATTATGAATCGTTTTTTTAATTTTTGAGATTTTTAAGTTGTCTAATTTTAATATTTAACTATCTAAATGAAGTACTTTTAATCCAGTGTCTTTATTGAAGTTAGGATTATTTTCTATCAGATGGTTTGCGAACTTATAAAAAATATTATTATTTAATCATCTCAAGTGTTTTTTACTCTAATATTTTTTTTTTCATTTAAATTATTTATTGAAAATTCTTGATGGAATTCCGTTGTAATGATGTAATAACTTATATTTACATATGGTTATTAATTTAAAAAATACTTGGTACACTTCCACTTATTTATATTGACCAATTAGCGCTTTCACCTTCTAATGGGCATCTTGAGACTTCAGACCAGTCTAAAGATGCACATTGGAGGGTGAAAGCGCTAATTGGTCAAAATAAATAAGTGGAAGTGTACCAAATATTTTTTAAATCAATAACCGATATGTAAATATAAGTTATTACATCATCTAATATTAATGTTTTTTTAAGTTTTTCCAATGTAGATTGAATCGCAATCGTTACAATTTTATTGGTATATCCCAGATTTATTATATTTATGGACTTTGTCTTTGTGATTTTTTAACAATGTTCCCATATTATAAGTTATGTAGAATGCAGGTTTAATTTATTAATCATTATGAAAATAAAACATTGTTATTAGTTCAATAATGAAGTGTTACGAAGTGAATGCCAATTCAATCAACAATATTATGCAGGTTTAATGTTTGATGGTAGGAAATTAGATAATTGTTTGGAAAAAATGTAATTTATAAAAAGATGAATATTGGATGTTCATGTTGAAAATAAAATATTAAAATTAGACAACTTAAAAATCTTAGAAATTAAAAAAGTGATTCATAATAAGAAAAAAATAATAATTAACAAATAAGCAATATTTCTTTAAGTCCACCCTTGTCAAGCTTCGAAAATAAATGAGTCAAATAACCACCCTTTATGGAAAAAAAAATACTTGATTTATTGGCTCCATGTGTAGTATTTAGTAAACATGATAAAAATAAAATAGGAAAGAATTCATTAGTTACGTAAACCTTAACAAAGAAGCTGTTTGCTTTGTCGGTCGGTGGAAAAAAAATGGTTAAAAACAAAGTTGTTTTATTTATTTTATTATAATGAATACCCACAAAGTAAGTGCTTTAAATATGAAATTTATACTAAATATTTATTTTTATTTTGTGCTTTGATAAGAATGATATTATATTTGCCTTAAAATTTAAGATGCAAAATTGTTATTTTCGCTAATCCATGCCTTACTGGGGAAACTTATTATTAAGAGGATTGTAATATGTTTTAATTTATTTTTTACATATTCCACATGTCATTCAAATATTTTTTTTATTTATTCTGCCATAATTTCTTTCAGACAAATATTGATTTCTTTTTTGAAATATTTTTTGTTATCAGTTAACTTAATTTTACGGAGAGGCATATTTTTAAAAAATATCAAGAAAACAATCCTTGCGCCTTTGATCAAATTTTGTGTTTAGGGGAGGAATGATGACAGTGAAATTATTTCTTGCCCTTGTTACATATTCGTGTCACTGAACAGAAAGATCACGATGTCCATCTCCAAATCTGTCTTGCAGAATAATTTTTAGCCAATACAAGGTATATCTCGGGCATATTATGTGTATTAGTGACTTGTTCGTCTTTGTTTACTTTAAATTGTTTTTATGGACCTCAATAACCCACTGTGTTTTTTAATATCATGTTTTTGTAGATACTGTAGAGGATTTATTATTAAACTCTACTTGATAGTAGCTATTTGTTAGTTTATGTTAAACATATTATGATTGAATGGATTTAATGGATTTAACCTCAAGGAATAAATAAATAAATTAATTAAGTTACTTACAATTTTTGGTTTATCACACACGAAAATACAAAGATTACTCAAATAATATTTTATAGTGAATTTGAGTACTGGTGAAGACAGAGAAGGGCGAGTGACGTGTTACGTGCCCTTATATTGGGCAAATTGGGCACTGTGGCCATAGACAACAACTCTCTGGTCCCTACAATACCAAATTATATAATTTAACAACAACAACAAACCATCACGCCGTTTCCCCGTAAGGGTATGCAGAAAGGATAGAACGCCACATTACTATATATTTGCATACATATCTCGCTTCCTCTACATTCATACATCTTTTCATGCACGCGCGCCGATTATTCCGACTTTTGACATGTCCATCTTCAAGTATTTGTTGGATTTGTTCATGTTTTATATTTATTTTTCTTTCTCCTTCTTAATTCATTTTTATTTTTTGCTTCCTTTCTTTGTGTAAAATGCATTTTTGTCTTTTTATTTAAAAATGCACTTCTGTTCTTTCCACTTTTATACTAATATGTAAAGATGATTTTTTGATATTTTTCTTTTTCTTCTAAAAATCATTCATATATTTTTTGCTACTTCTTTGTAAAATACATGTCTGTCTTTATTTGTATATATGTATTTAAAAACATGTAAAAGCCTTAAAGGCGTTAAAATAAATAAATGTCATATCTTTCTCGGTATTCCTCTATTTCTGCATTCATCAACATTCGCATTGTAAATATTCTTAGCCGTTCTTTCGCTCTCCATTCGCTGTACATGTCCAAACTAGCGCAGAGCTCCTTTCTTGATTTTTTCCGTAATGCTTGTCTTAGACTAATGTACGGATCTCAACATTTTTGCATCTATCGTACATATTTTTACCACACATTCGCCTGGGAGATCGCATTTCAACAGCAGGCAGCCTACTTTCATCCCTGCTTTTGCAAGTCCATACTTCGCACCCATACATCAGGGTCGAGACCAGGACTTCTTATATCAGTTATGTACGTTGAATTTGGCAGGAGTGTACTGTGCATTTAAATAAATAAATAAATATCAAACTAGTTAAAGATTTCTGTAGGTGATGTTATTATTGGTACCCCGGCAATTATTTTCCGTATTTTTATGATGCCTTTTTGTACATTGAAAATTCATTTGAAATTTGAAGCTGCAGCTTTAAAATCAATATTTTAAATCCCCCTCAAACATGGTAGGCAAATAAACTAACTACTACACTTCGAAGCGAATTTATCTGCACTCTAATCCCCTTTTCTGGATTTTTATATGAGAGTCGAAAATATCCGCCCAGAGTTCTGGTTCTGGTTCTATCTCACACACAGAACTGTATTCTTCATCTACCTAGACCCAACAATTTAACTTTTACAACGTATTATTATCATCAAACAATTATTCTCAATAACCATAATACGTTTGCCTACACAGATGCATTGGTGTCGGTTGTTATTGTCACAATTTAAAAAAAAACATAACTCACCCACGTGCCCTCCCATCCAACATCAGTTCTTTGACAACCGTCGCTGAATCTAGATCTGAAACCACCGCAATACTTGTTCGTCCGTTCGTGCCAGTGCTGTCTTTTGAAGCCTTCCGTGTTACGCATATTACACCTAGCCTTAGACATCGCAACCACTGCGCCATTTTTAGTGTCAAGTGTCAGGATTCAATCCAAAGGAAAGGGCTGCGGGAAGGAGAAAGATACCGGGAACAGGTTAGTGGCTATTATATCCTCGTCCATCTTTCCTAGTTAAATTTACAGCGGTGTGGTTGATGCCACAATCACCACCACATTGAGGAATTGAAATCTCAAAAAATGCAGTCCATTTATATCTCGCTATTATCACATCAATCGGTAGGCTTCGCATCTGGGATAAACTCAGTTACTGATTTTATCTTCACCAACGTATTTTTTGTGATTTATTTTACATATTTTATTTATTTATTTATTTCTTCATTCAAAATTACACTAGTTTAAATATCAATGAACTTATTAACCGCTTTTTAGGCTATGCCCGTGTCAAGCCACAATAAAAAACAATAAAAATATATGGTTAACTTAATTAGATCAAATTATAATGACATAGAATAAAAATCTAGAAAAAAAGGTAACTGTAATAAATAATAAAATTCCAAAGAATACAATGCAAAAAAGAAAATCAGAAATAATTTTTAAAATATAAATTATACAAATTAAGAATCACACATAATAAAATATACAAAATAATGGTATCATTAAATCAACAAAATAACAGTAAAATATAGTAGATAGTATTAAAAAAAAACAAAATAAGAGTATCATTGAAATCAACAGAAAAAGAATATATATTTAAAAACATAATTGAAATGATAATTGAGATATGTTTTTAGAAACTCACTCAATATAAGAAATAAGAGCAATCAATCATATGCCAAATAATAGTACGTACTAAATTAAATTATACAAAAATACATAATGAAAAAACATAAAAATATCAAGATATATAAAAAGCAAATAAAAGTAAATAAAAGTAATTATTAAAAATTATAATAGTTCTTTAGATCCTTACAACTTTCTGCATATAGCGCATAAACAAATAATTTTACTAACTAATGCAGTCTGTCCTCGGCACAAATATTTCAGTTATGAAACAACTAACGGTTTATTTTAGACCACCGTCAAAGTCCACACGGCACAATAAAATTACATGCGGTATATGGATATTAAATTATCATTGTTATATACTTATATATATTTCAATATTTATTCAATGGCTAGCTAATGCACTTACCAGAACAGCATGAGGCTGACTAATCTCCACTTGACTTCCTTCTGCACGATTCTTACTTGAGAGTAGACACAAAAACAAATCGCAATTAAAACCAATATTTCACACCAGGCAGGGGGTGACAGGAATCAAAATCGGTATCTCAAACTAACATGGTAGGCGAACGCGCCAAGCACTACACCACAAGATGGACTATTTCCCACTTAATTTCCTTTTTTTGGGATTTTCACCTGAGGGCAGCCATTGAATCAAAAAGTTATGTTCATCTTTATATATATAATTCCTCTGTACGTTTGATGTCACTGAACTTCTCCTGAATGGCTTAACAGATTTACGCATGGTTTTCAGAGAAATATAGATCTTTGCACTGTGCGTGTTCGTAGGTATTAAAATCTTCAGTCTAATATGTAAAAAAGAAGTAAGGAGCATAAATGTTTTATTCATCGATCTACTAGGGTTGCATTCGAGGAGAATGCATTTACAAAAAAATAAATTACATTGTTTTTTTGTGTTTAAAAAGGTTTGTTTTTAACTGTTTACTAACAACATTTGTTTTTTGTAGATCTCAATCAGATTTTTTCTTTGAATTACTTATAATTTCTTCCCATTTATTTATTTTAACTGGATTTTTAGTAATACTAAAATACCATTAAATTCAATACATTTTTATAAATCGTATTCCGACATAAGTACACCCCTGTATTGGTGAGAAGACCGGAGTTTGACGTTTGCAAAAAGAATTCCATATTTGAAAAAAATATTTATTTTTTGTTTTGGAATTCAACCATAAAAAATAACTAGGTTTAATATTTGAATTTTAATCATTTTTAGTTTTGGAATTTAATCACTAACAATTACCTAGGTACTTACTTATAAATTAAAAGTCTTTTTCCAAGACAATAGCAGGCAAATCAACGTTCGGGCAGGACAACGTTTGTCGGGTCCGCTAGTTAAGTATATATTTTACACACAGAAGTGGTCGGGTTGTGGTCGTGTGGCTAGTGTCTCGGACTCACGGACCAAAGGTCTGTATTTCGAATCCCACTCTACCCCAACTTGATTCCATTTTCTAATAGTGAGTTATTTACAACTCGTTGAAAATGGCCCTCAAAATTAAATATTTGGGTAAATCATAAGAACGTAAATATTTCTTAAAAAAAAAAAATTATCTGCCCGGGCAGACAACATTTATGGGAAATACAAATTAGTTTTTTTTTTAGAATCTATTTAATATTTCTAGGAAAAAATACAAACATTTAATGATCAACGATGCAGGAATTGAATCTTTGAACAGTAATTTAATACATTATCATAAAGACTCTTTTATTATCAAAAGAAATTCGAGAATGCTTTCAGATTTCTTTTGAAATATGAGAATACTTGAAAGGAAACAATAAGAATGCATCCACGTTTATGAATG
Organism: Micrasema longulum; assembly: GCF_059751315.1. Taxonomy (NCBI): domain Eukaryota; kingdom Metazoa; phylum Arthropoda; class Insecta; order Trichoptera; family Brachycentridae; genus Micrasema; species Micrasema longulum. Next base: position 119,572 of record NW_028277652.1, on the reverse strand, counting down.
TCAAACACATCCTTCTAAAAGAAGCAGTATTATGATATCATAATATTATAAGGGTATATTTCCACCAAAGGTCTCAATTCTTTCCTTACGTTTCTCACAAACAGGCGACATGTGGTCATGACTAATGCATTCAAGAAAAAATCATATTCAACGTGATGCCGGAATTTTCCTGTATTACAAATTCTCCGTCCTTTTTAAAAAGGACTAAATGTTACATATTTTATTCAAATTTTTTGAAAAATACAATAAGCTTTATCGTTAAATTATGCCTTTTTGGCAGGTTTTGTTAATATTATTTTCAAAAAAAGGTTAAATTTACCTAAAATAGAGATTGAAGCGTGTATTCGAAATTATTTACTAACCTTCTGTTGTCGTATCATAATTCACAAAAAAATAGTCATAAATAAATAAATTCAATTCAATTTTTACAACACTTTAATTATGTTTTTTAATTATTTGTAAACTAAATAATTACGTGTTCTATATTTTAAAAGAAAATTTTGGTTAAATATGTTTTCATTTTTAAATTTATTGCAACAGAGATAGAAAACGTTATTGAGAAGGGAATATGGAAGTCTAGGCATTTACTGGGCTTATGTCTAGTAGGTGATTTAGTTCAACCGGATAAATCTCACGTACATAATAAAGATTTTGGCTCCTTTACTTCACAAAAGTCAGAAATTTAAATATGAACAACTCCCTAGGGAGGAAATCCAGCCAGTCTCCAAGCATTTAGACATACTCAAACATTGTTGAAATATGTTTTATTTTATGTTCAAAGCATTAACTTTGTTGTCAAATATTTTAATTAATGTTAGTAAAACATTTAGTTTTAAAATAATTTAACTTGTCAAGATATAAAGACAATCGTAAAGGGTTATAATAGATCAATAGACTCCTTAGCTTAGCGAAAGAAAAGACTAAACACAAGTAAGTTTTCAATCAAGATAAACATATACGTCACAGACAATTATGTTGAAATATATAGGGCAACAGTCGTAACCGATAATTTAGTCACAGATAATAACAATGAATTTCTCCACTTTATGTACACAATAATTGGGTTTTTTTCTCTTTTACGTAATGGAAAACGTTAATGTAAATATATGTTTTTAATTGATGTAAAAATTGTATTTAGTAGTAATATTGTATTTATATTTGTTATCTGAATAAAAAAAAATCAGTAAAAAAAACATCTTATTTCACAATTATTAAAACAACAAATAACCGATAGTAAATATGAAATATTCCGTCATCGGAGGGAGGTTCTATATTCGTATTCAAAATTCTTAAAAGGACGTGATATAATTAACAAGTATAAGTAATATCGAAATTTAGATGTAATAATATTAGTTATAAATGGTTATTTAATTTTATCAAAATTTTCACGATAGATTCAATGAGTTAACAATTATTAATGAATTCAGATCAACAATATTGAAATACCTCTGACTCCATTTAACATTTTATATTTTAAAAGAAAGTATCAGTAAAAATAGAAATAAGTTTTTAAGATACCTCTTAATATCAAACGCTGCAATTAATCATTCTTATGACATGATAAAATCCTTAACCTTAAAGATCAGTCTATTGTTTCAGCGCTCCGTAATACTGGTTTTATTATTTTATTTTAAGCCAATGGGAAACTTTAAAGATGGGTAATGGAGACTCATGTTATGCTCAAAGGAATGTAAAAGACGGTTATTTGAACATTTCAGTGACGACATCAAAAGGGCACGAAGTTGGTCTTTTCTGTGCACGTAGGCAAGGTTAGTGGTGAAATGAATAAGGTGCAGAATTGATCCTGTACCTTCCACAGTCGAGGATATAGAATGGGTGCGATGTTAATGTTGTCCTTATGGCCGTAGGCGCGATTGCTAGGTGAGATAAAGAAGGTGCGGAATTGATCCGGTAGCTTTCACTGTCAAAAGTATAAAGGGGCGCCAAGTACAGATTCCCGTGCGCATGTCTATTGCCAGCCAAATTGACGCAAGTTTCAAGGCTAGTAACGAAATAAAGTGAAGTCATTAACGGGCTCGCAGTTCAAAGAATATGAGGAAAACAACACCTTTCCTAGATATCTCGAAATAAGGCATGTGCGTTAGTCCAATTTAAGGGGAAACACCACGTTTATCATGGCCGCAAAGTTGAAATATTCACAGCAGGGTTGATACACAAGCTTGCTGCTTAAAATATAGAAGGGAATTTGCCTGGTGCGTTTCTACAATGTTTTATCCAATGACCGAGCTTTAAATTTCAGTAGAGCAATCACAATTAACTACACAAAAGTCTCACTTCATGGTCACTTAATTACATACCGTCTTTGGCTAAATGGTCTAGGCCAGGATAACGTCATGGTGGTAGTTTTATTTATGAATACAGACAGACAAAATCAAACGAAACCTAAGGTAACCTATACTTTGTTGGTTTTAAATAAAGAAAAAGGACACAACTAGGTCTAAGTTTTTAACTTTGCAGGTAAAACACAATTGGTTTTTAAATCACGTACTCAAGAATAACTGTCGTTCACAAGAACTACGTATTTGGCTTTCGACACAGGTCGTACAAATAAATTCGGTCTTTTGGCAGTGGTAACTGATTTTTCAATGAGTTTTTTATAGATACACATTACGAACGACGTCACAACTGGATTTTAACGGAAAAAACAGACTTAAGAACAAAAATAAACAATTACTTGGGTAGCAACATATTTTTTTCGCGCGAGAATGTTGAATGTTTACTTCCTTTTTAAAAGAGATTGGATAAAAAAGTAATGTCCCATTACAATACCTCCACAATTATAAAATTTTACTTTATATTATGATTTATTATTTCTATATATATTAGATTTATGTAAACACAGTTAAAATGATAAAATTAGATTTTATTAATTTCCAAATTATACCCTGATAAGGAAGCACGTAATAGCTTCGGAACCGGCAAGTAAGAAAATTAACAATTAGTTAATAAAAATAAAGTGTTTGTAGCTTCATTTTATATTATTATTTATTTAATATTGAAATAAATAACTTATTTTATATTTTGCCATAATTAATCCGAAATTAAATATTGGAAAAATCATTCTAATAATTCTCAACGTAAGTTATAGTAAACAATACGCATTTTTAATAATAAACAATGTACATTATATTATGTTATGGTTGAAATTGTACGCCATAGTACAATTTTGTATCAGCGAAAATCCCAGTTGAGTGTTTGGCCAATTAAAAGACTATTTGAGGCGAGGCTTGTACTTACTTGGGTTACAACTTTTAATGGAGTTCGTTTTACTGAACCGAAAAAAGTTTTTTAAGAGATAAAAGAAGTAACCCGTTGTCGCTCTGAACCCGTTAGCTAGAGTAAATTTAAAGTGTTCACGATAATAAAACGTTTAATTAAAAGTCATTTAAAATAAATACATTTTTAAACACAGAAGCGCAAGACCTCAAACAATGCTTTAAAACCCAGATAACACCACTTTATTTTGTTGATATAATGCATTGTGCACCATTTGCAATAAATAGGTGAAACCAAGTTCATAAGTATGAACTAATTAAATAAAAAATTATAATTTGATTATAAATATTAAAGTAAGTAAGTAAGTATATTTAAATATCGTGTATTCTTTCTTTTAAACATGTTTCATTAGGTATTTGATTAAGTTTTATGAACGAAAAAGTTAAGTGGTTTTTTAAATGATTTTTATTTGCCAATAGACTATCGAACGGGGTAAAAAAAATAAAAATTTTGCATTGTTAAAATCGCTTTGATATTTTTTTTCTTTTCAGTTTTGTAATTTTTAAATTTCTCCACCCGTGATGTCAGTAATTGTCGTCGGTGAGTTATCCTGACATTTAAAAAATGGACCTCGTACGTATAAAAACACGCTAAACACACTATATTTCCGGAAACCAGAAATATAGCAAAACACATCATTGATTGGTTTTTCTAAATCACCCGAAGTTACGACGTTTTAAAGTTGGTTTTAATTTAAATGTATTATCATTCATTTTTTCATTTTTATTCTTAGTGGGGTCAGTGCTATGCAAAATCGTGACTTCACTGCGAACTGTGAAGATTTATTATGACTATATTTTCTTCATACATTTTTGGGAAACTTCGCGGTACAATTAAATTTTCTATTTTTTGCCGCGTGTAAGGAAACATTTTTATATCCAAATTCCCATAGCTCTGAACTTCCTTATTCCTTAGGAGTAAAATACAGTATAAGTCTATAAACACTTGCAGCTTTAAAGGTAATGTTGATCACACTCAAAAATCGGGTTGTGGTCCCGTGGCTAGTATGTCGGACTCACGAATCAAAGGTTTGTGGTTCGAATCCCACTCTACCCCAACTCGATTCCCATTTTCTAATAGTGAGTTATTTACAACTCGTTAAAAATGACCCTCAAAAATCATTATTTGGGTTAATTATAAGAACGCAAATATTCCTTTTTTTAAATAAATAAATAAAAACCATAGGTACAACAAGAATATGAAAATTATTTTCTTTTCCATTTTTGAAAGGGATAAAAATATAACTAAATGTGAGATCAGTGTGAACGAAGATATTCTGAATCAGGTAGAAGAATTCGTGTATCTGAGAAGTATGTTTACTAGGGATGGAAATACCGATAAAGATACTGAAAGGAGGGTGAGTGCCGGGAACAGGGTGAACGGTGCACTAAAATCTACTTTGGCAAACAAATGTATATCGAAGGAGGCCAAACTAGCAGTTTACTATGGAGTTTAAGTCCCAACTCTAATGTATGGGAGCGAAGTATGGAATTAGAAAAATAATGATGAAAACAGGCTGTCGAAATGCGATCCCTCAGGCGAATGTGTGGTAAAACGATGTATGATAGGTGCACAAATGTCGAGATCCGTGAACTGTGTAAGGCTGAAATATGCATTATCAACAGAATCAAGAAAGGGGTGCTGCGTTGGTTTGGACATGTAGAGCGAATGGACAACGAAAGAACAGCTAAAAGGATCTACGATGCGAATGTTGATGGATGCAGAAAACGAGGAAGGCCGAGAAAGACATGGCACGATCAAGTCCATAAAATCGGCGTGCGTGCATGCGTAGGTGTATGAATGTAAAGGAAGCGAGGTCTGTATGCAAAGATAGAGTGATATGGCGTTTTATCCTCTCTGCCTACCCCTTCGGGGAAACGGCGTGATGGTTTGTTTGTTTATTTGATTGATTTTCAGACGTTTTTAAGTATATACACACAGTATGATCTCAGCCAACGTGGTTAGAACTTTTTGCTTCCCTATTAAAGAAATGTTAATTTTGAAGAAATATGGACGCTCAAGCATTGACATAATCATAAATGCTTTACAGCAATATAAAAATTAATGGCCATTACCGCATACGGAAGAATACTTAAAAGATGAAAACATTATCTTTTTTTAAAGAAAAACTAATATAAGCGTTCTAACAATTTACCAAAATATTTCAATTTTAGTGGCTTCTTTCAACGAGTTGTAAATAACTCCCAATTAGAAAATGGAAATTAAGTTGGTGTAGAGTGGAGATCGAACCTCGAATCTCTGATCCGTGAGTCCGCAACACCAGCCACGGGACCTCAATCCGAAAATATAGAAGAGTATAAAGAAGTCTAGACATGTACAGGGGTTTATGTCATTGCCTGGTTAAAGTAGCCGCCTAAAAAATAATTATCAAAGATTTGGACAAACTCCAAATATTGTTGATAAAACCTGCTGGTCTAAGAAGAAGTATAAAAAGTATTTTCAGGCGTTGCCTAGTTAAGTGAGTAGCTGATAAACCAACATCAATAGAGGTTTCAGCTCTTTGACTTTACAAAGTTCAACATATGTAAGAATTCATAAACATTTCTTGTATACCCACGAACGGGCCATGCCTTTGTGGGATTTTTTCGTTTACTATTTTTACTGTTTATATGTATTTCATTTCTATGTAATTATCCTTTTTTTTTTAAAACGCTGTTTTACCTTTTAGGTACTGTAATTTTTTTTTTTTTCAATAAATAAATAAAATATATAAATTGTAGGAATATGGAAGGAATATTCAAACATACATAGGCAGAATGGTGAATGTTACAGTGTTTAAAATGGCCACTTAAAGTGGCCTACGACAGGTCGTAAGTCCTGTAAATACATAGACTACCGCATTCCCTTTTATAAATGTTTTTCATCTCTGTTTTAATAAATTAATGCATAAACATATTACAATACAGATTTAGAACATTTAAGAGAAGGTAATATAGAAGTATAGGCATCTACAGGGCTTATGACCTGTCAATGGCTGGTTTAAGTGGCCACTTGACACACTGTGTAACATTAACCATTCTACCCATATTTGAAGATCTATATTCCTTCAATTCTTTCATATGTTAATGTTTGTGAAGTTAAAGAGCTGAAACCTTTATTTATGCGGGTGAGATTCATCTAATATAATTATTTCACCTACATACTAGGCAACGCCTGAAAATGTTATTTTTTCAATTTCTATACTTCTTCATGGACCAGGTGGATTTATCTTTACCTTTACCGGATTTATTTATTACCTTATCTTAAATGTTCTTCATCTTTGTTGTAATATGTTAATATTAACAGCTCCCCAGGGAGTTGAATCCAGTCCTTGTCAACAAAAATTTTGACAAATTAAAAAGATTGTCAAATTAATGTAATTATTTTCATGACTAAAAATTGTGTTGCTTTTAATTGACAAATATCTCCTTATAATTTTTATGCATATTTTATTTTTACTTTTTATGTTTATTAATTTACATTTATTTTATTTTTCTTATTAATACTAGTATTTACACGTATCTTTAATTTTCTAATTATAAATGGTATATTCTGTAATTTGTTTTTGTTCTTCAATTTTTAATTACTAACGATCTATTTTCAAATTTATATTTATGCTTCAATTTTTATTTTTATCGGTATGTTTTCTATTTTATAATAATTATGTCACATTTCTTTACTATTAATGGCATATTTTCTAATTTATTTTTATGATTCAATTTTCATAATTATTACTTGCATGTTTTCTAGTTTATATTTTTATTGATTTTTTCTGATTTTATTATTATTTTTTGAATTTATCAAGCATCATTTAATGAAATAATAGATTAAAAAAAAACACATGTAAAAAATAAGGTCCTTCCTAAACACAGGAATTTTCTAGCTAGTCGGGACCTGAAACAAAGAAACTCCGTACATTTTAAAACTGCGAAATACATAAATAAATAAATAAATGTATATTTTCTTCGCAATGTTAAGTTGTCAGTCTAAAGCATAAAATTTTACAATTTCACGTAGCATTTTCTCGTATGACTTGACGTAAATATCCATTGTAATATCTCAAACCTGAAAGTCTCGAAAAATTAATGCTTAATTTTACAGCGTCGCTTTGTGTGTCGAAAACGTGTTTACTCGTGTTTTAAATTTATGAATTTCTCGTCCTTCGGCACATTAATCAAAATGATCTGCATAAAAGCTCACTAATTTACAACGAAGTGCTTCCAGGTGACGTCTTTTTATTACACTATGCCATGTATACCGCAGCGGTCCTTGCCTCAACTTTTGCTTCGGGACAGCATAACAATTACTGTCGAATGAATCCACCCTTCAACCCATCTAAGGGTACTGAGAAACATCAGTAAGCAACCAGCATCCAAGTCAAAAGGCCAGCTCATAAAATATTCACATGCAATACCGTCCGCTTCAAAAAAATATATGAATCGAATGAATAACAATTTGACTCTTTAATTATTAATTCGATTAATAGAACAATGACCAATTCAATCACTTTTGTGACATCGTCAGACAGGTATATATTTTTGAAGAAGTCAAACTGTATATTATGTAATCTGTGAAATCGAATCTCTTCACAACAATAAAGGTTTCATCTCTTTTACTTCGCCGAAATTAACAGATGGAAGAATTGAAAAATACGAATGTTACACAATGTGTAAAGTAGCCACTCAAACCAACCAATGATAAGTCAAAAGCCCTGTAAATGCATCGATTTTCATATTTCCTTCCTAAAACGTTCTCCATCTCCGTCGTTATTTGTTATTTATAATAAACCCCTAGGGGGTAAAATACATGATTTTTTCTACAAACATTTGGACAAAATCAAAATATTTTATGAAATCGAAGTTTGTGTCGCGGGGGCTCAATTTAAAAGTACTTGACGGTGTATTTCTGAATGTGTTTTTAGGAAATATTCATTTTAATATTGAGTGCTGCAATTTATGGATTTTTTCTTGGAGTAATAACCCGCCACTCGCTAAAAGAGTCGCCCTTACGGACAAAAACTATTATATGATTATCAACCAAAAAGTAAGCTACAATTGACAGCAATACATCGGGCCGTAAGAACTTGGGTCGACAATTGCAAGCGCAAACCGAAACCGTCCGTTACACGTTTGTTGTTAAACTAAAAACCAAACCAAAAATATGTGTGTCATTAAAGTAAAATAGTACAAATTATGTGTTTTAGGGGGATTTTATTATTTTTAGCTTGTTTTATATTTGTATGCAACTACTATGTAGAAGGTGTAAAACAGGACTTGCATGCTTATGTGATTAGTGCCCAGGTAGGTCTCGAAACTGGTAGATATAAAAAAGTCAGTTAAGCTCGGGTTTCCTAGGACAGCGGTGCCCGTATTTTAACGGCCGTAGTGAACATTAATGCGGTTGACAGCCGTCGTAACGGTGACTAGAGAGTGGTTTCCTATAAAAATGGTGTTGATAACACCGTTAAAAAATAAAACCACTCTCTAGTCACCACTACGACGGCTGTCCACCGCATCACCGTTCACTACGGCCGTTAAGATACGGGCATCGCTGTCCTAGGAAACCCTAGCTTAAGTGGTCGAATACAAATATTAACTTACATTTATTGAAACATTTAACCAAAATATTAATGATTTATATAACGACAACAATAATGTTATGGTTAATAACTAATACCAGCCAGTTATTTTGGAAGTGATATAATTCAATTTCGAGATTTACGTTTTAGTGTTTAACCTTTTGTGTTCTTTTACCAAGAACAAGGTGGTATTTAAATATACCACCAGAATCCAGGTATTTATTTTCTAATATTTTGTATGAATAATAAATTTTATGTAACAAGAGTGTCGTATTAACACATCCTGGTGGACCAATCTTACACTCAGTTTTTATAGGTTTAGCATCTTAAAAATATATGTATTTTATTAGGTTTGCAAGAAGTAAATTAACACAAAGTATGTGTCCTATAAAAGGTAGTAATAAATACACGAAAGCTCAACTAGCCAATCATAGTTTGCCTTCTTTATTCTCCTGAGTAGAGTCTACACGAACAATTTGAACAAAGTCCAGTATGATTTTTAAAGTAAATTAATAGCCTCTTTCAATCGATTTTTGCCAAAACACATATTTGTTCTACTTTGACTAATTCCATTATATTTATTTATTGTAATTATTTATATAAAGATACATATTACAAACAAAATAATAAAGTATCCCTAACTCAATGAAGCTAAGAGCACTATGTTGAATAAAATCTCTACAACATAATAGAAAGTGGAAGCACGCATATCATTAAAGATATATACCAAATTAAAATTAGAAACATAATCACAAATTTTAATAAAAATATCTACAGCACGCTTAATAGTATATAAATATATGCAATGTATTGCCGCAATCTCCTGCAATGGTCTCCTCCCTTAGACTGACTTGATACGGCTCAACAGCTCGATATTTTTTTATTTATTCAACTTTTTGTACATAATGTTATTTGTACATTGGCAAACTTATTGCCAAATGGCAATTTCTCCCAACCAACCAACAAAGTGAAAGCTTTATTTTAATAATTCAAGTTTAAACATATTCAATTGAAAATAAATATAAAAAATTTAAAGATACATAAAAATGGAAATAAACGTATTTGTTTATAAATTACCTTAGATCAAAACTATTACTCAATGGAAAAAAGGAAAAAAGAGGAAAGAGGAAAGGAGGAGAGATTAAGAAGAGAAAGGAGATGTTTTTGCAGACGTGATTTAAACAGAGATAATGTAGTAACATCTTTGATGGTGGATGGGAGATGATTCCACAGTCGAGCTACATGGACACTTTGAGTAACAGAAGAAAGAGGAATTATTGTGGATGGGTGTTGAGAGAGTGCCTTGAGAATTAGAACGAAGGGGTAAACTATGATATGATAAGCGTTGAAATTTTTCACGCAGGTATATAGGAGCTTTAAGACTATTTTCCACGTATCCATTTTATAAATGGGTTCAATTACCGCGAATGAAAGAAAAAATCCAAGAAATATTTTTCCTCAATTGGTTAGGGTGTTTTGGTGTATTTTTCAAAACTTACCTCAATATTTATTTCTTACCTGCTATCAAAAGCATACAATAAACTTCCTAAAAAGTAAAACTAAACCACGTTTCATTAAATCTCGCATGACCTTAAAAATAATCTAATATTTTTTCTAAATTTCTTCAACATTTTGACTCTTTGCACCGATTTTGCTAGTTCTGCTGAAGAACACACCTCTAACTTTGTTCGCACTATTCGCCACCTACTGGAAACCGTCACGAGTCATGACGTATGCTAATGTCACGTGATTGATGACTCCAAATCATTGTTCTGCCCCTGTAGAGCGTCACCCCTTTACCCTCGCGCTGAAAGTTTGCGAAACATTTTTAAATTACCGCAGAAGTACAATGAACCACGTGATTTCGTTAATATGTCTTCATCCGATACAATACTTTATTGGCTATTACATCCTTGCACAACGAAACTTTATGGGTTATCATGTCTTGTGTTGTTAGCATTCTTTTCTGACGTCCCAGATCGCATTACAACGTCCATTATCAGGGTTGATGATATTTGTGTAGATATATATGTAACGTTTTGTGCTTAGAATTTATACCGTGTCGCAGTTACTGCTATATACAATAATATGCTTGTTAATCTAAAATACGTATAGTTTTACGTCTACGCTTTTATTAATATATTATAAAAAAAATGAAGAACACTTCGATAAAGATAATATAGAAGTCTAGCGACCACTTTATACACTTTGTGACATTCACCATTCTGCCCTTTTTTCAATATTAATATGTTTTTAATTCTTTATTCTGTTTAACGCTGGAATGTGATTTCTTCATTACTGGGTACTAGAGGTGGTAAAACAGCTGAAACAATTTCACAAAAAATGATAAATCACAAATTAAACTGCTTTGTGAAACTGTTTTAAAAAAATAGTTTGAAACCATAGCCACTCCCCCCCCCCCCGCGCATCAAATAATGTAATACATGAGGCACTGCATTAGTACACCAAGCGCATCGTATCTTAATCATTTTTGTTGAATGAATTGGTGGTCAGATTGGTCAGTCTTACGTTTCAGGTGTGCTTCAGATGACATTTTACGTTGTAAAAAAAAAACACATTTTAAATGTTTTATATCAACCGAACTGGAAATTTAAACCGAGATCTCTTGCATTGCATGGTAGGCAAACGCAACCGCAAGGCAGACAAGTCGTGAGGCCTGTTTAAAGCATGTATCTGGAAAAAAATAATATCCGTCTCAGTTCATATTATATTTCTTACCCTACGTATATCTTTGTTTGAAAAAACTATTGTATTTTTCGGAGCTCCCTCCGACATTCTGAAACAACATTCTGTCAAATATAACGATACGTTCTTTGAGTTCTGAGACGCAGACGGAATTGAATAGACCCTTATATCTTCGTATATCCATACCTCCACTAGCACTGTGACATATTTTAATAACGTCAATTTTTTTCATTTCAACCGTGTACAGTGAACGCAAAGTTGTCACGTTATTTTTTTATATATTGCTTCTTTGATAAAATAGAATTACAACTCAAAAAACAGAATTTTCCAGGAGAAAAAAAAAACGTGAAACTTATTGGTTTTTCAGTACTTTCTTTGGATTATAACAATACTTACATGCCATATATCTATCTGAGAGAGTATCTGAGTGACAGATTTCAAATAACAATAGTAAGTGACGAAGTTTTTGAGGCGCTAAAAATTTGATTGGGAGTACCTCAATAATCTGTTCTCAAACCAGTTTTATTTATCATATACATTAATGATTTTGTAAAAATAGTTAAATTAAGTTAGTGAAATTAAATATTTGGGTGTAATGATGGATTTGAAAGTTATATTTCAGCAAAACATTAAGATGATAATGATTTATTTTTTTTAATTTTAATTTTATGAATAATTAAAAAAAAAATTGATAAGGATTCAAGCAAAATTATTTATAACACAATTATAATAATCTTCCCAGTGAACTAAAACCTATTAAAAATAATATATCAATAAATAAATTTTCAGTTAATCCAAAAAAAATTTTTGAACACGTGTAAAAACAACATTTAATTTAATTTAGTATGAAAGTATTATTGTTTTTTCTTTAAATGTCCTATGTTATTTTTTTTTCTCATGTACTCGTATTTAAAATTATATAAACTCTTATAAATAAACAACTAAAACAGTGTAAGTCACTCTCCAAGCACAAGAGTTAGTCTTTTTTTGGAGAGTTACAGTAATAACATTTACTAGATGTGTAATAGTAGATATGTTTAGAATTTTACAAAACATCTAATCTTTATGAAATTTATAAATAAAAGTAAAAAAAAATTAAAAAAATTATTGAACCACACATTAACTACTGTAGCAGCATATTATTTTTATCGAACCAAGAAAATTTAAACTCACTCACAATATTACAAAACAAAGCCTTTAGAATTGTTATAAAAACAAAAACGATACACAAGTGTAAATTTAATGTTAAATGAATTAAAAGTAGTAACAAAAAAGCAAAGAATATTTAACAACACTATGGTATTTCTACATAATATTATTTATTTGTTTTTCTTTTCCTTTTTTTCTTTTCTTTTTATGGTCGTATCATACCATATTTATATGCTATAAACTTATTAATAATTAAAAAAGGAGTGGCCCACGCTCAGACGCTGAAGTCTTTGTAGGCATTTTTTCCAATTCTTCTTGCTCATACTGATCATCGTGGTTGCGGATGTGACAGGGTTTTAAAAACAGCCTGTTTATATATTTTTAGCAATGTAAAAAAATATTTTTCCATGAGTAGTGGAATTTTGCTTCCATTCGATAATTTTTGAGAAAAATTAATGTCACTTGTAACTTTAAGGAATTTTTTAAAGAATATTGAAAGAATACTGTTGAATATCTGAGATATAACTTTTTTTTCATAATAAAACTGACGTAGGCGTATCAAAACATTTTTTTCCATACTTCTGTGAGATCGTTCGAGAAAGTCCTTTTTGACCATTTAAATGAATAACATTAGTTTAATACTACCCTCATAAGCCGAAAGCTGCTATTTGCAAAAAATATATTCTGCGACATGACACTTTTTAGTATACATAACTAGACTTCCATATCACATTCATAAAATTATATAAATATTACTTTATAAATTGATTGTAATATAAGTTAAATTTAGAAATAAATAGTTTAAAAATGTTATCCCTTTCGATTTTATTATAAATAATGTACATAGGTAAATAAAATTCCATACATTTCCGAGAATGCAAAATCCAATTATTGTCTACAAACATTTACACATTTGCTTGATTTTCATTTTGTGTTTACTTAGGAGTTGGAAAACTTATTACAAATAACAAAAATAACTTTAAAACCACACTCAATTTTTATTTTAAGGATTCTTTCCCTAGAGTAGTCCTTAAGGCAGAAAGACTTTTCCAGGGTACACTTATAAACAATCATTTTAAAAATGAAATGTTTATTCAAAAAATCAAAAGCAGGTATTTTTACTAGGCAAATGTTCTATTTTTCACAAAGCAAATAACTTACAAAGGCCTCCGTGGTATAGGGGTTAAGACGCTTGATACACGGAAGGTTCCGGGTTCAATTCCTGATGAGAACACAAAAATAACAATGAGATTTTTCTCAAGCCTGGGTGTTCTGTGCTGTAATACACTAATGTAAGAAAGCCTCCTGGCCTGTTGTGTTGGAAAAAAAATGGTTTCTGTTTTGAAAAATAAATGTTTGCGGTTTTATTTAGAGTATCATACAAGTATTTAAATTTTGGGGCTATTTTACCGCTTTGTTAATATAACTCTCTGTTAGTATATGAGAATAAAGTTGTGGTAGAGCGAGGTTTGAACCTCGGACCTTTGATGCGTAGACCGTGACACTTAACACTAGACCATAACCTGGTTTATAAAAAACAGCTTTTTATTTTTGTGAAATAAATTTACCGAATATAGCTACAGAATTTCTCGTATGATAATGTTAGTCATGCCGTGAGTATGGCTGAAGGATCCTAGAGCAGAAAAGGGGGTATATGGAGCCTTCTTCAGAGCGCCAACTAAAAATATTGAAAAAGTGACACGAAGCCGATAATGTATTCGTAGGGCTGACACATCAGTGTGGCCTTGGAGGGGTTAATTATTACAAATCTTAGTTATTTGTAAAGTCTAGTACAATTTTACCATAAACAAACATATTTTATATGCTTATTAGAGCAATAGTAAGGATAGCGCTTTTCACAATTTATGCTAAAAATATATAAAACGTAGCTTTTTTCAAGTTATTTTTTCATTGTGTTGTAAATCGAATCATGTATAACTCTTGTATAGGGTTCTATTTCTATTTCACACAAATAACTGTTTTCTTTATTTGCCTGCACACCGTTGATGTTTTTGACTTGGTGGCTGCTCTCAGCTAAAAATCCTGAAGGAAAACAAAGTGTAGATAAGTTTGCCTCGTTGTAGAGTGGTGGGCGCATTTTTCTGCCATTTTTAAGGTTCTGGGTTCGATGCCTGGCAGGGTGGTTGTAAAATATCACTCTCAATTGTTAAAAGTGCAATATTTCATTATTCCCGGACTGGCACCTGAAGTGTAGGACTGATCACCTTACTTTCATTATACAGATGACCTAAATACGCAGCATTTGATGTATCATTATTTTTATTTACATTTTGATTTATCAATAAACATTTTTATGAATAATTAAAAAAATATAAAACAATATAATATGACTTAATGGTGATTTTATTTGTGATTTCAGCATTGATGTGTGAAAAAAATAATCCGTTATAAAATCCAAGCAAGGCGTGCTTTTTTATAATTTCCATTAGAATCTTTACACAACTGTTATTTGTAATTTAAACCGAAAGTTTTAAAAAAAATCATGAAAAAAAAATATTTTAGGCTGGATTTTAACGTCAGTTCATAATAAGTCATATTTTTTAGATCTGATCAGAAAACTCTTATGACTAATTATAATTTCAACTTTGATTTGTAAAATAAATCATGCCTATACTAGTCAATTCATGATCGTAGAACCACGACGAAGAACGGCTTAATTTTTTTTGTCACTTTGCCACAACTTGACAAGTACAACAAACAATCTTTTATTCTTTGATACTTGGGTTTGATATTTTTTTTTCAAATAATGTCAATGCGGCATTTTTCGCACATTCGTCGTTGTTTCACGATCACGACGACATGTATTTCAAATCTATCAGAAAAAAATCATTTAGAACCATATTCAAAATCCTGTGTGGTTAAATATAAAAAAACTACGGTTTTATTTCAAGTTTATCGAACAGCAAGTAATATTTCCAGCATGCATAATAGATCCAGTAGATGCAACATTCGGGTTCGTGATCCTGCGGGAGGTTTTTTGTCGCTGCGGATATTCTTGGCGCCTTCTCGCCTCTCTAGAGAAATGTTTCTCGAATTACAACACTGAAATATCGTTTGTGCGCTCATTTAAATACACAGATCCCGCATGCATCTTCTGGGGATTTTCATAAATGTGTTTCACTACTTCGCGTTTTAATAACAAGTAAAATATTTCGTTTCTTCGTACGATAATATTTCTTGTCGTAACGCCTTGTCTTTATTACTGAGTTGCTACATTTTTTTATTGAAACTGGAAACAAAACCTTTTGTAAATATAAATGTTTGTGAGATATTATTAATTTGATACAAAATACAAGCAAGAAAATAATTCAATAAATTATTTTTGCTATATTATTATACTTTCGTAGAAGCTTCGGTTTCGTTTTATTTCAATAATTTATGAACCACAGTTATTTCATATTATTTCTTCTTTTTTTTTAACCTTGTTCTCTCCACTTCTGAATATAGACGTCTTCCAAACGTTTCCACTCCTGTCTATCCACCGCTTTTTTCACTTATGCACTACCAGCTATCGAGGCAATGTCATCTACCCAATTTTTTTTGTAGATATCCAACACCTTTGTTTTGCGCATTGTATACTTTATTTACCACCTGTCACTATTTTGTCTCGCTAAGTGTCCTGCCCACTGCCATTTGTATTTCTCTGAACGATTAATGATATCTGCGATTTTATATTGCAAAAAACATATTTGTTATCAATGTTTCACTGAGCAATGCCTGTTTTATAATTTACTAGCCACCATTATCTCAATTTAAAAAATACAAATATGTATGAAGGTTTTTTTGACATAATAATAATATTGAATGCGTATAAAACTAGTCATCGAGTCGAAGACGCTTGTCCAAGATTCTAGTGCTATTTTAAACTTGAAATTGAATTTTTCATTTCCCTTAACGCAAAGCATAAATATATATAATAACTGAAAGATTTACGTATAAAACATTTACTTTTGCAAAATATAAGTACAGCCGATTGCAATTAAGGATGTACGTATAAAACATTAACTTTCCCAAAATAAACGTACGTAAATAAATTAAGAAAAATTGTGACTTGCATTCTATGAATTTCACTAAACTCGTGCGCTCAAAAGTTTAGAACTAACCAAAATGAAAAACGTTCATAAATTCAGGCGCATATTTTGCGTCTAGGCGCTTTGAGCTCTATCAATAAGAAAATAATCAATCACAAAAAGGCTTCACTTTTAAATAAGCCGATTAAGCGTTAGTTTTACTATAAATAATTCAAATCCTTCAACATAACACGCTGTCTAGACCATTGCTTGCTACTAGTTATAAAGAAAATTAAATGTGCTACAACCTTTTCATTATTTGGATATTCGAATAATTACATTATTTTATGTCAAACTGAACAAACAAACCATTTCGTTGCTACCTTGTTTTGAACATTTTAATCCCTTAATTTTTTTAATCTGAAGATTTTTGCCGTACAACTTTTAAGTAATTGTCAATTATAGAAGTAGCAATCCTTCCATCGTGAGTAGATTAAATTATAGTAAGTAATAACTGTTGGACATGGGGGTGCTTCATGACATACTTAGTGGACCCCTTGATAGTCCGGCTCTTTTGTCGGAGTTATCATTAAATGTCCCCGGCTACCGCACCCGTCACACGTCGAGCTCTCTATTGCATGTGCCAGCAGTTCGTACGAACTATGCCCAGAACTCTCCACTTATACGTTTTGTTAGTGAATATAATTTGAACTTTCCCCTTGTTGATCCATTTGATTGTAAAAAAAAAACATTTAAAATGCGCGAATTAAAACATACTTTTTTGTCTTATACTCGTACTTAGTTTCAAGAATAAAGTCTTATTTTATCTTATCTTATTTTATTTTATTTTATTATATTTTATCTCTAATTCTTAATATTTTAAATATATTTGTATTTTCGACACTTGACACTTGTGCAATATTTACACACATGTCCACTCTCATTCCAATATAACACCCACTCACCCACCCTCTCACTCACTTACACTCACACAAACACACTAGTATGTATTGTACGTGTATTTAATGTATATCTGTGGATATCTGTCATTGGTTTTATTCTCTGTATATTTTATTTGTTGTATTTTTGTTACATATATTACTGTTGATATCCCCAATAAATAAAAAAATAAATAAACCATGAAATAAAAGGCGTTAATTGCGTAGTTTGGAAATTAATATTTAAGTGACTGAAATATGGCGAAAGTCCGAAGAATTAAATTACCATGACATTTCGAAATAACGATAATACAGCAAATCTGGTAATGTTACATTCAATTTAATACAACAATATGAAAGTAATGGGATTATATGTTTAAGTAACATGTATTCTTGGCACATATATATACTTTATATTTGTATAATACTGATTTTTAATTTCTTACATTTAATTAGCTAGGCATTTATAATTAAGTAATTTTAGTTTTTTATGTTATTGGTTTATTAGTATAGGACTCCTTACGCTCTAAAGATAAAAAATCTCCATCTTAGAACAGGCTGTGCCATGTTAGATGGAGACTATCATAAACAGAGAACACTCCGTTTTCATTTTACATTAATTGGTTTTATATAGATTCCCTGTTATTAAGTATGTATATTGTTATTTTTTTGCAATAAATTTACAAATAATAATAATAATAATAATAATAATAATATAAGCGAATAAACACAGTCGTTTTTACCTTTCGTAAAACAATATTTAACATTGAGTCTTCATACAAAATGCTAAACTCACCTTCTAAGGAATAACAAAAGCTGTAGAGTTAAATTCAATTAAAAACATAAATAAATAAAAAAACATGTTTACTAACATCGTTCTCCATTGTTGCTTACGTTCTACGAATGTTATTGTAATGATTTCTTAAAGGCTCCCAAAAAGACCACGAGTTTGTGGATTTTTTTGTAGTTTGTATTTTTAGTATGTATTTTATGATTATATTAAAACTATTTAATTGAAATTAAAAAGTAATATTATTTCATAATGTTTCTGGGAGTTTTCCAATCACGAGGCATTCTTATAGTGTAATAAATAAAGAGCCGTCTAGACGTGGACAATACAATAGATGTTACATTATTCTCTTGTCCTAGCACCGTGATCAGCCTCGACCGCGCGGGACAAAACGCTGTGACAATCTGAAAATTCGATGAGCGCCGCGAAAATGAATATACGACGGCGTTTGTTACGAGCGAATCCAGGAAAAATATTATAAATTTTACAGCAAGATGTATTTGAATTTTTTTATTAATATCCCTACAGAGATGAGGTAGAATTTTTTCAAATTCAGGATTATGGATATTCGAGCGTTTACAGGGCTTATGACCTGTCATTGGCTGGGTTAAGTGGCTACTTTACGTTTTACAACATTCCCCATTCCGCTTATTAGCGAATATCGACACAGGTAACATTTTTTTGATTTTTGTATTTATGTTATTAAATGAGAAACCATTCACTAGCGTGTTGGAGCGCCATCTATGTATTGATATTGAAGTTAAGTATTTTTAATTAGCATATTACTTTATTTTATGTATTTAAGACTCTTCCGAGTTAAATTAAGTACTAGTAATCGCCTGCAGATGACTCTGCATTTGTATTTGAATTGTTGAAAGACGGAATGAATAATAAATAGAATTTTTTTCTGCAGATTTTTTTGTTCGTTCACGTCAAGCAAGTTACTATTGTAACTAGGTCCTGTCCGTACGTGTCGACACGAGGACAATAAGACTGCGCGCGGTGGTGGTGGTAATCATTGTTTCGTGGAGATAGCCTGCCTGTCTATCACGGTGGCGATGTGTTTTGTCCTACAAATTGCTGTTAACATCTGGACAATGGTCGATTCCTGCGACAAAACAATATTGTATTATCTATGTGTAAACGGCCTTCAATGTAGAATCCATAGTTACGAATAATGTTTTTAAAGGATTGTAATTTCTATTCGATTGTAATAATTGTTTCTATGGGGGTACAAAACATAAAACCCAACTAAGCCACTAAATTTCAAAATCAATATACAAGTATTTGAATAAAAGAAAAACGGATATACAATAACGATTCGGGTAGCTAGAAATTCCTAGAAAAAAATCTGGCCGTGCTCGGTATTTCCAGCGCCTGTCACAACTTCTATTGTAAAAATATTTACATTGGTCGGGTACTGCGAATTGGAATTTCCTAGCTGATAGCTAGCGCTATAGGCGAATTGCGGTGCACACAGCCAATAATTGGCAGAAATAATCGAATAACTCATTACTGTTTATGGTGACTTATGATAATCGATTACGATAAATATCTAGTCATTTTGTAAACATGAAGAAAAATTGAACATAAAATTTAAATTTCAATTACTGACTTTGTCGAAATATGTTGCAACAAAGAAGGAAAACATTTTGAGAATGGAATACGGAAGTCAAGGCATTTACAGGGATTTTTATTGTATAAATAAAATATTTTTTTAATAAATAAATTTCATCAGTATCAAAAGAAGTTCTAGCTCGTTTAATTTGCAAAAATCAACAGTAAAATATGCACTATTTCCACCTATCCAAAACCGTTTTCGTCAAAAAGTTTTCCAGTCGTTTTCGCCCATATTTTTGTTTTGTGAAAAAAATAGTTACTTAAAAACGGTTTATGCTTTTAACAAAGCATAAGAATATATTATGATAAAAACCAAACACAAAAAAAAGTAAATATAGAGAATATGAAACAAAAAAATCCACGGCAAACATCAACACTTAACTTTATTTGTACGTGGTTCCTATAGTGATTATTTATTTGACACTTTATATACATATACAATATATTTACATATAAGGGCGGGCATATTGCCTTAAGGCCATTTCTTCCTATCTACCCAAACCGTTCAGTTTGAGAAAATTATAAATACATGGACATATTGAATCTTACAATTTTGTACAAAAAATTTTAAAAAAGATTAACAATATAAAAATATATTTTTTAAAAATTAACACCATACTATAAAGAGAGGATAGGGGATGAGAAGGAAAGAAAGAGGATAAAGAAACAATTTAAACTTTGGCAGCCTCCGTGGTGTAGTGGTCAAGACGCTTGGCTCACTCACGGAAGGTTCCGGGTTCGATTCCCGGCGAGAACACAAACATACAAAGTGATTTTTCTCAAGCCTGGGTTGTTTTGTGATGTAATTCACTACTGTAATTGGGCCTTCTGGCCTGTTGTGGTGCAAAAAAAAAAAAACAAATTAAAAAAAAAAACAAATTAAAAAAAATATTTTGATAGTGACATTTCAATCTTGAATTAAATGTAAATAAAGAAGGGGCGTATCTTACATTTGTGGGTAGATTATTCCACAATCGAGCGGCTACTACTGTAAAAGAGGAGGAAAGAAAATTAGAGCGATACCAGGGTATTAAAAGGGTTCTCTCGCTACTAGAACGAAGAGATAGTCCGTGATGTGAAAAAGGTTGGATGAGCTCTCTCAGATAAACAGGCGAACTGGGATTATTTAAAATATTGTGAAGAAGTGATAGAATGTGAATGTTTCTTCTATGCCTGATACTGAGCCAGTGTGATTAGTCATGAGGACTTGTCAAAAGTGGTAACATTATTCATGATAAATATAGTAAAGGTAATAAAAAGGTGTAAATTCTAGCAGTACATTTAATGCCGAACACTCATCAAGTGGATCGGAAGGTTTGTTGACGAATGACAACAGTCCGCCTTCTCCTGGCGAGTTTTCTGTGGTTTCCTCGTCACTAGAGCAAATGCGGAGAAGCTCCTCAAACAGGCCACAGCCAAAACATTCCACCAGATAATTACATATTATAAACATATTTATTTATTTAATTTTAAAAACAACAAAATATAAATATATTTACATATACTTATATGCATAAAAAAATGGTATTAACAAATTATTGTTAAAAACAAATAATAAAAATAAGTTTATAATATAACCCAATAAAAAATTTTATTGAAGTAAGTTTAAGTAAGTTTCATAATATAATGAGCTTAAGGGTTGGGTTACATTGTTATATCGTGTTGTGGACTGGTGTGTTGTGGCGCCATGATACATCACGCAATGACATGACTTTAATAAAGATTCAGGAGTGAAAATTCAAATGCAAATAATAAAAAATCTAAATTAAGTCATACGGTAATATTTCACATTAGGAAGGCTTTAAAAAAAATGTCCCTTTAATCAAAAATCAGACAACTTTCGAATATAGTCCACTTATTAAACTCACGCCCCTCCCTTCATCCCATCCTTCATTTTTCAACTTTCTCTCCCACAACATCAAACATGTTTATAACTAATCAGTGCATGTTACGGTTGTTTATTAAAATGCATGTCGTGTTGGTTTTATATTTTTGTGCAACAACTATGGTGAAGGTGTATAGTGGGTTTTGCATGCTAGTTTAATTAGTGTCCTGACGAATAGAACGGTGAGTCTCAAAACTGGTAGAAATAGAAAAGTTGGTAAGTGGTTTACAAATACGTAATAACGTTTAGTTATCTGTAGTATTCTTTAAAAAAGTTCTTAAAATTTCAAATAATCTAGATGTACCTATTTTTGTTTATTACGAAAAAAAAATATGTGTGAGTAGTTTATTATGTCTTTATTACTCAGAAAGAATGTGAAATGACGATTAAAAATAAACGCTAAATAAAATTTGATCGAGAGAAGTGACTTTATTAATAAATTAGGAGTTTATTCAAAGGTTCTTAGAAATTCTGGAATTAGTGCATAAAATATTTTGCTCAAATACACAGAACAAAATACCTCGGCGCAAATTCTTTTGTTGTGTCAAAGGCAAATAACGTAAAGTCAAATTCGAAAACGAAACACCTGAATTGATAAACCAATACCCGAGTCTTCTAAGAGATAATTAAGTTATAGGATCTCAGTCCAGACTGCCACCCTCGTCCCTTATTTCTACCCTCGCCTGGCATTTCTTTCTCCCCGTTATAAAATATCCCCTTTTTCCGTCAAAAGTTTTCTTTTCAATTTACCTTCCATCACAATTCCCGCGGTTTATAACGCCAAAACCGATTATTTTCTTAATAACCTAAGAGAAACACCGTTATACTTTATCTACTCGTAGCCCAAAATGCGAAGTTAATTCTTTCTCGGGTTTTATTTACTTGTTCTTTTAAGAATATACATATTTATATATACGTGTTTTCTTGCTAGAAATTACATTTTAAATCATATACAGATTCATTTGATAAATTTATTAACTCAAAAAAAATGTTGTTCAAAACAAATATACAAACGATGTAATAACTTATATTTCCATACAAGTTATTAATTTAAAAAATACTTGGTACACTTCCACTTATTTTACCAGTCTGAAGATGCCCATTAGAGGGTGAAAGCGCTAATTGGTCAAAATAAATAAGTGGAAGTGTACCAAGTATTTTTTAAATTAATAACTTATATGGAAATATAAGTTATTACATCATTACAATGGAGTTCCATCAAGAATTGTCAATAAATAATTTAAATTAAAAAATATACAAATGATAAAATTGTTTTATCATGACAACTACCTGCCTAAAGTGTTGTAAACGTATTGTTTCTTTTGAGATAAATTTAACGTATTTATGCAGAAAGCAGCCAGTCCACAATTTTGAAAAAATGTTATATTGATGTTACCGGGTGCAGTAAGGTCAATTCTACGTTCTGCTAAAAATAGCCGGACTGCTTTCATACAAAAAACTGTATTTATCATCTTCTGAAAACGGTGTCGATCACAAAAACAGCATTTCTCAATCAGCAAAAAATACCCACAGCAATAGAAAAATCTTATGCTACTTCAAAAGTCATTAAAACTGTTCAAATACGTAATTTGATTATTGTTTGTAATATGTAAAAAAACAAATCTATTCGTTGTTTATCATTTTTTAAAGTCAAAAACATTCTTTCTGTTGTGTAGATTTGATTATTCACACCTATCACAAAAGTGCTATTATCTCAGATCAAAAAAATATTTTATTCATCTTTATACGTCTCCTTCCAAACACATTACCTGATCCCACATTTATCGTCCTTTAAAGTGTACTACATTATGCTTTTATTCAGTTTTAATTTGCAAGGTTTGTCTCTCTATTAAAAAAACAACTGTTAATTTTTATTTATCAGGTTTATTTATGAATGCAACATTTGATACATTTATTATCATAAATTTTTTACCAACTTTTCTTTTGACCAGTCTATATTTTCGTAGGCTGGAAGATTTAACATTTGAAATCAAGTCCGTTAAGTACTTATTCTTTGTACTTGAAGAGTAAAATAAATATTTTTACGAAAGTTTTCTTTTTTGGCGATAAAAGTAAAAAGTATCTAAAATGTATATATTCAAGCACCGCAGCACTGAGAACTTTTTGTACAAAATATATGGATCTGCGTGGAGCATAACTGTTGCAATTGAGTGTAAATATTAGTAGAATACAACGTTTGTGAGAGATTGTAATGTTTTGAATAGAAAAGCATCCTAAGAGAAATATCGCTCGTGTATGAGAGATTTGTCACGACAACTATAGTGGAACTACTTACATAGGGGTGGCCTTGTGGCGAAGATATCAGGACATGCATAACAAAGAAACGATAGAAAAATTTTAAATATCAATTGTTACCGTCTAGAAAATTATTCAACAATATTTTGAGTAAGTCCAAATGTTGGAGACGACGCTCGATTTACGATGACGTTTTTAAGTTAAATCTATTTATTTATTAAGTATTTTATTGATTAAAAATAAACTAGTTTTGTTATAATGTATTCTTCACTAGGAAATCCCGTACTGAGAAATACATTTGATAAGATTTTTTAAAACGTATATTATTACTTGCGTAAATCGGTAATATAAAATTAAATAATTAAAATATAGCTAAAGTAAATGTGTAAATAATATTTGGCACAGTACATTGTACATTGCACTGTCGCTAAAAGACAAATTATCATTATTATTACAACTTATACTATTTTTCTTATTCTTAGTGGTGGGGGTCAGTGCTGCGCAAGCTCTTGACGTCACTGAAATCTGTAAATATTGTTTGTGACGGGTTCCCATTAATAGTTCTCGCCTTCCAAGCCCAGGTCTATAAAGAGCCTGGCTACTGAGTGGAAGGCGAGAGTTTACATTTAGCTTAATCTCCCCCTCCAAGCTCAGATCCGTAAAGTATCAGCCTATTAGGTAGGAGACGAGCTCTTTAACATCTTCAGGTTTAACCAGTGGTCCTCCAAGTATGAGGCTCCTTTGATGATGAAAAGCATCACATTGACATATAATGTGTATAGGTATTCTCTTATCTGCTCTGCAGAATATACATCTAGATGTTTCGGAAAGGTTCATTGTAGGAAGGTGTTCGTTCAATCTGCAGTGCCCTGTAAAAACTCTAGTGATAACCTTAACTCGCGTGGTGTTGACCTGGTACTTTTTGTCAGAGCATTACACTCTGCTTTCTGGCCCTACAACTTATACCAATTGGGTGTCCATAATTTCATGCACATTTAAAACCCTCTTGTTTCGCAATTTTTGTAATTATTTGTTGAATCCCATCTACATTTTGGAGCAGTATTAAAAGTATAAGGACCAAGATAGATTTGCAACCTCGGGGCATACGCTGTTTTAATATTTGGTAACGATTGTTAGTTATTATTTGTCGCTCGGGTTATTTTATATTTTATTGTTTGATTCCTATTTTTGTACCAGTAGCAAAGTAATACTCCTCCGTAAATTCGAGAACTATTCATGACGGTCGCCATTTGCAATACGTATTCCATATTCATAATTATTGATTTTGGGGTATTTGTATTTATTTTTATTTAAGAAGGTAAAACATGAACAGAAAAAATAAAAGGAAAAATAATGAAACCCACTAAACCGCGAAACTGGCTTGTCAGCATATTTCTTATTTTTCCTTTGCAAAGAAAAGTTAAAGAATTAATATAAATTGAAAAAATATAAATATATAAGCATTATTTAAAACTAAAAGCCTACTTATATTTTACACAAAATTTATTTAAGGTTCATTAAGGATAGTTTTGAGGACTCGTTTTTGAGCAACCTTGATAATGTCCATTTATCTTTTTAGACCAGATCCTAGCTTGTTATTCCGCATTATATTGTGGATTGAAATAATTCAAAATATATTTTCTTTAGATACGGTAGACTTAAAAGCTTTCTTATATTTTAAATAGGTAAACCAACTCTTTAATTTTCTTGTTAGTTATTTCTATCTGTGGTTTTCAACATAAAATAATTATTTAAAACTATTCCTTAATATTTAAAACTTTCGACTTTTTCTATAACTGTATAAAAGTATAATTTACCATTTTCACTATGCAATTTTAAATTTAAATCTTCTGATGGTGATCCTGTTTTCGTGATACTATACCTTACTTTAGGGAGTAAATCAAGTTTTATCGGCAAAAATTTGTAGATATTGAAAATATTATAAATAATTTACCCAGATGAATCTCACTTATTAAAGGTATCGCCTCTTTTATTTCATAAAATTCAACGAACGGAAGAGTTGAGGAAATGTGGATGTTTAAACATAGGCGGAATAGTAAATGTTCCACAGTTTGTAAAGTAGCCACTTAAACCAGCCAATAACAGAATATAAACCCTATTAAAGGGAGGGTCCGATGTCTTGCAGGGTACCTGCTGGCACAGCGCGGGTTTAAACTGTGTAACTCGGTTATAAGCTTAGACTATACCCTGTCTGCGTAAACTATAAGTGCGTAAGCACTACAATTAATGATATGAATCATAACACGTTTAAAATGCCTAGACTTCCATATCCCTCCACAGAAACGTTCCATGTGTTGCAATAAATTTCGATCTTAAATTATTAATCATTTAATATTATGTAATCACAATATGATGTAATAATATATATACCTACTAAGATATTTATGTATAAAACTTGTATTGTCTTTTGCACCGGACTGAATGAATACCCAGATAAAATAAATAATAGTTTCAATTCAAAAATATTTTAAATCTTTCCAAAATTATCTAAAAAAAACGACAAGTAAAAGGTTGCAAAACCATACGTAGAAACAAATTGACCCAACTTTTTGTACTTTTTTTTGCACCACAAAAGGTCAGGAGGCCCAACAGTGTTGAATTACTGCACAGAACACACAGGCTTGGGAAAATCGTATTTAATTTTTGTTTTCTGTTTTTGTATAAGTCAAGCATATATAATAATAAATACATTTACAAAAGAAGAGTTATCTGTAAGTTATATGAAGTGTCTCCCGATTAGATTGGTCCCTATTTACAATGGCTCCGCCTGTTTCAAGTAGATTTTTCGACAAACATCGGTAATTCCCTTATCATCACATTTTGATCGAGAGCCAGGAATGCATACGGGAAATCTCTTCTTCATTATACGAGTGTGATTCTCAAAAGACTTACGTCCCGGGAACGTTTGTCGGCATAGAATAAACAAAGCATGCCGCATAAAAGCTCAAAGACGCGGGTTTACCTTTTGTGAAGTAGCTGGAGCTTTGAAGCTCCCGCCTTCAGTCGTCAACTGCAGTACCGCTGCGCTGAAATGGGTCAGAAAAAAGATCTCATACAGTACAAAAGCTTAGTTTGGTTGTACGGCAGCTAATTTCTATTGCGCCCATAACTGCAGGCTGCTGACGACGCCGTTTGCTCAGAGTGGTATGAACGAAATAAATATTTGTAAGCCTGCCGCAGATTTTCTAAAAGGGACGGTCATGTATTTCGAAAATTATAAAAAATGATGTATGAGCACACAATAAATTTTATCGCGGCTTTTTTAATTATAAAACGTTCAACGACAAAAAAAATAATTTGACTAAGTTTGACAAAAAGTTGCTAAAAAGCTCATTCCACTTAAAAATGCCTTTGTAGAGTAATAAAAAAATTATAATTCTTAAAGTTAGTGTGTTAATAGTCCCATGTATATCTTTTTCCTAATGAATAGTGTTGACTAATGGTCCCGTTTAAATGCCGTAAACTGCAAATCAGAGATCGCATAGCAAACATTCAAATTCAAAATAATTTTAAAAAAACATTTGACCCAAATATATTTCTTCTAAAACAAAAACAAATAAACTTATACTTCATTTGACAAAATTGAAACTTTTAGTTAAAATTCTTCTTACTTGTTGCTGTATTTTTAGAAAAAGCCTAGGTTTGCTTTTTACTGAAGCAAAAATTACACTTTGGTAACCAACCTTAAAAAGGTTTTTTTTTGCGATCTCATATTTAGTGTAAAATTAAAGATCGTCAAAATATTGCAAAGATCATCCGCTAATAACATGATTTCGACAGGAGAAGAAAAATACACTTGTTTTATTCACAATTGATTTATTCAGTATTTTTGCAGTGTGAATGCAATTATAAAGATAAGTAATTATTTTGTACTTGTCTCGTTGTTTTAATGTGAAATATTATGCTTATTTTATGGTTTACAGAAGAGAAATTTATTTTTTACGTACTTACGTATTTTTTACGTATTTTTTACGTACAAAACCTCAAGAAACTTTTTTATCTGCGTAAAATATTATATTCCTTCATTACATGTATTTATTTAAAAAACAGTTTCAATGATGTTTTTCTTTTCAACCGAATAAAAATAATTTCTTTAGCTACACAATTAGCTTTTCTTTTTGCAAGTATTATTCCTACTAAGCCAGTAGAGTTAGAAGAATAAAAAGCTCGGGGCTTAACATGAAGGCTTAGTCTGACATTCCTTCATAAGCTGTAAGTAGGGATCTAGTATAAGTATGTTAGTAGAAATGTCAGAGTGTCACGAGCTTATTTAGAACTGTCAGAACCCTGATCATTCCTCCTTCAGTAATGACAGTTCAGCATCCCAACTTGTGGATAAACTCTTAGTAATTTATAAAGCTAAACTTATTTAACATTTGTTTATGATTAAAACATTTACGGAAAACAACATCAATTTATAAAGCTAACATTTCTTTCTAGCCCTCCCTCCGTGAAGAGTGCTACAAGTAAAAAAAAAACGTATTTTGTTGATAGCGTAAGCACACATTATGTATTACGTTCAATTTTCACGATTTTATTCAAGGTTTAGTTACAATTGATATCCCATATATATATATATATATATATATATGTTTATATATTTTTTTTAAATGTATGTTTCTGATCCTAATTTTGGTGATATACTCATGTGTCTGTGTTAACTAATTGCTAGTCCCATCTCAACAGAGGACTTTTAGTCCCATGTAGTTGGGACTTATAGAAGAACTCACATGAGAGGTAGTATCATACATGATAAATATAGCGCAGGAAATTGGTAAAATAAACCAAAGTAGGGAACAAAATGCCGAACACTCCTCTAGTGGAACGGAAGGCCTGTTGACTACTGCCAACAGGCCGGCTTCTCCTGAAGAGTTTTAAGTGGTTTCCTCTCCACGTGAGCAAATGCTGAGAAGTTCCTGATTAGCCCACATTAATATAACCCTCCTGATCCCAATAGTTTAGACAAATTTTAAGATATTTAATAGCAGAAAAATCCACTTTTTGAAATATAAACCTTGTATATTATAAGCAAGGTAAATAATAAAGCAACTCCCATATAAAAAATAAAAATAAAAAAAGTTGGGACTTATATCTCAAATAATGTACAAAAATATGAATGTAAATAAATAAATAAATTCTAGTAAAATAACGTAAATTTATATTAATCCTCTTTTTTCAAATAAAATACTGAAACATATAAAAAAATAGGCATGGATATGTTTTTTTTAAAAATCAACTAGTGGTTGATACAGTAATGCATTAAAATGATTTTTTGTGTGAAAAAAAATAATAACCAAGAAATGACTTTTTCGCTAATTATATAATTATATTGAATCATTTTTTCTTTGTTTTTTATATGCAGCTTTTTTAATATTGTTAAACGTTTTTTTTTTAATAAATATGAAAAATTTCCATTCTTATGATTAACCAAAATATTTCATTTTGAGGCCCATTTTCAACGAGTTGTGAATAACTCACTATTAGAAAATGGGAATCAAGTAGGGGTAGAGTGCGATTCGAACCTCAGACTTTTAAGTCGTGAGTCCGAGACACTAGCCACGGAACCACAACCCGATTTATTATTTAATTTCTTACGATATTTACTTTTTTCATTGAAAATGAATAATTATGTTTTTATTATTTTTGAAAATATTATAATTTCTGACCATTTTCCAAAAGTCAATGCGAGTTGATTGGGTGGAATTCGAACCACGGACCTTTAACTGTGAGTCCACAATACTACCGCAAGACCACAACCTGGAAACAACATTCAAAAACTTCACTATGCTTTCAGTATACGAGGCATATGTGTTTGATTCTGCTGGGTTATAGCTCGTGTTTACCTATTGTGACGTGTCCTCGTAAATAGTTCTTGCCCTCCAAGCCCAGGTCTATAAAGAGCCTGGCTTCTGTGAGTAAGGCCAGTTTTTTCATTTTGCTTAACCTTCCCCTCCAATCCCAGATTCGTAAAGTACTGAGTTATAGGATAAGGGGCGAGCTCTTTAACATCCTTAGGTTTAACGTATGAGGCTTCTTTTTTAGGCTTTTTTTATCTTAAGCATCACATGCACATAAAATGTGTAAAAGTATTTCCTAATATGCACTGCAGAACCTACATCTAAAAGTTTCAGAAAGGTTCATTCTTGCAAGGTGTTTGTTCAATTTGCAGTGCCCTGTGAGGGCACTTATGATAACGCTCACTTGATTTCAAATTCAAACCTTTTCGAGTACTCTTTCATCAGTTCCTTTGCATGGTGCTGACAAGCTACTTTTTGCCAAAACATTACGCTTTGCTTTTTGGTTCCTGACCTAAGCTCGTTACGAAGAGCACATTTGGGCAACCCACAGTGGGGTATAAAGTATCTTATTAACGATCTTAAATAATTTTTTTGTCTTTTAATCCAATACCTTCCAAGGTATTTAAGGTATGATTTAAAATATTTGGTTTAGTATTTTTTTACTCCTTGACAAAGGAAAAGCACTGTTTTGAGACCGCTCGGCCTGTTTATTTTAATTAAGTAATTTTACACAAAATAAATACTTAGTTAAATAATTTCATTTCGTCCTTCATAAAATCAAAACCTGTCAACCAACTCAATAGAATCATACATTCCGCTTCATACAAAAGTTCCAGCCTACGAAATAATATTTAGACCCATGTCAAAGGTTGGCAGCTTTCTTTAGTCAATTTTTCAATCTCACACCCATAAAAAGGTCTTAAAAGATTCATTATGTTCTTAACAATATTTGTTTAGGCCGTCGTAAAAAAGTCTAGTGTTTTTTTTAAATTGTCTTTATAATTATTGTTACAAGCCTGAACAAATCGTTTTTCCAGAAGATCTTTTGTTTGAAAAACATTTCCAATGTAAAAAATAGATAACAGTGTCCTCGTGTTTTCAATCAATTGTGTTTACCTACCACTTAATAGAGTTTTAGTAACGAAAATAACTTTATAAATATGTTTAAAATTGAATAGCTTTACAAGTACGTTTAAAATTGAATAACTTGGAAAAAGTTGGAAAAAGGAAGAATAAACGAAGTAAATGGAATCATTTTTTTATTTTTGTTACTAAGCGTTAGCAGATTGCTTTCAAAAGTCTTGGTAAAATTTCAATAATATTTTTTCTTGATTATTTTACATAATATTTTTTAAATGTCCATGTTGTCCATGTGTAGGAGGTTTAATAATACATTAAGTCCGTCAAATAGAACCCCAGCGGTGCTATTTTGAACCACTCCCGTGACACGAGAAAACAGTTTTTACATTTACATACAAAATACACGAGATAATACGACCACGAGAGCGTTTGAAACACCAGCCCTATACGAGTGTTTTCGACTCGAAGGCTACTTTCAGGTAAAAATCCTGAAAACGGGATCGAGTGGAAGTACGTTCACCTTATAATATAATGGTTGGCGCGTTCGCGAACACTTTAGGTCCTGAGTGCGATTCCTGTTATGGTCAACATGAATTATTTATGTACAACGTAGTTTTACACAGCAATATTGCACTGTCTAAGAATATTTTATATAACGGTGTGATCAATCACTGTTCTGTCAGTGCGCAGGTGGATGAAAAATACAGTTCTGTGCGTGGAAAAGAACCTGAACCATGAGTGTTTTCAGCTCGATAGCTACTCTCAGGTAAAAATCCTGAAAAAGAAAATATGGTTGAAATAAGTCCGCATCGTAGCTTGGGCCGTTCGCGTAACATTTTTTAGATCCCAGATCCCATAATACAATGCGAAGTAAACAGAGTTATCTTCAATTGTCTAAAATGTAAAAATATTGGTTTATATAATGCTCTATTCCCATTAAAACATGGTTTGGAATCTAAATGCAATCAAAATTAAACATCTCTTTAATACCAAGAATGAGAATAAAACATTGTCTCGTTGCCTCGCTTTTATCGAGAATAGGTGGCTTTACTTCGGCAATGTGTCTTTGTGAAAATGGCGATGATACATTAGATAAGGAGGCATCTTAACGTAAAATTTTTACTCGCCCAAAATGATTTGGACACTTATTTACTTCTGACTAAATTCTTAAGGACAAATTGTAAAAATATTTAAATTTGTTTAATATTATTTTGCAAATTTAAATAATAAGTTTAATTGAATGTCCCTCTTTACTTTTGGCCCAGAATTTCATGTTATACTCCAATATTTTTAAATTTTTATTAAAAGTAAATTAATAAAGTGCTTAATTAACTCCTCTTTTAACACAAATTACACAAAAATGCTTATTTTATTGAAATAAACGGCACTTAGGGCCTTTTTCATATTAGTTACAAATACAATTAAATATACATACATGTATGCATAATCATAAGTAATACAGAGCATTTAAAACAATATTATTAATTAACAAATTAAGATAGTCTAAAAAAGATAAACTATATAAAATAATAAAATATTACCAGTTATTGAATTATCGATAAAAAAAATATAATTTGGTATTAGAAATACTTTGAAGTATTATTAATAAATAGTAAATACTATTAAGTCTATCAAGAGAAACATTTGATTTATGTTTAATTTAGACGGTAATAATATTTTATTGTCACATTACTCTTTCATACTGATATTAAATACCTTACATTATATTATATTTTTTCGTGGGTATGGTTTTTTTTTGTCGTTCACTGAAGCGTATATTCTTTAAATTTCTTATTCTTGTTTCTAAGAGCCGAAATCACTCGCAAATAATCATGAATTCACATGTTTTATATATAGATACATTCATCCGTATAGACGTTATGGCAAATCTTAGCCCATAAGTAATTAATGATATTATGTAAGTCTAATTAGGGATCGATAAAAGTTAGCCCGTAACACCAAACTTAATAAACAGGGTTGAATTGAATCGGGTCGTGAGCCCGTGACTAGTGTTTCGGACTCACGGATCAGATGTCCGTGGTTCGAACCCCGCTCTACGACATACTGAGTTATTTACACCTCGTTATTTACATTGGTTGCCAAAAATGAAATCATTCAGATGAAAATAATTATTTCTTTAAAAAGATACTATTGCCATCGGCAACAACCGTAATTTTCCAATAGATACATATATGGTATTCAGAAAAACTATGGTTGGGCTAAAAATATTCAAAAATAATAATATCTCAACAAAGACCAAGGAAATAACTTTAATATGTATCGTACCTGAATAAACAACAAACAAACAAACCATCTCGCCGTTTCCCCGTAGGGAAAGGCAAAGAGGATAGAGCGCCATATCACTCTGTTTTACATTCATACATCTTCTAATGCTCGCACCCCGATTATTTCTACTCTTGGCATGTCCTTCTTCGATTATTTGAAGGACTTGATCGTGCCATGTCACTCTCGGATTTTCTCGTTTTCTGCATCCATCAACATTCGCATCGTAGATCCTTTTAGCCGTTCTTTCGCTGTCCATTCGCTCTACATGTCCAAACCACCACAGCACCCTTTTCTTGATTCTGTCGATAATGCATGTCTCAGCCTTACACAGTTCACGAATCTCGAAATATGTGTACCTATCATACATCGTTTTTCCACACCAGAGATAAAGGAATTATTGTGGAATGTCAAAATCTATGTATTTACATGGTTCGTGCCGTCATTGTCTAATTTAAGTAATCACTATGCACATTGTGTAAAAATACTGGGTCAAGATATCTATCAGAAAATTACTTCTTCTCAGTTGTGATATTTGTATCTTTAGATAAAACACTAAAATAGATAAATGGCCAAATGTAATAAATTATAAATTGACAAATGTACCTTCGAAATCAGTTCCTCAGTAAAATCGTAAGGACTGATATAGTAGTCCACGAAAGGATTGAATGTATAATTAAGTTTAGAATCAGCGAATTTGATAATTATTTGAAATTTATTTATTAAAATCTATAGTCATACACACAATAATATGGATATGATTATGAATATAATTATTATTTTATCTATGTACTTTACTTGTAAAAGCGTTTATGTGAGTTAAATAAAATAAAATATATTAAAAAATATATATTTTAGATACCTAGGTAATACTTAACAAAAAATGATTTAAAACTTAATAAAACTTATAATGTACGTAATGTGTCATAAATAAAGTTGTATTATACAAGAATAAAATTCGGAAAACAAAAAACTGAATGTTTTTAAATATTAACCTTTGTAAATTAAAAATTTTCGGCCTCGTGGTGTAGTGGTCAGCGCCTTTGCCTACCATGCAAGAGGTCTCGAGCTCTATTCCCGACATGCTTGATATGAAATATTTCTTTTAAAGGGTGTTTTTACACTAGAATATTTCATAGTTTCCTGGACTGCTACCTGAAGCGTGAGACTGAGCATCTTACTTTCATGTAACAAAAAATATCAAGATACGCTGCGATTGGTGTGCCAATATAGTGCCCTATGTACCTTTACGTGCGGAAAGGGAATGATGATGATGAAATTGAAAATAACAATTAAAAATAATAATGCATTTACCCATCATTACTCACCTACGACGACAATGCCTGCATGCTGTCGCTGATTTCCCTTTTGAATTTATTATTATTCAAGTTTAATATATCACGCGCATTGGCTCCAATAATGTTATTATATAAGTTGCGAATTCCATGTATGCATGAATTTTTTGCCGCATTTGTGTTAACCTCGGCACAGTTAAAAAAAATTGTGACGGGTACGTTTTAAGGGTACATAAAAATGATATAAACTTAATAAATTAGGGCAGTCGGTTATGCAAAAGATTGATTTAAAAGTTAGCAATATTTCGTCTATTTTCCAAGGAGTCTATCTTTAAATGTATTCTCGCTTCATTGTTACTATTTTATTGGTCATAATTTCTGTATGATAGACATTTTAATAATTTATTTTTGACTTTTTCTATTTTATATTTGTGATTTTTATAGTATGGGGACCAGATTAAATTTGCACATTCAAACCGACTTCTTACATATGCATAATACAAAATTTTCAGGGTATTTATATATTTAAATAGTGGAGTGACTCTCGTGACAAAACCTAAAATTTCGAATGCACCTTCTGTCATATGCCTGACATGTTCGATGTAGTCAAGTTTACTATTTTAAAGACATAGAAATATGGTAACTTGTATAGTTTTTGATTAAATATTATACATTAAATTTTTATTTTAGGTATTATTCTTATTCTTAGTGTTGGGAGTCAGTTCTATTCAAGCTCCTGATGTCACTGCGACCTGTAAAAATCTATTGTGACGGGTCCCCGTAAATAGTCCTCGCCCTCCAAGCCCATGTCTATAAAGAGCATGGCTTCTGTCTGGAAGGCGAGAGTTAACATTTTGCTAAATCTCCCCCTCCATGCCCAGATCCGTAAAGTATCGGGCTATTAGGTAAGGAGCTACCTCTTTCACCCCCCTCCCTCCGAGGATGAGGCTCGTTTTATTATGTAAAGCATCACATTCACACATAATGTGTATTGGTGTTTCTTCATCTGCACTGCAGAACCTACATCTAGAAGTTTCAGAAAGATTCATTCTAGCAATGTGTTTGTTCAATCTGCAGTGCCTTGGGCGGGCTCTAGTGATAACCCTTATGTAATAACCCTCTTGTGTGAATTTAAGTGTACAAAATAGTGAGGAACTTACAAAATATTAATTTGGTTTACAAAAAAACGGTCCAAAACGTGTGAAAAATGTATATGTCCGCGTCATTAGGTAATATTATATGTACTCATGTTGTGAAAAATGTTTTTTTTTTTTTTCTCTAATTTTGTTTGAGATTGTTGAGAGATCATAAATTCAAAAATACTGTTGAAAACCCTGTTCCTAGAATTTGAAATTATTTTTCATTTTTCTTTATGTTTAAACTTTACGTTGTAATTTTTATCCTGAGATAAACGTATATTTTATGATCAGTGACTTTTTTATTTAAAAAAATACCCGAAATGATAAGTCGCATTCTATTTTGGCTTGCTATGGTAGGTCACGCGAGCATTGAGGTAAACATTTATGCGCGGGCACTCTATTGTTAACCATTATATTAATGTTTGTAATTCCACATCTTTACATTTTTAACATTATAAGATACTATCTCATTGGCGACATTCGTTTTATTTTTTGCTGAATTTTAAACGCAATATTATTTATTTATGTAATCGACCATTCTTTCGGTCATGTCAGTTTTTTAAGATGAAATACTAAGAGTTAAATTTCAGTATAAGTCTAAAAATATTTGGACATACTTAAAGTACTGTTAAAAATATTTCGATTAGTTCGTTTTGCGCCTAGGCACAAAAACAGTCATGTTCTAAAACAGGTCGAAATATTAAATTTTGTCTGCTGATTTTACAAAAATAAATACAGGATCAAATTATTTAATATGTAAAGTAAATAATTATTTTAACTACTCAGATATTGAAATAATTACGATAGTTTTCTCCCACATTTAGTGAAGTTTTCTTGAGTGCATTTAACAAACAACAGAGTGAAAAGCTGAATTATTATCATCCTGTCACCTCTAAAGCAGAGATGGCTCCGTGGCTAACAACTGGATGAAGGGGGTTTGAAGATGCAAATTTATTTCACAGCTCGAGGCATTAACAGCAATTAAAATCTGCATTTTGTAGCCAGTTTCTCATTTTGTCATTTGCATTCCTTTGAATTGAAATTGAAACACAACTGTCTGAGCTGCGCCGCTTGCGACCTACTTTCAAACTTTATATTAATTTTCCTATTTTATTTGTAATGCACACGGTTACATTAATGTATGGAAACTATGATATGTGGCAACTCTTATTAATTTAAATACTCGCGTTACTGACTTAGTTACCATGAACTTTGGAAAACAATCATCACAGTCTGCACGAATAACTTATATATAATAATATTTTAGAGCATTTTGTTAATTTTAAACGATGAAGCCATTGACTACGAAAATATTGAAAGATGTATCAAATCATAACGGTGATCTTATCTGTAACCCAGCCATAAATTTCTACATATTATTCCATAAAATCAGTAAAACAAAGGTATTTAAATAAAAACTGGTAAAAGTATTGTAGATTTCAAATCTCAAAGACTTGTCGACTCTTTTGAGCTTTTTGGATAAAAAATATAATACAAATATGACTGAAACATGTTTGTGTTGCAGTTTATAATAGCTCGTTACGAAAATTAATGTAAATTCAATGTTTTAAATAGGTAATTAACTCATTAGTTACGTATCACACAACGCGCATACTACAAATTTTAATTTGCACTGGACATCAGAGTTCGTTGTTAAAATACATTATTTAATTAGGTTATTAATTTCCGTAAAATAACACATTATTAGGTTTAAATAAAATTCAACCAATTTTTAATTTATTTCAACATGGAAGGAAAACATTTTTAAGAAGGGATTATGGAAGTCTAGGTATTTACAGGGCTTACGACCTGTCGAAGGCTGATTTAAGTGGCCACTTTACACACTGTGTAACATTCACCATTCTGCCCATCTTTGAACATCCACATTTCCTCAACTCTTCCATCTCCAAAATGTTTTTCCCTCTCTGTTGAAATAAATTAAAAAATGAATAACTCCCTAGGGAGGAAATCCAGCCAGTCTACAAGCATTCGGACGTACTCAAACATTGTTGAATTACTACCTGGTAAAATAAGAAGTATGAAAATTGGAAAATTGTTTTCAGGCGTTGCCTAGTAGGTGATTCAGTCGGATGAATCTCACCCACGTTATAAGGGTTTCAGCTCTTTTACTTCACAAAAGTCAACGGATGGAAGAGTTGAGGAAATGTGGATGTTACACAGTGTGTAAAGTGGCCTCTTAAACCAGCCAATGACAGAACATAAGCCCTGTAAATGCCTAGACTTTCATATTCTCTTCTTAAAAATGTTTTTTCTCTCTGTTGAAATAAATTTAAATATGAATAACTCCCTAGGGAGGAAATCCAGCCAGTCTACAAGCATTTGGACAAACATTGTTAAGTTCAATAAATTTATTCGTAATAATTGCGTCAAAATTTTAAGCTTAATTTAATAATTCTCTTAAAATAATCATCGGTATCTGCATCAGCAAATAAGGCTGCCGCTATTCATATTGACATTTATTGATTTTACAATTGTTATTTTAATCAAAATATATCATCAAATTATAGGTCTGGTATTTACAATATACAGATGAGTACATTTGAATACATTTTAAGTATATTTCTAACCTTTAATAGACTCCGAGAGCAAATCTTTTCACCGAATTTAAACCAAATGAAAATAAGGCGGCATATAGAGAGAGAGACGAACAACTTTTATTACAGTTTTTCCAGAAGAGACCGACTACGTTCCCATAAGAACGAAGAGACAAAATACTAGGAATTGTAAGAAACGTGTAGTTTCTGAAACACCGTGTGGAGAAAAATAAACTTCACAAATAGGGTGACTTCTGTAAATTTACTGATAAATTTATTTATTTTAAATTTTTTCAACAAATTACATTTAGGTACATTGGTGGACTTATTGCTATGAGTTGGTCAAGATTTGTACTTAAATGTACATACACGACGTTTTACCGAGAAATACTTCCAAAACTTTTTACATGATGAGGTAAGGAGTTTGGAAGGAAACAAAAGGAAAATCCAGGAAAAAAGAAGAATGGAATGGTGGAATATTAGGGTTCAAATGATAGATAGTAATATTTCAAACAGTCTGTTGTATTCTGAACAAAATTGCGCGCGAAGAGATCGCTCTGTCAGCGTATATTTATTACGTAAATACGTGTTAAAAATGCGTTTTTTACGCACGCTTTAACGTTCAGAATACCACCTCAGGGCCGCAATTACAAACCTTCATCGGTATATACCGAGACAGTATACTTAACTTTTCTAATATCTCTATCTGCCTCGGTATGCTTTACCGATCAGTCGATACTTGTTTTCATACCTCAGACGTCATGTGATTAAATTCAACCAATAGCTGACGCTGAAACTTTATTCCGCGTTCAGTGCTAAATTAAAATAGTAAATGTATTTCTGTTTCGTATTTTAAATAGGCTTCTATTAATAAAAGTAGTAACTTCAAAATGATGAAAAAAGTTTAAAAATATACAAATTGAAGCAAAAATACTCGTAACTCGGTGAAACTAAATTTTCATAACTTTTAATAATTAGATATGTGTACCGTGAGGTATTTGGGCTTTCGGTACATATCGATGTACCTGCCTCAGAATCTGAAGATAAAGGGACAGTAGTGTATCTTTGTGATCGCTCGGGAGAATGTATCTTCAACTATACCGTCATAATCAAGGTATTGCGCTTTAGTGCGTAGATATGTGTACTGTGGCATACACGTCCCTTTGGCACATATCGATGTACCGACCCAAAACTTGAAGATAAAGGGTTAGTAGTGTATTTTCGTAATCGTTTGAGAGAATTTATCTTCAACTGTACCATTATGATATAGGTATGATTTTCGAAACGTCTTATCGAGTTTTTTTTTTAAATAAAAAAAATTGTTCCAAAACCGGAAAAAAATATAATATATGAAGCCCATTTAAAAACTAAAATATGTTGTATGCAACTACTATGGGGAACATGATATCAAAATGACATAAACAGACTACAAAGACAGCAAAATAAAATATTAAAGTTAGTAAATGACCTTTCCTTTTTAACAGCAACTAGAGAACTTTTAAAACAAAGTAAGTAATTAAATATAACTAAACTCTTTTAATTAGAATCGTTAAAATGTATCCATAAATTAGCCATTGATGTAATTGTAGACGAAGAACTTAAACTTGAAAAAAATTGTAGTAAATATGGACACAATACGAAAATATCAGAAAAATATTATATAATTAAGGACAGTCGAGACTAATAAACCAGGGACTGAAATTATAAAATAAACTACCAGACAAAAAAAACACTCAGACAAACTTTTCAAAAGATGTAAAAAACATTACTATCCATAACAGAGAATGATTTTGTATTTTTTTGTAAAATGAGTGTAATAATCCCTAAGGGTTAATAAATAAATATTTAAATACAAAAAAATCTCACTTTTTTTTTTTCAAGCAAATAAAGTGTATCAGCGCGGTTCTACCACATTCTTCTTCTTTCCTACAACTCTTTGAGGCTAATGGCTTTGTCCAGAAAATATCTCCCCTTACCCTTGAGTATGGGATGTACCCCTCCACATAATCACAATGAACAACAACCATAGTTTATGAACGATATTTTTAGTGTGTCCAATTTTTAGTAGACAAGGACTGGTTTAATTGTGTGAAGTAAATTAATATAATACAAGTTTTATACTTACGAGCTCTTTTTTTTCTCATGTCTTATGATATTAACATATTACAACAGAGATGAAGAGTTTTTTTTTTTTGTTAAATTTATACTCTGTACTCTTTTGTTTTTACTTTACTCAGCTGGTATTTTTTATTTATTAAGGAAAAACAACAGTTGTTATATAAGAATACAAAGTATAAAAAATAGTACATACATCCAGTTATGGTTTTTCACAAATATAATGAGAGAACATGTTACACAGTAAAGAGAAAAATAATATATTATAAGACAATATTTTGAGTTTGTCCAAATTTTTGTAGACAAGGACTGGATTTAACTCCCTGGGAGCTGTTAATATCAACATAATACAACAGAGATGAAGAACATTTTAGAGAAGGTTATATAGAAGTCTAAGCATCTACAGGGCTTACGACCTGTCATTGGCTGGTTTAAGTGGCCACTTTACACACTGTGTAACATTCACCATTCTGCCAATATTTGAACATCCATATTCCTTCAATTCGTTCATCTGTTGATTTTTGTGAAGTTAAACCTTTATGTATGCGTGTGAGAGTCATCTAATTGAATTTTTCCACCTACAGACTTGGCAACGCCTAAAAATTTATTTTTCAATTTCTGTACTTCTTCATGGACCAGATGGATTTATCAACAATATTTTTAGTTTTTATAAATTTCTGCAGACAAGGACTGGATTCAATTTCCTGGGGGAC
Organism: Micrasema longulum; assembly: GCF_059751315.1. NCBI lineage: Eukaryota > Metazoa > Arthropoda > Insecta > Trichoptera > Brachycentridae > Micrasema > Micrasema longulum. The sequence goes on along the minus strand of NW_028277652.1, from coordinate 78,323 downwards.
TTGTTAGTATTAACATATTACGGCAGGCGCTGTAGCGCAGTTGGTTAGAAGGCTAACAGTGAAACTGGCGTCGCGGGTTAAATCCCGCCAGTTGCAAGAAAAAAAATCCGAGAAAGATTTTTTCTCAATTGGTCTGGATGTTGTGGTGTATTTTTCATTACCTCCTTCCATATTTCCTCTATCTCACCTGCTAACAAGCCTCAAAAATAAAGACTTAGCGGTTATTCCCTTTAAAAAAATTCAAAAATTAAGTTATGTTTAATATATATATAATATGTGTACTATTTGTTAAAATAGTTGATGCCTAGACCTCTAAATAACCTTCTCTAAAATGTTATTTCTGTGCGTGGATATACTGGTTAAATCTGTTTAACGTGACAGCACAATTTTACGAACAAAATTACACATACATACTGATACATATATGCACACACACATATCCACCCTCAACATACATGTGATACACACATACTTTCATAAACATATATATACGCACTCTCGTATATAAAAAAATACACAATCTAATTATTTTAGTACAAAAAACCAAAAAGTAGCATATTTTTTTAGCAATTTAGCTTAAGAAATCAATAACATCGTTTACCGTTACCCATTTTTTAGCATATTTTTTACAGGTGTGATTGGTAAAACTTTTCATGTCTCTTACATTATTAGTCTATCATTCCATGGTATACATTGTATGGTCTAGCAGCAAAAAAGAGTTCATGTCTCAGTCATAGTCTAGTTTTACTGAGGGGTACTTTGATTATAAGTTTAAACCTCTGACTGGTTCGATTTTGATTAAATACGACTATTAATTATTTTTTTTGTGTGTGTTTAAATTTCAGAACTTGTACTTAATACATTTGTCTTATATTCCTTATATCCGTTTCTTTCAATAAAAGGTTGGAAAGATTTTTTATACATGATTTTAAAAAAATAATTTTGAGCTCTTTTAAATGATTTTATGTGTTTGTCTAAAGCTCATAGATATGATATTTAGCAGCCTCTCAGGTAATCAGTTGTTCTCCATCCTGTGTGTGGCTGCCCAGCATTGTCGTTCTAGGTTTATGTGATTTGTAATAGAAATACATTTATATTTATTGTACATATCGTGGTTGTACCTTACTATATAAAACTTTATTTACTGTTTTCTTAAATACAGAACATAGTGTTTTAAGAATTCATTACTAAAATTCACATCAAAAATCAAATTAATATTGAATATCTTAATGATCCATCATTTGTATTGTAGTTTTCTGGACTATTAATTTATTTGAAGCCGTTTTTATTTAGTTGACAATCATAATAACGATGTTAGATTTACTGATTTACGATGACAAATGAATTCTTTGCATGTCAACCGACGATTCTTATCTTCCATTTATATATTTTTAATATTTTGATTAGAAACTATTCGTGTTGGGGGTTACGTTGGTCCGTTTGAGGTTTTTAAGCCAATCTCGGATATTGCTGAAAAGTATAACAAATTGAAGGACACATGATAAAAAAGATAAACTTCCATTTTTATGAATGTTAAACTAATGATGGCATCCGTTTAATATAAAAAAGCTCTACATTCCATGCATTGAACAAGAAAAAAATGCATTTAGGGTAAAAGGGGTAATATGATTAAATATTAATCAAAACCATTTTAGATTATATAAAACAGCATAGGGTATTTACACTAAGCAGGTTCCTTTATTAATGCCCAAGAAGTTTAAAAACTAAAACTGAAAATTTATTTTTTGACATTCATCCTTTATATCCTGTACCCTTTAATTGAGAATAGTAGTGCACCTTATAAAATGATTAATTACAGACGTACTATAGATGAATATTTATAATTAGCATATTAGTAAAAAAAAAAACAATCAACGACCAGTTAGAATGAAAATAAGCAAAAATTTATTTTTACGATATTACTAACATTTTTTGCAAAAAAAAATATTTTTGGAAACTCTTACAATAAATTGATGGTTTCAAATTTATTGAAATTGAACTGAATTTTGAAATTCAAATTGTATTAGGATTAATGTTTTAAATAATAAGGTACCTACTCTAGTTTCAATTCAATTTGGCACATTTAATATACAAATAACACATCGTAATATTTAAACAAAAGATGTTACAAAACCATAAAATTTTATGAAAACATGTTACAGCCTAAAATGATTACCTGCTATTTTGGAATGCTTTATTGTCCACACAAACCGTATTATGTTACTATGTGCTCGGCGTCCGCCTATAAATATTTCTAAGTGAGTAAGTAAACACATAAAAATATTTTCCTCGGAGTTTATGTGATGGAAGAAGAGTCACCTTAAATCATCGTTTTACAAACTGGGGGTCGCGATCATGTAAACAAGGGCTCGCAATCTATTAAAGGGATCACCTATAAAAAAGGATTTCTTAAGAAATCAATAATGATCTATCTTGATAGAAATTAAAGAAATAAACACGAAATGACGTAAATGCAATAAGGTCATGTGTAGAATTTAGCAGTAGCGAGCGGTGAATTTTTAAATTTGTAAGCTACGAAAATTCTGACAAAATGTCCATAGCGGTAGTATGGCATATAAAAAACAAGTCTAATTTATATTTAATAAATAATTCCTAACAAATGGCTCCCGCAGCTAATAGTTTCAGTAAAAACGTTTTCTAATGTAGCACAAACATTTGATTTAAAAATACAATTTAAAAAAACATAATTTAAAAAAAATTGGAAACGCTATGGACCCATCCGCGCAGCTATTTCACGTTTTGGGCCAAGCGTCGAAAAAGTCATTAATAAACTGGATAATTCATTAGCGTACCGGTGCATCTTTGGTTAAGTCAGACTATTATAACTTGTCTTGAAATAAAACACTATTTCTCAATAAATAATAATAATTAAATAATTTAAAAGTATTTCTTACCGAGTACGATAGTTCACCAAACAAAACATAAATTACGTTTTAAGATTTATTGTTTCATCGACTTTCATATCACATTATTATTCACAAAACGACATAAGTTATACATTTTATAATTCTTCGTATATATTTATTTTGAACACTATACACTAGTAACGTTTTTATCATAACTCTAACTAAATTTTAAACGTTTAAATGGATACTGAAGAATAACCTACAATATTCAACTGTCATCGTATGCACAAAAACGAATTACAATTAAAAAACAATTAGCGAATCTTTGTTTTTTAAAACCCACTGAAGGATTTATACTATATTATGGATTAAAATATCAATTCGTTTCGATTAAACTATCAAAATATTCATTTATTTTAAAGCAAATTTACTTTCAAACCACCGAAACATAAGTATGATCAATTACTTACTTATTATTGTAACTTCCGTGTTAAGACATACAAAATATATTCGTTATCTCTTTCTCACACATAACGAGTGCGTATATTGTCACCTTCTTTAGACTGTCGTAAGTCAAATTGATGTATTTTAAAGAATACTAGCCCTTATGAAAAAGTATTGTAAGACTAAATTGCATTAATGAAAGTTGCGAGATTTTACTGTAATCGCAAGTGTAATTTTTCGAACGAGTTTCTAAAGTTTTAGGTTAAAGACGTATTTGAATTAGTGATTTTAAAGTAAGCAGAGTAATCTCGTATAATTAAGTAGTAATAATTTTGGCCGATGGAGGCGCAACTGGTCGCTGTATGGAATAAAGGAATATGATATAAATTTACTTAGCCAAGAAAAGTAATATATTTTTTTGGTGATGTGGTTTTTCCTAATAATACTACAGTATTATAAAACATTACTTACGATGTCAAAAAAATATGGTAAGCTGCATGTAATCGATTATAATGAGCATTCGCCCCTGGAATTTAGGTAGTTGAGGGTTGGAGCTTAAGTTAGAGATTAACAGACGACACGAGGTTGCTATTTGATGAGTATTTATTACATGGCAAATTATGTCGCATGAGTGTTACGGCGATTAGAATTTGAAGAGACTGCACTTGAACTACGTGCCGAAGCTGAGTGAACTAGACTGACTGACTGACGGGCTGACTGACTGGCGTTGCCACGCCCTGATGTATCTTTATAGACGACGTTCTTTTGTAATTCATTTCTTCAAGGTAGGGACGATGTGAATGTACTGCAGAACGATGCCTTCGATAGTATGTGCAATGCTGTTAGAGTTGCATTATAATATTGTATTGAATTCTATAGAAAATGATTAAAATGCTTTCTTCGGTCATCACACTATCCCAGGTAAAACGTTTTAGCACGTGTGTGTCATCGATTATTGACTATAAACCTTACACATTATTCATATCATATTCCGTTTTACATATATATATGTATTTAAAAATATACATATTTACTTTTTCTGACGCTTTTCTTGAAACTCACTTATACATTAAATAATTTCTTATTTCAAAAATGTTTTAAGTATGTCCAAATATTTACAGACAGGCTTGGCTTCCTCCCTTAGGAGTTATTTAAATTTAAATTTGTTTAAATTTAAAATTGAAAACATTATTGAGAACGGAATAGAGTTGAGGAAATGTGGGTGTTTAACCATGGGCAAAATCGTGAATGTTAGACAGTGTGTAAAGTTGCGACTAAAACCAATCAATGACAGGTCATAAGCCCTGTAAATGCCTTGACTTCCATATTCTCTTCTAAAAAATGTTTTTTTTTTTCTATCTCTAAAATTCGTATTTCTCAACGTACAACTCGGCTGCAACAATTATTTCCTGTTGGTATTTCAAGCACGAATAATAATAAGAATGCATCTTTGCCCAGAATTTTAAATTATTATAACACGTTTTTGGCTGAAATAGATATATATTTCCTTACTTTAAACAAAACTAAAGAAAATGCTAGAACCGTAATAAAAATAATAATTATAATTTAATCTAACTGTACCTACCAAATATTTTATTTTTTGTAGTTTTTAATATTGTAATTATTATCTCTTGTTTGAAAGAAGGGAGGACTGAAAGCTTCGTATTATTCTGTATGGAACCGCCGGCGAAAGGATTTTTAAGTCTAAATAAACAAAAAACGTTTTCTTTTATTTTTTTATTATTTCATTATTGCTGTAATATTTTATTTATTTTTTACGTGTGGAATGATGCAAAGTGACTGTTTCAATGTACGCTTTTTTTCTTCTTTTTTTGACATTGTATTTGGCAATGTATATAAAACTACAATTGGCCTATAATTTTTGTGTATTTGTAAATATTTATTTTTTTGCTGTTATGGGTGTTGTTTTCTTTCAATAAATAAATAAAATGTGCTTTGTCACGTTAGTAATGTAGCTTTTGTACGTCATAGAGGGGGATCTTAATGTTTTTTAACTTAAATTTTAGGCTATAGGAAGTCGCTGTACTAAAAGATTGAGAAACCACAACTTAAATATTGTACGTAGTAAGGCTTAGCGCGAGTCGCCGAGCGTATTGTTAGGCGCTTTATTTCGTCGGATTGACTTTTTCATTTTTCCTCGTATACCAAGTCAGTCGTGAAGGATCGAGAAGTCTTGTTGTCCCGACAAAGGAGTGTTTATTTTGACGGCGGTTCCCACACAAAGAACTGTCGAAGGAGCAGAATGCGCCAATGGGAGCACTCGACATTAAAGTGAAAAATCTCAATCTGTTCCGTCGGTGAAAATAAGCCATTGTTCAACATCCATGAAGTAAGATATGCCCACTTCAAAATCTCTCGGAGGGGTGACATTTGAAGTAAATATTGTACAGTCTTTTCCGTTTAACTTGGATAGAAAAAAAATCAGGATTTTAACAAAAATACAAAAAAAAATCTTGCAAAATAGCCGTTAATATAAAATAATTATCTGATTATTATTAATTACATCGTCATTATCATTACACCTCTATTCACAGCCGATACAACTTATCTCGAGTGTCCGGTCGTATAAAATAAACCATGTTTGCCTCAGTGCCTACTTCTAGATAAAAATCTTGACAAAAAAATCGAGTTGGGATAAGATTGCCTCGTAGTGTAGTGGTTGGTTCATTGCCTACGAATTTAAGGTCAGCAAGAATTAAATTATAAACATGGTACAATATAGTTTAATATTCTACTGCCATATTTATTACTTATTTTGGGGATCACTTATTTATAATTATACGTAAAGGAAGCGTTATGATTATGAGTTTGATAAATTAAAGAAATATTACAATCTTTTTTTATTTAACACACACAATACACAATTTTATTACAGCACAATTATAATTTTGTATTTCCCGATTGTCCCGATGTCGGGACTCTTCTATACTAAAATCAGTACAATAATATTTTAAGTTTGTCCAAATTTTTGTAGACAAGGATTCAACTCCCTGGGGAGCTGTTAACATTAACATATTACAACAGAGATGAAGAACATTTTAGAGAAGGTAATATAGAAGTCTAGGCATCTACAGGGCTTATGATCTGTCATTGGCTGGTTTAAGTGGCCACTTTACGCACTGTGTAACATTCACACTTCTGCCCATATTTGAACATCTACATTCCTACAATTCTTTCATCTGTTGATGTTTGTGAAGTTAAAGAGCTGAAACCTACATTTATGCGTGTGAGATTCATCTAATTGAATTATTTCACCTTCACACTAGGCAACGCCTGAAATATTTTTTTTTTCAATTTCTCTACTTCTTTCATGGACCAGGTGGATTTATCAACAATATTTTGAGTTCTCCTCCCGCAGTCTTTTAAACCTTAGACTTTCCAGCCAGAGGTCGTCGTGTGCCGCTTTTCCCTCCTTTACGGCTCCTCTCCAAACATCTCTATCCCTGGCGTCTTCCTAATGATCAGCGTCAATGCAAAAAGTCTCCATGTCGCGTTTACAGAAATCTTCAAATCGCAATCGCTGGCCACCATGGGATCGATTATCATCACAAAGCTCACATTAACATATGACATATTATTGATATATTACAAAAAAAATGAAGAACATTTTAGAGAAGGGAATATACGAGAAAGTTAAGGCATCTAAATGGTTTATGACCTGTGATTGGCTGGTTTAATTCAGAGCATATATAGGCAGAATTGAGAATATAGATGTTCAAATATAGGCAGAATGGCGAATGTTACACAGTGTCTAAAGTGGCCACTTAAACTAGCCAATGACAGGTCATAAGCCCTGTCTTGACTTATATATTACCTTCTCTAAAATGTTCTTCATCTCTGTTGTAATATGTTAAAATCAATACAGTTATATATATAATGATAAAACACATAATAAAAATTAATACGTGTCAAAAAATAAAATACGGATAAAGTATTAATAAAAAATGGTGTAGTTTAGTTAAGATCATGTATCTAAAAAAAATATTTAATAATTTCACTATTCATAAATTATGCTGCTCTAAAATGATGCGTAGCCAAAATATTATTTCAACTGGTAATGTTTAAAGTGATACAATAAAGAAGATTTTGTTATATCCCTATTTAAATAATTCTACAGGTACAACTTTCTCAGTCGAAAACTGTAGACCCTGCATCATTTTGATTTTGGTTCTGGTTATATGACTCCGTTATTTTATTCCATACCTTATTTTAAATTCATTGATTGAACTGATCACCTTACGTTCGTGTAAAATATGTTGAAGATATGGTGTATTTGATTTACAAATTCAGTGTCCTATTCACGGTTAAGCGTGGACGAGAGAATGATGAAGATACGCTAACTCAATTTCTAAAAAAATGAACATAATTTTTTATATTTATTTCATCATGAAACAACATTGTCCTGACTTTGGTGGGATTCCTCGATTTACTAGACTTGACCACAGTTTGAGTAACTTTAATTACAAAGTGAAAACAATTCAACTTTAAGGAATTAGATTATGTTTTGGTATTCCCAAAAGGTTGAGAGGAAATACGAATTCCGTGGTTAAGGTGAATTTATACTTTCAAAGTTTTGGAAAGCATTTTGTAGGTACTTCACCTATTTATCTGAGAGAGCTCTCCCAACCTCTATCACAGCATGAGCTGTCTCTTCGTTATAGTAACGAGAAAACCCTTTTAATATCCATTCACCGCTCTATTTTTTTGCCTCCTCTTTCATAGTAGTACCTGCTCGATTATGGAATAATCTACCTACAATGTCAGAGACGCCGCTTCTTTATTTACATTCAAATCACGTATGAAATGTCACTTCCTGAAAATTAAGTTTTTCCTTTCTCCTTTCTCTTTCCTTCCCTCTTTACCCCCTCTTCTCTTCATAGTATAGTGTAGATATTAAGTCAATTTTTATTTCTCAACAAATAAGGTATGCATATCAATGTCGTGTTTTGTAATGAAAATAAAGTATTTTTTTTATTTATTGATTTGCACTTTAACAGGCCAGGAGGCCCAATAACAGTGGTGAATTACATCACAGAATACCCAGGCTTGAGAAAAATCACATTTGATTTTTGTGTTCTCACCGGGAATCGAACCCGGAACCTTCATTTTATGAGTCAAGCACCTTTACCACTACACCATAAAGGCCGCCGAATGTAATTTACACACAATATTCTCATTCACTGATTTTCTCAAATTGAACGGTTTGAGTAGTTAGGGTGAAACTGCCTTAAGGCAATATGCATATGTATGTTAACTGAATACGTATTGAAAGTGTTTAAATAAATAAGTTTACTTAAATGAGAACGCATTGTTTTTACTATCAATACAATAAATTCGACCCTTGTACTTACTATAAAACATTTGTTTTCTTATTATTTAAGCAAGGATTTCATTTACGAAGCAATTTTCTAATTGTTGTAAATAGCATGTGCTATAAAAATGGGAATCCAATCGCGATAGAGCCGGGTTCGAACCTCAGACTTTTGATATGTGAGTCTACAACGCTGCCTTGATAAGCAAAAAGGTAGTTATTTATCAACATAATGCTATTTTTTCAAAACTGTAAATAATCATAAGTAAAAACACAGCATTTCAATTGTTCTCAAGCATCAAACCAGTATGTGTCAGATCTACAATGAATTTTTGCCTATTAAACTCAAAATACTGTGTTTTTATTGCTTTATAACAATATATTATAGTATATTTGTTGACTTATCTCCCTTTACCTTATCAACACAGAATTACTACCGTTTTGTTGAAAACTTCAAAAAACATTACGTCATTTTTTATCGTAATTTTTTTTACTGCTTTTTGCTTTATATCAAATGGTTTGAAATTTTATTTATAACGTTACCTCATATTTAATTCATTTTGTGATTTTTGTTAAGACGGCAGACAACATATTAAGACGCTTTCTTTACTAACGCGGTTTCTCGGTTCGATTCCCGGTGTGATATCATAATAATAACCTGGCTGTTATGTGCTGTAGTTCATATATAAAGTAAGTGTAATAAATGTCAGCTAATTCAGTAATTTAGAAAGTATGAGAAATTTATTTTTGACGTCTTTTTTACAGCTGCTTGCTTATTTAAAGCATTCGTTACATGATTTGATTACTTTTGTCAAAAATATTGGATCATCCCTTTCTGTTAACATAAATGAACATCAAATTAGCTTTGCAAATAGAGTGGCATCCTGAAATCGTGACTCTACATCAAAGTCGTCTAAAATAATTTTAAAACTCTGGGACAGGAAAATAAAAAATGATCTTATAAGCGCAATCCGCATGAAAAAAGGTCGTTTGAAGAATTTGAAGAATTTGAGTATCGAGGAAGCATGTTTTCAAGAGACGGAAGAGTTAAAAAAGATGTTGAAAGGAAAGTGAATGCGGGCAACTAAATAAATAAAGCACTAAGCACAGTAATTGCTAATAAAAATATGTCAATCGAAGCTAAACTGGCAGTGTACAATGGAGTTTTAGTTCCAACACTTATTTATGGAAGTAAAACATGAAACTAGCAGAGGAAGGATGAAAGCCGAGTGAACGTGGTTGAAACGCGATCTCTTAGAAGAATGTGTGAAAAAATCAATGTATGGCAGGGTTACGAATGATGAAATCAGGCGAGAGTGTAAATTTTAGTCAAGTATAATTGATAAAATTAAGAAAGGGTCTCTGAGATGGTTTGGTTACGTAGAACTAATGGTATAATGGCGAAAATGAACAGAAACATGAGACAAGAACGACCAAGGAAGACGTGGCATGATCAGATAAACCAAAATCTTAAGTCTGGTCATGTCAAAAGCAGACAAAACCGAAGGACATGTATGACAAGATGTATGAGTGTGGAAGAAGCTAGAAATATATGCCAGGATAGACGTGTGTTGTGTTCCATTATATCTGCCTACCCCTCCGGGGAAATGGCGTGATAGTATTAGTAGTAGTATTTCAACCTAAAATTGACTTAAGAGTTTTGATATATTTTAATTACATATACGCCATTAATCTATAATATTTTTTCAAAACTCGTTATAAGTGAACCTGCTTATTTCAGGAAATAATCTCAAACTCGGAAGAGCTTAACATATTAGAACAGAGATGGAGAACATTTTAAAGAAAGACATGTAAAAATTAAGGCATTTACGGGGCTTTTAACTTGTCATTGGCTAGTTTAAAAAACCACTTTACACACTGTTTAACATTTACCATTCTGCTTATGTTCAAACATTAATATTTCTTGGATTCTTCAATCAGTTGATTTCGTGCAGTTCAAGAGTTAAAACCCTTATTGATGTGGGTGAGGTTCACTTGATTGAAATATTAAGATATTTTACCTACTAATGAACGCCTAAAACTTATTTGTATTTTTAAATGTAATTTTGCCAAAAACCACGTTTTTTGTAAATTTTTTGCTTATTATTTGTTTTTATATTCTTTAAAAAAATATATTAGAGTTTTTCCATTTAACTCAGATGTTTTAATTTTGGGTAAATTTTTAATGAACTTTTAAAAAATGTGTCTGAAAATGGAAAATAAAATCCGGGATCGGCCACACTATCACGGAACACTACTAGTCTGCAAAAGTAAATACCATTCTAAAGCAATAAAACAAAAAAAACTCTTATAGTTTGCCTTAGGGTGGTAAAGGGGTGGAATACGGTATTTATCGTACTCCCCTGTCAAGAGTACCACCAGTCTCAACGTGTAAAACTGAGAAGATCGATATTTAAGATTTTTCACCTTTCGAATTTCAAGCCTCAAAACTATCATCAAAGTTTACATCTAATAAGAAGAGTAATTAATAATTCTAGTTAACTCGAATATATATTTTCTTCAAAATTTGAATACGTAAAAATAATGAAAAATAAATTAATATCATGTTTGACTGTTACATGTGCTTTGTATTAGTTATACTGAACTTATTAAGTATGAAACTTTGTGTATAGTGTAATTTATTCCAAATATATAATAAATAAAATTCGTTTTACTTTTACTCGACACACGAGTTAATTATTAAATATTAATATTTAACTCGTAATGGCGTAAAAATACAAGAAGTTTTATATTTATATAACATATTTAAAATGTTATTCTGAAAAGTAAATGCTGAAATAATAAATAATATAATCTATTCAAATTTAAAGATGAAAATTCTCGTACAAACAATTGGGTGTACAAAAGCATTATTTATTGTTTTCCGTATAAAGAAGTTGACTGTCAATTCAAAAAATAATGTGTATAATTCTATAAAAACTTTTTTTGTTTCCTGATAACTAAAATCGAAAATTACAAAATAGTAATCCATTAAAAAAATTTTTTAATTGTATTAAGCGTTCACATTTTTAATTCATATATTTACGTTATTATTTCAATCCAGTTGTCAGCTATTGAATTTTTAATTGCTTGTTTTAATCTTACTTGTTTTTATTGAATTTAAAGTCGTATACATTTGTATTTTAAAGCATGATTTTAAAGTTTGTTAAAACTGGGAGAATAAACTACTTATTCGTGTGGACAATGATATTCATACATTATAATTAAGTCTAAAAAGTGCTTTTAATACACTTTACGTTTAACACGGGTGTTTTCATGAAAGTTATGATGATGATGATTGTGAATAATTTTTGTTACGATTTTTAGCAGTGTTTTGATGTCATGTTATCTCTAAGAAAAAATAAGATACAATATATAGTAAATATAATTTTTTTTTTTATTCCGAATCGATTTTCATACAAGGTTATTTTATTTTTGGTATACTTTTTAACACGGTTTTTTTATGGCACTGTGTAGAACCAATCCCTTGTGTAAAAAGAATTTCCGGTGTAGTTAATTAATTTTTCTTAGCAACGTTTGTGCAATTTTACCATGGCATACTGTTTCTCGCACGATCGTTACTTTTTCTTGAGTCATTTTTCTTACTCCTATTTTATGAAACTCACGAGTAAGACAGTGATTAGTGTCTCCGTTCGGATAATGCATATTCGATTCCGCTTGTGTTCGAGAGGAGTATTATTCAGAAAACCAGTTCCGAAAGTAAATATATCAAGTGCCATGGCCGGTCTTTCCAATATCTCAGCTCCGAATATATTAGAAAGCCGAACAAGACATCCATTGTAGGTAAATCAGAGCAGAACTACCCTTGTACAGCACAAACTACCGAGCTTAAACTGCGAGTTATTTAATACTGTGGCATGTAGATACAAAGGTTCATGTCCAGGTAGATAAAATAAATAAAACAGCTCTGAAGGTTAAATAAATACAGAACCCTGAACAAGTGTTCGTCTACTCGATGACTAGTCTAAGGTAAAAATCCTAAAAAAGGAACAAAGAAATACGCCGCGGCGGAGTTGGCAATTGTGAAACTGGCGTAGTGGTTGCCAGTGCAAGAAAAAAATCAAAAAATATTTTTTTTCTCAATTGGTCTGGGTATTATGGAGTATTTTCCGTCACTGCCTTCCATATGCCTTCTTCTCCACCTGCTGACGAACCTCTAAATTAAAAGCTTAGCGAGGTATTCCTTTAAAAAGTATTGAATAATGCTGACCTGCATAAATATAATACCAGAATACAAAAACATTTTAAAAAATCAAAGAAAAATTCGAAATAGAAAAAAATACTAGACTTGAAAACTAAAATGACTTAGCTTCCTAATTGAAAAATTACATTGGATTTAAATTTTTAAATCAATTTTAAAAACACATGGTGACAACACTAATTAGATGAGAAACAACATGACTTGACCATTTAATATATTTGTATAACCCTAACGGGCTTTTTTTAATTATCAAAAAAATATATACTGTAAACATGCATGTAGTTGGGTTGAGTAGAAGAAAGAGTTCACGAAACGGACAGTTTCAAAAAGCATAGTACAATCAATTTATTTTTTAAAAATATGAGAAGAAATTGCAGATTGGAAAAATCAAGCAAAAAGTCTTTTTAAATTTGGTGAAAATCAAAATAAAAATATTTAGAAAATGTACGTTTCATTTATGAATGTTCACATGGTCTCATGAAACGGACACAGGATACCATTAAGTGGACGCAATACTTTTACTTATTTTTATGTTAAACAATAAAAAGTTTTATTTTCAAAACAAAGTTCGAATGAAACTTGCAAAATTTTTACCGTATTTTAGAAAATAAAGATATGTAAAAATATAAAATAGAAAAGTAAACCTAGAGTGGCACTGTAAGGTTTGACTATTTAAAAATTTGTTTCTAAACGTCGATGAACAATTTTTCCGCTATCCAACAAACTAAGAGGTTTTTTAGGTTATTTTCATATCATCACAATCTTAAAGTGAACACTTGGAAAAACAAAAGCAGGTTGCAAGATGTCGCCCAAAGCATTTATGAAACTGTACGAGAAATATGTTCTCATGCCCTGTTCTTTCGCCTTTTTTATTATGTCAGATGTCAGAAAATGACAGATAATGTCAGAAATGTGAAATAATGTTATTAATATTTTAGGGCCTTTGCGGAAACTCTAATTGACTATTTTTTCAAGTTCCTCTCTCAGCGCTCCCGCAATAGCTATTTTCTTCGTTCTTATCCTCTTTTTCTGTTCAGTACTCATGATTTTTAATAAATTATTTTTTTTTTAAATGTATAGTATAACTTAAACTATGAAAAAAAAATGCGTTCCCAAAAAAGACAAAAAAACACGTCGGTTTCATTGTATTTACTCGCGTCCGTTTATTGTACGCGTCCATTGAACTCTTCAAATCTTAAATAAGTTCGAATTTCCTAATTGTTTTCAATTAGAAATAAAATATATCCACCGTTTAATGTACCTCATAGTACCAGTAATTGATATTTCAAAATTGAATTGGGTTGTAGTCTCGTGGCTAGTGTCTCGGATTCACGGCTCAAAGGTCCGTGGTTCAAATCCCACTCAACCCCAACTTGATTCCCATTTTCTAATAGTGAGTTATTAACTTCTCGTTGAAAATGTCATTAAAAATAAAATATTGAATTAAATCATAAGAACGGAAATATTTATTTTTGGATGAAAAAACTACAAAATAAACACTATAGCTGACATTTTTGAGAGTTGGAATAAGGAACCAAAAAATACTTTCCAGACACAAAACATTCACGTACGTCTCCACTACATAATGGTAGGCGCAAAAGTAACATAGTTCAGTACAATCATAAGCCAAGTGATAAAAATTTTCAAGCTTGGACAGGAATCGAGTAACTGCAATTGTCCGTTTCATCAGACGTCCGTTTTATTAACACTCCCCTACGCCTCGTAGCGTAGAGTATTCAGAACTGTATTCCATTTCATTTTTTTCAAGCATAAATCATCAAAATATTCAATTTGTTATTATGTATAATTAATAACAATTAAACATTATTTGAATTGCGCTTTTGTAACTAGAAAATCAATTATCAATTAACTTCATGCTTCTTTATTTTTTTAGTTCACTCTTGCTGTCTGTTTGAATTAACTTAATACCCTATCTTTCCAAGAAAAACAATTTTCGCCTGAAATCCGTGATTGCTAATAACATAATCCGTTCCGTTGGTTCATTAGAAAAGTAATTATCTTATGCCAATCCAATATTGTGCCTACTAAACAACAAAGTCTTGTAATATCAAAGTTTTAAGCTGTCACAGAACTAAACCAGAATAATAGCCGACTTCCACGAAATGTGGGATCAAATATTTTGCTATTATTAATTAATCACTCATGAAGATTTCAGAAAATGGTGGTATTCAAAAACAAGATTAGTTAAAAAAACTTTTGGAAATATTTTTTTAAAGACTGATTATTAAATTTCTCCAATAAACAAATCAATTATCTCTTTAATGATATAACTACGTTCATTACAATATTTTAAGTTTGTAAAAATGTTTGTAGACAAAACACTTTTCAAAAATGTTCACCATCCCTCAAGTTCATACTTTATATGAAATCACTATTTTTTGTGTGATTTTACAAAAACTGACTACGTAGCAGGGGTGAACCGTATATAAAAGCGATTATGCGCAGCTTACCATTATATTTGACTGACCATAATAATGTTTTACTGCAACTTTATTTACAGAAAAACAAATAAATAATTACTATTTATATTAAATCATTTCCACCGTTTGTATTTTTATCCCAACATAAATATTAATATTAATAAAGCGCAGCCAGCGCCTGTGGTGAGCCAAGAAACTAGCCGAATATTCCAGCTTATTTTTTCATACAAATGAGTATACTGTATTTTGAATGTCTTAACCCCAGTGCGGGTTTTTTCTGCTAGATTAAACTTGCAAATTACACAAATTATTAGAAGATTCTTGATTTAGAAAACAGTATTGCAAACATTATTTCTTAAGGGTTAATTTTATTTGATATGGTACTTTTGACATAAGACGATAATTACTCTAATGCGTCATTTCGCAGGACATATGCGCGCGACGTGGCCGTTTTTAGCATTTTTAATTTCTAGAACAATTCGGCTAGTTGACATTTTGATTGAATACCTAATTTCGACTGAATTCATAGTGCTATCTTTTATATATTTTTAAAAGAGTTTTGTATTAAAAGAATAGATAATATATATATATAATATAATATATCAAGAAGGTTCGTCGCTTAAGTTGATTTCATGGATGAGAGTTGTTGTATCACACAGAACCAGAGAAAAATATCAATTTATAGTATATATTACTTACATTATATTATTGATTGATTTGGTGTTTATTTTGTAGAACTCCATATTTAAATTTATAATATTAGAAATCAAACACGGATTTGAGTCCACTGAACACTTTATTTTATTTTTACAAATATAAAAACAAAAACTTTCGTGACAATTGTTTCGCCTTGTTATGGCATTTTCAAACGAAAGTGAAGATAAGATGGATTGAATGTCCTTATATATGTAGTTATATAATTCAAGGTACTTAAGTAGAAAATAAAAATAATATTGTGAACTATAGCTATAGAAAATTTTTGTTTTTATATTGGTAAAAATAAAATAAAGTGTTCAGTAGACTCAAATCAGTGTTTGATTTATAATATTATTATACATTATATTATGTACCTTCTATGTTGGTACAAACATATGACATTTTTTAAAAGCTTACCTGTAAATAAAATCACTATTCGCCACTGACACCTAGTTATATGAAAAAACAAGGAAAATAAAAAAAAAATAGTGCTTCAAATATTAACAGTATTTTGAGATTGTCTATTTTTTTATAAACAAGATCCGGATTTAGCTCCCTTAAGAGTCATCGTCATCATAATCATTCCTTTTCCCCACCCAATGGTGTATAGGGCTCTGTATTGGTACATCAATTGAAGCGTATCTTGATCTCTTTTATTACATTAAAGTGAGATGATCAGTCCTACGCTTTAGGTAGCAGTCCAGGGACTATAAAATATTTTAGTGTGAAAACACCTTTTGAAATAAACATTTCATATCAAACGTGTAGGAAATCGAGCCCGAGACCTCTTGCATGGTAGGCAAACGCTCTGACCATTACACCACGATGCTTTTGGGACTTATCAATATTAATTTATTACACCAGAGATGAAAAACATTATACTTGTTACAACACTTAAACCATAAAATATTCTTCATCTTTGTTTTCGTAATTATAACTCCCAAGGGGGTTGAATCCAGTTCTTGTCTATGAAAATTCAGACAAATTCAAAATATTTTCGATAAAACCAGCTGGCCGAAGAAGTAAAAAAATTGAAAAGCATTTTCAAGCGTAGCCTAGTATGTAAGTTAAATAATTCAGGTAAAATCTGACCAACAATAAAAGTTTCAGCTCTTTAACTTTACAAATATTAACTGAGAAGAATTGAAGGAACGAGATGCTTAAACATATGCAGAATGGTGAATATTACACAGTGTGTAAAGTGGTTTCTCAAACCAGCCAAAGACAGGTCATAAGCTCTGTAAATACCTATACTTCTCAATGCTTTTTATAAAATGTTCTTCATCTAAGTAGGAAATATTTTTATTTTTTTAGCTCTCTTAATATTAAAAAATACAAATGGCGCCGAGTAGATTGTCTCTATACTTCATTATTATAATGGATATTATCCAAAAAATACATGGAGAAAATACATGGCTGAGACCAGCGTTATCGACAAAATCAAGAAAGGAGCTCTGCACTGGTTTGGACATGTAGAGCGAATCGACAGCGAAAAAACGGCCAAGAATATTTACAATGCAAATGTTGATGGATGTTGAAATAGAGGAAGACCGAGAAAGACATGGCATGACCAAATCCAACAAATACTTGAAGATGGACATGTCAAAAGTTGGAATAATCGGCGCGCGTGTATGAGAAGGTGTACGAATATAGAGGAAGCGAGATTTGTATGCTAAGATAGAGTGATGTGGCGTTCTATCCTCTCTGCCTACCCTTACGGGGAAACGGCGTAATGGTTTGTTGTTGTTGTTGTTTACCTTGTTCATTTTATTTTTGCTTTAATAAATACGATTCAAAGCTCATGTAAGTACTCACTTCCTTTTATTTATGAAGTTTGAAGCAACCTTTTGAAGAGCAAAGTGAGGGACACGCGTAAGATGTTGAATGTAGGACTCCAGCTGACTTCGTACACCACATTCTAGTCTGCAGTGCAGGAATAAAAACATCTCTGCGTAGCGTATACACGCTGGTCGACCTACCCAGAGTCGGCGACCATCACAACTGGTGACTCCGACAATGGGCCGCTCCCCACTACGACAGTCAAACTCACGTTTCAACTACTTTAACGTTCTCAATGAAAAAAAAAAAAGTTATTTATACTTTTACATTGTTTGTATTCTTTTTTTATACAGAATAATAATCCCTCACTGGGGTGTCCCGTGCCGAGGGAAACATTTTACAAAATGTGAAACATGCCTTAAATTAGCTATTTAACAAAGTTTCCATAATGATAACAATAAAAAAACGTATATAATCCAATTAACCTAATTATCATTAACATAAACAATAAAAAACTAAAATTATCATAAAAAAACATTTATATAGACCAATAGAACAAATTTCATAAACAGTACACAAATTTTACCTATTTGACTTGATCCACTCATCGATCAGTGTGCATTCCACCTCCACTATCCATTTATAATAGCTACTTTATATTGAAAGTACTTACTAATTGTCCTTATGAACAATGGAAGTAGATTGTACTCTTTAACCGAGTAGTAGGCCAATCCTCTTTGACCAAAGGTTGTATTAATTTTTAATTGTTTTTGCAACATCAGGGTGGAGTATCTAGTAACTCTTGTATTTGTTACGGAAGGTAGAGAATAATGTTAACGTGCGTATAGTAACTAAGCTTTTACATAAAGTTGTTTTGTAGATTTTACATTAAGATTTTCAAATATACCGAGGGATCTAATTCTGATTGGGATTTTTTACTAAAGCTTTTTGTGCAATTATTATTTGCTTGATCAGTATGTCATTTCCACATCTCCATCAATTACTCCATATTCCAAAACTGATTGAGTTATTGCGTATTATATTTTTACAAGTTTTTTTGGCTAATTGAAACTGTAAACTCATATGTTTAAAAGCCTGAAGAAACACATCGATTAATATTTTTGCAAAGGGTATAGAAACAAATCAGTACACTTTGTGGGAGAACAGTGATTGATTTCAAGAAAATAAGGAATTTAATGTCAAAATATTTCATTTAATCAAAATAAAAGCAAAGTAGAAAAAAATATTCTTGCTAACTCTCCGGCTTTTAAATCGAGTAAATACTTTTTCATTAGAAACCGGTTGAGAGAGATAAATGCTAAATTTAAGAAAAGAAATTCTATCTGAGAAGGCTCACTTCTAATCCTTTTTTAGATTGTAGAGACTGCTCGATGTTCCTTTACCCCTGCCGATTTTTACTGATGAAAAAATGATGAATACCGGCTTCCTAAAGTGATATACCTAAAAGTGTTGTTTAAAAATAACTTAAACAAATATTTCAAGAGATAACTTTATGCAAACACAAAAGAGCTTTTATTTCGCCTCAAATCTCTTTATTTAGAGAAAAATACAATTTTACCAAAGTTAGCTATTAAAAGTTTTGCTCGCAAAAAAACGGAAACTGATTTAAGCAGCTTGGAAAAACATCGTAATTTTTTCTTGAAAAGGTTTTTTAAAAGAAAATAAAGCCAATGCAGTCGCTGCTTAGATCGAATAAATAAATGTTTTTAACCCTTTCATCATGGGTTCATGATTTACAGATTTTTTTTTACTCTCATACCTACCAAAATTCAAAAACGGAAAGTTTATTTTTTAATTACTGGAACCCTTTAGTACGTCTTGATTTTTTTGTGTACGTCAGCAATCAGTATTACACAGAAAAGTTTATTTTTAACTTTAACAGTAGGCTTCTAGCTGGTCTGTTTGTTTTGAAGCGAATTCATGTCGTCCTTATAAATTATATTTAAGGCAAGTTTTGAACATATTTCAGAAAAATTTAATTAATTTGAACATATTACTTTCTAAGATAATTAGACGTTTTGAAATAATGTTGTCGGTTGATTGACAGTTCGATACCTACTGTTTATTTAAAATGAACATTTAATAATGTCCAAAGTATAAAACATAAAAAATATAAAAAATACCTTTTTTAAAAATTATTTCTTAAAAGGGTTAAATAAGTTAATTCTCTCATTTATATACTATTGATTTATTTTAGTGAACTCTAATACTGATAAGATGGCGCTAAATACGCATTTCACATATTTTTGTTTACTTACGTACAACTTTGTGATAGGTACTGGTGGGCCTTTGTAAGTTTGTGGGTAAGTTTTTGAATTTTAAAAACAGAATTGTATATATACTAGCCATTATGGTGTATTTTTAAAAAGTGGCCATAAGAGTAAAAAAAATTTATGAAATTCGATACAAAAAGACAGCTGCACGTATTCTGTCGAAAGTGTAATTTAGCCGAAGTTTAAAGAGAGATTTCTTTGTTTTTTTTAAAGATTTAAAGTTATAATTGTTTCCGAAACTTTCATTATTATATATAAAGATATTCATAAGAATCGGTTTTTCTTGTTTTTCTTACATTTTTGTATTTTTTAACCTTTCAATACCCGATGTAGCATATTGTCCACATAAACTAAAATATGAAATTAAAACTAAAAAAAATGTTTTTTTTCATTGTTTTTCCCAGAAGCATAAAAAACATACATAAAAATAAATATTTAGTTAGAATTTTTTAAAATTGGGCATTGAAAGGTTAATCAGACACATTTCTATGAAAATATGTTGTTTTTTTTATTACGTCGTCGAGGTGAGCTTTGTCGTTGTTGGTACTTCTGCAACCGACTACGAAAATTCTGAAAAACTCGAAACACTTGCTGCTAGGGATCAAGGCTGTCTCCTGGCGGATGTTTTAATTTAGTTAAGATATTTATTTTATTTTGTTTATTTGGAAAACCAAAAGCTATAATTATCTTTTGAATATATATATATATCACAAAACAAATAACAAATAAGCCAATTACAGGTTTTCACAAGTAGCATCACAGTAAGTTAAAAAAGATTCTCGAACATAAAATGAATAGTAATTTAATGTTAATTCAAAAGAAAATAAAAAATACTACCAATTATTTCGAAAGCAAACGCCGTACGTCAGTAAGATTATTTGCAAATAAATCTATGTTAAATGATTTATTTATTACATTAAAATTATTAAAAGTTCGCTATAAATATGAATTTTGCCTATAATTAGATGAAACAAGAGGTATGTGAAGAAGAAGGTTATTTCTTAAAACTTTGGAAGTAACATTGATAGAAAGTTTGCATAGTAGTTCAGGACAGTCGATTGAACCAGAGGCAATTTTTAGTAAATAAATTATATCCGCTATTTCACGACGTTAATTGTTCTCTGTATGTTAAGGATAACCCGATTTTACGTCGTTTTAACATCAACAGATGAAATAATTAAAGGAATGTAGATGTTCAAATATGGGCAGAATGGTGAATGTTACACAGTGCGTAAAGTGGCCACTTAAACCAGCCATTGACAGGTGGTCATTAGCCCTGTAAATGCCTAGACTTCTATATTACCTTCTCTTAAATGTTCTTCATCTCTGTTGTAATATGTTAATATTATAAGATATGAGAAAAAAAAGAGCTCGTAAGTATAAAACTTGTATTATATTGATTCATTTCATTTTAGTGAGTCGTAATGAGTTCCTTCCAAAAATGTTGAGAAGGCCGACCCGTTAGAACGAGGCAATTTTCGCTATAAAAGTGGCATCTTTAAGATTGATTGATTTGATTAATGAAATAAAATTTGTAAGACATAATTAGACCCCTCTTAAATTGCGTAAAATAATATATCAGTATTTTATTAACATCAATTAGTGATGATTCATTGCAGTAGCGTACCATAAAATAACATAAATTCCACAAATACTTTATTATGTAATATGATATCTTCCCTAAACCAGTTGGTTTGATTAGCAGTATTTTGAGTGTGTTTAAATGAGTATAAACAAGTACTGGATTTTACCCCCTATGGAGTTTTTCACGACTGATTGATATTTTTATCAAATATTGAGAATGCTTTTGGAAAGGAATATAGAAGTTTAGGTATATACAATGCTTATGGCGTGTCATTATTTGATTTAAATTATTACTTTATACACATAGTAGCATTAATCATTCCATCAATGCTTGAAAATCAACATTTCAATTTATCAATCTGTTTTATTTTGTGAAGAAAATAAACTGAAATATATTTTTGTTTTTACGATTTTATCGCCTTTGTCTGCCTCGTGGCTTAGTGGTCAACGTATGTATTTACCATGCAAAAGATCTCAGATTTTTAAAAAGGTTGAAAATATTTCTAATACTTCAAAATATGTTTTTGACATTGGAATATATATATATCTCATATCACATACTACAATTACCAAAAAAAATATATGAAATGGATTTACAATAATTAATTGTATTTTCAAAAGCAATATGGATGTTTTAGAGAAATGTTTTCAAACATAAATGTAAACAGGAAATTCAATAAATATGTTGGTAGAAAAACGCGACGTGTTTGGCCTTGGTTGTTGTAACGTCAAGATTCACGAAATTGTTCTACCCAAATTTCAATGGCAGGAACCAATAAACATGAATTGTGACGTATTAGGGGCCTGGCCAATGGAACCACCGTTTTTGCGGGAAATCAAAATCACAAATTTAAAAGTTTTTTTTTTGCTACTTACAATTAGCAAAAGATGTTTTCTTTACTGGACAGTATTTTACAGACCTTTATTACTTTAAAAGTGTTTAAAAAAAGTTATATTTCCCTATTATGGATTCGAAACATAATGGATTCGAAAAATAGACAATGTATCGAATACGAAAAAATACTGTGCGAAAACGGCCTACATAAGTGACGTCACAAGAGACGAAGTAGTATCTGGTCGAAATGTGCAATCGTGTATAGACCATATAGCGGCAATTTACTCAGGAATCGTGACAAATAAAACATCGGATCATTTTATGACAACGGCAGCCATAGGAAATGAAGAAATACCGGATGGCCAAAAAAAACCATACAAATATTAGATAATAAATATATATTTACCAAACTTAAGAAAACAAATTGGGATGACCTTCTTCGTACAAACTGTCCTATAAAACTATACAGTAAAATAAAAAATATTTTCAACGATACATATGAATCTGCAAAAAAGGAAATAAAGTGTAAAAACAGAGATAAACACAAAAATCCATGGATAACAGAAGAACTGAAACAAATGATAAAAAAACGAAACCAACTTTATAAAAAATGGAAAAATACGCCAAAAAATCAGAGTCACCGCCTTGAATATTCTAAATGGAGAAACAAAACAAATAAAAAAATACTTGACACTCAAAACGTTTACGACAAAAATGAAAATAATACCCTTGAAAACGATCCGAGAAAATTGTGGGAAAAAATAAATGGTTTAGGTGGGAAACAAAAAAATACTCTTGACACGGTTATCATTAAACGCATGAGATGTTTGGGAAATACAAAATATCTATGTAATCAATTTGCAAAAACATTCGTAAAAGAGATAAATAATATTAAACATAAATGCAATGAAAAATTCTTGAAACGTGTAAACTATGCTTTTCCAGTGCCCATGTCCATGAGATATAAAAATATTTATAAAGTAGACGTAGAAAAGATTATAAAAAACATGAATTCGAAGAAATCTCCCGGATGTAATCAAATTAGAGTCAGTGATCTAAAGGAAGTAGTGCAAGAAATCAGTCCAATCTTGGCAAAATTTATAAATTTGTGTATATGTCAAGGAGTTATGCCAGATGATTTAAAGGTATCAATAATAAGACCTATCTTTAAAGCAGGGGACTATAAAGAGTTTATTAACTACAGACCTACAGATCCTTTCGGGTATAGATAAAATAATCGAAAGAGCTGTTGTCAGCCAGATACAGTTCTTTTTAGAGGAAAATAATATTATAAACTCAGTTCAATATGGATTTCAAAAAAACAAAAGTACTTTAACACTACTGTCTAAATTTACTGATGAAATAAATAAATACTTAAATGAAGAAAAGTACGTGGGTGTACTTTTTATCGATTTTAAAGAGGCATTTAATACCCTGGATCATCAAACCTTGGCAATAACAATGGATAAATGTGGGATACGAGAACCATTAAAATTGTGGTTCCAAAATTATCTACAAAACGGGAAAATACAAGTCAAGATAAATGACGAACAAAGTAATTCAACCACTTCAAATACTGGTGTGGCAACAGGCTCAATATCAGGACCAGTTTGCTACATAATGCAGGTAAATAGTCTTCCCAATGTGATCGAAAAATGTACCAAATACATATTTGCTGACGACACTTGCATCTTGTGCGCTGACAAAGATATTACACATGTTGAGAAAAATATTCAATCGGACTTAAACAATATCATGAAATGGGCTCACGATAATGGGATAATACTGAACATAAATAAAACAAAAGTGATGCTTATTCATTCTACACATACAAGTAAACAAAACAAAATACTTAATGTTAAAGGTCACGATTATGAATGTCTCCATTTGAAAAAATCACCTTGTGCCTGTCAAACGATAGAAATGGTCAAACAATATACATATCTAGGCTTAACTATCGAAAATAATTTTCATTGGAAATTACACGTAGAATGTGTTTGCCAAAAACTAAAAGCGGTACTTATAAAATTTAATCATTTGAAATTCTGTGTTCCGCGGGCCACCCTGTACTGTTTATACCATGCGCTGGTTGAGTCAATTATATCATATGGAGTGAGCTGTTACGGGCTAACATTTACAACGTATCCAAATAGGATAAAAAAATTACAAATTAGATTCCGTAAAATGTTAGCAAGTAAAACCGACATGATTACTTGTCAAAATGACTACGAAAATCTTTTCCTGATATGTAAAGTTTTGACGGTACAGAATATGATATACCATCGCCTGGACAGAGGTCTTCATGGATTTCTACAAAACGCCAATATCACATAAGCATGAAACGCGCCAAAAAGTGAGAGAAAATTTCATAGAAAGAAGAACTATGTATAATGCGTATGGAGAGAGGACCAGTGCGTATATACTCCCTCGCATAGTTAAGAGACTCCCGGACGAAATAAAGAATAGTGATATGAATAAAAACAAAGTAAAATTGGTTTTAAAAATCTTTTTCTTAAATTCTAAGTTTAGTGTGTAATTTTTTTTTTTTAAATGGGGAAACCAAACAATTTAAAACAGTGTAATAAAAAGTGTTTGTTTATTATTTTTTTATATATTTCTTGCTCTATTTTAAAAGACTTGATTTACTTGTATTTATTTTTTTTTAAACTTTTATTTTATTGATATTTTTAAGATTTTTTAAATATTTTATGTAAACGTTATTATATTGTGTTATCAAAATGTTTAAAGAGAGAAATCCCTGCAAAAAAACTGCTTTTGCATTTTGGCGGGAATTAAAAAAATTGTTAAGAAGAATGTTTATGTGAAAAAATTTCAATAAAAAAAAAAATTAAAATAAATTATCATCCTAGCTTAATGTTAAAAATACAATAAAATACCGGTGAAACAAATCCGTGCCCTATGCACTTTTAGGTGTAAGAAAACTTTTGATGATGATGGTTTTTATCACACGTCTTTCGTATAAAATCATGCTATTTTAATAAAATTCAGATCTTAGGTTCGCCGTCGCTTTGAACCCAACAAAGTCATTTTTAATATTCCCTTAATCCATTAATTTCCGACTCGGGAGTACGAGTATAATCCGAGCTTCGTAAAACGTACATAGTCGTATATGTAGAACTGCCACCAGCAATTAGGTCCACTGATCTCTTGCTCAGCTGCATCTAAGCCTTGCAAAATTCCACAGTTTAATTTCCGCCTCTGCCAGAGATGTCTTACTAAAAGTTCCAACAAACCGCAACAAGGAACTCTGGACTTTCAGTAACAGAAGCTTCTTGAGCTTTATAATTTGTTCGTTTTGTGATTAATTAACGTACAAATCTTATGATCGCGTCTCTAAACCCTTTATTTTTACCGTTCTTAATCAAATCTATATTTTTTCTATTTGCGTATTTATTTTGTCTAAAATTAAATGTGTCACTTACTACTTTTCAAGTTAAAGTTCTTTTGATTAACACAAAGGCCTAAATTTAAGGGGGCGTTTTTTAACGAGTAGTAAATAACGCACTTTTCAAAAGTGCGAATTAGGTTGTAGTAGTGCTGATTCGAATTTCGGTCCTCTGATCCGTGGGCGTCAGTCCGCAACGCTAATCACGAAACCGAAATCCGGTTCTAGTTTTCATACACATAAAATTTTAAAATTTTGATCATTATGTTTTTACTTAATGTATTTTTAAATTAATAATATAATCTTAACTCACACAATAAATAAAACGTGTATTTAAAAACAATAAAGTTTTCATTATAAAAAAATTGTACAGCGTTGATTTTGTAATTACTGGATTTCACCAGATAATTATTTTTAAGATTTGTAAATATTGCAACAGAGATGAAGAGTATTTTTTTTAGCCGGCAATATGTAAATCTAGACATTAACAATACTTACTATCTATTATTGGCTAATAATTACTTTATACAATATCTATCAATTAATAATAAAATTTTATTTATTTTTTAAACTTTGTGGTCTAGTGTTTTTCATATAAAATTTCGGTTTATGCTCATTATTACAATTTTGAAATACCACACCAAATATCTGAAATAGAACTATTAAAAAAGAACTCAAAGTCAACACACAATAAACTGCTTTTTCTATCGAGCATCGTATTTCGTTTTACGGGCCAATAAAATAATATACTTAACTGACTGAGTGTTTCTAAAATTTTATTGGAAAGCAAATTGTTGATGTAGTGAAGTAATGTACTTATTAAGCTATTTTATGTTCCCGCCATTCAGATGTAAAATTGCCCACATTTGCAGGAAATAAATAAATCCTTCAGCCAAATCAACAAACACAAACGGGTTGTGGTCCCGTGATAATGTTAGGGACTCGCGGGCTTGAAGTCCGAGATTCAAACCCAGGGACCTTATGCTGGACACATTCGTCTTTAGAATCGTATGCGACTTCCGTAATTCGACGAGTGACAGCATTCTTGAAAAACGTGTGTTATTTATTTATTTATTTATTTACTTAAGTTAGTTAATATTACATTGTATATTAACTAATATATTTACAATTATAACAAATACTTAAATTAAATATTTCTTACATAACTACATTATTACAATAAACATAACACTTTTTTTTTAAATCCGTAAGTTTTCTTTCATTCTTGATACTTTCAGGCATCTCATCATACAGTTTTAACCCTTGATACATTAAGCTATTTCGTGATTTTGTTTTTTTCTTAAGTGGTAGTCTTATCCTATTTCTATTTCTTGTCCTATATTTATGTACATTTCTATTTAATATAATTTCACTTATAAAATACTTTGGCATGAGATTATTAAACACTTTATATATAAATACAAATACATTATACAATAGTCTTTTCTTTATTCCTATCCAGTTCAATTGTTTTCTCATTTTTTCAACACTATTATATTTGCTTTTTTTCAGTATAATTCTCATTGCTCTATTTTGTAGTATTTCAAACTTGTTTATGTCTCCCTCGTAAGCTAAATATAATATAGTAGAGCAATAGTCCCAATGAGGGGCAATTATTGTTTTGTATATAAGTTCTGCACTCTTTTTATTTATTTATTTTCGAATTCTTCCTAGGAAGAAAATTTTTATGTCAAAGGCAAATAATAATTATAAATGTTGCAGTGTCTCAGTAAAACATTTTCTTATATTTTTTCATAATATTCTATCCAAAAAATATTCAACGGAAGAAGTCTAACAAGAAACAATAAAAGTTTACGTGTGGCAGGAGAGCCATAGGCTTATAGATAAATACGGATTTGTTAGTGTTGCCATTTTCTCATTCGTCTTTGTAATTAAATTGTCGGAGGGTTTTCAAGAATAGCATTATGACAAAGCAATCGAGATGCCCAATCGACTATTGTCGAGTGGGTGACAAAATATCACATCTTTCCAGCTTAAGGCTCCAGATCTACTTCATCTAGTTTCCCATTTTCTAATACGGTTATTAACAACTAACGGAAAATGGCTCGGAAATTTAAATATTTAAGTTTATTATACGATCTAATTTATTTTTTTTCTCCCAAAATCAAAATACTGTTTCAGCGTGTCAAAATCATTAAAGACAATAATTAGATAGTTAGATATATCAGCATCATCCTTATTTCCATATTCACACCTAATTCATAAGAGCTACATGGTACCTACACTAAATACAGCGTACCTTGATCATTTATTAAATGATTAATTTGATTCTTTAGAGCCCCCGCTGATTGTGACAAAAAGTCACATTGTCAAGTGATATGGAGATATATGAGAGTGCGCTCACTGTGGCGACGTGACAATATGGTGACAAAAAGTTCCAGGGTGACGTGACTGTTAACCCGCCTGAACATTGCTATGGGAGTGCGCACACTAGGAACTTTTTGTCACTTTGTTGGCAGACGCCTACCAAACGGACGTGTGTTGTGAATTTCGCAGTTATATTAAGGATTTACATATTATTACAACAGTGATGAAGAACATTTTAGACAGGGTAATATAGAAATCTAGACATTTACAAGGCTGTCATTGGCAGGTTTAAGTGGCCACTATACACACTGTAAAACATTCACCATTCTACCCATATTTGAACATCATTATTTCTTAAACCCTTTCATCTGTTGATATTTGTGAAGTTGTAGAGCTGAAACCTTTATTTATGCCGGCGAGATTTAAAATGGCTTCTTCTCTGCAAGAAGATGATATTGAGAACAAAAATTTAAGACATAGAAGAAAAGGCCAATATTGCATACAAAAAAAAATAACGGAATTCTCTGATATTCTTTTGAAAAGGAAATTGTGGGACGAGATTTCAATTAAATTATTTCAAAACTGTTTATTGACATACGAAAATAATTTTTAAACTTGAGAGGATATTGATATAATTCTGAATACAGGGAGTAAAAATTTTCTTTTAATAATCGTTCATTATATATGGGAAGTACCCAGTAGTGTTTCTTTCATTTAATTTTCCTTCTGCGTAATTCAAGAGCGCAAATCACTGCGACCTCTTCGAAATCCATCGCTAAATGAACATTTTGTCACCCGTAGTGAGTAGTGAGCGCACCCACAGTGACACAACGTGACAGTGGCAAAAACTCACAGAGACAAAAAGTCCAGTCAGCGGGTGGTGTTAGTCTGTGAAATATATTTGTTGCAAATCAATATTTCATTTTTCATTCAACCAAAAAGGTTTGTGACTGATGAACATCATTGGGATGAAAGTCCACCCATCCTTGGCCCTTCCTTGTTTTTTCGGTCGTTTCCTTATATTCCCACAAATGTTAAAAGTTTTCCACCAATCATCTCTTTGATGTGGGTAGACTACAATCGTTGTGACAACGCCAACAACTTTTTTCTTTTGAATTCTGGATCACGCATACCGCACGATTTTTAGTGAATTATTTTCACCCCTTCCCCGTTTTATAATTAGTACGAGTTCGAAATTTTCAGTTTGACATTGGTGAATACGTGTGGTTTTTTTCTGGATATGAAATATTTATTTAAAAGGGTGTTTTTACAGTAGAATATTTCATAGTCCCTGGATTGGTACCTAAAAAGTAAGACTGATCATCTTACCTTTATGTAACGAAAATGATCGAGATACACTGCGATAGGTGAACTAATCTTTATTTATACTTTTACAATGTTTGTATTTTTTTTTATACAGAATAATGTTCCCTAACTGGGGTGTCCCGTGTTGAGGGAAACATTTTACAATAAGTGAAACATGCTTTAAGTTAGTTATTTAACATCTTTATCTTTAAACATATAATTCCTCTGTACGTGTGATTTCACTGAAATTCTCCTAAACGGCATAACCAATTTACGTTCGGTTTTTAAATAAATATAGATTTTTGCGCAGTGCGTGTGTAGATATTAGAATCTTCAATCGTATTTGTAAAAAATAAGTTTGATTTTTTTTATTCATCGATCTACCAGGGTATATTCGAGGAGAACGCATTTACAAAAATTGGAAAGATGTTTTTTTGTGTATAAAAAAAGTTTATTTTTGAATGTTTACAAAAAAACATTTGTTTTTTGTGGATCTGAATCAGATTCTTTCCTTAGATTCCTTATAATTTCTACCCATTTATTTATTTTTATTGGATTTTTAGTAACACTAAAATAATATTAAATTTGATACATTTTTAAAAATCGTATTCCTACAAAAGTACACCCCTTGTTGGTGAGACGACCGGAGTTTGACGTTTGCAAAAAGAATGCCATATTTAAAAAAATATATATTTTTGTTTCGGAATTTAACCAAAAACAAGTACCTACTTTAATTCAATGTTTTTTGATATTGACAATTTTTAGTTTCGGAATTTAATCACAATCAAGTACTAATAAAACGAAAGAATGAAAAAACGAAGAATAAAACGAAAGTTAAGTTTTACTATAGTTTAATATATTAACGAATTCGGTTTAACAATCGTTCTACTATCAATGCGTTGTTGTACCCGCGTTATTACTTGAGCGAAATATAACCACTGTTTTTTTTATTCCAAATTTAAAAAATTAAATATTATGTTTTATTCATTTTTTACACATTGTTACACTGTGGAATGTGACTTTGCAAACGTCAAAAAGTCGAACAAATTAAACTACGTGACAACATGGCATATTTAAACGCAACCAAATAATTACATCGGTCAACAGAATCTTAAATAATAATAAAGTTTGATAACTCCATACAATAAAAACCGAACAACAGTAACAATATTTTAATATCTTATTTAAAAACAAGAATGATAAGAAAAATTGAAAGACAAAAATACGGTGATCCAACTAGCTCTGAAATATTATAATGTAGGCATAATATAATCATAGAATTAAGAAGAGTCCAGAAGAAGCGTAAAATCATATTTGAATACATCGGACTGTGTCCAAAAAACCCCCCACTTTGCCCCACTTTTGCCGCACTCATGCGCGAAGTCGCCGCGTAATGTCAGATCGCAAAAAATATAATCAAAAAACATTTGTGTTAATAAATGTTAAATAATAAAAAGAAGTGTACCAAGTATTTTTTAAACTAATAACTTATTTGGAAATATAAGTTATTACATCATCAATAACAATTAACTATTTTTAATTTCTCTAAAATTTTATTGTACTCGCGGAAACATTGATTGTCACAGAAGAGTAGAGAAGTAAAGGGTGATTTAATAAGAGTTATTTAATTAATCAACTTTGAACTTTAAAAATAAAACAAATTTAAAACAAACAAAATTGGCGGGTTGAATGTTTAACTAACGTTTAAAGAGTTTTACTATCCACCTTACTATAGATGAAACAACTATTTTTTTCTATTTTGGACTATTACTACAGAATTTTTACTATTTCTAACAATCGTACAACCGAGTCTTAGCTAATCGGCGCAGGATAACGAGGTATGGCACACTTTTTTTGGTTTTGCATAGGGCAATATCAAATCACACAATGACGAAACGAATAGATTGAAATGTCAAATGTCACTTAGTATATAGTTTATCGAAAAATCGAACATAGAAAAAACGTTTGCTGAACCAGCTAATGGCAGGCAATCCGATGTTCGAACAGGTCAACGTCTGTCATGTCCGCTAGTAGTCAATATAATATGAAAATAAAAACGTATAAATCTAATTGACCTGATTATCATCTTAAACATAATAAGCAATTTAAACTAAAATAATCATAAAAAAACATAACAAATTCATATAGACATGTAGACCAAAGTCATAAACAGGACACAAATGTTTACCTATTTGGCTTTATGCACTCATAGATCCGTGTGCAACCCACCTCCACTATCCATTTTTAAATGGCCATTTTATATTGTGAGTACTAACTAATTATACTTATGGACAATGGAAGAAAATTGTACACTTAAACCGAGTAGTAGGCGAATTCTCTTTGACTAAAGGTTGTATTAATGTTTAACTGTTTTTGCAGCATCAGGGTGGAGTATCTAATAACTTTTGAATTTGTGAAAAGAGTTATGGAAGGTAGAGAATAATGTTTGTGTGCGTACAGCAACAGCGCTTATGCTACATTAAGATTTACGAATATACCGAGGGAGCTAGTTCTGATTGGGACTTAAGATAATTTTTTTTAAAGCTTTTTGTGCAATTGTTATTTGTTTGATCAATGTGTCATTAGCAGATCCCCATCCAATTATTCGGTATTCCAAAACTGATTGACTTGTTGCGTTATATACATATTTTCACAAGTTCTTTTAGGCTAGTTATATTTCTTATAGTTTTAAAAAGTAAATTGGTTTTTCAATTTTTTTTGTACATGTTCGATTTTATTATTCCATCTTAAATGGGGCCCTATGCTAATGCCCTATGCCCAATGCAGGGCCTTATGTGAAAAGAGAATGATGATGATATCAAGAGTAGTGTGTTAAATAATTCACCCTTTCATTTCGTCAAAATCAACTAGAATGGCAAATGTTACACAGTTTAAAGTGATTCATAAAAATCATAGCATAGAAGAATCGAATAAATATTGATGTTTGACTATGGGTAGAACGTCGAAAATAACATACTAAATGATGATTTAACACTGTCAGGTCATAAGTCTTGTGAAGGCCTAAATTCCATATTTCATTTCAAAAAGGTTATCCAAATGGGAAACGCTTCAACATTTCTAGGACATAAGACCAAAACGTAATGCAATGTAATGTATTTAAATGAAGGCAGATTGAAAACCACCCTATCTTACGAATTCGATTACCTTTTAATAATCAAGCAATAGCCTATGATTTTAATAACCGTAGACAACAACGTAGTGCTTACGTATTAAAAATATTGTATTTGTATTCAAGTTTGTTATTGAAAATTCTTGATGGAAGTTCATTATTATTTATCATACAAAAAAATACGAGTGATACTTAAATCCTCAAATTTAGAATAACCGGTGAATAACTTGTAACATCTTCAAGACTGGGGCCATATTCTGTAAATTATTCGTTTTGTAAATTCATTCCTATCATATGAGCGGGAACCAGAGTGAAATACGATTTTAATTGCGATAGATAACGATGGATGTATGAGAAACGAACGAACTTAAGAAACGAAATTGCGACAGAATACGGTCTCTGGTCTCGAAGTAGTCGCAAAAGCGATGAAACCGGTCACTGGTTATTACGATTTTTTTTAATTTAAGCGTCACTAGTCTTTTTTTCTATTATAAATTTGTATTGATGAAAATCCTAATCCGGTATAAAAATTTTTTTTTATTGAAATATTTGATTATTATTTATTTTTAAATTTCGTCATATTTACGACATTTTTTTAACTTTGCCTAGCTTAAAAGGGTACATACCTCTTTCTAAACTAGACAATTATATTTCAACACATAATAATAATTAAGAAGCAAAATATTTGTAATTTGCTTTCTTAATGTCAATTATGATTGATTGATTTTATTATACGTTATGAAAAATATTAAATGATTATGTTTATTCATAGGGATATTACTCTGTAAGGCTGAGATATGCATTATCGACAGAATCAAGAAAGGGGTGTAGCGTTGGTTTGGACATGTAGAGCGAATAGACAGCGAAAGAACGGCTAAAAGGATCTACGATGCAAATGTTGATGGATGCAGAAAACGATTAAGGCGAGAAAGACATGGCACGATCAAGTCCATCAAATATTTGAAGATCGACATGTCGATAGTAGGAATAATCGGCGTGCGTGCATGAGAAGATGTATGAATGTAGAGGAAGCGAGGTATGTATGCAAAGATAGAGTGATATGGCGTTCTATCCTCTCTGCCTACCCCTACGGAGAAATGGCGTGATGGTTTGTTGGTTTGTTGTTTGTAAGGATATTACAAACCACGATTTTTATAGATTTTTTTTATTTTAATTGTAAATAACCGTGTTAGAAAATGGGAAACAAGTTGTAGTAAGGCGGGATTCGAACCGCGGACCTCCAGATCCAGAGTCCGCGATACTACTCACGGGACCAAAATCTGTCTTATGAATTTATTGTTTTTTTGAAAAAAGAGAAAAACTTCAGTTCTTATTATTTACTCAAATATTTCAATTTTTAGATCACTTCCTAAGTCTTGTACTGGAAAAATTGAAATTGAGTTGTGGTAGAGTGGGATTTGAACCAGGGACTTTTGGTTTATAAGTCCATCATACTACCACGGGACCACAACCCGGTTTATTTTTTATTTGATTTAGGTAGGTACTTTATAAATTGGCCCTTTACTATTTAGCCTATTTACCGGAATGAAATTTTGTATTATTATCATATGGAGAACTTACTATTAAATATTAATATATATTTTGGCGGCCTCCGTGGTGTAGTGGTCAAGACGCTTGACTCACACACGGAAGGTTCCGGGTTCGGTTCCCGGTGAGAACACAAAAATTAAAATGTGATTTTTCTCAAGCCTGGGTGCTCTGTGATGTAATTCACCACTGTAATTAGGCCTCCTAGCCTCCTGTGGTGCAAAAAAAAAAAAAAAAGGAAAAAAAAAGTAAAATGTATATATTTATATATATATGTTTGTGAAACTTCAATAGTACTAAAGATCCGAAATAATAATACATTTAGCAAGTCTATTTATATATTTAAATTCAGCTTTAAAAAATTTTGGAATTCGTGAAGCTGTTTTCTGCTATGATATTTTACCAACAGAATATATTTTATTTAAATTATTTGTCTATTTGTTTATAAACGTCAATGCAGATTTTGCATGGATATATATATAACATACAAATATAAGCACGTATACAAAAAAACATGGATAAATTATATATTAAAAATTACAGGACTTGAATCTACAGCGATGTATAAAACAGATCTATTGATCGATTGAGTTTTTCTGCTGACATTTCTTGGTGGAACTGCATTTTAATTATAATAATAAAAATACCATATAGTTTTATTCCACTTTTATTTAAACATTTTGAGTTCAGTCTGACGATGTCGGTCACGACAAAACCCGGTCACTGGTAATAATTTATAAATAAAAATTGAATAAAACTAAATACGTATTTTTATTATTATAAGATCTATTGATGATTTCATCACTGTAGAAATATGTATAATGAATAAAAATGCATTTTAATTAGTGTTTTACTCACCTAGGGTTCATATTGTAGTGGTTGGTGCATTTGCATTTTACTCAAGAGGTTTCGGCTTTAGACTGATCACTCAACATATTGTTTTTGTTATCTTCGGGTAGGTATTAAACAATCCTTATGCGCTGCACCATAGTGGCTAGAGGAATTATGATAAATCAACAAACTTTAATGAACAGTAATAAAAAAAATATTTAAAAATATTCGTTTCTAAAATAAATTATTTGGCTTTTTTTGGCGAATAAATAAATTGATTTTTGAATGGAAAGTGCAACCTGATGCGGTTTGGAGTGTTAATATGCGTGTTGGGTAAGTCAGTGTGAACCATAACGACACAGATGTGACATTAACATACATAAATCATAACTGGAAATGGATGTTGCTCTTTTATCCCGGAAGTGGGTTTTATGCTGTGCATTTCATTTCCAGAATAATTTAATAAAAACGACCCAATGACGGCATATATGTACATACCTACGCGTAGCATCAATAATGAAACATAAGAATAATAATATTTTGAGTTTGTCCAAGTTTTTGTAGACAAGGACTGGATTCAACTCCCTGGGGAGCTGTTTATATTAACATATTACAACAGAGATGAAGAACATTTAAGAGAAGGTAATATGGAAGTCTAGGCATCTACAGGGCTTATGACCTGTCAATGGCTGGTTTAAGTGGCCACTAAATACAATATTTTCAGGCGTTGCCTAGTATGTAGGTGAAATAATTCAATTAAATGAATCTCACCCGCATAAATAAAGGTTTCAGCTCTTTAACTTCACAAACATAAACAGATGAAAGAATTGAAGGAATATAGATGTTCAAATATAGACAGAATGGTGAATGTTACACAGTGTGTAAAGTGGCCACTTAAACCAGCCATTGACAGGTCATAAGCCCTGTAGATGCCTAGACTTCCATATTACCTTCACTTAAATGTTCTTCATCTCTGTTGCAATATGTTAATAAGAATAATAGTTTTTTGTTGAATCAATGCCATATTTATTTAAGTAATATTTCTTTATTTATGAAATTGAGTTCCGTATCAAAATACATCGAAACAAAAAAAATGTAATGACTATGCGGTAATGAAAATACTTTAAACTCCCAATAAATTCTTCCATAAAATTTATTTGTAGAATTGGTTATTTTGTATATTTGCTGTTGTGTGGTTTATTGGTGGAAATGTGTATATATAGTAATGTGTATTAGAGTGGGCTGATGATGTATAAGGTTTTTTTTTTTTTTTACATCAAAGTGAAAGGAATCTAAAAAGCTGCATTTTGGATTACATTGGACGTAAAATTATTTAAAAACATATTCCATACTACTTTTGGCCTTTAACCGAAGTTTCTTGTCTGAACATTTTGTTAATTATCAATATTGATAAAATTATTTTTTTGTTAGTTAAGATATAATTTAATCACATAAAAAATTAGAACACGTTTAAAAACTACCAAAATGCAAAAAGTTTACACTCCGCGGAACTGATTCCGTTGAGCGCCTGGCTAATTGACGAAAAAAATGGCTTATTAAAACAATGCTACACATTTATTACAAAATAAAGTGCAACTCACGCCCTTAGATGCTTATTTAATAAGATTAAATGCACATTATAAAATTTAATTGGACTGATTTTATTTCTTGAATACGAAATAACAGCCGGTTTAGCGCAAAAAATTGACTTTTCCGAAAACTTCAAGCTCTGGTTGAGGGCCAAAATTAAAATAAAATATTTTGTTTTTATTTTTTGCATTCTGAGTAATCCATAGGGCAACTTTTAAGAACCCTTTTATTTAAAAAATCGGAAAAAATATATATATCGGCCCACCCTAGTCTGAATATTTGGATATTGCGGATATATGTAATATTATTTGGTTGCCATAGGCCTTACTTATATACCTGGTATAAAGTTACGTCTAGGCGAAGTGGTAAAATAAGAATGGGAATACCATCATTATTCTATCTCTGTAATAAGGATGGTATTTCCATCCGTATTCTACGACTATACCTAGGCGTAACTTTATGCCAAGTTTATGAGTAAGGCCCACAATGTATGCATTTGGTATTTGCGTGTTTGAAATAATAGGAAAATGTAATTTTTTTTATTTAAAAGGGTCTATGAAATACTGTGGAGCAAAAAAAAAATTTTTTTTTCCAGCTTCGTGATGTAACGGTCAGCGCGTTAGCCTACTATGCAAGAGGTCTCGAGTTCGATTCCCGACATGGTTGATATGAAACATTGATTTAAAAGGGTGTTTTCACACTAGAATATTTCATATTCCCTGGACTGGTACCTGAAGCGTAAGACTGATCATCTAACGTTCATGTAACAAAAAATATCATGATTACCTACGGTTGGTGTACCAATTCAGTGCTCTAAGCAACATTAGGTTCGGAAAGGGAATGATGATGATGATGAATTTTTTTTTAAAAAGCCTAAAAAATATTTTGAAATTTATAATTCCCGCGAAAACGGTCATTGCATTGGCCACGCTCCTAATACGTCGTGATTCATGTAAATGTTGAACTTTATTTGTTACCATTCATATTTTTAAAAAAACACCGTCACGAATCTTGACGTCACAAATCATCATCATCAAAAAAAAGAAACATATTTTTTTATGATTATTTTTTAAAAGTATGAAAATATTTCTCCACAATATTCATATTGATTTTGAAAACATAATGTATTTTTCTAAATCCAGCTATCAGTATTCGTAGCATGTAATATTTTTTAATTAACTTCAGCGGAAGTAAAAGTGACGGTGATTGTACTTTTATTGGGATATTGTGTTTTAGCTTTCTGGACAATTTTTTAAAACGAAAATATGCATTCCCTATATGACCTTATGATATTTTTAATTGGTATTTCATTAAATTGGCTCCCATTATTATTAAAAATTCATCAACCGTCAGCTGTTGTATTTTACATTTTTCGGGCGCTTCAAATAATTTTCTGTATTTCAATGCTTTTTTGGGGTTATAAAGCTATTTTTTTAAGCTACCTATTTTGACGGTTTAACTTACAAATCAGAAGACTTAATTCTCATTTGTGTTACAAAGAACTGACTATTTTAGTTTTACTCCTCCTCGATTGCTCATTGCTTCCAAAATATGCAGTAATTGGGCGATCTATATTTTTCTGAATCTGAATTGTATACTTCAATTAAAAAACACGAGTCGATTGTAGCCAACATTTAT
Source organism: Micrasema longulum (assembly GCF_059751315.1). Taxonomy (NCBI): domain Eukaryota; kingdom Metazoa; phylum Arthropoda; class Insecta; order Trichoptera; family Brachycentridae; genus Micrasema; species Micrasema longulum. The sequence continues at coordinate 40,053 of NW_028277652.1, read as the reverse complement.
TTTTTCGGGTTGAAATTCGCATTTTTTTTGAAAATTTGACTATTCAAATTAAAATAGTGAATTAAAAGAGTGAATTTCTTCGGAGATGTAACGTTCTACATGTTTCGGGCAGTTTGAAAATTCAATTAAATGTTTCGTTTAAAACTGGCACCGGCTATTAAATGTTGTATTGGCCAATTTTCTTTATAATATCATACTATAACTTTCGTCTTATAAAAGTCGAATCTCTTGCAATGAATCTTGCAAAAAAAAATATTAGTAAAATTTCTCCTGATCAAAGATAAGATTAAAAATTAAACGTCCTTTTCAAAAAGTTAGTTTATTTCTAAAACCGCAAAAATGCGCATTTTTTCCATTTTATGAATAGTTATAGTTTAAAAAAATACTTATTTAAATTGTAGGTGAGACATGCTGAGGCAGACACTAAAAGTTTCAATAAATTTATTTTTTTCCAATATATTTCTTTTTTTTTCTAGTATGTAAAACTTCCTAGAAATATACAAAATAACTATCAAAATATCTTTTATATAAGTTCACGTTAATTTTCTTTTTTTTTAAGAAAGCGATTCTTCAATAATTTCATTACAAACTATCACTTGATTTTACATGAGCGGTTAAAGAGGTCATATAAACTCTACGATAGGTAGTTTTAGATAGACCTTGTTCTGTAGCGCGTTAATTGAGAAGAAAACGAGGAATAGGAGTTTTTCCGCTAATATGTGTACTATCGATAAATAATACCAAATTATTTCCTATCGATAAATAATACCAAATTATTTCCAATTATTATTTTAGAATACGACTTTTGGCCAGGTTTAGTTGGATCCTACCCCACTGTGTGGCGGTCAAAGAACGACGTCATAAATTATGTATTTTTAAATACTAAAGCAAAATAAATCATAATTTAAACAACATTAGTGGGTAACAAAAAATCTATATGAGTGTAGTATAATAAACCAATGGCATGTTACAATATATCAATATTCAATAGACTACTATTTTTTACCGATTAACAACAATGTGGCTTCTTCGAAAATAATATTATTGATTACATCTCATGAAACGAAGATTGGCACCCCTTCTAAGCCCATAAATCCTACCATTATCACTTCTCCTACCATCGACACCGATTCTATGTCGCAAGATTCAATATCCTTTCTCAATTAATTTAATTTTCACGGGTCTCATTAAAATGGAGACGTTTCAATGAAGTTACCAAGAGGGTCCATAATAGTAAATTGAGCCCAGGGCTATTAAATTTGCTGCCGAACTTCTCTCAACAGTTTTATTACGCCGAGTAATACTTTAATTTCGAGTGCTCGGGAACTTTTACAACTCTGAATCTCCGGAGTGCACTTAATGGTGTTTAACGACACTACAGTTTCCAGATTCCAGCTGGAAAATAAATCTGCACGCATTTAAGAAATCATTTGTAAAAACAAAACACTGTCTTAAAGTTTCGCAGTACAATGAAAAGTAATATTGAAAAAAAAAGTGTATTTACAGAAAAAGATATCCCATATTTTTTATCATTTAAGACGGTTTATGTCGGATATTTTCATTCTTCTTCGTGATCGAATTGCAATTACTTTATCCACTTGCGTGACATATCAATATAGATGACTTAATTCTACCGACGCAACGCGACGCCCTTCATCCAAATCACTAAAAGCTTAATTCCATAATCACGCAATTAACACCACACCGCTTATTTCAAAATTATTTACTCCTTTAATTTGCTTTAGTCACAGAAAAGGGATTGTTAGTACTTATGACAGACCGAAGTTCCGGTTTCGGCCAAAAATTGTCTAAAACTTGCATCGTATGCATCTTATGGCTCATGACTCGGCCGCGTGACCTGTGACCTTTAGTTTGTCTCGGCTTTCGGCCGATAATGATTGAATAAACTGGTAAGGTTTAACAATAAAAACACCTAATTTTGTGCGTTTTGAAGTGACTTGGTTTCGGCCGAAACTAAAATAGAAGCCGAAATTCGGTCTCACTTCTACGTCACTTTTACAATCATGTTATTTTTACATATGTAAATTATATGGGCAACATTACTTCCGTTCGATAGGAAAAAACATTACAAATATATTCATACCCAAAGACATTAGAATCCTTTGACAGAATAAGTTTTTCCAACTATTCCACACAATCTCTAAAAGACAAGAGTTCCGCAAACAGTGGTCACTATATATGGAGTATCAACAATACTTAGAGTTTGTCTAAACCTCTGCACATAGGGACTGGATTCAACTCCCCGGGGAGCTATTAATACCAACATATTACAACAGAGATGAAGAAAATTTTAGAGAAGGTAATTTTTTATTTTTTTTACAGGACCTCGACTCACATGTTTTGTACGTGTATGATTCATATGATTAATTATAGTGCTTTCACACTTATAGATTACGCAGACAGGGTATAGTCTAAGATTATAACCGAGTTACACAGTTTAAACCCGCGCTGTGCCAGCGGGTACCCTGCAATCATCTACAGGGCATCTACAGGGCTTCTGACCTGTCATTGGCTAGTTAATTCAATGAGATGAATCTCACCCGTATAAATAAAGTTTTCAGGTCTTTAACTTCACAAACATCATCAGATGAAAAAATTGAAGGAATACAGATGTTCTAATCTGGGGAGAATAGTAATTTTACACAGTGTGTAAACCAGCCAATGACAGGTCATAAGCCTTGTAGATGCCTTGACTTCTATATTACCTTCTCTAAAATGTTCTTCATCTCTGTTGTAATATGTTTATAAATGGAGTACCCTGAGAGTTTCCCATTTCTAAACTAAAGAACTAACAAACTTAGTAAATAATCTGGAATACAGTGTAGGACCACCTTAAAAATTTATATTTTACATCCACTCAGCCAGGAATCAAACCCATCAACCGAATACACCAAACAACACACCAGGGCTGGTATTCCGAACGCGTTTACAACGCGCTATAATGCGTATTTAGTACGTAAAAACGCGCTATACCGCGCTATAATTTCGTTTAGAATACCAACCCAGGAAGCGGACGTATTTCCACTTGGTTTCCTTTTTTAGAACTTTTTTTAGAATCGAAAACAATCACATATTTTACACAACACTGTGTTTTTCATGCGTCCACACACAGAATAATGATTATGTACCCAAAACATTTTAATTTTGGGTCATTTTTAAAATGTCGTAAATAACCATCAAATTGTGGAAAAGCAGGGTTAGAATTTCAGACCTCTGATCTGTGAGTAATCTACTCTAGCATGGGACTACAACACAACCCGGATTATAAACATACGTACGTCATGTATAATGTTTGTATTTTTTTATTTAGTTTTTATTTAAATTGTTTACGAAGGAACGTCTTATTTGAACACGTAGGTTTTGATTATGATGTATATTGAAATATGTATGCAAGCGTGATCCACCCTAATTTACGAACATATTAAAGTACCCGTTAAGCAAATCATCAACATACTTGTTGAGGCGCGGACTAGGTGTGATGAAATACTTCGTCCCAGAGGAGGAAAATTTAGAGAGGGAACTGAATAGTTGAAGGGGAAGGTTGGTTTAAGGCGTGACGTGGTACTGGAACCGGTGGAGAAGCTGGCGGTCTCGAAAAGCTTGTGTTTGGAGCTGGCGGTCTGGGTAGACGCTGGCACCGCTCAGTTGTCGTAGTTTGTTTTGAACACTTGTTTAATGTTCGTTTGGTACGGAATTTAATGCGTATTTGACGGGCACCACACCTGTTATTATTGTTGCGCGCAGCTTTTCTTTTTTTCCTTCAATCCGTCAGTGCTTTAAATCCTCTTTAGTTATCCCCGATCACTGGTCTACGTAGTTTTTATCAGGTCATAGTAAATTTAATTACAAATTATTTGTTTTTAATATTGCTGATTCCCCTTCGTGCTGCCGCGGATATCAATCAATCAATCAAACAAATACCACTTTCGGACAAAGAGATTTTGAGTATTATTCAATTATAATCTATAACCTACTTCTACTATCTATTAAAACAATAAGTAACGAGAAAATGTTTAAAAAGGCTATAAAAAAACGGATAGTGGAGCGAGGTTGAAGTAAAATGGATTGTCTCATTCGCCCAAACCAATATTGAATCAACCGCTCCACAAGTGTAGCTTATGTTTGGTTTTTGTTATTTTCATTGTGCGTTTTGTAATATAAATAATATATGTAGATGTATATACAGGGTGTTATTTAAACCCTGTCACATCTGAAACCACGATGATCAGTATGAGCAAGAAGACATATTGGCACATTAAAATAAATTTTTAGAACGAATATTTTTTTTTAAATATTAAAAAAAAACAAATGGTTGCTAACTTCTGCAGAGGTTAGACGAAGAGGGGAGAGGGAAGAGACTGACATACCGTTAACCACGCGGCCGCGCCCCCTTCGCTTCTTCCCTGAAGAAGTAAGCAACCATTTGTTCTTTTTAACATTTTATTTTTACAAATTTTCTTCGTTCTAAATATATTTTTTTAATATCCCAATATGTCTTCTTGCCCATAATAATCATCGTGGTTTTGGATGTGACAAGGTTCAAATAACACCCTGTATATATATATATATTTGGATAATTTATATAGCGCCATTTTTGTAAAAATCCCTTCAATGTACATATATACCTTGTTTTTAAAACTGTGAATATTTTGTTAATTATCTCTGTTTATTAATTAAGTCTTCTTTGTTTATTCTCTAGTGTAAAAACATTTCAAAAAAGTATATTGTTATGTGTCCTCGGCAGGGGTAACCCCAACCCCAGTGAGGACACATTATTTTTATTAATAGTTATAGTTTGTAAGAGAAAAATATGAATAAATAAAATAAAATAAATAAATAAATCTTCTGAACACATCCTCTGGTCTTGTCCCTTTCCCCCTCTCTATGATTACCGAATACAGCTTCTCGCTATTATCCGTTGCTCCGTTATCAATATTATCTATATTATTTAAATTATCATGTCGGATATACAGATCTGGTGGCTTTCAAAAACAATTCCAAGGCTTTTAAAAAGTTTTGTAATCATTTCGGCGAATTGATCATGTCCAATCAATTTAATCCCAGTCGGTGAAAAATTCACTTCCCTCTTTTCTCAATCAAATGAAGTGCATATTATGTTTTTCTGAATTACCTTCTTTCAGCAGAAAGGTGCTAAGACTACAATATTACAGAACGCAATTTTTTCATGTATCTGGGCACTGCCACGGAGACTTATGTCCTCAAATGCTGTGCGCGGTGAGTGGTGGGCAAGCTGTTGCGTGGAGCTTCGCTAGCAAATGAGAAGTGGGACGGATATGGTTAGGTAGATTTAAATGTAGTTGAGAATTGATCCGAACAATACTCTTATGTACAACTGGGTGAGGATAGGATACAACATTGTAAATTGGGACACTAAATGCAGCGTACCCCAAGCATATGTTTCATAAAGGCGAGGTCATCAGGAACAATAAAATATTACAGTGTTTAACATCTCTTTTCCTGTCATTTTATTATTTTTTTCGTATTAATGACTAGTTTTAATATTAATTCGTTTTTATACACATATTGTCAGTTCTATTATTTTGTACAAATATATTTTTACTCTCGCATACACACGTTTTAAAACTAAAATTACATAAATATTTTTTTATTAAATCGGTTAGTTGGAAGATATTACCATTTGGCAACGAGCTCTGGTGAACATTGGTATGTTAAAATACGAATGCATTTAAATTTATTCATTTATTTGTTTTACAGTTTTATAATTTACGGCGGTTCATTGTTTCAGGTCCCGACTAGCTAGGAAATTCATGTGCAGGACCTTCGTGTTACATTGTTTTTTCATTAAGGATGCTACAAAATTTCAAACCAATAGTGATTATATTTAAAAATTTAAAATATACATAAATTAATAAACAAACCAATAATAATAAAAATTGAAGTCAAAATATGTATCACAAAATATACAATAAATTTATTTTTTTAAATTTACAAATGAAACTTAAATGTTTAAATAATATTAAAATCTTTATAAAATACGAAACTTAAAAAAAAAATAATGCGGAGATATTTGATAATTAAAACAAATACAATTTTTAGTCATAGAAATAATTTACAGGATATAAAAAGGTCTACTCCTTACCCACCTGCTCAACATTTTCTTGTAAACATTGTAACGGATAAACGCCCTTATGTAAGGGTCCAACATGTTAAAAACCCTAGGGCCTGAAATTGTAAAATGCCTCTGTAAAAAAGCAGTTAATTTATAAAATAAATAAAAAAATGTGTGTTATGTTTTAAATCTACCTATTTATAAATGTCATCATCAGTTCCCTTTCCACGCCTAATGGGGCATAGGGTGGTGCACTGGAACACCAATCTCAGCATATCTTAATGATTTTTTATTTCATAAAGGTAAAATGATCGCCTACGGTTCAGTTCCCAGTCCAGGGACTATGAAATATTCTAGTGTAAAAACACATTTTTAAATAAATATTTCATGTCGGGAATCGAACCCGAAACCTCTTGCAAGGTAGGCAATCGGGCTGACCATTATACCACGAGGCGATCATTTAATAATAATGATAATATACAATTTATGGACACTTTAAAAGCAGACTTAATTGATATAAGTCGAGGTAATAAAGAATTAGGATAAATATAATTATTTTTTGGAATGAACTTTATGTGTTAGTAAGTACCCCTCAAATAATATTCTAGGACCATTTAAGGGTTTCAGTAATCCTTGTTTATTAACACATTAAACTTGAGTCTTAGCTACACAGGGAAAAAATAATCGGCCTGGTTTAAATTCGAGGAGTCATCTCTCAATATTTATTGCGTGGGTTAATTAAATTAATGGCTTTCAAATTAACTGGGGGAAAGTTCGACTCAAGTGTTCGGTACATCTGGGCAGATGGAGATAAGGGAAGTTACCTTACGAAAGGGAAGTACGTAAGTCCTAGGGATGATCTTAATGGGTTAAACTAGTATTAAATTATGTATTATCTCTGTACTATCGGCGACTGCTGAATATATCTGAGACGGGAATAGATTTCTATATTGCTTCATATTATAATCTTCTCTGTCTGAATTTAACAGTAAAATATATATGACAATATTAATGGTGGTCCCGTGGCAGTGTCGTGGGCGAAGTAGGAAATAGCAATTCAAACACTCATAATTATCATCATCACTTCTCTATCGTACCCAGTGATGCATAGGGCACTACATTGGCATTCCAATTCCAGCGTATCTGGGAGCGTTAATGCCACATTCGGGTAGAATGAAGAATTGCAGCGTAAAATCACAGTAAAACACAATATTTCTTGACTATCTTTCCAAGAATCGAACCAACGACCTAAAGCATGGTAATTGAACGCGCTGACCACTACCATGCGAGACACGCTCATCTCCATTTGAGTTGCTTTTTTTGGATTTTTAACTAAGAGAAGTCATAGAGTCTAAAACACTCGCCCAGAGTCCTGATTTCTCTTGTATTTCCCACACAGAGCTGTATTTTTCAAACATTAACTAAAACAGTATTCTAACATATATTGATTCCTATTTTCTACAATTATGGGGAAATATCACGTTTTTAAAATCATTTTCAAAATAAAAGGGGTCTTTGAAATACAGTCAAAATATTTTTTAATTGCGCAAAAACGGTCATTGAATTAGCCACGCCCCTTATACGTCACGATTCATGTTCATTTTGAACTTTATTCTAATCCATTCAAATTTTTATGAAACATCGTCACGAATCGGGTTGTGGTCCCGTGGCTAGTGTCTCGGACTCATGGTTCAAAGGTCCGTGGTTCGAATTCCACTCTACCCAACTTGATTCCCATTTTCTAAGAGTGATTTACTCAAAATCAAATATTTGGGAAAATCATAAAAACGCAAATATTTTTATTTTAAAAAAATAAAAAAATCTTGACCTCACAACTATCAATGCAAAACATGTCGCGTTTTTCTAGTGACATATTTTTTATCTTTTAAAGTTATATATGATAATGAATGATTTTGAAAATACAATGAATTATTCTATATCCATAAGATATATTTTTATCGGTATTCGTTCTAATGTTATATTTCTCTATTGTGTATTGCCCGTTGAAAACTTCAGATTCAAATTATTGCCTTATCTATTTCATAAAAACGTGAATGTATATTTTATTTTTTTTTTAAAACATGAAAAATCCGTTAATTGTTTTTATGAAATTTTGAAGGGCATCCGTGTCAATCTGGATAAAAAAAAAAACCTTTTGAATTTCCATAATTTGTTTTTGTTGTTTTTAGGTTGTTATTCTATAATGGTGCATAGAGCACTGCCTTGACATACAAAATGCAATGAATTTTATGATTTGTTACATAAAGACAAGTTAGTATACTTTAGATGCCAATCTTATAATATATTTGTGTTTTGATGTTTTAAATATGTTTTGTTACTATGTTTGATTGTATTTAATTGATGTTGCGTATTCTCACAAAAATGTTTTTTTTTAAGAACCGTCGCAAATGAGTTTTTTTTTTCTCCGGGGAACATAAATTATATTAACATGTATTATCCTTTTTATTAATAAATAAATAAAATAAAAACCGTATTTTTGCCTAAGTTAACCTACGACGGATTGAATCAGAGACCCCTTATGCATAGCGGACAAAAGTGCAAACCGCTAAACTATAATAAAACATTTTTTTAAAAACATAAATTTAATTTCCCACACCAAGCTCAAAATACTGTTTCTTTATTGGTATGGTATTTGGTTTCGTTTTATTTTTTTAGTTGTTTTGGCCCAGTGTTTATTTTATTTAATATGGCTTAAATAAAATACAGCCACAAATCCTATTTCATTTGAATTGAATTGTACGTTACTGGAAACTAAAAACTAATAGCAAACTACAGTAAATTGTGCCAATTTAGTTACAAACCTAACTTCAAAGTTTTTCTTTCGCAACTCCACAAAAATACAAAAGAAGGAAATGTGAAATGCAATTAATTAACTAAATGTGAATGAAGTAAGTGTAACTAAACTGGGATCCATGAAACGTTGTGAAAAATGGCCTACTCGTTTTAAATATTTTAAGTCCGTAACGTATTTAATTACCAAACATTTCAAAGAAAAACTCACCCCTATTTTTACTCCTTACTCAATGTCTTAACAAAAATTATTCATTGCTTTTTTTATTTTGATCATTCTACTAACTTGTTGATGTCTGTTTTTGATTAATGATATTTTCTTATTATTTTCGTTGAATTTAGTGGCTGGGTGATTTATTATAATGAACAATGAGACAATTGCTTTAAATGATTTTTTTTAACTTTATTGTCATAAAAATAAGCTTTGCTTTTAAAACGTTTACCTGTACTTTCAATCAGTTTCATTTTTATAACTAAATGAGAAAAACCGAATTTATATTTGAAACATTAGCTTTGTGATTTTTCATTTCAACAATTGAACTACGTATTTTGTATGCGTAAAATCACCTTAATAAATTAATTATGACGATTGTTTTTAAAACACGACTTTTCCTTTGTCAAGGTTTAAAAATAAACAATTTATTTAAATAGGAACAGTCCCGTTCTGAATCTTGTCAAATTAAATAAATTATATTTTCCACAGTCTAAATACGTAGTTCAATTATTATATGAAAAACGTACAAAAAAATATCAACCACGATACGGATAAATCTCCACTAAATTTCTTTTCTTATGGTTTTTATCTGAGAATACCCATCGAGTCGAAATCAGTCGTCCAATTTTCTGATTATACTTTACAAAAATAACTTTATTCCTCATTCTGTCTAGACACAGAGAAACAATAAATTCAATAGGCTCTTGACTTTGCTATAATAATGCTAGAATAATAATTGGTTCTTGAAAATGTGTGCGAATGTTGAATGTTCGAATGTTGAGAGATGTAAGAAAATTATTAAAAATTGTATTTTAAAATATTTATTTATCAATGAACATAATTAAGATAATGAAGCGCTTTTAAGTGCCTTCAGGCAGGTTTTTTTATCAATTTCTTAAGAGTTTGTTAATTACCACCTTTTTTAATTTTCTTGGTAAAGGGTTCTATGAATATAAAATGCCGTGTCTTTTTCAGTAGCCTTGCGTACTCGGGATGTACATATTATGTTCTCCATTGGGATGACATTCTCCCATGATAGTTGAAATTTTGCAAAATGGATGAAGGCTTCATTCATATTTTTGATTGTCAAAGTCTTGACCATTTTATCAGCTTCTTCATTGTGAATTTCATGTATCAGTTATTGCTCAATTAATTTTCATTCGACACAGGTACTGAGTGAGATTCAATCAACAATGTTTGAGTATGTACAAATGCTTGAAGACTGGCTGGATTTCCTCCCTAGGGAGTTGTTCATATTTAAATTTATTTAAATAGAGAGGGAAAACATTTTTGAGGCATAAGCAGGTCAAAAGCCCTGTAAATGCCTAGACTTCCATATTCCCTTCTCAAAAATGTTTTCCCTCTGTTGAAATAAATTTAAATATGAACAACTCCCTAGGGAGGAAATCCAGCCAGTCTGCAAGCATTTGGACATACTTAAACATTGTTGAATTACTACCTGGTGAAAGAAGTAGTAAAAAAATTGGAAAATTGTTTTCAGGCGTTGCCTAGTAGATGATTTGGTTCAACCAGATGAATCTCACCCACGTGATAAAGGTTTCGGCTCTTTTACTTTACAAAAGTCAACAAATGGAAGAGTAGAGGTCAATGTCAATTCGTCATTCATTTGAAAATGCCCTAATAAGGCGAAATAATTGTCACGAAGTTTTTATTTTTATATGTGTATATTTGTAAAAATAAAATAAAGTGTTCAGCAGACTCAAATCAATGTTTGATTTCTAATTATAAGTGTAAATAATTAATGTAGATTTTCCGTATTTAATGTTTAGGGTATCTCTAAAATTACTTTGAGAATTAGTATTTGTACTATTTTAATAGAGTATTTACTTATATATGCACCACGCCATCCAAAAATACCATACTGTAATAAAGATTGTACAATTGAGTAATAAACAATTTTAAGAATAATAAGAATCAACATTCATAAATTATTCCTTAATTTAATAAATTTGTATGTATATTTTCTGATACGTTAAACTAGTTTACTAATATGGTATTTCCAATATCAATAAAATAAACAATAAAACCTGTAATGAAAAACATGTAATCCCTTAATCGATGTTTATCGTTATCGTTATTTATTTGGAAGTTTTGTTTGACAGTAATTAACTTGGAAGTTAATTTAGATGTAAACCTATTTTTAACAGTCGAGTTAATCCCGTTCTTATCGTTTAACTGGATTGGGCATCCGCTCCCTTCAGCGAAAGATTTCCAGATCTTCCATAAATCATCCAGATACAGCCATCGCATCGCCACGGTAATAAAATATTCATCCTAGTCGGCGATCATTTCAATTTCACAAACTCGTTTAGACGAGTTAATTACTTTTAATGGCGCAGTCGCCTCGCCCGCTCGTCCACCCGAGTTTGTGTTTTCCCAAATTGGGTAAGTTGGTCCTCCTTCGCCTCCGGGAGAACTCTTCCTTCCTCCCTCTTTGCTGATCTTATCCGGGAAGGAAGCACAGGACTGCCATCCTTCGGGCTCGTGTCACCTCACCTGAGATATTATTCAGGGCTGCTATCAAACTTGCGACAACTCCCATTTTCAGGGGATTCTAGAGAAATCTAACGTCTCTAGCATTACACTTATGCGAGTAAGCCATAGTAAAGTATACACATAACTTCATAACGCACCCAGGCTCTGAGGTAAAGGCGATTATGAAATTAAGTATTTATTTATTAATACGTGGTATATTCTGGCACTCGTCCACACTCGATGGTGTATAAAGCACCGCGTTTATGTGTATACAAATAATTCAAACGGCCAATCAATTAGGTGGCAACGCTATTTAAAAAATGCCGGCATTCAAGTGAACGGCTAACGTACGCTTAGCCAAAATATTGAAAGCAACGATTAATAAATAGGCTGAACGTTGCTTAGCTCCTTTAATTCTATTTTTTAAAATCAAAAACTTTGTTCCAATAAAGGAAAAAAATTTTATGTATGAAGCATATGTAAAAACTAAAATATGTTATATGCAACTACTATGGGGAACAGGATATCAAAATGACATAAACAGACTACAAAGACAGCAAAATAAAAAATTAAAGTTAGTATATGACCTTCCCTATCTAACAGCAACTAAAGAACTTTTTGAACAAACTAAACAATTAAACGTAACTGAACTCTTTAAACTAGAATCTTTAAAATTTATTCATAAATTAGCCACTGATGTAATTGTAGACGTAGTTTTTAAGTTTACATCTCTGATTTAATTAATAGTTACGATCGGATGAAAGCTTAATATGTGTAAGGCAGGGGCAAACCGTGTATAGAAGTGATTATGCGCAGTTTACTATTTCTTATTAATCATTGCCACCGTTTGTATTTTTCTCCAAATATAAATAAAAATATTAATAAAACGCGCCTAGCGCCAACAATGAGCCAAGGAACTAGCCGATTACTCCAGCTTATTTCTTCATACAAATAAGTTTACTATATATTGAACATCTTAAACCCAGTGGTGTGATTTTTTTCCTAGAGTAAATTTGCAGATTACACCAAATTCTTCGAAGATTCTCTATTTGGAAAACAGTATTTCAAACATTATTTCTAAAGGACTATTTTTCCGTGAGATGATACTTTTGACATATTACTCGCAACACATGTGGCGCTCGACGCTGCCGTTTTTGGAATTATTAATTTCTCGAACAAATTAGCTAGTTGACATTTCAATCATAATGATAATGCCTAATACTGACTGAATTTATTGTGCTATTTTTTATAAACTTTTATATAAGTTATGCGTTAAACAAATGTTTAAGATAGCTACATAAAAAAACAGCAATTTATCTTTATGTACAATATAATTTTTCTGTACGTGTGATGTCACTAAACTCTTCCTAAATGGCTCAACCGATTTACGTGCGGCATTCAGAAAAGGGAAATCTTTGCGCTGCGCGTGTTCGTAGATATTAAAATCTTCAATCTAATCTGTAAAAAAAAGTCAGGAGCCTAAATGTTTTATTTATCGATCTACCAGGGTTGCATTTGACAAGAATGCCTTTCAAATTGTTATGTGTGTTTATGTGGACCCTGGATGGTTTAGATTCACAACTGGACCGTTAGGTGGCGCTGCGATCTTAATGTCAAATGTCTCTTAGAACGAGTATATAGTTTGTCGAAAATTCGAATTTTTCGAGATTTTGCGTTTGCTGAACCAGCTAATAGCAGGCAAGCAAACGTTCAAACAGGACAACGTCTGTCGGGTGCGCTAGAAGTATATATATATTTATTATCACTTACATTATATTATGTACCTACCATGTAGGTACAAATAAATCATTTTTTTATAGCTTATCTATAAATAAAATCACCGTTTGCCACTGGTGTAAGGTATTATACCAGTGTATCCCATCTAGACATTATGTTATAACATATTGCGTAGCTTCTTAGACGATACGAAGGTATAAAAGCAACAAGTAAATTTGCGTGAAATTTGTGCTGACTATAGCTTTACCTAAGTAAACCAATATATTATTTCTTACAAAATAAGCACATTCAATCTTTTACTATGTAGATACCGTTTTATTACCTACGTAAATAAAGCATTTAAATTTTTTGCAACTACAGCGGCAAATACAGCACAAAACACACTGGCTTAAGAAAATCACATTTGATTATAGTGATCTCACCGGGAATCGAACGCCTATGCGTGAGGGGAGCGGATCGTCTTAGCCATTTTTATGCTTCTGGGCTGCTTTTAAAGCTGTGCTACCACAGTGAAACTAAGATGTTTCTTTATTTAAATTCATAAAAATTAACAATTGAGAGAATTTGAAAAAAAATGGCTGCCAAAACATAGACGTAATTGTGAATGTTGCGCTGCGTATGGGGTGTTTTGTCAAACCCTTCCAACATATATAAACTATGTTAATTCCTATACTCACTCCGTATTCTCTTCTTAAAGAGGTTGTACATCACTTATTCAACTCGATCCGAATAATTGAAAAAAGTATTGTTTATTTTTGTATACTATTTTTTAAATCGTGTATATGTTTTATTCAATGTGGATAGAAATTTGACCTTACTGTATTTTACAAGATTTTAAATTCAGAACTCGATGCTTCTGAGCTTCCGAACTTACTATCATAGAATTAAGAATAGTCCAGAAACCGCATACGCACATCAAACAGAAGGCGACTTAACTACTCATAAATGAGTAGGTTTACGTTTTGACCAATAAGTTTCATTGTAGACGTCACTCAGTATGCAACTCCTGATTTGAATTCAATTATGCCGTGTTGTGTCCTTTAAAAGTTTATAAATACTGCTAGGATCTTAAAGAAACAGGATGCAATCACATTTCATCTGTAATTTGCAAATTAATGTGTATATAACAAATGCATTACTTAAAAATTGAATTATTTTTCCGTTTGTCAGATGGTCGAAGAAACAAAATAGAAATTTGGTTATTGTTGCCAGGGTAGAATTTTTTTACCCTACTTTGCTCATCTAATAAAAGAACTTATGAAAATAAGATTTCGGATTAAACAACGCCGTGGGGAACATTTGAACGACATTATCTTTAAAACATCAAATATTATTTAACATGATATAAAAATATCCGTTTTATGTCAAATAAAATTTGTTTTATATTTTAAGTTCAAAGTTCATTAATTCAATTACTCAACAATATTTTGAGTTTGTCCAAATTTTTGTAGACAAGGACTGGATTCAACTTCCCGGGGAGCTGATAACATTAACATATTACAACAGAGATGAAGAACATTTCAAAAAAGGTAATATAGAAGTCTAGGCATCTACAAGGCTTATGACCTGTCATTGGCTGGTTTAAGTGGCCACTTTACACACTGTATAACATTCACCATTCTGCCCATATTTGACAGGTCATAAGCCCTGTGGATGCCTAGACTTCTATATTACCTTTTCTGAAATGTTCTTCATCTCTGTTGTAATATGTTAAATTCAATTACTCTTATTAAATGACCCTTTACTCATCTAATCTGTTGTGTCAATCAATGTTTCCGCGTGCACAATAAAATTTTAGAGAAATTAAGATATTACTTTTTTTACCTTACATTTGTGTTATGTTTTTTTTTTTCCCATCAAGCAACATTACCCGGTGACTTCACGAATACGCGCGGTGAAAGTAAGCTGGAGTGGGGGAATTATTGGACACAGTCCGATGTATTCAAATATGATTCTACGCTCCTTCTGGACTATTCTTAATTCTATGCTTACTATATTAATTCAATACTGAAATATAAAACAGAATCCAATTTTTCAAACACGAGACCATAAGACTAATATCGGTTTTCACTACCTTGTGGCAAGAATCCTTAGACTTGCTAGAACAAATCCTAATCTTAACTTTGGTAACAAATTGTCTATTTCTTGCAATCGCTGAATATCATTCATTGTTCATCCTTCTTTTTTTAAATTAGTGGTCCTAAATTAGTTTTGCGAGCAAGTCACATGTCTTTAAGTGTCATTCTGACAAGTTCTTATTATAGTATCTGTAAAAGTGGCGTAAAAAAACTGCCTTCAACATACTCATACATTTCCTAAACATCAACGCGATACGTATCCGTGAAATTGTCAAGTTAAGTGCTCCGTATAAGAAACTCAAAAGGAAAAACATTAAAATGGATACGATTAATTATATTCAGTACGCGCCATCTCATCCTGTTATTGTACAAAACTTCCAAAGTAATGAGCCGATCAAACGTGCGTTTATTCCATTTCCTTCTTCCCTTATTTAGCAATGCTAAACTTTAATCTATTCCACGTCCCTCTGGAGGGAGGAAAGTGTTCCTCAATTCTTACTTTACCTTAGTAATTTGTATTTTTGTTAACATTTTACGGTTTATGAACATAATATTTTAAAGATCAAAACGGGCTTATAAACAAATAATTTATTGACCTTTTTTAGTAAATATTAGTATATTTACCAACCTTTGTCAAAATGCTTGACCACAAAGTTAATGCTTTTAACATAAATAATAAATTATTCATTCTACAGAAAAGCAGAAAGAAGAATAAAAAATAAAAAAAGTGTGTGATGTTTCAATCAAATATTTAATCAAATCGGTTTTCGTTTAATGTAAAATATATATTTTTACATAAATAACTAAAAAAAAATAACAAAAACGTCTATTTTTAACTAAAAATACTTCTTCCTCGACCAATTAAAATCGAGCCCATTGGAGCAAACGTCCCATTTTTGTATTTGATGAGACATGAAGCTACATTTTATAGGTTTAAAATATTTTTTTTGTTTTTGAACTCATTCAGAAAAAAAACGCATTCATTTCTCGAAATCGAAAAAATCCAATAAGCCCGATTTGTTTTGTGTACCCTTCATTTATCTGTATTCTACCTATTTCACATATACGTATCTTCGGCGTTTGATATTACGATCGTTATTTTATGTTTACATATTTCCAAGATTTTTTATTTCTGTCCTATTTTCTTTCAATGCGTTGCAGCGTCAAATTAAAGTTTCAATAATTAAGTCAAACAAGCCTGGAGTAATTTTCCAGTCTGAAATTTAAACTATTCTGTACACATTACAGGAACAAAGTTCCTGAGCGTGTTTGTGGCCAGTCTACACTATCCGTGCTACTTTCTCACAAATATTTACTTTTCTCACCTGCTGTAATTAACTTACTCTCCTGACACAATAGACGCGTACAACGGGAGAGAGGGAATGCACTTTCTAGCGGTAATGTAAACCCTAAAAGGTTTTCTTTTCTTTCAGAGAGGAGAATGAGGGAAGCTTATTCACTTTGAGAATGGCTTAGAAAACTATTTATAGAGTTTTTAAGAAAATTGTTTGGAGAGTTGTGAGAGTTTTTTTTTCGAAATCAAATTAATTTTCTATGATTTATTTATTTATGCTTTATTAAGTTAGTTCATAACATCTGAAGAACTTATATAAACTTTTAGTAACTTTACAATTTTTTTATCAAAATTTCTCAATAACGTATTTTTTCAAATCAATATTAAATATTTAGATTTTTCCTATTTCCTTTATTTCTTCAGGTAACTCATTGTACAGCTTCAATTTCGTGTACATCGAGTTTTGAGATTTTGTTTTTCTCCTCATTGGTAATCCTATTTTTTTTACCCCTTGTTTCATATGTAGGAAATCGTTGGTTAAATTTTATTATTGTTTTTATTTTATTCATCTTCTTAATTATTTTATGTGTAAAAATTGCTACATTTTATTTAATTTGTTGCTTTACTGCGAGCAATCCAATTTCTTTGTGAATTCTTTCTACATTAGAATAGATATTTTTTTTAAATATAATCCTCATCACCTTATTTTGAAGAAATTTAATATTTTTAATTTCTTCTTCATTATATAAAAAAAGAATTGAAGAACAGTAATTTTTGTGTGGACATATTATTGTTTTATATTGATTGACAATATTCGAAAAGTTCGTTATTAAATTCACGACCATTCAGATGCAAACTTAAATTTATTTTATTTTTATTTAGCATTTAAGCTGAACATATGTACAGGGCATAAAAAACACTAAAACAAAATCAAACAAAGCCATATTTTGACGTCATTACCCCACCCTGATGATAGACGCTGCAGTGCGATCCGAAACATCTACAATGTGCAAAATAAACCTGCACATGGTACAATTACCCTTAAAAATCATTTCCAGAGACAACAAAATAGTTCAGTGTGAAAACCAACTAGTAGGGTAATGGTTGGCGCGTTCGCCAACTATGCTTGGGGTCCAAGGTTCGATAGTCGCCAATGTCGACGTAATTATTTGTTTTTTTATTTGATTTAGTTTTATGATTAACATAGTCTAATATAAAATTTACATCTATACTTATGATAACATTATTTATTACTATTACACTTGTCCTAATTTATAATATTTAAACTGTACAATTATATTAATTTTCGAATATTTCCTACTTATAATATGTCTTACCTAGTATTTTGTACATGATACATAGTCTTTACATTTAATTTAAAGATACATTTATACTTTTCCTATTCTTTTATGTTTTATGGCATTTCTTCTAACTACATACTTTATTCAGTTCAATGCGGAAATACGGAGTTTATTGGCAAAAAAAAAATAAGTACGCACATATTCCCTTGTATAAAAAACAGTTCTAAGACATACCTTTTGATTTATTTTCCAGTATTATATTTTAAGATCCTCTAGTTGCGTACTAAGTGCAAATAGTATCTAAATAAACAGGTACCTTTATTCATCAATGTTTTGAGTATGTCCAAATGTTTGCAGACTGGCTGGATTTCCTCCCCGGGGAGTTTACTTATATTTAAATTTGTTGTAACGGAGAGGGAAAATATTTTTGAGGAGGGTTTTTTTTCTGTATTGAGGAAACATACAGTAAAATTACATAGTTTTACAAACAATATTTTGAGTTTGTCCAAATTTTTGCATACAGTAAAATTACATAGTTTTACAGGCAATATTTTGAGTTTGTAGAAATTTTTGTAGACAAGGACTGGATTCAACTCCCTGGGGAGCTGTTTATATTAACATATTACAACAGAAATGAAGAACATTTAAGAAAAGGTAATATAGAAGTCTAGGCATCTACAGGGCTTATGACCTGTCATTGGCTGGTTTAAGTGGTCACTTTACACACTGTGTAACATTCACCATTCTGTCTAAATTTCATCATCTTTATTCCTTCAACTTCTCAAACCTCAACAGATGAAAGATTTGAAGGATTATAGATGTTCAAATTTTGGCAGAATGGTGAATGTTACGCAGTGTGTTAAGTGGCCATTACATCAAACATAGGCAAAATGATGAATGTTACACAGTTTGTAAAGTGGCCACTTAAACCAGCCAATGACAGGTCATAAGTCCTGTAAATGCCTAGACTTCCGTATTCCCTTCTCAAATATGTTTTTTCTTAGATACCTTTATACTTATGGAACAAATTAATGTCGTTTAAGCCGTTGAAATTAATATTTCAACGTTTAATCAGAATTTCTGATCCACCTCTCTAAGATACAGTAGACGAGTAGGGCCCTAATCCCCGCCGAGAATCTTCCGAAACCCGGGTAATGACTGAACTACGACAGTCATGCAAACTAGAAACCCCACAGCATGCTGGTGTTAGCATTATCATTGTGAATTCATGGTGAATGAACCACTGACGTATAATAAATAAACACGTTATTTCTCTGCTAGCTCCATTTCAGATTTGGCAAACATTACGCTGCCCTCAACGATTCGGAAAAAAGAGATAGCAAGTGAGAAAGAGATATTTGTAATTTTTCAGTTTATATTTCTGTGTTACTCGTTACCATAGCTACGACACTGACTGTCAGTGTATTTGTGCACTTTCAAATTGTGAAAAGTGTACTCAAAATATATGGCTCATTTTTACTTATCCAACAAATTGGATTGCACTAAAACGTTATGCATAATGTGTTCTGTATATTGATGGCTCAGTTGTATAAAGTGAAAACTAAAAAAAATATGTTTTCAGTTTTACTATTCATTATATTAAAAAAACGTATTTTTTCAATTCTGCAAACGTGTAAATCTAAGAAATTATTGATTTTGTCCTAAAAGACAAATGTTTTTATGTGGAAATAAGTGAACTCAACAATCTCTCAGCAACTGAAACGTTGTGATACACAATAGTATTTTGAGTTTGTCCAAATTTTTGTAGACAAGGACTGGATTCAACTCCCTGGGGAGCTGTTAATACTAACACGTTATAACAGAGATGAAGAACATTTAAGAGAAGGTAATATAGAAGTCTGGGCATCTACAGGGCTTATGACCTGTCATTGGCTGGTTTAAGTGGCCATTTTACACACTGTGTAACATTCACCATTCTGCCCGAATTTGAACATCTTTATTTCTTCAACTTTACAAACATCAACAGATGAAAGATTTGAAGGAATATATGAATATATAAATGGCCACTTAAACCAGCCAATGACAGGTCATAAGCCCTGTAGATGCCTAGACTTCTATATTACCTTCTCTTAAATGTCCTTTATCTCTGTTGTAATATGTTAATTTTAACACTTTGTATTCCGGAGCCGTGTAAACACGTGATTATATAACCATGTGTTGTGTCCCGGTCCTGTGTTTTCACGTGGTTTACCAGCTGTCTAAAAAAGTGCATTTTATTGAAATCTAGTGACTTTTATTAGTACTTTTTCGCTCCTAGTAAACCACGTGAAAACTCGGGACCGGGATACAACGCATTGTTATTATAACCACGTGTTTACACGGCTCCGGGATACAAAGCACAAAAAAAGGATTGAGGCCCTGTTCATGTGCGAACATTGCAATGCGCAATGTGGCTCTCCATAAAGACTAAGGTTGGCAAAACTATCATACAAAAATGCCTTATTTAATTATTTCAAATAAATATGAGAAGTTTCAATTGATTTTACCAAGTATTTTCATAATTATGGTACTTTTAAAAACCCTTCACAAAGCATGAAATTTCACAAAAATGGGCCGGGCACAGGGTAATTTTTATGTGTATTTGGCCGGTGCTCAAAGTGTTAATAGCCCCCAGGGAATTAAGTCCAGTCTCCAAAAAATTGGACAAACTCAATGTATTGTTATTATACTATGGTTGTTGTTCTAATATGTTGTGATACACCTTTAATCCTAAAACTAGTAACCTTTGTTTACATATTTTAAATAAATATTTTCATAAACGACACTTAAGGTGATGTAAATAATTATTTGTTAAAAATCAATTAAGCTCTGTCAAAACTTTGATCAGCCATTTCTAGTTATATTTGTATGGAACTGAGCTATCAATATCATGGTTGCAGTCCAATTAAATCATTTCCTCATCACACGATGGCATTTTCCCAAGAAAAGGCACTTCTTATCACGGTGAAGGTCCGTCAGCGAATGAAAATGCCATATGCTGCCTGATTTTCACGTGCCTATTTCATTATAAGATATTGGAATTTACGATTTGAATAGCAAGTGCTGAAACTACTTTCTCATTTTCAAGATTCAAAATAAATTTCATAAAAAATTACAATTAACTATAATCCATAATTATGAAATGTGAATATTTGTTTTTTTTTATTAACATCATATAACTACTCATAAAATAAATAAAAAATTGGGACTTGCCTGGAAAAACTTGCAAGGAAATGTTTTTTTCACCACTACAACCCAGGAGGAGAAATTACAGTGGTGAATTACTTCACAAAACAATCGAACCCGGAGCCTTCCGTTCGTGCATCAAATTGCTTAGCCACTACACCACGGAGACCGCCTATGAGAGTGAAATAACAGGAAATATTTTAAAAACATTTTTTATGAAGTTTAAGATCCTAAAAAATCAATGAAATTCATAAATAATTGCCCCGAAAGATTCTGAAAGAATTCTGATTGAGCTAGATTCAAGGTTCACAAAACTTTACAATGGCGTCATATAAACCAATTTTAGCACTTTTAATGTTATTTATGAAAAAACAGAAATCTAAAAACAGGAACACCTCAAAAGATTCTCGGGTCCTAAAAAATTTTCATCAAGTTTGAATCAGAAAATAGTATGAACATATTACATAATATTACAAATAAATAACCGTTTTTTGAAATAAGAGCGTAGTTAATAATTTATTTGTACTATTGTTAAAATACGAGTAGTTATTATACTACTTTATAAAGGTAGGTAGGTTACACATAGATATTACGATTCATAGTCCTAATTCCTATCTTATTATCGTGATCCAAGTTTCGATTATGAAATTCCCATCTAGCCCATAATACTCTCAGAGTTGAAATAGTTACCGGAATATTTAACATTTACGTAATATAGGTATGCCTCAGTTTCCAACTAACGCTGGCGAGAACGAAACGATAGTTGTATGTATGCAAATCTTCTTTGATAATGCAAAACTTTTGTGCACTGAGCACTTTTCATTGGTTTCGCAATTATTTTTTTATTATTATTTATTTGTTTTTTTTAATTAATTTTTGTACATAATGTTATTTGTGCATTAGCGGGCTTATTGCCAAATGGCAATTTCTTCCAACCAACCAATAAAATAAAAAAAATATTTTTATAATTCAAGTTACAGAACATATTCAATAGAAGAAAAAAAAAGATTAAAAAGCTAAAAGTATTCAAAAATAGAAATAAACGTATTTGTTTATAAATTACCTTAAATCAAAACTATTACTCAGTGGGAAAAAGAAAAAAAGAGGAAAGAGGAAAAAGAAAGGGAGGAGAGATTAAGGAAGAGAAAGGAGATGTTTTTTCAGACGTGATTTTAACAGAGATAATGTAGTAACATCTTTGATGGTGGGTGGGAGATGATTCCACAGTCGAGCCGCATGGACACTATATGAGTTAGAGAAGAAAGAGGAATTGTGGATGGGTATTAAGAGAGTGCCTTGAGAATAAGAACGAAGAGGTAAACTATGAACTAATAAGCGTTGAAATTGTTTACGCAGGTATATAGGAGCGTTAGGACTATGAAGTGCATTGAACAGAAGTGAGAGGGAGTGGTAGTCTCTCCGCTGTCTAATTTCGAGCCATTTCAGTTGCCTACGATAATCAGAAATGTGGTTATATTTCCTAAGACCAAAAATGTACCTTATGCATGTAATCTGAAGTCGTTCAAGTTTATCGAGTTGCTCACAGCTTAAATCAGTCATGGAAACATCAGCGTAATCTAGAATGGGTAGTAGTAATGCTTGTACAATGGTGCATTTAGTACTAATGGGTAAGAATTTTTGCAACCTTCTAAGTGAGTGTAGACTGAAAAATATTTTGCGGCTTAATTCATAAGTATGAGCTCTCCAGCAGAGGTGTTCATCCATTTGTACTCCTAGATTTTTTACGGATTTCCTGTATTGAATATTGGTACCATTGACAATAAGAGGATTCAGTGAAGGTATGTCTAGCTTACTAAGCAATCTTTGACTACCTGCAAACATAATTTGTGTTTTAGATGGGTTTATTAGTAAACCATACTCTTTTGTCCATGTTGACACGCAATTCAGCAGATTTTTTCAACATAACTAGTTACGTTTTTACAAATAATCATCAACTTTTGGAAGGTAAATTAAAATTTAAAAATACAGGATTTAAAACGCAACTTCTAAGGGGATTTTTATCAATAAGTTCTAAAGACAATACATCTTGCAATATTTACAAACTAAAAGCGATGTAGAAGCTTTTTTATAAAAACAATATGTTGGTGTCCAGGCATCAATAAAGGTCTCCACTCATTCACTTCAAAAAATCAACAGATGGAACAATTAAAAAAATGTTGCATTTTTATCATTATTTACAGGTAAATTTAATTATAAGAGCGACAAACGTTTTTGTTTTTGAATATGTTAAAGTTTCTTTTTTTTTATTGTTAATTTTAAAATTATAAATTAATAGGCATAATAATAAAGACAATGTTTGAGTACGTTCAAATGCTTGCAGACTGGCTGCATTTCCTTCGTAGGGAGTTATTCATATTTAAATTTATTTCAACAGAGAGGGAAAACATTTTTGAGAAGAGAATATGGAAGTCTAGGCATTTACAGGACTTATGACCTGTCATTGGCTGGTTTAAGTGGCCACTTTACACACTGTGTAACATTCAGCATTCTGCCAAAGTTTGAACACCCACATTTCCTCAGCTCTTCCATTCTACCCATGTTTTAACATCCATATTACTTTAACTCTTCCATCTGTTGACTTTTGTGAAGTAAAAGAGCTGAAACCTTTATCACGTGGGTGAGATTCATTCAAGTGCAGGTGATTTGGTTCATCGGATTGTTAAATAAAACACGGTAGAAATTTCGTTAGTATTGCCAGGTAGTCTAATTTTTTACCCGTCTTTCTATTAATAAGCCTTATTACTTATTTTTCCGATTTTCCCATAATGGAGGTTGGCAACGCTAAATTCCAACTCAACGCAGGGCTCTTGGCCTAATGGAGTTAGGGATACATTATTATTTTTTGTAATTTGTATATTTGTATGAATAAATAAACGGTTTTTAGTTGAACAACAAACGTGTTTTCAGTTTGCGCTTGCAATTCTTGACCTGAGTACCTACGGCCCATGGTATTGCTGTGAACTGTGGCTAACTTAGTGATTGATAATCATAGAATGGCTTATTACTCAAGGGTTTATTACCCAATGAAGTCGAAGGACGGAGCAACTACATATTTACTTTTGTAAATACATGTATTTTAAAATACATAATTATATATTTATCTACTACTATTACTACCATCATGCCATTTCCCCGTAGGGGTAGGCAGAGAGAAAAGACCGCTACACACGTCTATCTTGGCATCCTAGCTTCTTGCACATTCATACATCTTGTCATACATGCCCTTCGGTTCTGTCTGCTTTTGACATGACCAGACTTAAGATTTTGGTTTATCTGATCATACCACGTCTTCCTCGGTCGTCATCGTCTCACGTTATCGTTCATTTTCGCCATATTTACTTGTTTTACCATTCTTTGGTTGTTCATTCGTTCTTCGTGACCAAACCATCTCAGAGACCCTTTCTTAATCTTATCAATTATACTTAACTCAGATTTACACTCTCGCCTGATTTCATCATTCGTAACCCTGTCATACATTGATTTCACACACATTCGTCTAAGAGATCGCGTTTCAACCGCGTTCACTCGGCTTTCATCCTTCCTCTGCCAGTTCCATGTTCCAATTTCATCCATAAGCGTTGGGACTAAAACTTCGTTGTGAACTGCCAGTTTAGCTTCGATTGACATATGTTTATTAGCAATTACTGTGCTTAGTGCTCCATTCATTTTTTTGCCCGCATTCACTCTCCTTTCAACATCTTTTTCTACTCTTCCAAAAAAAACGCAGAGCGAACATGGAATTATGATGATGAAGATAGACCAGATCTTGTCTTAAGGTATATTTATTAATGAATGAATTTAGAGTTTCTACTCTCTGAAGTGAATGCTTACTTATCTGATAAAGTCAAAGTAATGTTCAGTTGCGAAATTATAATTTGCTGTACCTGCACAGCAAAGACTATGGCTTGCATGCACCAATGTCCCGGTTGTGTCGCATTGTTAACTCGAGACAAGATCTGGACTTTTTTGGTGTCTAGTCTTTCTAGATTTAAACAATCACTAAGATAGACCGGAGATCGGATATTTACTCAGTGAAAACCAAATGCCGTCAATATTACGCCAGCATAACACCTATTTTCCTCCACGGATGCGAATCGTGGCACCTCACTTGGGCCCAAAACAGCTAAATTCTGAATTTTAAGAACAGGCGTTTCAGAAGAATCTTAGGTGTGCGGCGGTTTGGTAAGGAATAAAGTAATAAGAGAACGGACACAGCAAACTCCGGTGACCACTTTCATCAAGCGGAGGCAATACGGTTGGCTTGGCCATGTGCTGCGTATGCGTCCTGAGAGCCTTAACCACGCTTGCCTACCTCACAAGACATCAGGTTTTCGGCTTCTTGGACGTCCACTGCTGGTTGTTCGTCAGCAGTTCGTGTAAGAACTACGCGACACGAACCTGACCTGGGAGGATGCACAGGAGCTGTCAGAGATGCTTGGAGGACCTTTGTGGACACCATATGCTCCAACTAGGGAGCGGACATGGATTGACGATGATGAAGATAGACCAGATCTTGTCTTAAGGTAGTAATTATTATTTACTTTTTTGTCCTAGCTTTAATTTTCTTCAGTTTTATTTTATTTCATCTGCACCTGTATATATAATAAAGAAATGTATTCACTATTGTTAATGGACTAAGTAAGTCCGTAAATAAATCAATTCCAAATAAAACGTTGTTTTTTTAATGTTTTTTTTATTTTTTATGCTCTGGATATGGTTTTGGTTTTGATAAGTTCGGTATAAAATCTGGCTGATTCCTTAGCTGTTCGCGTTCTATCTGAGCTAGTGAAGTCTACTTGGTAAAGTCCAAACTTTTGACTGAAAAAGAGAATAATTATCAGTTGAGTTGTTTCTTTGTGAATGCTGTTTTGTAGATATCTGATAACATAATAAGAATAACACTTGTTAATTCTATTGAATTAATTAAACTTAACGGTATTAACAGGCTAAGTTGTGATGTGTATAAGATTACGATGTATTAAATATCATCACGTTTTTTAAAGGAAAGTTAAATATCTTTTTTTTTTGTTTTATTTTATTTATTTTGTTTTTTTTCATTTTTCATTTTGTTTATTTTATTTATTTTATTTATTTTATGTATTTTATTTATTTTATTTATTTTATTTATTTTATGTATTTTATTTATTTTATTTATTTTATTTATTTTATTTATTTTATTTATTTTATTTATTTTATTTATTTTATTTATTTTATTTATTTTATTTATTTTATTTATTTTATTTATTTTATTTATTTTATTTATTTTATTTATTTTATTTATTTTATTTATTTTATTTATTTTATTTATTTTATTTATTTTATTTATTTTATTTATTTTGTTTATTTTGTTTATTTTGTTTATTTTGTTTATTTTGTTTATTTTGATTATTTTGTTTATTTTGTTTATTTTGTTTATTTTGTTTATTTTGTTTATTTTGTTTATTTTGTTTATTTTGTTTATTTTGTTTATTTTGTTTATTTTGTTTATTTTGTTTATTTTGTTTATTTTGTTTATTTTGTTTATTTTGTTTATTTTGTTTATTTTGTTTATTTTGTTTATTTTGTTTATTTTGTTTATTTTGTTTATTTTGTTTATTTTGTTTATTTTGTTTATTTTGTTTATTTTGTTTATTTTGTTTATTTTGTTTATTTTGTTTATTTTGTTTATTTTATTTATTTTATTTATTTTATTTATTTTATTTATTTTATTTATTTTATTTATTTTATTTATTTTATTTATTTTATTTATTTTATTTATTTTATTTATTTTATTTTATTTATTTATTTATTATTATTTTTTGCACCACAACAGGCCAGGAGGCCCAATTACAGTAGTGGATTACATCACAGAACACCCAGGCTTGAGAAAAATCTCATTTTAATTTTTCTTTTCTTTTCTTGGATCGAACCCGGAACCTTCCGTGCGTGAGTCAAGCGTCTTGACCACTACACCACGGAGGCCGCATATTAACAGATATAACAATATTAACGGATATCGCATATAACAACACTAAAAGATGTAATTGTGTTTTAAATAGTAAGTAACTTTAAAAAAAGTAGAATGAAGTTGTGATGGAGTAGATAAATTACGAAAGGTAGCAAACCAGAGTTAGCAATACAAATAGTTTTCTTTTTTTTTTAAAAACGCTGCTTTTGACGTAAAAATGTTGCTTTCATATGACTCGATGAAATTTTCATATTTCTTTTTTTTTTTAATAATAAATATTTCTTTCTTATAATTTACCCATATATTTTAATATTAAGGCGATTATTTCTGAGTCATAAAAGACCGTGTTGAAAAATTGGATACAAGTTTCGATAGAGCGAAGTTTAAACTTCGCGACCACAACCCGTCTTAAAAATAAATAATTAAATATTAAAACTGTTTAAAACTATTTAAAAATACATGCGTTTTTTAAATTTAAATGCTCTAAGGTTAAATTGTTCTCCTTACTAGAATTAATTGAAAACAAAAGTGATTTTTTAACTATCATTTACTTATTACTGAATATGATACCTGTATCCTGCTTTCCACTCAAAATTATCCATGAGACTCCAAGCGGTGAAAGCTGTCACCTTAACTCCCTGATCCATAGCATCCAGCATGGCATTTAGGTACTGGTGGTAGTAATTCACTCTCTCCACGTCGTTTATTTCCCCATAGTCAGAATACCCGTTCTCATAAACTATTATTTCTGGGTCATCGTATTCCTTTGATATCCGAAGGAGCAAGTTCTTAAATCCCCACGGCACAACCTTAAATATACCAATTCAACGCCAAAAGTAATCGCTACATTACATTTATATAAAATAGACATATAATAACATAAATTCTCTTGTACCTTCAACCAAGGCGTAACTGGTGAACCTGGCCAATCCTGTGGTTGGTATTCATTAACTCCTCTGTCGTCTAAGTATGAAGGAACTGGATTTTGTAGATTTGAATCAGCCGGTTTACACACTGTGCTAGTATAGTGATTTAAACCGAAGAAATCATAAGTTCCCTTTATATAATTCACCTCCTCAGGAGTAAAGAAAGGAAGACGAGATGTACTGTAACCCTGCTCCTGACTGCGAGCTGCTATCCGCTCTTTCATCACGGCCGGATAATCTCCGCTTTTTGAGAAAATTGGATGAATATACCATCCGACCTAAAACACATTTATGTATAGTCAAAATTAAATTAATTTTACACCGACTCTACCCTTGTTTCTGTTTTTTTTTCTCGGGATAATTATTGGAGCTTTGTTTTGTAAAATGGAATATTTGTTTGAAATTTGTCAGTACAAAGATACTGAAATACTTTAGTCTGAAACCACTTGAAAAACCAATATTTTATGACAGTCTTCCCAGGAATCAAATTCAAGACCTCGAGCATTCGGCAAGCAGTTGGTGAACCCTCCAATGACTACACTACGAGGCTGAGTTTTTTTTTTACTTGATTTCCTTTAGGATTTTTACCTGAGAGTAGCTATCGAAAGGAAAACACTGTACTATTCTGATTCAAATTCACGCGCAGATCTGTATTCTTCACCTGCCTAGATACAGACATTATTCCTAATAGCTACTTAAAAATCGTTAACAAACCCATTATAAATGGTCAAATATAACATTACCGCAAATTGGAAAGCGGCATTTGCAGCTAAAATGTCTGCCTCAGAGCTTGAATTTTCTGGCTCGTACCAATCCGTGCTTAAGGTTAAACCCAATCGTCCTAAAAAAAAACATGTTAACGTCAGTCATGACCAAAGCGATAAGAAATATATTATTACTTAAAATTCTGCTGTACTTACCATTATTCTCTGGCTTAAATACTTCGTCGTAGAGATGATAAGTTCTAGCATGAGCCTTGATTAATGTATGGGCACAGAGATACTCTGCAATACCATGGGCATTTATTCCTGGAGCCTTTTCATTTGTACCATATCCCGACTTACAAATTTGAAAAGGCTCATTAAAAGTTAACCAGTTCGTAACCCTATCTCCAAATGCCTCAAAAGCCACCCTGGCATATTCAGCAAAGTATTTCTCCAACAATGGATTAGGCCATCCCCCTATATCTTGTAATGACTGAGGAAGATCCCAGTGAAACAGAGTTACAAATGGCTTAATACCATTTTCAAGAAGTAAATCAATTAAATTATTATAGTAAGCAACTCCTTCGGCACTTATCTTATTATCGAATCCTGTTGGAAGAATTCTAGACCAGGATAATGAAAATCTATAGAAATCAACACCTAGCTCTTTTAACATCTCAACATCCCTTTTGTATTGGTTAAAAGAGTCGCAAGCTACGTCTCCCGTGTCACCACTTATTACAAAATTTGTGAAATGCGTATAGCGGTCCCATATATTTTCTCCCTTATCTAAAACATTACATGAAATTCTAATTAACTCTATGCACAACTCTTTTTTCTTTAATATTGAAATCATTTCAAAACAGAGAATGTCAGTAATGAAGTGAGTTTGAAACTGGATAAAAATTATCAAAAAGTGTAAAATATTTACCTGACGTATTCCAACCACCTTCTATTTGATAAGATGCAGTCGCAGCACCAAACATGAAAGTATCCGGAAATATTCGATGCGTCGCATTACTGGAGGCACTTGTGTGTGTCCTTAAAATCACAAGTAAAATTTCAGTTTTAAACGGTTATCTCAAATCTGTTTACTGCAAAATATCGATGATTTGTATTTATAGCTAAGGGGTACCAAATTTCTTTTTATACCAAGCTTACAAATATGTACCAATTAAATTGTAATGATTGCGATTTAATATTTATCAGAAAAACTAACAGAAACCTTAATATTAGAGTAAAAGAACACAAACATTATTCTCTACCTTCCATAACTCATTTCACAAATACAAAAGTTACTAGATACTTCACTCTGATGCTACAAAAACAATGAAAAATTAATACGACCTTCAGGCAAAGAGGATTAGTCTACTACTCGGTTAAAGTTTACAATCTACTTCCATTGTCCATAAGGGCAATAAGTAAGTACTCACAATATTAAATTGCTATAAAGAAGTGGATAGTGGAGATGGGTTGCGCACGGATCGATGAGTGGATTAAGCCAAATAGATAAAAAAAATTGTCCTGATTATGAAATTTGGTCTACAAGTCTACATGAATTTGTTGTGTTTTTTATAATTATTTTAGTTTATATCGCTTATTATGTTTACGGCGATATTAAGGTTAACTTGATGAATTACGTTTTTTATTTTCTTATTATGTCAACTATGTTAAATAATATTGCTATACCTGTTATTCTTTCTTTTTTCTCTGCTGCATTTATGCTCTGATACTTTAAAACTACTTTAATTACTAATATTGTACATGCATATAAAATCTTTATATTGCTGCTCTTACTATAATGTGTCATTGATTTTGAAGATGTTTTTTTTAATTTACTTAAATTTATTGTCTTATATTATTTCATTTAAAGATTCTTCTCATCGTCTCTTTGAATCCCATAAAAAATGTGTGTGTTTATTTATGTTTCTCCTTTTTGAAAATGTTTTTTTATTTTTTATATCCGAGCATATTTTTCAGTCTTCATTTCAATTCTTACCTTTTAATTACTTTTACAAAAAAAAAATCTTCATTTTTAGTATTATTTTCATTTGTAAATACTAATTACAAACTTTTAAATAACTTTTTCTACTTTAATTTTTAAACAACTTCTATTGATGTTTTTTTTCCTTCCCTTTTTTGTACTTTCATTGATAACCTTACATAATATAATTATAATATGGAAACTTCACTAGTCCATAAGAGTTAAGTCTAACTGTGTAAAATATAAAACTATCTTTCCGTACTGTATGTTTCCTGAATAATAGAAAATAAAAAATATTTTTGAAAAAATATTAATAAAAAAAATAAAAAAAACTAATTTAAGGCATGTTTCACTTATTGTAAAATGTTTCCCTCGGCACGGGACACCCCAGTGAGGGAACATTATTCTGTATTAAAAACTAATACAAACATTGTAAAAGTATAAATAAATAAATAAATAATAATATTTTTTCTGAATTTGCAAATTATCTGATAGAAAACAATTTATTTTTAATAAAGAGAGTGGATTCAAAGTTCTTCATTAGACAACATATAAATTTTAGAAATTAAAAAAGCGATTCACAATTAGAAAAAAAAAAAAAAACAATTAAACAATATTTCCTAAAGTCCACTACTGTCTAGTTTTAAAGATCGTATTCATCTCAATACACACATTTCATTTTTAATAACATGACAAAAATACTTAACTTATTAGCTATACGTGTAATGAAATATGAAATTAGTAATCTGTTCAAATAAAATATGATATAATTCATAAGTTAAGTATACCTTGATAAAGAAGCTTGTGCGGCTTTGAAAACGGTCGGTAAAAAAAATAAAAAAATAAGTGGTTAAAAACAAAGTTGTTTTATATTTATTTTATTACAATACTTATAATTTGTTTTAAATAAACTTTTTTTTTCAAATACGGTTATTATTTGCCTTTGTCAGCCTCGTGGTGTAATGGTCAGCACGTTTGCCTACCATGCAAGAGGTCTCGGGTTCGATTCCCGAAATGGTTGATGTGATTTTTTTTATATAAAAAGGGTGTTTTTACGCTAGAATATTTTATAGTCCCTGGACTGGTACATGAAACGTATTGCTGATCATCTTACCTTCATGCAACAAAAATGATTAAGATTCGCTGCGATTGGTGTACCAATGCAGTGGCCTATGAACCATTAGGTGTGGAAGGGAATAATGATGATCTGTTTAAAAACATTAATTTATTAAATTAAAAAATAACTCATGGAAAATTATTCAACTTACCTTAATAAAATGACACAAACAATAATGCTTCCTAGAAGTTTCATATCTGAAATGATTGTGAATTAATACATTTTATAAATATTTACTCAGCGCTTAAATTTTGATAAGTCGTTAGCTTATCATTCTACATACGAAAAATCATACAAACAAATTTCTGGTACTTCTATTTAACAAAAACAACTATGTTATGTTTTATTTAATTCATTGATAATATTTTAATCCTCTTATATTTTATCAGTGATAAAATTTTATTCGTGGACTGGGCGGTTAAAAAAAAGTCGTTTACATATTATTTTATTTTTAGTGCTTATGTGCATTTTTCTGTATTTCAAACATAGGTGTCATACATATACAGATATGAAAAAATATACTTTTTTCCTGTATCACGTAAAACTAATTAACACTTTGTATCCCGGAGCCGTGTAAACACGTGATTATATAACCATGCGTTGTGTTCCGGTCCCGTGTTTTTACGTGGTTTACCAACTGTCAAAAAAGCGCATTTTATTGACATCTAGTGACTTTTATTAGTACTTTTTCGCTCCTAGTCAACTACGTGAAAACACGAGACCCGGACGCAACGCATGGTTATTATAATCACGTGTTTACACGGATCCAGGATACAAAGCACAAAAAAAGGAGTGAGGCACTGTATATGTGCGAACATTGCAATGCGCAATGTGGCTCTCCATAAAGGCCAATGTTGGCAAAAACTATCATACAAAAATTACTTATTTCAAATAAATCTGAGATGTTTCAATTGATTTAACCCAGTATTTTCATAATTATGACACTTTTAAGAAACCCTTCACAGAGCATTTCCCAAAAATTGGCCGGGCACGGGGTAAATTCTATGTGTATTCGGCCGGTGCTAAAAGTGTTAACATCAAAAGCAATACACAAGTTTATCTAAAATCTAAATCAATATAAAATAATAATAATCAAAAAATTTAATAGGAAAAATCCGTCTCATAATTCATAATAACAAACAGGATTGACAAGAAGCGGATAGATCCTTTGGTACCAACATTACTTACACACATGTGCATCTTCTATCTCCCAGAAAGCTAGTAACTGTGAATCAAATGTTTTTACAGTTATGTGCTAGAAAAAGGACAATGTATACTTAGAACCTTAGAGTATATACATCTTACTCTAAGCTTAGAACCTTAGAAATGGAAAAAAATAATAATAAAAAAATTGACTAAAAAACGGTATGTGGTTAAATACAAATATTTATTTAAAATATTTGACCACAAAGTTAATGCTTCGAACATAAATAAGAACTAGTAAGTTTGTCAAGTTTTTGAACATGTAACAGCACAAAAAATAAACAGTAAGAAATTGAAGAAAGATAGCACTCTTTCTGGTTAACTAAGCTTAGAAACTTAGAGTATAGATACTCTAGGCTTAAAACACTGACCCTTCGATTATCGCTCACCGCTTTCGTTATCTTATTAACCATAAGGAATGCTATCTTTCTTCAATTTTTTTATCGTTTATTTTTTGTGCTGTTACATGTTCACAAACTTGACAAACTTACTAGTTCTTATTTATGTTCCAAGCATTAACTTTGTGGTCAAACATTTTAAATAAATATTTGTATTTAACCACATATCGTTTTTTAGCTATTTTTTTTTCATGATTACATTTTTCCATTATAAACTATAATTAATAATAAAAATAACGTGACCTGACTGGGGTTACCCGAGCCGTGGACACTTATTTAACAATATACTTGAAAATATTTTTACATTTGTGAATAAACAAAGAAGACTTAATTAACAAAATGTTCATACAGTTTTAAACACTACGTATTTATGTGCGTAGTTAAATTTATGCACATCTATATTATTTATCTTACAAAACGCACAATGAAAGAACAAAAACATAACATTTGTGGAGCAGTTGATTCAATATTGGTTTGGGCGAATGAGACAATCCATTTTACTTCTACCTAGCTCCACCATCCATTTTTTATAGCCTTTTTTAAAATTTTCTGGTTGCTAATTGTTTTAATAGATAGTGGAAGTATATTACAGATTTTAATTGAATAATACTAATAATACACTCACTACACCATTACCTTAGTACACAAATTATTTACGAAAAAAATCTAAATCACATGCAAAGTTAAAAGCAATGTAATTTATGCATCAATATTTTGATTTTGTCCAAATTTTTGTAGACAAGGACTGGATTCAACTCCCTGGGAAGCTGTTTATATTAACATATTACAACAGAGATGAAGAACATTTAAGAGAAGGTAATATAGAAGTCTAGGCATCTACAGGGCTTATGACCTGTCAATGGCTGGTTTAAGTGGCCTCTTTACACACTGTGTAACATTCACCATTCTGCCTATATTATTTAGAAATATGTATTTTATGTTTTTTTTTCGTAAATACTTTGTACACTGCGGTGATGGTAAAGGTAAAAGTGCATTTTAGTATTTGCATGATGGCGTAGTGAGTGTCCTGACGAAGAGACTGGTACGTCTCGAAATCGGTAGACATAAAAAGTCGGCAAGTGGTTAAATACAAAAAAATCCTTTCATTAATTACTAGTTCTTTGCTCGATGTATTATTATTGTATTTTTTTGTTTTTTTACCGCCCATGCGCTCTGTAGCTGCAGCACATGTAATCTAGATTCTTTTTGCAAACTATTATTTATAAATTTAAAAAACCTTCTTACTCATTTTTTGTACAGTGAAAATGGGGGCTAGATTTCTAAACGTCCGTGCGCTATGTAGCTGCAAGAAGTATTGTAATCTAGCTCTTATATAATTATTGAAATTTAATCTCATTGGAAATGCGGAACTAGAATCCCAAACGCCTATGCGCTCTGTAGCTGCAAGGTGTGTTGGGATGCTTATTGTACAGCGCCCTTGAGGTGATTTTCACAATTGCGCTATATAAATTATCCTAAATAAGTAAATAAATAAAATGAAAATTCACAACGGATTTTTAAATTTTTTAAGTTGATTTAACACATTGTTTTTTCATTGCTTTATAATTTCACCATACCACATCATTCTTGAGGTAAATCTTTTTTTGACTATTCAAGATGCCAAAGACTCTAGAATAAACTACCTATTTGTATGAATTATTTAATAAAACTATTTCTTATAAGGTTAGAGTAGTTTAAATTTTTCTGTCTCCAGTGCTATTAATGAAGGGGTATAATTTATTAGTTCAACGTTTAATCAAGAAAATCACTGGATTGGTAAACCAATCGCAGCGTATCTCGATCAATTTTGTTACATGAAGGTAAGGTGATCAATCTTACGCTTCAGGTACTAGTCTAGGGGCTATGAAATGTTCTAGTTTAAAAACACCCTTTTGACCCTTTTGACCCTTTAGACCTTGAAATACCTGATATAATTAACCTATTAAAAATTGCCTCTGGTTCAATTGACTGTCCTAAACTACTATGCAAGCTATCTATTAATGTTCCTTCCAAAGTTCTAAGGAATAACCTTCTTCTTCATATTCTTCTCGTTTCATCTAATTGTAGGCAAAATTCATGTATATGGCGAACTTTAAATAATTTTAATGTTATTACATAATCATTAAACATAGATTTATTTGCGAATAATCATAATGACGTGCGGCGTTTGCTTTCGAAATAATTCATAGTGTTTTTTCTTTTCTTTTAAATTTACAATAGATTACTGTTCATTTTATGTTCGAGAATATTTTTTAACTTACTGTGAGATGCTACTTGTGAACACCTGTAATTGGCTTATTTGTTATTTGTTTTGTTTTAAATATGATAAATATACCTGTTGGTTATCCTAATAATAAATAAAAAAATATTTTATATCAACCATGTCGAGAATCGAAGCCGAGACCTCTTGCACGATAAGGAAATGCGCTGACCATTACACCACGAGGCCGACAGTATTTTACTACATGAAAAAAAAACAAACACTAAAAAAATGTTTGAGTATTTGGACATACTCAAACATTTCATATGAGTAACTTCATATGAATAACTCCCTAGGGCGGAAATCCAGCCAGTCTGCAAGCATTTGGACATACTCGAACATTGTTGAATTAACTACCTGGTAAAAGAAGAAGTATAAAAATTGTTTTCAGGCGTTGCCTAGCAGGTGATTTGGTTCAGCCGGATGAATGTCACCCACATAATAAAGGTTTCAGCTCTTTTACTTCACAAAAGTCAACAGATAGAAGAATTGAGGAAATGTGGATGTGGATGTTTCAAAATGGGCAGAATGGTGAATGTTACACAGTGTGTAAAGTGGCCACTCTAACCAGCCAATGACAGATCATAAGCCCTGTAAATGCCTAGACTTCCATATTCCCATAGTTCGAAGTAACATTTTTTATTAAAACCATTTTTATCATTTTCGAGAAATAGGTGCGAAGGTTTTCACGGTCACTGTTATCAATATGTTTCATTTTTGGGTGATACAGTGTGTGTTGGATTTGTTCCGACGTTTTGGCTACCATTGCAGAAGCCATCTTCAGGTTAAACTGGAGTAAAACTAAATAATCTTTACGGTTTACCCTGAAGATGGCTCCTGCAACGATAGCCGAAACGTCGGAACAAAACCAACACACACGGTATCACCCAAAAAAGAAACGTATTGATTTTTGAAAAACTTTGCTAAAAAAATCAAATGCTAAAATGTAAGAAAACATATTTTATATTCAATTTCTCGTAGCGCTGAACATCCTCATTGTTCAGTATTTACCTTGTCTCGTCATGCAGTTTGATTTATTTCTTGCTTTCATGTATGTGTGTACCTTCACTATGCAATAAACACACATCGAACACCAACACCGTATTTATATCATCTCCAACTGTTGTAGCAGCTCTTCTCACACTAAATAATAAAATCTTACTGTTAGAAATGTCTTCAAACCAACCAAAATAACAATAAATAATAAATCACTTACAGTCAATAATAAAAAATGCGGCTAAACAATACAGTTCTGTGTGTGAAAAAGAACCATAATTCTGGTGGGGTGATTTTGACCATATGTCAATGGCTGTATGTTCAAAATCCTGAAACGAGTAAATGAGTGGAGATAAATCCACTCGTAAAGTATTTTCTGGTGCTTTAATAATATATAATAATATAATTTCCACAATAAAGAAAGGTTCGAGAAAATTCAATGGACATTTCTTAGACATCATAACTGGAGATGCAGGAATACCGATCTCAATTAAATGTCTTCCTGCAAAAAGCACCACTTGCTAACTTTAGAAGATCGCCATCTACTATTAGACATGGAGGTGCTTCATTTTATACTTGATTGAGCCTTGATAGTCCGGCTCTTATTTCGGAGTTATCATTAAATGTCCCCGGCTACCGCACCCGTCACACGTCGAGCTCTCTATTTCATATGCCAGCAGTTCGTACGAACTATGCCCAGAACTCTCCACTTATACGTATTGCTCGTGAATATAATTTGAACTTTCCCCTTATTGATCCATTTGATTGTAAAAAAAATAACATTTAAAATGCGCGTTTTAAAACATACTTTTTTGTCTTATACTTAGTTTCAATAATAAAGTCTTTTTTTATCTTATTTTATTTTATTTTATTTCTTCTCTAATTCTTAATATTTTATAAATATTTATATTTTCGACACTCTCACTCACTTACACTCACACAAACACAGTAGTATGTATTGTGCGTGTATTTAATGTATTTCTGTGGAAAAGTGTCGTTTGTATGAAAATCAAACAATCCAAATCAAATAAAATAGTCTAGCGAAAACCAAAAAGGATTTAAAGATAAAAGAACTTAAAAGAGAGAAACAAAAAATTAAGCTTGTTTTATATGACAATATGTAACAAAATTGAGAAGAATGGCAGCTAAGCGCCCTGCTGCAATGCTGTCACGACATCGACTCCCAGAAATATTCCAACAATTCGATAAAAATTATGTTAGGGCTTTTCGCAAGTCGTCTGGAGGCCGGCTATCCGGTGACCCAGCAATCCAGCCCCGTGAGGAAGTCTAGCAGCAGCAACTCTACTCGTGCTACAATGTCGGGAAATGTTTTATTACTATGCATGAGATCCTGGGTTTGAATCCTGGCAAGGTCAATATTGTAACGTTGTAAAAAAACAAGTCCAACGTACCCCGTTCTGAAAGCATTTTAGTACTGGATTATAATTCTAAGTTGCCTGATTTAGCGCCATCTGACGGCCGCGGTAGTAACTCATCCATACGATATCCGTGCATTAGAAATAACTTCTTTTCTATTTGAAAACTCGGGACGAACAGTCCAACTGTCGCGCAAGGACTCAAAGAGAGACGACCGCACATTTCAAAAATGTAGTCTTTCAAGAAAGGGAACGTTCAACGTAACGTAAGCCTATTTGTTTTTAATTTATTACCGAAATTCTTGTAGAGAGAGATATCATATTCTAATGAGATTGTATTTTATACAGGTTTCCCTTATTTCTACCTTTTCTCTACCTTTTTTTCTACCTTTTTTCTATCTTTTTCCATTTTTCCACCTTATTCTATTTTTATTTATTCCACCTTTTATCTACTTTGTCCGATGATAAAGATTTTACAATGTAGTATATTTATTCCATGATTCGAATGGATCACTAATTATTACGAAGTTTATTCGTAAATACCTGGAAAAGTCGGTATCAGACTTTAAAGTTTTCTTCAAGATCATGAGACACAAATTCACAAATGCAAGGAAGCAGTCGATCATTTACTGAATTAAAATGTCGACAAATAATCTTCTGGGAAATCATCAACTGAGCCAACCACGAGTAAAAATATATCAACCGATGACGTCGCATATCGAGTTCCATCTGCGGATTTTATTTTGTAAAATCAACATTATTTCATATCATCTCGAGAAGAAAACAATCAAGAATCTATTTCACTTGACATTATTATTGTAACGAATATTTATTTCTTAGATAAATTTATTGTCAACCACTTACTTATATTAGCTAGGCAGAATTCTAAATTTTTATATTAACTAATCTTGGTACATTTGTAGAGAATTGCTTCTTTTATTAAAATTTTGTATTTCACTAACGAGTTGTGTATTTCATAAAATCCAGATCTTTAAGTCGTATTTGTTCGATTTTACAGTAAGGTATTTTATATATAACGTTTTTGATTCCGTTCATAAAATTAAATTTATGCAACATAATCTTATTCTGTTGGAGAATTCTCATGTTCTTGCCAATTGAGCGAAACTGGTGAATGGTAAGTTAGTTGTAGGTACTTTATTTGGTTATCTGCATTATTCTTCTTAATCTTAAAAATTTGCTTATTGATTTTTGATAACCTACCTCTATAATGTCACCCAACTGGGACCAAATAATTTATTTCAACCTATAACTAACTTGGACCGTTTACAATATGAAATACTTATTTGTTGGAATGTTGGTTTTACACTGCAATACTCGTATTTCACCAATGAATGCATACAGAGGAATGAATATTCAATCATTAGTTTGGCAACTAATAACATTTCGAGACCAAAATATAAATTGATATCAGTTTGGTTGTAGGCAGAGGCAAAAACTATGCATACATAATCAATATATTTCCTACACATATTCCGTAAAAAAATTCATTCGCCACAGTGCTAATAAAACAAACTATATTTAATAAACTCTTGATATGATCTTGGTTTCAATAATTTCTTTAAAATATTTAGCTGAAGATTTTGCCGTCCTTGGTCTGGATGGGTTGTTGAAGTCAACTTGGTAGAGTCCAAATTTTTCTCTGAAAAAATACTCTTGAATTATCATTTTTTCAAACGTAAGAAAAGCATTATTTACCAGTTAAAAATATTGTACATAAAATAATTCATTTTCAAATATAGAATTCTTTTTGCAAATGTCAAACTCTGTTCTTCTCGCCAACATGTGTGCTCTTTATTTAGGAATACAATTTTATAAGTTATATGTCAGTTAATATCATTTGAGTATTCCCAAAATCCAGTAAAGCAGTAAGA